>NC_090841.1:65361027-66013170 GCF_028021215.1 Eschrichtius robustus | reverse complement strand
AGTTTTAATGAAGTGCTTAGTGTGGATTCTGAACAACACAAACAAAGATGCCAGCATCAGAAGGTCCTGGGGAGGCAGGCAAGCTTTGAGAACTTTGCTTTAGTGGCTTTAAAAAAACTTGAGTGGGACCACCTTGGAAATTCAAGAGTGAGTCCTGCTCATTTGCAAAGGACAGGTTTCCCTGTTAAGACACAAAATGGATAACATAGTTCAGTGATTCTTAATGGGCCACATCAGCTGTGGGCCTTATTCAATGCATGTTCTTTTCCTCTACCCACTAGTCCGACACTTCTCTGGGGCAGTTTCCACGCTGCACCCCTTGTGGAGAGACGGAGCCCATGTCTCTGATGGGAGGGTATTGCCTTTCTCAGGTGTGTTAGGACGGGAATGAGACGAAGTACTATAGAGGTAAATAGGGGATTAAGTGCAAAAAAAAAAAAAAAAAGCGCTCATTATTTTGATAGTTTTTCTCTAAAAGGTCAATCAATCAAGATATGTTTTAGACAGATTAAACAAAATGTGAATATAATAACCAGCTTGAGCTTAGAAAACATCTTAGAGATAATTTAGCACAATCCCCTCATTTACCATATGAAGTAAAAGTGGTCCAGAGCAGCTAAATTATTTGGCTGAGGTAACACAGTGGAGTCAAAGTAGAGACTCAGATCATATCTCTTGTTTGCCATCTGCATAGTTGTCCCTGGGTATCTGAGTGGGATTGGTTCCAGAATCCCCCGCAGATAGCAAAATCCAGGAAAACTTAAATCGCTTATATAAAATGGTGTGGCATTTGTATATAACCTACACACATCCTCCTGTATACTTTAAATCATCTTTAGATTACTTGTAATACCTAATATAATGTAAATGCCATGTAAATTGTTATAAATACAATGTAAATGCTATGTAAATAGTTGCCAGTGCAGGGGCAAATTCAAGTTTTTCTTTTTGGAACTTTCTGGAAATTTTTTTTCCGAATATTTTCCATCCACGGTTGGTTGAACCACAGATACGGAACCTGCAGATATGGAGGGCCGACTGTACTCCCGGGTGACTCACCCTTCACCAAGGGGGCCATGGATGGAGGCACAAGCTTTGTGACACTCATTATTCAACTAATAGGACTCAGCCCTCCGTAGTAGTAGTAGTGCATACTGTTAAGTCTAACTGTCATAAAAATGCTGCCAACCGTGAGAACTCCAAGGAAATTGGTGGAAGCATCTTTCCTTGAAAGAATTAGAGGCAAACTAGATAATGCATAAACAAACCGTGGATAAAATGCTGAAATGTGACATTTCTTTCATCCATATTTTGTATAACTGTGGTTAATGGCTCTGGAGAAAACAGTTTCGGAGATGCTTCTCTTTGCTTGTAGCACCAAATAATGTGTTTTCCTGATGAACGTATCGGTTCTCCCAGCATGAAAAGATGAGCTGGGAGGGGTCAGGATTTGAGAGGGGACAAACTAGTGCTATTTTTTCTGTGTCTGTGGTTGGTACCTCATGGATGCCTCTAACAGTTAATAGATCCCTGTAAGAAGACTCAGTGTAGACAACGAGAAAAACAAGTACAGAACAAAGCACAAACAAGGCAATTTGACCTGAGAATAATGCCTCACAATCAGATTTTGAAAAATTCCTACATTTGTGGTCTCAAACAATAGAATCTGTTGTTTTCACCCCCTAGCGTTCTACACCACGGCTAAGCGTAACTGCATGGTAAAACATAACAGCCCTCCCTTGCAGCAGCATTCAAACGTTTTGTTGAAGAACGCTACGTTTGGATCACAAAGGGATTCCCAAACAGAACCTGGCGCTGCAAAACCTGCTTCCCCAGAGAGTGTCAAGCATGTTCTACATTTGTGGAGCATATGAGCTTCTCACAGCAACTGGGCAGGGAGAAAGGATTTCATTTTTGAAGAGATCTCACTCACAATTGTTCTGGGAAGCTGGAGGCATCAGTGAAGGTCTAAAAGTTAAGGTTTTCTTAGTATTCATCACTGGAGCCATCAATGTTGTCATTTAAAACAAACAAGCATGACACCCATGGGCCAAACCTCACACAGCGATCAAATGCCCAGGAGAAATAACACTCGATCACGTGCATGGCATCCAGAATTCACTAACAGCCAGCAGAAAGCACCCTAATGCATTATTCTATTTCTGTTGTGAAATCGGTACTTTTTCATCCCTGTAAATTATTTAGATATTAGCCAGTATCTGTAAAGTATCAGCTTAAAGATTTAAATAATGGTCTCCATCTATATATATATTTATATAGGTGCTGGTAATGTTAGTACCAATCTACGGTGATTCTGAACAATCTACAGTGTGAACTGAATAACCTCTGCTTAATAATGCAAATTTCTTCCATTTTAGCAACTTCTTCATACCATTTGCCATTTTATTAGTCAATACATCTGTGCATGTGCCAGATAATACGTTCATTCCATAAAAGACTTAGGCTTATTTACAAAAACACACAAAATAAAGGAAGATTCAAAGCAATCAAGCCAAATAGAAAATGGTAGGATATCTGGTTGAAAACAGAGAGGAACCAGGACATAGAAATTCTGTGGGTAAGATCTCATATAGTTACTGAATCTGGGAGACAAACTTTGCTACCCTAAGTTTCCGAGTGACCAAAACCAAAAAAAGGAAATATGATTAGTTCAGAAGATTGACCAGTCGCTCAGGAAATTCGATTGACATTTCTTGCATGAGTGACACTACATTGCTTAGTAGACAAGATCCTTGCAGTAAATACAGAAATGAATTATAGTCTTTCAGCGTAAAATGAGGGGATACTTATAACTAGAGTAAGAGAAACAAGATCTGCAAGCTTCGAGCCTGTCCAGAGACTCTATAATACATGTTTCTTTAGGCTTCGCTGAGTATAATTCACCAAGGACTGATTCCTCTTAAAATTGGGCAGATTTCTTGTCGTCAGCCTTAGGTCCTAAATTGCATCAGAAACCAATCCCCCCTGAGGGCTGACTCTCCCCTGCTGGATATCATACACTGACAACATGCTTTCTCAAGCAGGTTTATTTTAAGGTTAGAGAGGAGGGTTAATGGCATCAGCAGGCCATATCTGAAAGATTTCACCTCACTCGAGTCAAGGGTACTGCAAAATCACCCAGCAACTCGCCGTGAGGGATTTCAACATTGAATTGCCCAGGGCTTCCGAGCCAGCGTGCGTTTCTGACCGTCTAGCCCCGATTCATCCTTTGTTAGCCATGTGCTGCAAAGGCAGACACCCCTCCCTTGCTCCTTGGGCAGGAGCAGTTATGAATATTTATTGCAGCCACAATTCTGGCTCCCACGTCTGTCACTGTTGTTCATCTGCTGAAAGCAGAGTGCAAATCGTTGCAAATCTGGCCTTCAATATGGCAGACAACTGCTTTCTTGTCTTGTTTAATAAATTGTATTTCTTTCATATGAAAATGGATGGAGTTTAATGCTCCCTGGTTTATGGAGCAGTGATTTTGTAGTAGTAAGATAGGATATTAACAGAGTAACAAGCGTTGTTTGAGGGCATGCTTAGAATACTTCCTGTCGTGGGTTTCAAAATGCATGTGTTAATCCATGCTAATCTAGTTCAATCTTTAAAAACAGTTACATTTAGTTTACAACCCACCTGGCACTCTGACTAGTATTATAAATATGCTCCATTGCTTACATATTTTCATTTTGTTGTACTTGCAGGCAGAGTAAAAGCAAATAAAAAGATAATAATGCTGAATTTGATTAAAGTCACTCAATAGTATATATGCGACAATCTCCGATCTAGTTCAATGTCTGATTTTTAATCAAGTTTAGCAAATTATCCTTTTACAAGATTAAAAAAAAAAACCTCTGTAAGTGTTGCATGTGCAATTACTTTCAATAGCTCCTTTCAAAAGGAAACTACTTATTCATTTTAAACAGAAAGTTTGCCAAATTAAAAAAGTTTGTATGATATTCATACACTTCCAGGAAGACACTTGACTCTGTTATTACTCCTAAATATTAATCTTTAATATTAGTGCAGGATGGCACCTGGTTGAGTGATGATCTCTAAGGCCTTAATTATGAAAGACTGTCTTCAGATGAACTTTGGGATTTGTTTTTGCACCCTTCCTTCTTGTTGGCTTTTGAGTTCTACTAAAAGCTCAAATGTACCAGGGTATTTGTGGAAACTACCTATTAAAAGTACAGATTTTATCATCCTTTTAGGGTATGGTGGTTATTGAGAGAGAAATGCAATTCCTTGGGTCTTAAATGGCTTGATGTAGCAAGTGACATAAACAACAGAGATAGTCGTTAAAACACAACGTAACCCCTGACCGGGCTTCCCTGACGGCGCAGTGGTTGAGTATCTACCTGCCAATGCAGGGGATACAGGTTCGAGCCCTGGTCTGGGAAGATCCCACATGCCGCGGAGCAACTAGGCCCGTGAGCCACAATTACTGAGCCTGCGCGTCTGGAGCCAGTGCTCCGCAACGAGAGGCCGCGACAGTGAGAGGCCCGCGCACCGCGATGAAGAGTGGCCCCCGCTTGCCGCAACTAGAGAAAGCCCTCGCACAGAAACGAAGACTCAACACAGCCTTAAATAAATAAATAAATAAATAAATAAAAAACACAACGTAGCAATTCTCTTTAATTCAATTCACCATGTATTGCCAGAGCACCTACTATGTGCCAGGCACCATTTTAGATCCTTCTCTTCCTGGAGCTTACGTTTTAGTAGTGGTGAGACATAATGAACACTCAAAATAAGGAATAAGTAAAGGATAGAAGGCAATATATGCAATGGGAAAAAAAAAACAACAACAGTGGAGCAGGGGCTTCCCTGGTGGTGCAGTGGTTAAGAATCCACCTGCCAATGCAGGGGACACAGGTTCGAGCCCTGGTCCAGGAAGATCCCACATGCCATGGAGCAACTAAGCCCGTGAGCCACAACTACTGAGCCCACGTGCCACAACTACAGAAGCCCTTGTGCCTAGATCCCGTGCTCCGCAACAAGAGAAGCCACCACAGTGAGAAGCCCGCGCACCACAATAAAGAGTTGCCCCAGCTCGCTGCAACTAGAGAAAGCCTGCGTGCAGCAACGGAGACCCAATGCAGCCAAAAATAAATAAATAAATAAATAAATAAATTTAAAAAACAACAACAGTGGGGCAGGGTACAGGGAATTGGAGGAAAGGCAGGCTGCAATTTTAAATAGATATGCTTGTGTGTTATTTGTTAGGTTAAAAATCACTGAATTGGCCCCTCTTCATGAGAGTTCTCTCCTCCACTTCCAATATTTTAACCTATCAATAGAAGGTCTGAATTGTTCTTCTTTGTTCAGTGAGAAAAGGGTAATTCCAAAGAACCAAGCAAACAAAAGGAAACAGAAAAGTTTACAAAATCTCTTTTGATGGTTTGAAAGCCAGAAGGAGATGGTACCTGTGAAGAGGTCATGGGATGACTAAACGTGAAGGAGAGGTGTGTGAATGGGTGGTACTGTGGCCACCCTGAAGGATGACAGATCTTCTTTAGCAGTTGGGATGGAGAAGGACATTAAGGAGAAATTAGATCACATACGTGTTTGGCTTTAGACTCACTCCCACCTTCGACCCTCTTTCCCTTACTTCTATCTGTAGCTACGGTCTCACTGTAGGTATTACAGGTAACACTTCAGAGGTCCAACCAAGATGAGGAAGATGAGGAAGTGGAGGGGGTAAGAGTTGGAGAATGATGGGAAAAGCAAAAGGGGAAGGTGAGGGGAAAACACATTTCCTTTCCCGTAGGCACTCCTTGGAGAGACATACACATGTGGAAACACTGCATATTAATGCACAACCAGCCATTGTTATTTTGTCTAAACAACAGTATCTGATTCCTGGAAACAAAGAAAAAAGCTTTCTTGGCTGCAAGCATATTTGTGAACAACATATTAATGCCTAATCCTGAGTTTAGCCTTCAAAGTTAAGCTAAGAGATTTTGCCTTCTTAAAAAAACAAAACAAAACTCTGTAAACAAAATATAAATCTCTTTTTGTTTTCATTTTCAAAACTTTAATCAAGAGAACACTGGGGTTGAGCCAAGAATGTTGTAAACCTTGAGCTCAAAATTCTGAAGACACTTTGGAGCACAGACATTGGATAGTAACAGCGTGATTGCAGGAATGTTGAAAGAAGTATTGAGTAGCAAGCATTTTAGGACTTGTCTGCATTTATTCTAATTTATCTGGACCCTCAACCCGTGGATGTGTGGTTTCACCTACCAAGCTCCTGCCCCAAATATGTGAAGTAAGAGAAGTGTAAGAAGGACACTCACCACCCAATGACAGTAGGTAGTTTGCTTTAATCAATTCCTTTCCCTTTACTTCAACTGTCAGTGCCATCACTGCCTCAAATATCATCAGTCACCCTGAGTAGTCTTACCAAAAATTTCAATTATATATTAACTGAAGTGCTTACTTTCTTGTTTTGCTCATCATGTACACATAGGACCCAGCACAGTCCTGCAGGATTGGGGCCCGCCACTTTATGGGGGTCTCTGTTGCCTGACCCCAGGTAGGGCTGTCTAGTCTCACAGTCAGAATACTGTTCTATGCCTGGAGTGATCCATTCATGCAAACTGCTGGAGTCCCCAGAGGACAGAAAGAACAACTGCCCAGCCTTATGAGAGCAGGCTGTGTGGTGTTTTTATTCCTATTTGCTGGTAAATGTAGTCTGTCAGAACTTGGTCTGGGGCTGGCTTTGGTTGTAACCGCCTAAAGGGTCAGGATGTGGGATAAGACTTATAAACCCCAAAACATTTAACCTGGTGGGAACTGCCAAAGAACCTGAAAATCACTTAACCACCAAGTTAACTTATATCAGTTCTAGAACACCAACGTGTATTTGTTGAACAAATGAAGGAATGATCCTTACCAAGAAGATAAGCAATTGAAAGTTAAGTGAACATTTGCCCTGGGCTAGGTCCCTCCACTGCCAGATGGGAAAATAGAGGAAAAGAATCATCTTGATTTCTGTATCTTAAATATTTGTGTTCCAGCACTCCATAATCAAGCTTATAAAGTCAAATATGTATATGTATATATGTATATATATATATACAGATATATAATGTATGTTATTTTATTTATATATCTAAATATAAATAAATTAATTAATAAATAAACATATATGTATATATTATTGCTGATTTTCTCAAATGAATTAAATAGGGTTTTGGAGAAGTCTTGGGTGTTAGGCTCTTACCTCCCCGAAAGGCAAATGTTTTTTGTAATAGTTGTCTATATTTATTTTCCTGCCATTTAAGGAATAATGGGACTCTTAGTAAGTCTTTCTCTTGAATTGCTTATGATATAAATTAAGCTCCACTTACAAAATTTTGGGGGTAACAACCAGAGTCTCTAGGGCTATGTTTCAGATACTGAGAGCAGTTACAAAATCAATTTATTCTCAAGATGAATTATACTAAGTTTGAATATAGCATGTTTCCTTTTTAAATCTATACATCTAAATGATCTTCTGTCTTTTATCAGCTGTCCTGTTTAATTTCTGCTGGCCTTTTCTTGATTAGCACCATGTGTTCTCCAAGAAACACTTGGTTTCTGTCAACTGTCTTTCATGCAATAAGTCTGTTTCTTTTGAAGGTCACACATTCAAGCATTTATTTAAAAACCTACAACTAAACCACACATGTGTAAAACAGTAGAACATATTTCACAGATTTCACAACGAGAGTTCCTAGTATACTTGTGTCTTTTCTGGATGATACTACCTCTCTTTCATTCCCCAGTAATTCTTTCATTTCTGTTACTTACCATTTTAAACGAATTAATGAATTGCAAAAACATAATCCTAGTTAGTACTGCAACAGCAAACACTGAGATTGTCAAATATTTAGACAATATTGGTAATAGTCTCAATGGGCACTGGATAATTATTTTCAGATAAAATTACAAGTTTCACTATTTGGAATGTTTTCATCCCTGAATAGAGAATTTGGAGGAATGTTTTAAAAATCTGCATATATCATATTATTCCTGTAGAAACAATTGACTGTCATTTGACCAGTTTTTCACAAATAGGATATACTTTCCTTCAATTCTTTTATTAATCACAGAGCTACTAATTTGAACACAACCAACTTCTAAGTCCCATTCAATATGTTATATGAAGTCTACTTCTCAAATGGCAAACAAAAATTTTGAATATGTTAAGTGCAAAAGGCAAAAGGGAATGGATTTAACAACAAAAAAAAACTCTTGCAAGCCAATGTAATAGCATTGTTAAGATAAACCACATTATGGATGTAAATATGAGTGGTTATGACAGATAAATGCAAGATAATAAGTTGATGAGATAACTGTAAGCATCTTTTTCCCATTACTGAAATTTCAGGTAATGCTAATGATATCCAGAACAGGCTATGGCCATTCCTCTTTTGATTGTTCTGTCTCGTCAAGAATAATGGCTTTGGATGAAAGTGCAAAGAATTGCTGACTTAGAAGACATTTTTTCTGTTTTAACTACATGACCACTCAGATTGGATTTAAGTGTTATGGGAGAAGTTATCATTGGGCTAATGGTTTTTCCAATATTGATTGTTAGTACCTTTAGTGAATTTCTCAGTAATTAAATATACATCTACTACTCATGAGAATAATTATAATAACTATAGGAGATTTGTTTATCTAAACTAGATTATGCTGTTAAAATTTGATATGCTTCCTCCAGATTCTCAGACACTGACTTCATCCTCTAGCTCCCCGCGCCTGCAGGGATCCTCAGAGATTTACTCAGAAGAGACAAACTATCACTTTTCAGATCCTGGTCTGCAATGGAAGATAATTATTCATTAACGTGTTTTCAATGTGACATTCTCCATGGGTACTGAATTTGCTTCATAATTTCTTAATTATATATTCATTTTTATTAATCTTTGAGCAACTCCCTAATATCCTTTATGGGACTGTATACTCATTCAAATATATTTGAATTAAGATATTTATTATTAATATACTTTGTAAGAGCATACCATGTGCCAGGCACTATTCTAGGCTTTTGTGATTTGTCAGTGAGTACAGCAGACAAAAGATCACCGTAGAAAAGGTTAATGATCTATTTCTCCATTCCTTTCATTATATGAGTGGTAATAATTGTAGAGATATTATAGTAAACATTACCAGTAATATTTAGAGCATCTCTTAGGTTCCCAAGCTTGGAATTAAAAGCGTGATGTGGAGAGTCCTCGGAGGAACTCACACTCGCTTGGTAGAGACAGGAGGTAAAATGAACACTTGTAAGCAAGGTATTAAGATCTAGAGTAGAAGTATCAGCAAAGTGCAGGAGCACATTGAGGGGTTAAGTAACTTCAGGGTTTTGGAAAGCCTTTAGAGCATTCTTGGAAAGTGCTGCTTAGGACAAGGCAGCTCTTAAGGTGTATCTCCGTCCTCACTTTAGTGTGTCACCGGGGAGTTCTCTTCTCTGCCACTGTTTTGCCACTGTTTTTCTTTTCCATTGTAAATTTAGCTGTTCGCTATCAATACCTTGTTTGCATTTTTGGTCCACAAGAAGCAGTAGTAAAATATCTTTTAAAAAAATCACAGTAGAATAGAAAAATGGCACAGAATATAAGTAATCACCTAACTTCTGCTGAAGGCAGTTCGCTTCCCACCCATCTTCTCTTGTTGAAAGTCGAGGAAGGAAATCGCCATCACCAAGCTGACCTGCAGGTCCAGTGCAGCCTCTAAGGGCTTGGGGATTTCCCCTCTTCCTTTTAAATGCCCTAGATCAGTAGGTAGGCCTTCTACAGAGAGAAGAGAATGACGGAGTGAGGGAATAATAGAAAGGGGAGTGTCCCTAAATTAATCAAATAAAGAGATTAGGGAGGTTCATAATATATATTGGTCCAAAACTCCAGAAATAGCTGTGGGAAAGGGGAAGCAAATAAAGGGGAAAGAACTCGTCCTCAGGATCATCACAGATGACTGATGATCACATACTTGGAGATGGAAGGGACCAAAACAGTCCTCCAGCCCAGCTCTTCCTTTTAACTGATGAGGAAGCCAAAAAGAAATGTGCCTTGGCTGAGTCAGATGCCTGGCCGGTGCTGGTGCTGTGGTCAGAAAGAAGCCAGTGTACCTAACTTCAACCTCAACCTTCCCTCTCACGATTATGGGCAGGATCTTCAACTAGAAGCTCATCAATAGATTTTAGAGCATCCAGGGACACTCTGATGTATCCTCAAAATTCTATGTCTGTGTAGTCATATTTATTTTTCTAGGGAGAGCGTGCCTGCCTTCCAACAACTTCTGAAAGGGATCCATGACTCAAAACTAGTTAAACCCACTGGGTTAGGTTTATTGAAGAATAAGTCAAGTTCCAGGCTCTTAAAAATACATTTGAAGATGTCGACAATTTTTGCTAAGAATCCAAGTGACAACTGTTTTTTGCTAAAAGTACACACGTGAATTTGGTTTACGTATACTCAGCTCCATGACAAATCTCTCTTCAAACCACAGACTATTATTTTCAAATGGTCCCAAAAGCCTTAGGTCAGAATTAGGTCAGACGACCTAATAAATAGGTAAAATATCAAATTGCATTTTACTCGGTTAAAATTTAAATTTAAAAAATTTGCCATTCTTAGAGTGAATTACTCTAATCTTTCGCTGAGCAGGATTTTTAGCCCATTCTATTCTCTATGATTGTCTCTTTCGTTTTTCCCCCCTTTCTTTGCTAGTAACTGGAGTTTGCAGTACTACTCTTGTCACTCCCACTAATGTAGAACTGCAGCTAATACACTGAAAGCACATAACTGCTTCACCCAGTTTTTAATTAAAAGAGCCTTATGTGAGTTAAACCGGCCCGTCCTCATGATTTTACCAGGGCTGATTCTCGGTCTCTGTCTTCACGCAGGGGCTGCTTTCTCAGGCACCAGGTGGGAGAGAACAGTCTAAAGACTGACTTCTGCCCATGTCAGATGGTAATATACAAACGTATGAGGAGCACGAAGCTGGCCTATGACTTGAGTCATACAAAGCTTCTGAGATATACTGTGACTTTTATTTTGCACTTATTTAAAAAATTTGTTTAGGGCTTCCCTGGTGGCGCAGTGGTTGAGAGTCTGCCTGCCAATGCAGGGGACACGGGTTCGAGCCCTGGTCTGGGAAGATCCCACATACCGCGGAGCAACTGGGCCCGTGAGCCACAATTACTGAGCCTGCGCGTCTGGAGCCTGTGCTCCGCAACAAGAGAGGCCGCGATAGTGAGAGGCCCGCGCTCCGCGATGAAGAGTGGCCCCCGGTCGCCGCAACTAGAGAAAGCCCTCGCACAGAAACGAAGACCCAACACAGCCGTAAATAAATAAATAAATTAATTTAAAAAAAATTTGTTTAGTACATTTGGAATGTGAATTTTGTAGGCTGTGTGTATCTGCATATGGACGTGGTGTGTGTGTGTGTGTGTGTGTGTGTGTCTGTGTGTGTCTGTGTCTGTGTGGAAAATAAAAGATGAATTGGGATTTCAAACTCAGATCACTCCACAGCTCTCTATAATAGAGTGCACAAGAAGTGTTTGCTTTAAAGCCAAAATCACTCCCCTGTGATTACATTGACAGATTAACATAAGAAATTCAGTGAATTTCCCACATGTTTCCTCACCCACACGATGAACACATTCTTCTAAAGTACAAAGGAATGATGACATAGTTGGCTTTGTGAGCCACGTGGATTAGATGTACTCTTCTGAATTCTTTTTCCTATGGGCAGGTTTGAAGGTGGGTTAGCTTCCAAAGAGAAGGAAAGACAGATCAAGGCTCTGGGGAGGCTGCTGGCTGGCTGCCAAGAGGCATCAAGAGGTGGGATGATTTGGTTTAGTCCTTATCAAAGTGTGGTGCAGTCAGCACTGCACTTGTGCCCTATTAGAATCCCCACACCAGATAAAGTGAATTAGAAATTCTGAGGGTGGCGCCCAGTGCTCTATGGTTTAATAAGCCCTCCAGATGGTATCAGTGCTCCCTAAGCCTTGAGATCCAGTGACCTAAATGAAATTACCACTGGCTCAGGTTCACCCCTCAGGTTTGCTGGCACAGAGGTTGGGCTTTATGGCACACCCAGTGGCAACTGGGCATCCTTGGTGAGACTGGTTCGAACTATAACCACATGTATAAACCAAACTGGCAATTTTAAAATTAATAGTGGCAGTGGAGGTATTCCTCTCCAGAGCTAGTAAGTCTCACCTCCTCTGTTGAGAGTCCCCACTGTTTTGATCAACTGAACAACTCATATTAGGACTCGGAATGCCATCTGGTGAGCAAAGAGTTAGAAAAAAAACTAAGAAATATGCCTTATAGGACTTTTCATCCTTATTATTATTAGCAGGATGTTCACATCCCTCTAATTTAGCATCTACTCTGCCCAGATCTGCTTTCCTGAACTCTATTTTTAAAACCTGACTATTTCTGCTAATATATTTTCCTATAAATGTATTTTAATAATTAAGCTAGGTAGTTTTTCTAAATATAAGTACCTAAATCTCTGAAACAAGGAAATATTATTCTGTGTTGATTTATTAGTACAACACCTAGAAAGCTACTTTTCTTCCCCTTTTCTCCTAGTCATTATGGAAAAAGCATGTCTCAATGTTCCCCCAAGTATTAACTACACAGAAAATGGGCTCATAAAGTCCAGGAGTCAAATACAGATAGAGTGAGCATATCATTTATTGCCTAAACTAGAACAATTTTGAAAGTGGAAAGGGGATATTTATAACTATGCCAGGTCAACAGGGACTGTCCTGGGCTAATTGGATATGTGGTCAGATTTAAACAAGGATCCTGGTTCAGTGTAGCCTCTATTTCTTTCTCAGAGTCTCTTGTGAGTTTGCTGGGTGACAGCCAAAAGGATGCGGTAGATATTTTAAAACAATATTTCAACAACTATTCAATAATTCTTCTTATTATGTAGCATGTGACATCTATAGTCCCTATGACATTTCAAAAGTAGTGCTAACTTTCTAATCCAAGAAATCAGCTCTAGTTATTTATTAAAATTACCCGTGGAGCTTTTAAAAAATGCCAGTGACCCTGCAGAATTCCGATTCAAGAGCCAGTGGTTGAAAAACACTCAGCACGTATCCCCTTGAAAGTAGTTTCAGAGTTTAACTCTACAGACTGGCAAAAACGTTTAGCTTCTGCACAACTTCCCCTGCTTCTCTGCAGAAGATGCAGTCATTCTGTCAATTACCCACGACAGTCATTCTCTTCAAAAATCAAGTCACTGATTTTTAAGTTCCCCTACAACCTTTTGTGACATGCTTATTTGGTAGAAGCTGAGCACTGAGAAAAATGGGAGATGATGTGACAGCTGCCTAAGGAGGATGTATTTGTAAGATGCCACCTAAGTGAGTACTGAGCCCTGGGAACAGTAGCACCACGGTGGGGCGTGTGAGAAAGCGCGGTGCAGAAGGAGAACTTTCCTAAGGGATCCCCTGAGACCCCAAAGAGCCAGAGACTCCTGAGGGCAGAGCTTTGATGGAGAACCATTAACAAGATGGCTCCTCACCTTAGCTTTGGTGACATTAAGACCCAAATAATTAATGGCCTGACTCAGATAAGCCTCCAAAAAGCTTAAAATTGGATGTGGAAGAGGATGACGGGGGAAAAATGAAACAAATGAAAAAGAAGCACCCTATACAAATCAGTACTACTTAAGTGTTAAACTCTGTGGAGCAGACACGGAGGGACACCGCCGTTGACAGGGTTTAGGACAGGGGAAACCGAGAGAAGTTTTAAAGGAGGGGCGTGGATTTGATATATTTTAAGCACAGTTAATTGTCTCCCAGTCTTGCAGCACAAATTTGAATCTCCATGGCATAAATACATCAACGCCACAGCGTAGCACATGAGATGGTTCCTAACCTGGGCCCAGACAATTTTTCAATAATTATACCTGTAGGCATTTTCTCCCTTTCCCCTCACCTGCCAACCCACCTATGCACCCTGTGGTTTAGTTAGACCATTTTTAAAAACAAGTCATGCACTTCTGTTGCACCATTTCTTTGCCCTTGCTGCACCCTCTGCTTGTAATGCACAAGCTGGCCTGAGTGCCTGGTCAATTTCCTTTTCTATTTCAATACCCAGTTCAAATATCACCTCCCTTGAAAGGCCTGCTTTGCCTTCATCTAGGTAACATTAATCACTCCCACATGTTTTGCCCTAGCATTTTCAACAGATGTAGCTGGATTTTAGCAGGATTAACGTGATGCTGTAGTTAACTATGTGTCTCTCTCCCCTAGACTGAGAGCTTGGTGTACAGGTGTTGTGTCTTATTCATGTTTTTATTCCTATTGCCTTGCTTGATAGAACTCTATTCTAGATATTTATCAAATATTGTTGAATCAAAAAATGTTTTATATAATTCATGGTGTTTAGAACTTCTTTTATAAGAAATATAAACTTTAAAGAATTTCTAAAATTCATTAAAAGTTGTTCCTATAGCTTATATCACTTTCAGCCCAAAATTCTGTGTGCTGAAACTACAGGATGAGGCAAAAATCTCCTTGAACCTATGTTGACTGTGACACAGAATGCACGAGATTGTTCTTCTTTTTTAAAAAAGAACAATTATATGCTCTAAAGAAGAGCCCTTTAATTTCATATAATCATTATGCATTCTTTAGTTAAGAATAACTTCTTATATTTTCATTTAAGTATGCCTTAATACACGTCTTGAGAATATCCAGTAATATGGAATTTGTAAATAAATATTTACTTTTTTTTAAACTTTATTCTATAAATTTATTTATTTATTTATTTATTTATGGCTGCCTTGGGTCTCCGTTGCTGCGCGCAGGCTTTCTCTAGTTGCGGTGAGCAGGGGCTACTCTTCGTTGCAGTGCACGGGTTTCTCATTGCAGTGGCTTCTCTAGTACTTGGGCTCCTAATTAGACTTTTATGATTATTAATACTCTTTAAATAGATTAATAATAAAATAATTCAGAATTATATTTTCTCTCATATCACTACAGATTTTAAGTTCCTTTCTCACCTTTAAACTTGTTTTAAGAAGTACAATCCTTAAACTTCTCAGGGGTAGCAATTCGTAGTTCCTATTTATCGCCAAGTTGCATTACATTACATATTTTACACACATTACTTTTATCCTGACATCCAAGAAAGGAAGGCACCTCATAACTAATAAGACCAAGATTCAGAAATCTTAAGCAACTTGCCCAAGGGGATGTAGAGCAGGTTTATTTAAAATTTAACCTTATTGAAAACCAGACATAAATGGCATATGGACAGAGAAACACAGGGAAAGAACATAAATAAAAGAGAAATCCAGAAAAGTGAAAAATGAGATGACTCCATGGATAAGATGTAATAATAAAACTCTCATGTTACATGAAATAAAGGTGGGCTGCTCTGAACGTCGATGGGTCAAGGCAATGAGGGGAAAAATGACTGTTTATGATAATTACATTTTCCATTAGATGAAATCAAACTAGCTGTTTGGGAACTAGATTTTCCTGACTGTTCTAAGTCCATTAAAGGGTACCCTGCATGATACAGTGGGATGCTTTCTCCAGGGCATCTCCATAATTAGCTCAGTTGTGAGCTCAACCCGGACGGTTCTTATAAGAACTTCACTGCAGACTGCTGGTCAGACTGAGTATAGTGTCATAGAAGTAATTGTACAAGCATTCAAAGTGATATGGCCCACCAGGTTTCAGTCTTATAATTCAGAAGAACATCTTATCTAAGCTGAAAGGTTAAGGGACCTGTGTGCAACATTTTATAAATGTTATTTTTTGATCAAAACCCAAAATAAAAAGTGAGTTCATAGTTATCGCTGTGGATGGGATGTGGAGACCAGTTATTATTCTAGGTCTGTGATTGACAGCAGACCTATTTTCTCTGGCACTCCTCTGGGTGGGCTGCATCGCCTACCAGTTAAAAATGTGGGCTTTGCTTCTGACAAATCTGGCCTGGCACCCTGGCTCCACCACTTCAGGGCAGTGTGACCTGGAGCTCTCTGAGGCTCATTTTCCTGCTCTGTAAAATGGGGACAATAATTTCACCTGTCTCTTAGGACTGTTTTGGTGATTAAATAAAATAATGCAGAAGAACTTGCTGTTGTTAATATAGGTAATTCATGTCATTGACATCCTCTTCTGAAGCTTACAGGTCCCTTGGGAGGTTTTGCTTGAGCAGATGTGAACATGGCATTGGCAGAGGACATACCTCAGGGTAGTGCTATTTTCTTGGAAAACCACCTGGTTTTAGCACAAGAACCTGTGAATGCTGGAGGCCACAGATTTCTAGACAACTAACAAGTGGCTGAGTTGGGGCTTTACTTTAGGTCTTTCTAGAACCAGATTTCGTGATCTTTTCCTCTATCATGCTCCCCACCTCTTTTGAATATTTTCACCATTTTCCACAATGAATCATCCCTAAATGGGCTTTAACTAATTATAAATTTAGAAAGAATTCTGCAAAGTTTTTTTTTTTTTTTGGCTTAATTTTAACCCAGTTATCACAAAATGAAAGTTTTTTTAGGTGTCTCATATCTACGAGATAGACAAGAGGAAGAATGATGTCTGCAAACATTTGATCGTCGTAGCACCTATTTGATTTGTTTTTAATTAAAAAAAACCCTTATGGTTTTAGTTTTAAGAAACTAAACTATACAAATGTTAGCAAAACATTTACATTTGTTATGTGCATTTAACCAGCAATTTCCCAGCTCCCAAAATACTTATTTTCAATATCCTGCTCGCTTTTTATGGCCTATCCACTCTATTTGAAATCTGTTCAATTTATACAGCCAGTAAATTACTTTTCCATAATTGCAGTAATTACAGTACTCTTCATATGCTCCTACTTATTTCTCAGAAATCTACTACAGGAAAACATTTGTGATGAAGTCCAGGTATATTATGAGAGTTTAGGAAACAATAAAAATGTTTCCCCAACATTAAAAAATATTATTTGAGACTAAATCTGCTCAATAACTGTTAGTCCTCATTGAAAGTATCAAGATCATAAAAGACAAGGAAAGTTGAGAAGCTGTCACACGTTGGGAGAGAACGAGAAGACATCTAAATACATGTGGGGCCCTGAATTAGATCCTGAAGCACGAAAAAGGTAAACTAGTAGAATTAGAATGAAATCTGTAGTTTAGTTAATAATAGCGTATCGATGTTAATTTCCTGGTTTTGACTGTTGTACTATATGGTTATGTATGTATGTTGTTAACATTAGGATAAAATAAATAAGGGGTATATGTGAACTATACTATTTTTGCAACTTTTCTGTAAGTCAAAAATTATTTCAAAATAAATGTTAAAAAATCATTTGATTTCAAGCAGATCAACATTGGAGAATAACCATTTGTAAAGCCATTTCTTTATCATAGTCTCTAGCATACAAAACCCACTTGTCAAGCTTAATGCATATACACATATTAAACCCCTGGTATGTAAGATCCTCTAATTTGGAATTTTATTCATTCAACTAAAGGCTTAACTAAAAGTTTCTCTTTAAATGATCAACTAAAAGAGTTTGTATGTTCAGGAGAATGTTAAGATACTTAAATGAAATAAAGAAACACTCTAAGCAAAAATGACACGCTAAGTATGGCTCATTTCTTAAAGTATAAAAATATCAGATATAATATTACCTGACAGCCAATAAGTAGTCAATAAAAAGTCAAGCCTAAATCTTAAATAAGTTCCCGAATGCCTTCTAGAAGGTGATAATATAATGCTGATGTCCTTCTTTTCTCAATTAGTATAGATTACCGCAACATTCCTGTATAAATGGACACAGTTAACCAGGAAGGATCACAGGTGCGTTCCTAAACCACCATAGCACCGCTCATGTTTCTCTGCCAGACTAAGAAGTTTCAGATAAAAGAATTTGATTTTTATCTTATAATCAATTCGTCAAATGAGCCTGAAACTTTATGACTTTGCATTTCCAAGCTGTTAATTTCTGCATCTTAAAAAATGCCCGGATGTAGCTTTAAATTCAACTTTTCTTGTCTTACACGTTGAGGGTTAATTTAACAAGCTTGTGATGAACACTAGCAATCCAATGCCCAGTGATCACCGATGAAATGTATAGGAATCGATGGATGGCACAGCAGAATTAAAGTGATTTTAAAAAAAAATACCCGAGGCACTCAGGAGAAGTGGAATTTAATATCTACCAATTCCACATGGAAATTAAATGTATCCTGAAATCAGCCTCTACAAATCAAATTCAAAGGAAAACATAATAACTATTCAACACAATTCATCGTCAGGTTTGTTGTTATTTTTTTTAATGTTGTATGGCCACTATTAAACTATTTGAAATGTTGACCTCAAAACCCAGGATTCCTATGTGGGTTAAGAAAAATAAATGGAAATCCTCCCAAAGAGACTGGAAGCCTGGATGCAGCCATGGGCTCAACCTTTGATCGGAGCCACATGCCACAACATCCAATTATTGTTCTCAGATGTGACCTTTACTCTCACTTTATTCTGGTGGCTTTCCAAAGAGGGACAGGTGGTTTTAGGGCATTTTCTTGGGTTACAAATCAAATAATATTTCATGGTTTTCACCTTTAATGGGCTAAGCAGAAGGCATTTGACAAAAGTCATTATAGAGGTTTGGAGAAATAATTTATACTCTAGGGCATTCTTAAATCAGTAACTTGGCAATATGAGATTCAAAAAAAAAAAAAATCTCACTGCTCCTTCCAATGTTGCATTGCAAAAGCTGCATTGTGTGTGTGTGTCTTGCTCCTAGGGGGGACTCCATGTTCACAAACTAATGAATAGATTACATTGGTCCTTACAAGTTGAGTTTTCATTGGTGACAGCTGTGCCATATGGTAGGCAATGAAGTAAGGGGCTGCTTTCTAATACATGGCATTCTTGCCAGCGAAGGAAATGAATGCCCTAGAGGTAAGCTTTTGTTTTTACAAAATTAACAAATTCCATGCCTCAATATGAAATTCAGAACTTGGCATTGGCCAGAAAGGAACAAAGTAACCCTAGATTTCATGCATTGAGGATGGCAAAAGTCAAAGCCAATAGAAAATACTTTCCTCTTGGATTGACTGCAATGATAAAATCTCAATATATATGATAAATATGACCATCAAGGGGTTCCTGAATCGTGAGAAAATATATCTTGGGGAGCAATCAAGGCATGTTTCCATTGACTCATCCCACTAAGCATTCTCATATTTACACAGTTGACATTCTAACTACACTTGATTAAAGAGGTTGGGGAGTACAGATAAAGGCTCATTCTGATAATTCATATTGGTGAGCAGGCTGTTAAATGTTCAACATTTAGGGGTAAATATAGTATAATTTCACAGGGGCAGAACATGCAGGCACCTGTGTGGTACCCACAAGAAGGGATTCAGGACACAACCTGACACAGTTGGTTAGGGAAGTTGGCTACAGAATCATTTGGAGTGGAAACCCTCCAATGGTTCTTGGCATCCCTGTCTCCTGTTCTAGGAACATAAAACACTACTATTTTCAGCATCCAATTGGACGTTCCTATTTTGGGGACCACTGTTTCTCAAGTCCAACAAGCACTAAATAGATGGAAGAAATCCATGTCTGCCATATCTTGAGCTAGCTTTTCTATTGGCTGACAGCACCATCCTTCTTTCACATGTTTATCTTAGATCTGATGTGTTTCTTTCTTTACCCTCTACATTTAGTTGCCTATATTTAGACACGAAGTCCTATAAATTTTTACTTTCACCTCTATCATTAGTGCTGTCTTCTTTTCTCCTTCCATGCCACGCTTAGGTGACAGTCTCACTACCAGTGGTCTTATCCATCCTTTATTTGGATGCCAGATTATTGCTTAGATCCTGCCATTCCTTGGATAAAAATGCCCTGTGACTTGTCGTTGCCTACAAGACAAAAGAAAGTCAAGTATTTGGCCTGAATTTCAAAGCTTCAACAATCCAGTCCTGACCAATTCTACCTTCCAGTACACACCAGCAAGCATGTCTATTTCAGCTCGCCTGGTTTCCTCACAAGCACTTAAGCACATCATGCTTATTCTTACCTTTGCACCACTGTTTTTCCATCTTAGTGTCACCAAGTGCTTATTCACCTGAGCAAGAGCAAGGCCCCTCTCTACTGGGATGGATTCTGCCTCGCAGCAGCTAAGGCAAACCCAGAAACAGGCATAAGAAGAAGCTTTCGTGATGAGGTGCACTTTCTCTAATCTTGTCCCTTCAATTATTCCTGATTAACTATCCTCTTACCATTTTTCCTTTGGTTTTCAGCCTGCCCTTGTTACCTCTTTTGTATGAATGATTCTAGTACCCTGATCTTCCACTGTCTCCTTGCCTACTCTGTTGCTTTCTGTTCCCTACTTTCTATTTTCTGCTCATACCTTCATAGGTTATTCACCTGAACAGAAACCCACGTGGCTTCTCCTTCAGTGCTACCTTTGTGGACATGTCTTATCCTTCAGATGTATGTATATACATTATCCAGTTTAATCCTCACAAAGCTAAGAGGTGGGTTCTATTATCTCCAGTTTATTGATAAGAAAACATCTGAGATTTATGAAGGTTAAATAATGTTCGCCAAGTCACACACAATAATATATGGTGGAGTCAGGATTCAAACTCATGCAGTGATTCAAGGACTATTGCTTGCGACTATGTGGTCTTCACTTAACCAAACTCCCACTTTGAAAGCACACTTTTCATCTCTTTGGAAAATTATAATTTCTCAGGATTGGGTGGTACAATTTTTATTTCTTTTGTGTCCACCATATGCCCAGTCTTGATCTAAGCACAAAAAAGGCATCTAATAAACACCTTTTTGAAGAGAACTGGACATATTCAGATGCTGAGCCATGTGATGGAAATTATAGGTGTTTTAATGGTCTAAACCTGCACTGTCCAATAGAGTAAGCACTAACCACTTAAGAGCGATTCAAATAAATTAAAATAATGAAACGAGAAATTTAGTTCCTCAGACATATTAGTCACATTTTAAGTGCTCAAAAGCTACATGTGACTAAATTTAAATTAATCAAAATAAAATAAAAATTCAGTTGATCAGTCTCATTAGACATATTTAAAGTACTCAATAGCTACATGTGGCGAGTGATCTTATGCTGGACTACTCAGACCTAGACTATTTCCATTGATGCAAAAAATTCTATTGGACAGTGCCGGCAAGAGTAAATACTCAATTTCTCCCAATATACCCATCAATCCATATAGCCAGAGACTAAGAGTTTCTTCCTAAACATTTAGTAAAACCTGGGCTCTGAAGCCAAGTCCTGTCATTGCATGTTGTATGACCTTGGACAGGTCACTTATCTGTACAATGGAAATCATAATATTGACCACTTAATAGGGTTGTGGTAAGGATGAAAAGTGTAAAAAGATTACAATATTGCCCGATAGAAAGTAAATGTCCAATACATGTTAGCTATTGTTGTACGCATGTCATGTTCTCCAGATGGAACCCAGAACCAACCAAAAAGGGGAATAAGGTTTTCTTACAACTCTCTCATAGTTTTAGAATTTGGATACTATAACTGCAGGTAAATAGCAAGACACACTTGAACATTCATTCTCTCATGGACAACCTTGAGGAGTATAGATTTGGATCTTCAACCAATAAATGGTAGTTTTAGGCATATATTAAATCAGGTCACCATGAACTTGCCAAATATTTTACATTGAGACCCAGCAATTCAACAGAAAATACGACAAGGCTGATGAATGAAGGGATGTATGTATATATATTTCACTTTGTGGAGTTACCTTCTAGAAGTCAGCTCCTAGCATGATCCACGCCTTCAAAGTGCACTGTGTATTGGTATTTGTAGAATTATTCCTGCCTAACACTCTTAGGACTATCGGTGATTTCGGTTTTCCCATCTGGTTGGGTGTTACACATAGATTTTGGACTACGGAATACATTGCTATGACTATGTTAACACAAAAGAATTTGGAGCACTAAACTATGTTAAAGATAAAGAACTAATCTAAAAAAAGTCTAAGACGTTGAATTTAGAAAATCAGGAGACCAATCCGTAAGTAATAAGATCAAGGGCTCCAAACTGCCCTCACCAGCTGATTGTCATGGATTCTGAGAATACTCTCCTTCTTGAAGTCAACAAACTCTTTTACATAAGAATGGTTCTGCTTCCTCTGGGAGACCTGACTTTTTCAAGCTGGTATGAAGCTATGGGAGATAGATGTAGGGCCGAGGTAAGACAGGAGTCACTTTCTGATTCAGTCAATCTCAAAACCACATCAGCTCTGGCAACCGAAGAGTACTTCCAAAACTCTCTCACATCTACTAGCTTATTTATTCCATCTGATATTATTTTTAGGCCTCTCATTAAATCAGTTAATTTCCTGAGCATTGGGATTTTAGTGATGAATACTGACCTTTTTTTTTTTTGACGTTTAATTATCAGTGTTATCTTTCTAGAAGATCCCTGCACCTTAAAGAATAAAAATGTGATACTTATAGATATATCTCTTCTTGGGGTAATGTCATATATTCAATGACTTATTTTGCATTTCTCTTTCTAATTTTCACTTCTTCAGAGGTTATAATAAAGGAAATTCTTAATGTAGCAAATTATTTAAATCCATGCAAAGAAAAAAATCGAGGACATATCTTTTTTTTATGTGGGATTTATATATAAGCTGTTATTTGAAGGACAAGGCATATTTCATGCTTATTTTAATTTAAATTCTCTCCTGGCTATCTTCCCAAACATCTGTAGACACAATATTTTTAAGTGACTTACAAGTTCACAGTTTTCACAGACCATGAAGGTTCTCAAAAGTTTAAATTACTCCCAAGGACATTTATACCCATTTCCCTTTTAGAGTAACCAATGAAAACCTGTTTTTAACCATCAGAATAATTCACAGGCCCATCTCTTCTAATCTGGCTTCTCCCCTGGTTCCTTGGAGGTTGCTCATAATAAACAATCCACAAAGAAAAGAAGATGAAAAGAATAAGATTCAAAAAGACTTTTTTATAAGTGTTAAAGAAACAGCCTGAGGAAAATCAAAACTAATTTCAAAAGTGACTCAAACATTAAGACATGATCAGCCGTTCTACTCTTGAGATAATCATGAATTAAAGGAACTTTTAGAGCAATTGGAGGATCTATTGATACTTCTATCTAATATACTTCTATTTAAGATTTAATTATATCTATGTTAATGTAAATGTTATGTTTTTGAGAAATGAAGTCCAAGTACCCTCATTTAACACTACTGTTATTAAGATGTTTTAATAAAGTTCAGCAACATTATACTAGGATTTATTATTTGGGTTAAAATAAAGATTTTCATCTTAGCTACTAATCAGGACTTTTAGAGTGATCTAAATACTTCAGGAGGTAACTTCCCCCATCCCTTTATTCTATTAAATAGGTCACCACATGAAGGACTTTTAGGTTGCAGTGGCCTTGGGACTTGTTATAAGTTTGCTATTTGTAAACAGTCATGTGTTTTAGTGTTTTCTTTAACAATCCACTAACTTCACCCTATTTATATTTCTTATTTTCTAGTTTCTATAGCACAACGCTTTCTTCTACCTCATGTTTCTCTTATCTCCTGAAATCAGAATTGCTAAGCATGTCACTGGGCTAATGGTAGTGTTTGATTTTTGCCTGGGTTTCTGGGATCTATTTAACTTGGAATCTGTTGAATTCCATTCTAAAGAATCATCAAATATTTTCTCTTGGCATGCCAAAAGCCAGACATCTTGTGTTATAGCTTGAACTTGAAAACATGACGGTGAAAACTATCATGTTACTAAAATCAGATGTTGATTATTAAACACAAGTACTTTTTGATATAATTATCAAATTAAACCATTTATCTATAGGAAACCCTGAAAGTGAAGTGTAAATTAAAAGCAAAAGGTAAAAATCCCCAATACAAAGGCAACTCTCTAGCCACTCTGAATAATTCTGATGTGCTCTGCTTTCTCCTGGTAAACGAAATCCTTCTGTGGCTGGTTCTCATAGAAATTGGAGAGCATGATAAGGCAGGAGAGGTATTTCAGTGAAATTCCCATTATAAATGGAACATTTTATATCCTAAAGAATTTTATACTTGCAAAAATAGGTATGCCATGTTACAGACCATTGGTTGGGGTCATATTATATTGCACCATGGATTCCAACTTGAAACTCTAATTTAGAATATCATTTATAGTCATCAGTAAGTAGAAAATGGAATAACTATAATTATAAATTGTATAGAAGTTGAGTATGTGGGAACTGGAAGAGATGGATGAACAGGAGTTGGCAGGGATCAAGGAAACACATACTGCATACCTTAGAAGGACTGCTTGTCTATTACACCAAGTAATTTTAGCTTTGATGTGCTTTGCCTGCTTTGATCCATGGGAAAATCTGCTTGATTCAGAATGGAAATTCTAGTCCCATGAATCCCTTGAGTTGCTGATCAGTATTAGTAAGTGTTCAGAGGTCAGGAAATGCCTCCCTCTGTGTTTGCTGAATCGCCCCATACATTATACCACCCTTAAGACATTAACCCTATTGTGCCACAGAGAAATATTTTCACGTGTGCAGGGTTCAGAAGTAAACCACTTTCTAAACGTAGGAAATTGATAACAAATGCTGCTCGTGAAAGGCTGCTGGGTACCAGCCAACTGTTTTCTTTCTTTTTTATTTTTCTCAGTAAGTAGTTAGCACTGCTTATGCATTCTGCCAGCATTACAGAGAGAACACAGCATATGATAAATGTCCATGAGAAATGAGGAATATTGAATCAATGACTATAAAAGGAAGGCAGAGGTTTGAGAGGGGTTAGATTTCAACTGATAGAAAATAAAGTGTTTCTGTTTTCTTTTTTTAAAATCTTTCTTGGTGCTTCTAGGAATGCACAAGGGCAAAAGTAAGTTCTATAGCTA
The DNA here is from genome assembly GCF_028021215.1 of Eschrichtius robustus. Classification (NCBI taxonomy): domain Eukaryota; kingdom Metazoa; phylum Chordata; class Mammalia; order Artiodactyla; family Eschrichtiidae; genus Eschrichtius; species Eschrichtius robustus. Next base: position 65,988,224 of record NC_090841.1, on the reverse strand, counting down.
ACAGTGAGGTCAGAGTCTACCATAATTGCTTTGGCTATTGTTCCTCAATTTAAGAGTTGAGTTTCTGGCCTGTATTATTGAATAGGCTCTTGTCTTCTATATACAAAGTAGAGATGAAGAAGCCTTGAGAGCTTGCTGCTAGCTACAGTTCTTGAAATAATTTTCTATGTTTAGGGTCTAGAGGTTTTTGAAACATGGCATTTCAGGATATATCAGCCACAGTCATATCACATTTACTATGGAATTCTTTATAACTAAAACATGTATCAGATTTATAGGATTTCATGCTTAAGAAAGTCTTTGAAAGAGGAGTACCTTATACAAATGCTTGAACTAGCTCCTTGTGTTTATTTTATATCCCTCTGAAATGCAACATCTCACAGTCCTGCACATTTTATAAAGAGGGAACCCAAGTTTATTTATAAGAAACGATACACATTTATCTAGCAACATTTCCCCCGGATAGAAAGTTGTGAATACACTAAATACCCTGAGGATAAAACAACTCTTACAGGTCCTAAGAAAGTCATCCATGCCCCCAAATAGCCATTTATAATATGACACTTGTCCTTTGACTGACCTAACACAGCTTCCTTGCGGCTGGCTCTAATTTACAACTTGATAGCAGCTGTCACAATGAAAGAACCAGGCTCATTATCTGATTTGTTTCTGCCATCCCTGCACTCATAGAGTCCATTAACAACAGGGACATGCACTTTTTAAATGACTGAATTAGTCATACTTCCATTAAAAGAGTAGACTTACAAAGTAAAACAGAACAGCCTCTTACTGCATTCCTGTCCATTCCTCTGCCTACTTGTTTCCATTTATTCCATTCAAAGAACATATATTGAGTCCTGTTCTCAGCAGGCAGGGCCTTATCTTCTCTACTGCAATGCTTACACCAGAGCATGATCCATGCTAGACACTCAGCAAACATGTGCTGTATTTATGAATAAACGAGAGGATGAATGAACAGTACCCACTGCATTGTCTCTTGGCCTGGCACAGATGTGGTACCTACATTGGGTTTTCTGTTTGTGTTCTCATGCCAGTTTTCTGTCTTGAGACTTTAGTAATTGGTTGGTTTGAAAGGAGAAAGAAAGCCCAGAAAGTTTGATATTACTGGTTTGTCTGATCTATGAGTGCCCAAGGCCTAAAGGCTTAAATTAAAAATACAAGCTGCTCTTCTGTCTCTCCCTCATTAGAGGGTACCAATAGACCAGGGAACTCAACCTTTTCTGGACAAAAATGGACACACATTTCCCAAATCTTATCATTTCAAGTCAGTTGCAGTGGTGGTGGTGAGAGTTGATCATAAAAGTGTCAAAAATAAACCAAGTATTTAAGAACAACTGATAGATCGCGCTAGACCTATTGAAACTGTCATGGGGACTTGCTAATACTTGGGGCCTATAATGTCACAATTATATATATTATGGCTGCTCAACATCAACTATGTTTGACAATGATAATTCAGTACTTATTCAATAGAATAAGTATTTTATTCTATACTTAGCAAGGTAGGGCTTCCCTGACCCCCCGGATGAGGTTAAGTTCCCCTGCTGAGGAGACACTTAGCATCCTGTGCTTCTATTTTCATAACACTTTATCACAGTTGATTATAATTAATTTAACTACATCAAATTCCCTAAGGGCAAAAAAATGTATGTGTCTAGCTTACTCAATATAATGAGTTGAATTAGTTAAGAGTATAAGTATAAGTTAAGAGTATAAGCGTCTCACTAACTGGGATAACCTAAAAACTTAAGTGCCCATGTTGGGAAAAAACACGTTAAGGTCTCACTTTTACATGGAACTATAGAGATCATTTTGCCTTTTACTTACAGTAATAAGTATCCTACAGCATTTCAGTAATAAAATATATTACAGAACAACACAGAATCCATCTTTAGTCTCACCAACATTTGCTTCCTCATACCCAAAAACCATTTTTTTTTTTCTTTCTAATTCTCAGTCCATTCTATTCTCTAGTCATAGAAGGTACCAGATGTTTGGAGGAGGCTTTCCCACATATCCTAGATTTTTAAGTAGAAGCAAGATTTATTATAGCCATATAAATGTAACTTCAGCCTTAACTTTTGTGCTCACAAGCTAGGTGTAATCTGCAACGTGGTCCCTTGTCCAATGGAACAATTCTTATCTGTGGAATGCTGGTATCAATGCCAAACACTCAAATGAACCACAGGACATGACCGAAACGACTGCATTCTGCCCACAAACCGTTTTCCCTCTAGGAAATTTTAATTTAGGTAAACACTTTTCAAGAAAACCCTTCTGCATTTAGGCAACATTCAAAAGCCAGGCTGGAATAAGCTGAGTGTGAATATACAGCAACACCTGGGGTAAGTGCCTGAAAGAGACTGTCAATGCCTCAAATCACATTTTTCTCCGACCGCGTAGTTTCAGAGAGAGAACCTGCTAAAAGCCACTCTCGCGACCCTTCTGCCCCTGCGAGTTCAGGGGTTTGGATCCAGCAAGTGGGAGGTACAGGATGAAGCTGAGCTGGGCTTTGTACTGGGGAATCCCACACGCTCCTAGGCAGTCGGGGAAAGCTCCCAACAGAGGTGAACCCAGGCTTTCAAGTACTCTACAAGGGGGCTAGCAGCATCTTCAAAGCTGCCAGGAAATTAAAAAAAAAAAAAGACTCTACGTAAAAAGGAAAGAGTTCTTCCTTTTTCTTATGATAGTTAATTAATAAGAATCTTTTGATCAGGGTCTCTGTGTTTTAACAGAGTTAAAGTTCCTAAAGGACTATGAAAATATATCCCAAGTAGAACTCCTGATTTGTTTTTTCCCCTAGGATTAAAAAAACCAAAAAAAAAAAAAAAAAAAAACTACAGGACCTCAGAACTGAATGGAATACCACCGGGGTTTTTACTTGAACACTTAAAACATTTCATTTTATCAGTGGAGTGCCTTTCTTTTGACATGATGCAGACACCAACTGAATTCTAAATCGTTACAAATCACTTTCAATTAATTCATAATTAAAGATTATGAGAATGTGCCACCAGTTCGATCTTTGTTTTTACTGATGGTTGCTTGCATGTCACTGTTAACATTTTAGATGACCATGTATTAAAAATGTTTAAACTAGGACATTAACGTAGCAGATAGAGACAGCACGTGCAATTGACAGCAGTAGGAGTAAAGGGTTTGATGACAAGATGCTGGGAGCCCAAGAGTGATGGGATGCAGGTGCTAATCAGAGAGAGGGCTATTATATATAATTTTTGTTGAATTACTGATTTGCTCACTGATCTTTTGCTGCTGCATTCATGAACGCTGTCATCTTGGATGTATCTGTGTAGGAAATGGACTTGGCACATTTGACTAATTCATGTAATAAATTTGTGAACTAACACTTCACATCCGGACAAGTATTAGTAAGAACATATTTTGCCCTATAAGTCTAGGTGGGTGGTCAATTCTCAATGCCATGGCAAAACCCAAAGAAAGAAAATTGGCAGAATTTTCTTAGAGATCTCTAGGACTAATAAAAAATGAGATAGGGGAGCAAGAGGTATGAAATATATTAAGATGGTAGGATTAACCACGAGGTTCCCTTCCAACATATGGTACAACATCAGGTACTTCAACATAGGCTGGGTTCAAATTTCAGTTTTTTAAATGAAATGATTTTCCAGACATTCAATTTCACATCAAACTGGCATCTAGGAAACCCAGTTGATTGAAGTATAAGGATTTGTTTCACGTCAAATACCCCGCCAGGATGGAGAAAAAAAGCCAATTAAGAAGTCACTGTTGCTCTTACAAGTTAAAAAGCCCATATTCTCATTTTTAATCATGTCCTGCTCTACTTAACAAAATCCACATGCCTACTTTCATCAATAAATTGCAAGCTGACCAAAACAGTTTAACGGTGTTATGAATTATGGCAGTTTCAACCAAACCGTATGAATAATCTTTATGATTCATGAGTGATGAGGCTATGAGGTTTTATCTGTTTTTCTAAATAGGTAAATCTTTTTAGATTTCTTGATGAGAGTACTTTTTTGGGTAACCTTAATTTTTTTTTTTAATTTATAGTTTGCACTTAATTTACAGATTTGTTTTAATTTTACCACTCTCAATGATTTATAAAGTTGTTTTAGTTTAGGCTTTACATATGCAAGTGACAATATGATTATACCAATATAATACATTTGAATTACTTTTTCCTTTTGAATTGAGTAGAGTAATGAAGGATGAGAGTATTTTTTAATTAGCCTTATTTAGGTAGCGTCTTTGCCAAAATTCATCTAAATTTATATTTTAGAAGATCAAGCTTACTTTTTTAAAAAAATTCATACTCCTCTCCAAAATCTTAGCAAAGTACAAAAATCTTAGAAAAGAATCATATCATTTTTGGGTTAGAAAGGTACCTTAATGATTAACTTTTAAAATACTCCCTCATTTCTCAAATGAGGTAACCCAAGATCATACAAAAGGATTTTGTCCTCCCACTGAAGGGAGAGAGAAGAATACATCAATTTATTCTCTCTGTAATGATTTTGTTGGATGACTTCCATTTGGATCTACCCACTCTAAAATCTTTTTTCTAAAACTTCAAAACAGTTTTCTCTGGGCTTCCTAAGCATAATAGCGTGTCAGGTAATGGCTTTTGACGCCAAGGCTGAATGCGCATTTTTGCACGGTGGGCTAAGGTTTCTTTGCATTCCGATGCATCTTTTTCCTTTCCTACCCAAATCTTAGATGTCAGAAGACTTTACTCAAGCCTTCTGGTTTAGAGGTTCGCATAAACGACTTAGTCCCTCTGAGGCTGACGAGTGCCACTGTTACTGACACCACTCTGCTTGTCACTATGCAATCCCAGTAAAAGCAATTGAAAGTACTTTTATTTGAAGGCCATTTGACAGAGGGGGAGAAAACACATTTACTCTTTCAAGGTCTGTGTATTTTCCTGGGAGAAGCCTGCCTATGAAATTTGTCCTTTTATCCTTGGATAGCTATTTGGGAAATACCTTTTGGCAGTGCAGATTCATGAGTGGTTTCTGCCACTCCAGACCACAGTGGTGATTCACAGAACTTCCCTGTATCTCCCCACCTCCCTCCTTCCTCCCTTCTAAAGACAGGAAGGCTGTTTCATGCTGCTGTGCTGAAAACATTCTTCTCTAGAGACTGAGGAAGAAAATCTGCATATTTTAGCAAAAATGTTGAGTTATTTTCATCACAGATGTTTAAGGAAGGAATTGTTTACTAATATCTGTGACTATGTTGAGATACTACAAATAAGAAAGAGACAGTACTGTGGGCTTTTTCTTAAAATGAGACTCTTTTCTAACGTGTCCCTTACTCACAGGAGCTCCCAGAAATTCAACAAGATTACTTTTATCTTCATCAGAGAGATCAGCTAATTCAGTACAGCTGGCTCGTACAATCTTTAACAGGACTGCCCTTCACAATAGACCAGGAAGTCTTATTTTTCAGGTTTACAAAAAATAAAGAAAAATGCAATATAATATTTATAATTTGCTAAATGCTGTGTGTGCGTGTGTGTGTGTGTGTGTGTGTGTGCGCGCGCGCGCACGCGCCCGTGTTTGTTTTAATCCTCCTAGTCTCTACAAGTCATCACCAGTTTGGACCTGCCCATCAGGTACCACGAACACCTGCTGTTCCCACACCCCTGTCCTTGGATCTGCTGAGCCGCTCCTTACCTATAAACAGATTCCACTCGGTGTCGAGATCAGCCTGATTTGCCAGGCAGCCCTTCATGACATTGAGGCAGTAGTTGTTGCATGGTCTCACCGTGGGGAGTCCCCGACAGTAAGGGCAGTACAGCATCTTCATGAGCGCACGGATGCAGCCTGGGGTCGGGCTCACCTGGAGATTGATTGAAAAGAAAAAGAAAATCAGAAACAAGAAAGATGGAAGGAGACAAAAAGAAGTGACTCATTTCCTCCTTGAAAAAAAAAAAAGGTGAAATGGCTCTGAAAAACCTCCAGCAGTAGGGAAGCGGGCTAAAGGAACCATCAGAATCTTAACACACTGTAGTACTTGATCTTAAAGTCAGTCAGTTCCTTGTCAATGCTTCTGTTTGGCATAGTAGTAATCATTTTTCTTGAATTGTCCTTGTCAACATTTTGATATCTATGTCATTGCAATTTAGCCCTAAAACCTAGACACTGTTTCAATGAAATAGAACATGCAATGAGATAATGCATGTGAAAGCAATTTCCAAAGTTAAAAGCCCCATAAAAATGAAGGTATTATTAAAGTTTAATGTGAAACTTTTAGAAAATTTTCCAACTGGTGATTTGACCCTGTTTCTAAAGGAGGTTTGCAGAAACACTTCCTTTGTACATAACTTTTAAAAAAGGATCAATATCAACTTGTCTGGGATTTCTGAGATCCAGGCCTGCTTAGAAGCAATGGAACTGTCAAGGCACCCTCTTCAGGCATCTGAAGCTTTGCAGTTCTGGGAACTTTGGAAGATGGATCCAATGTTGAATGTGAAGAGAAATGCTTGCAGTAATTCAGAGGAGCTACTAATCAACCGATAATCAAGTGCTATTTACCTTGAATACGATAAGCAGTGAATACTCCTAGGTTAATCAATTCTAAACCAATCAGGTCGTTTTTAGACTCATTGAAAATTCCAATTTGACTTTAAGAGGAAAGAATATTTAAAATGGTGTGGACCAAAACCAGAAAAATACAGAAAGCTCTTTTTCATGACTGGATATGAACATTAGTGGGGTATTTTTTTGGTTGGTTCCATATAATGTTGATCTTTAAGTTAAGTAGCTACATGTTTCTGTTCTTGTGCTCTCCATCTGAAGACAAGCCTAACTTGTATCATTTGGATCTCCTGGAGAGTTAGAGTCTTATCGGACAGACCTGGGCCCCCAGGTGACAATATATGCCCAGAACATTCAGATACTGACAAAGCATAACACCAATGTAAAGGTGGGGCAGGAAAAGGTATTTCCATATGAATGGATACTTTCCACTACCATAGCTAATCTCCAGCATTTTATCCTTTACCTAGAAACCACATTTGAGGTTTCTAATGCAAGGCTTTGGTTTCTGTAACATTTTAAAATTAATGAACGAAACCCTCAATTAAATAGAGTTGGGAGACCAGAAGGGGGAGCTCTTAAGCCCTGCAAGGACAGCAGAGCCCAATGGCAAGAAGAAAGACTCCTCTTCTTTCCTGGCAAGGACTCAGCCAATGAAGAGCCATGGACTCTTTATCACAGCCCTCCCAACTTTCTTTTCCCTCTAAAAAAGTGCTCTCTTTCCTTTGCTAAATTGCAATTCGTTGCTGATCCTGAATAAATCATCTTTGCTGGAGAAATATTTGGCAGTCTATTTGTTTGAGGTCAAGAATACTGACAAAGTCCCTAGTTTATTATTTCAGGAAATGAAGCTATCTATCAATCTATCTGTCTATCAATCTATCTGGGCACCAAAATCTCTGGCTGTCCTTTTGATGTTTTTCTTTTTTTGCATTTTCTTTCCAAAATTTTATGAAAATTTTCAAACGTACAGAAAAATTGAAAGATTTTTATAGTGAACACCCATATCTCCACTCCTAGATTCTACATTTAACGTTTTCGTACACTGATTTTTCACACATCTATCTATACTTCTCACCCATCCATTAATCCACCTTATTTGTAATGCATTTCAAAATAACGTATTAACCTTTGGATTTTTATTTTTCCTGGTAATTTAATGTTGGCTTTAATAAAACTGAATTAACCTGATCAACAATAGAAAGTTGGCACATTAAGTAGACCAAATCAGATGAAGTAAAATATAACTAGCCTTTCTTTTTTTTTTAAATTAAAAAAAAAACTTATTTATTTATTTTTGCCTGCATTGGGTCTTCATTGCTGTGCGTGGGCTTCCTCCAGTTGCATCGAGCAGGAGCTACTCTTTGTTGTGGTGCGCAGGCTTCTCATTGCGATGGCTTCTCTTTGTTGCAGAGCACGGGCTCTAGGCACGTGGGCTTCAGTGGTTGTGGCACGTGGGCTCAGTAGTTGTGGCTCGTGGGCTCTAGAGCACAGGCTCTGTAGCTGTGGCACACGGGATTAGTTGCTCCGCGGCATGTGGGATCTTCCCGGACCAGGGCTCGAACCTGTGTCCCCTGCATTGGCAGGCGGATTCTTAACCACTGTGCCACCAGGGAAGTCCCTAATTAGCCTTTCTTTATAAAACTATTTAGAGAATGTATTAGTATCCACTAATTCTAAGACATATTTTCCAAAAACAAAACAAAGACGAAAAAATGAGAACAAAAGAGAGGAGTCTGGTGATTTTTCTTTTGAGCACACATCCGTGCCACCATATCTACTTCTCCGGATAGGATATTTTGTTGAAAATGCCAAATTTTATCCACAATTGGGCAGAATTTTTTTAAAATTTATTTTATCCACAGGTATCCTGCACCATTCAGAGAACAGAGAGGATGACTCTTTATGTGGAATTCCAAATTCTTATACATTTTATTATTTGGTATGGTTGTAAGTCCTACAAACCATTGTCCTTGGGTTTCGATTTTCACAGCCTTGCAATTCCTCTCCTGACCTTGATGCCTCTCTCCAGAGACCTATCCTATTTTCACCCAAGCCGGCTACGCTGTTTCTTCCTTTGACTCTGTTGGATTTTTGGTTTTCTCACCATTGGTATTACATGGTGCTTTGCTTCTTCTCACTAAACGTGCCAGTATAAAACCTAGGGTATTTGTCAATATTGGGGATGCAGATTTGAGATCTCTTGGATAGTGTGGACTCTTTTATCATCATTATAGCCTGTACCACTCTGCATAACATGCATGTCATTATAGGGTATTATGATATATAGGTACTCAATAAATGCTTTTTCAGTTGAACTCTCTAGTGTGTTTTTTGATTCCTTGGTCACGCTGATATCCAAAGAAAAAAGGAACAAGATAGGTTTATACATCTTAGCATTCAATTGTTGCTTTTTAATTCTGTTTTCAAAGGTTATTGATTGCACTAATTCCAAAGCTTTGCTCTGTGTGTGTGTGGGTGTGTGTGTTGGAACTAGTACAATTTTCTCAGTCTGATGTTTCAGAAGAGTCTCCAGATCAGGGTAGCAACAAATAGCGAAAATTGAACAGCCTTAATAACCTAAAAGAACAATGTTGTTCAAGTTAAATATGGCTCTCTCAGTACTTTGGGAAATGATATCCTTCTTGGTCAAATAAAGGGCATTTGAAGAAGAAGAAAACCGAGAGTGGAGGAGCAAAGTTTAAGCTTTTATGTTCACAGACCATATATTTTGATACAACTGTATGCTTGAATTGAAATAAAAAATCACCACTTCAAACTGAAGACTTTTAGAAGTAAGCCTCTGAAAAGAAGGTTGTTTTAAATGCCAATTGTATGAAGGGCTGTTTCTATTTTAAAGTGTTTAATAGTGTTTAATAATTGTGCTACAGCTACTCTTAAAAAATCTTTTAATATTGAAATCAATATAGACTCATAAGAAGCTGCAAAACCAGTGGAGTCCTGGGTGCCCTTCACTCACCTTCCCTCAATGGCAACATCTCATATAGCTGTAGGACAATATCAAAATGAGGAAATTAAGGTTGATACATTGCTGCTAATGAGTTTATAGACCTATTCAGTTTTCATGATTTTTTCAACCTGCATTCATTTGTGTGTGTGTGTGTGTGTGTGTGTGTGTGTGTGTGTGTGGACACTTCTATGCAATTTAATCCTATGTATAGATTTGTGTAACCACACCACCATCGACTTACAGAACTTTTCCATCACCACAGAAGAACTCTCTTGTGTTTCCTCCACCCCACCCCTTGTCCCTATCACCGGGCAAACACTAATCTATCTTTCATCTCTATAATTTTATCATTTTAGGAATCATATATTAATACTTTGTATGTGGGTTGGCCAAAACGTTCGTTTGGGTTTTTCCATACCATCTTACAGAAAAACCCAAACGAACTTTTTGGCCAACCCAATAACATTTTTTTTTTTTTTTAATAATTTATTTATTTATTTATTTTTGGCTGTGTTGGGTCTTAGTTTCTGTGCAACGGCTTTCTCTAGTTGCGGCAAGCGGGGGCCACTCTTCATCGCGATGCGCGGGCCTCTCACTATCGCGGCCTCTCGTTGCGGAGCACAGGCTCCAGACGCGCAAGCTCAGTAGTTGTGGCTCACGGGCCTAGTTGCTCCGCGGCATGTGGGATCCTCCCAGAACCAGGGCTCGAACCCGTGTCCCCTGCATTAGCAGGCAGACTCTCAACCACTGCGCCACCAGGGAAGCCCCCCAATAACATTTTGAGCTTCATTTTTTTAAAACTGAGCATAATACCTTGGAGGTCCATTCAAGTTGTTGCATGTATTCACTCCTTTTTATTGCTGAGTAGTATTCCATTGTTTGGATGTACCAAATTTGTTGAACTCTTCACTCACTGAAGGATACTTGGGTTGTTTCCAGTACTTTGCTATTAGGAATAAAGTCGCTATGAGCATTCATGTACAGTTTTTTTGCACAAACATAAGTTTTCATTTATCTGGGATAAATGTCCAAAAGCACAATTGATGGATCAAACGGTTAGTGTGCGTTTAGTTTTGTAAGAAACTGTCAAATTATTTTCTAGATCAGTGCAGCATTCTACATTTCCACCAGCAATATGTGAGAGATCCAGTTTTCCTCACATCCATGCCAGTATTTGGTATTATTGCTATTTTTTGCTTTAGTCATTCTAATAGGTGTATTATCTGTATTTAAATTTGTGGTGAGTTTCCTCTGAGTAATTTCCATATTAGGATTTTAATTTCAATAGGCTCTAATAGGCATCAGATACAAAATCATTCACCAGCTGGTCTCTAGAAAATATGCAACATTAAAACAACAACAACAATAATTCTGAAACAATAGATACAACTGTATATTTGGCAAAACCAAAATAAAGAAAGGAGTTCTAAAAACTCACATTTAAGGACTTCTCTGGTGGTCGAGTGGTTAAAAATCCACCTTCCAATGCAGGGGACATGGGTTCGATCTCTGGTTGGGGAACTAAGATCCCACATGCCATGGGGCAACTAAGCCTGCACACTGCGACTAGTGAGCCCACATGCTCTGGAGCCAGAGCACTACAACTAGGGAGCCTGTGTGCCACAACTACTGACCCTACACGCTCTGGAGCCTGCATGCCACAACTACTGAGCCCACACACTCTGGAGCCCGTGTGCCACAACTAGAGAGCCTGTGTGGTGCAACTACTGAGCCCGCGTGCTCTAGAGACCATGCCACAACTAGAGAGAAGCCCACACACCGCAAATAGAGAAGCCCATGCACTGCAACGAAAGATCCCGCATGCCACAACTAGGACCCAATGCAGCCAAGTAAATAAATAAATAAATATTTTAAACTCATATTTAAAATTTAGGATAGAATAAGATCTCAAACATATAATGCCACAAATGTGTAAATTTTGTGAACTATTAGAAAAAATTTCCTACTGAAGAAAACTGTTCTCATTTGGCAACGATAAAGACTACAACACACCTTCAGAAACCAAATGTTGAGTTTTTTTAGTTGGTAATGTGGATTTTTGATATTTTTGAAAAATGTAGCTGTAGCTTCCTAGATATTCAAAGTAGACTGGGAAATAAACTTAGGTAAAGGAGTAAATTATAATGTTTATAAAGGTGGGACCTACTTGGCACAAATAAAACAATGTTTTTAAGTGAAGAAAAAAAAGATGATGACAACATTCCTTTTTGTACTTATTTGTGTTTTCACATAACTTTTACGTGTTGTCCTTCACCACTAATAATACTTTGTCAAGAATTTACAATATTAGAGGGAAAAAAGAAAATAGTCAATGGTTCTTACTCCATTATCCTACTCCAGGAAAGATAGACAGAAGTTTGTGAGTCAACCAAGTAAGATTTCAATATGAAATCTTTGCATCATGGGTTTAGTCCTTCTGTTAACTTTTTTTGATGCTGTTTCTGTATAATGAATGACTTATAGTTGACTAGTTTTGAGGAATAATAATACAACTTGAGGAGCAACAATACAATTTATAACAAGAGTTCCTTGTAAGATTAACTGAAAAATAAATAACACAAAAATAATTTAGCTCTTTGTTTGTGGTTTTTTTGTTGTTTGTGTTTCTTTTTTAAAAGGTGAAAAAAGCAAGATACATTGAAACATGGCAAGGAATACAAAAAGAGTCCTTAATAAAACTGTATTGGGAGGTAGAACTAAGACTTATCTACCTGGCTAACCATGTGTGTCAGGATGTTATAGCAAGTAATTCTTATGTTTTCTAAATGCGATTTGAGGCATAGCGTATCCTTAGCCATACAATAGCAATTCATTTCAGGTCTTTAATATATTTAAGATTTCTGTATCTGGACCAACATTTCATGCTTTGGTGCTCACATTAGCAATTCCTAATAGTAGCCAATGTAAAATAAGATTGTCTCTTCAAGTAGTTTTAAAAAGCAAGAAAACATGTGAAAGTTATAAATCTTTACTTATACACAATGAACATATACCTAGCAAGTGCTTGTTGCTATGGAAATCATATAGCCAAAATAATCTAATAAACATATCTGTCAGAAGACAGATATGTCTCCCAAAGACAAAGAAGTTAATGTAAATGACTTATTTAACTAGAATAAATTCAAAATGTGTTTTTGAGCAACAGTAGATGCCATCCTCCACAGTTTCTAATCTGTAGTCATATTAAATGATAAGATGTTTCTACTCATCATCCTAGTATATCATGAGATTCTGAAGTGTCTTCTGAAGTCCTCAAGAATGATTAAATTACATTAAAAGTAGTTTTCATGTTAAGTACTTTTTAATTATAATCCTTTAACAATTAGCAACCTACAAATTGGCTTTGTAGTAAGTTCATGAGAACGTAAATTTGTTTCTTCTTTATTCACTCATGCAACTTTCATTAATCCAACATTTATGGGGAGGAATAAAGAGACCTTCTACCAGTGTTGGGATGTTCAGAATACATTCACTTCCAAATCAATTCAGGGAAAAAATTATTTGTCTTCGGGAAGTGCAGAGTAAAGGGAGCCCAAAATAGGGCATTTGGCTCAAAATTGGGAGGTAAGGATAAAGACAGGGATGGCTTCTGAAGAAAGTCAAGTAACAGATGTCCGCAAGATAAGCATGGGAGATGGGTGACATCACAGACATGGTGGGGTAGGAAACTTCAAGAATCAGTCCTTTCACTGAAGTAACCATGAAACTAGTAAAACCTGACAGGATCAACTTTATTCGAACTCTGGAGTCTAATTAAAAAAACCCCAGCAACTAGGAGGGTGCTTAATAATAAAATAAAGAGATGGCTAAATATCAGTTAAATTGCATTGCTAAATCTCAAGGCTCAGGAAATTTAAAAAGATTGCAGTCATATAAAGTATCCTCTCTGACCATAGCAGAATAAAGCTGGAAATCAATATCAGAAGGAAAACTGGAAAATTCACAAATATGTGGAAATTAAGCCACACACGCTTATACAACCAAGAGGTTAAAGAAGAAATCACTAGGGAAATTAGAAAACAATTAGCTAAATAAAAATGAAAACACAACATGCAAAAAATTATAGCCACAAATGCCTACATTAAAAGAGAATATCTCAAATTAATAACCTAATGTTATACCTTAAGGAACTAGAAACATAAGAGCAGAATAAAACCAAAGTTAGCAAAAGGACGGAAGTAATAAAGATTAGAGTGGAGATAAACAAAATGTTGGTTTCAGTTTACTCTTTTTTTCTAGTTCCTTAAGGTATAACGTTAGGTTATTTTTAAATTTTATTTTATTATTTATTTACTTATTTATTAATTTTATACAGCAGGTTCTTATTAGTAATCCATTTTATACATATTAGTGTATACATGTCAATCCCAATCTCCCAATTCATCCCACCACCATCCCCCACCCCCACCATTTTCCATTTTAAAGTCTATTTTATCTGATATGAGTATTGCTACTCCAGCTTTCTTTTGATTTCCATTTGCATGGAATATCTTTTTCCATCCCCTCACTTTCAGTCTGTATGTGTCCCTAGGTCTGAAGTGGGTCTCTTGTAGACAGCATATATATGGGTCTTGTTTTTGTATCCATTCAGCGAGCTTGTGTCTTTCGGCTGGGCTGGAGCATTTAATACATTCACGTTTAAGGTAATTACCGATATATATGTTCCTATTACCATTTTCTTAATTGTTTTGGGTTTGTTTTTGTGGGTCCTTTTCTACTCCTGTGTTTCCCACTTAGAGGAGATCCTTCAGCATTTGTTGTAGAGCTGGTTTGGTGGTGCTGAATTCTCTTAGCTTTTGCTTGTCTGTAAAGCTTTTGATTTCTCCATCGAATCTGAATGAGATCCTTGCCGGGTAGAGTAATCTTGGTTGTAGGTTCTTCCCTTTCATCACTTTAAATATATCATGTCACTCCCTTCTGGCTTGTAGAGTTTCTGCCAAGAAATCAGCTGTTAACCTTATGGGAGCCCCCTTGTATGTTATTTGTTGTATTTCCCTTGCTGCTTTCAATAATTTTTCTTTGTCTTTAATTTTTGCCAATTTGATTACTATGTGTCTTGGCGTGTTTCTCCTTGGGTTTATCCTGTATGGGACTCTCTGCACTTCCTGGACTTCGGTGGCTATTTCCTTTCCCATGTTAGGGAAGTTTTCGACTATAATCTCTTCAAATATTTTCTTGGGTCCTTTCTCTCTCTCTTCTCCTTCTGGGACCCCTATAAAGCGAATGTTGCTGCGTTTAATGTTGTCCTAGAGGTCTCTTAGGCTGTCTTCATTTCTTTTCATTATTTTTTATTTATTCTGTTCTGCAGCAGTGAATTCCACCATTCTGTCTTACAGGTCACTTATCCGTTCTTCTGCCTCAGTTATTCTGCTGTTGATTCCTTCCAGTGTAGTTTTTCATTTCAGTTATTGCATTGTTTATCTCTGTTTATTAGTTCTTTAATTCTCCTAGGTCTTTGTTAAACATGTCTTGCATCTTCTTGATCTTTGCCTCCATTCTTTTTCCGGGTCCTGGATCATCTTCACTATCATTATTCTGAATTCTTTTTATGGAAGGTTGCCTGTCTCCACTTCATTTAGTTGTTTTTCTGGGGTTTTATCTTGTTCCTTCATCTGGTACATAGCCCTCTGCCTTTTCATCTCATCTATCTTCCTGTGAATGTGGTTTTAGTTCCACAGCCTGCAGGATTGTAGTTCTTCTTGCTTCTGCTGTCTGCCCTCTGTGTTTTTCCACTTTCTCTTTTCTGGAGCAACTTATAGATAAGAGGGTTTATCTGTCTTTTTCAAAGGCAGGCAGAACTCATCTGTGAGCTTCCAGGACCTGTTAGTGTTGGATGGTCTCCTGCAGAGGCAGGGGGTGGCTGTGGCTCACCACGGCAACAAGGACACTGGTAGCAAAAGTTCTGGGAAGTACTCCTTGGTATGAGCCCTCCCAGAGTCCACCATTAGCCCCACCAAAGAGCCTGTACATTAGGTTATTGATTAGAGCTCTTTCTTCTCCCAGAAGTGGGGAGAGAGGCATGGGATAGTCTCTCCCTCTGAGCCTCTAGAAAGAATCAATTCTGCTGACACCTTGGCCTCAAATTTCTAGCTTACTGAACTGTGAGAGAATAAATTTCTGTTGTTTTAAATCACTAAAATTTGTGGTACTATGTTATGGTAGCCCTAGGAAACTAATTCATATACCACCAAATTAAATAACCTTGATGAAATGGACAAATTCTTAGAAACACACAACCTACAAAGACTGAATCATGAAAACAAGAAATATGAATAGACCTATAACAAGTAAAGAGATTGAATTGATAATCAAAAGACTCCCAATAAAGAAAAACCCTGAACCAGATGCCTTCACTGGTGAATTCTACCAAATATTTAAGGAGGAATTAGTAAAAATCCTTCTTAAACTCTTCCCAAAAATAGAAGGTGAGGGAATATTTCCTAACTCATTTTAAGAGACTAGCATTACCTGATACCAAAGCCAGACGAAGACGTAATAAGGAAAGAAAAGTATAGACCAATATCCCTTTTAAATGTAA
Source organism: Eschrichtius robustus (assembly GCF_028021215.1). NCBI lineage: Eukaryota > Metazoa > Chordata > Mammalia > Artiodactyla > Eschrichtiidae > Eschrichtius > Eschrichtius robustus. The sequence continues at coordinate 65,972,128 of NC_090841.1, read as the reverse complement.
ATTAAAAATTCTCAACAAAATACCATCAAACTGAATCCATGTTAAAACAATTATAAACCATGACCAAGTGGAATTTATCCCAGGAAGGCAAGGGAAGTTCATCGTAAGAGAATCAATCAATATAATACACCATATTCATAGAATAAAGGAAAATCCACACACAATTATCTCAATTGATGCAGAAGAAGCCTTTGACAAAATTCACCACTCTTTCATGATAAATACTTACAGAAAACTAGGAATAGAAGGGAACTTCCTAAATGTGATAAAGGGAATTTATGAAAATCCACATTTGGCATCATACTTGAGGGTGAAAGATTGAAAGATTTCTCCCTAAGATGAGGAACAAGACAAGGAGGCCTGCTTTCACCTCTGCTGTTCAAGATTGTACTGAAAATTCTAGCTAGAGTCACTAGGCAAGACAAAGAAATAAAAGTTATCCAAATTGAAAAGGAAGAATTAAAACTATCTTTATTCACAGGTGACATGATCATAGATATAGGAAATCCCAAATAACTCACAAGAAACTACTAGAGCTAATAAATGAATTCAGCAAAGTTATAGGGTACAAGATCAACACAGAAATATCCACTGAGTTTGTATACACTAGCAATGAACAATCTAAAAAGGAAATTAAGAAAATTCCATCTACAACACTATTCAAAGAGTAAAATACCTAGGTATAAATGTAACCAAGGAAGTGATAGAATTTTACATTGAAAACTATAAAACATTGCTGAAAGAAATTAAAAAAGACCTAAACACATGGAAAGATATCCTGTGTTCATGTACTGGAAGACAATATTGTTAATATAGCAATACTACTCAAAGTAATTTTGATTCACTGCAAACCTTATCAAAATTCCAACAGTTTTTCCTGGTAAAAATGGAAAAGCCGATCCTCAGATTCTTAATGAAAGGGACCCACATAGCCAAAATAATCTTGAAAAAGAAGGAACAGATTTGTAGCACTTACACTTCCTGATTTCAAAACTTACCACAACTTACTACAGAGTTAAAGTAATCGAAACATTGTGGTACTCTCCAGCAATCCCACTCCTGGGTATTTATTCAAAAGAATTGAAAACAGGTTCTGGAAGAGGTATGTGCACTCCATGTTTATCGCAGCATTATTACCATAACCAAGAGGTGGAAACAACCTAAATGTCCACGGACTGATGGATAAATAAAGAAAATGCAGTGTATACATGCAATGGAATATTACTCAGCCTGAAAAAAGAGAAGGAAATCCTGCAGTATGCAACAACATGGATGATCCTTGAGAACATTATGCTATGTGAAATAAGCCAGTCACAGAAGGACAAATACTACTTGATTCCACTTACATGAGGTAGCTAAAATAGTCAAAGTCGTAGCAGCAGAAAGCAGAACAGTAGTCATGAGGGGTTCTGATGGGGAGATGGAAATGGAGAGTTGTTGTTCAATGGATATAGCATTTCAATCGTGCAAGATGACAAAGTTCTAGAGATCTGCTGTATAACAATGGCATGCAGTTAACAATACTGTATTGAACACTTAAAAATTTAAGAGGGTAGATCTCGTGTGTTTTCTGTGTTTTCTTCACAATAATAAATAATAATAAAGACAACACCTTGATACTGGCATAAGGATAGACCTATAGATCAGTGAAATCGAGTTGGAAGACCAGAAATAAACACTTATATTCAGGGCCAATTGATTTTCACAAGGGTGGGAAAATCATTCAACGGGGCAAGAACTGTCTCTTCAACAAATTGGGACAACTGGATATCCTGATACAAAACAATGAGGTTGGACCTTAACCTCATACCATGCACAAAAATTTCTCAGAATGGATCCAGTGGCCTAAATATGAGCAAAAATCTATAAACTCTTGGAAGAAAACACATGGGATAAACCTTCATGACCGTGGATTTGGCAATAGACTCTTAGATATGACACCAAAAGAAAACAGTAAACTGGAATTCATTAAAATGATGCTTTTGTTCATCAAAGGACATCAACAAGAAAGTGAAAAGATGACCTACAAATGGGAGAAAATATTTGCAAATCATATATCTGTATCCAGAAAAAAAAAATATATATATATATACAGAACTCTTACAACTCAATAACAAGAAGACAAACAACTCAATTAAAAATATGGCAAAAAAAAAAAAAATTGGCAAAGGACTTGAATAGATGTTTCTCCAAAGAAGATATGCAAATGGCTAACAAGTTCATGAAAAGATGTTCAACATCATTAATCACTAACTAATGAACTCAAATCAAAATGAGGTATCACTCACACCTGTAGGATGACTATAATAAAGACAGACAATAACAAGTGATATGGATGTGGAGAAACTGGAATCCTTAAATATATTATAGCTGATGGGAATGTACAATGACAGCCACTTTGGAAACACAGAATTACCATATGAACCAGCAATTCTGTTCCTGGTTATATACTCAAGAGAAATGAAAATATATACCACATAAAAGTTTGTATATAAATGTTTATATTGATAGAAGCAACATTCACAATAGGCAAAACCTGGAAGCAATCCAAATGTCCATCAATTGATGGATGGATAAACTAAACATAGTATATCCATACAATGAAATGTTGTTCATCAATTAAAAGAAATGAAATTCTGATGCATGCTGCATCATGGATGAACTCTGAAACAACGTTATGCTACATGACAGAAGCAGTCATAGAAGACCTTGTATTGTATGATTCCATTTATATACATAATGTCCCAAATAGGCAAATCCATAGAGACAGAAAGTAGGTTAATGGTTGTCAGAGGCTGGGGTGAGGGAGTGGGAGAAGCAGGGGTGAAGGATGGAGAGTGACTGCTAATAGGTACACATTTTTTTTTTTCTGTCTTTAAAAGATTAAAGATTTTTATTTATTTATTTTTCTTTTCTTTTTTTTTGAGTATAATTGCTTTACAGTGTTGTGTTAGTTTCTGCAGCACAGCAAAGTGAATCAGCCATATGCATACACACATCCCCTCCCTCTTGGAATCCCTCCCCTGACACCCCACCCAACTAGGCCATCACAGAGCACCAAGCTGAGCTCCCTGTGCTACACAGCAGGTTCCCACTGGCTATCTATTTTACACCTGGTAGTGTATTTATGTCAAACCTACTCTCCCAATTCATCCTACACTCCTCTTCCCCCCACCGTGTCCACATGTCCATTCTCTACGTGGGCCTTTCTATTCCTGCCCAAATTGGGTCATTTGTAGAGATGTGGATGGACCTAGAGTCTGTCATACAGAGTGAAGTAAGTCAGAAAGAGAAAAACAAGTATCGTATATTAATGCATATATGTGGAATCCACATTTTCTTTTTGTGTTATGAAAATGTTCTAAAATTAGATTACAGAAACAATAATGGTTGCCCAACACTGTCGGTAAATATACTAAATACCATTGACATTTACACTTTAAATGAGTAAACTTTATGCTATGTAAATTGTATCTCAATAAAGCTGTTTGAAAACAGAGATAAAAGTACCTTTAACAGATAAATTCCTACTACCATATGTGCAAGTTTTAAAGGAATTAAAGAGTTGGAGGGGTGGGAGGGAGGGAGATGCAAGAGGGAAGAGAAATGGGAACATATTGTATATGTATAACTGATTCACTTTGTTATAAAGCAGAAGCTAACACACCATTGTAAGGCAATTATACTTCAATAAAGATGTTTAAAAAAAAAAAAAAGAGTTGGAGACAATTTTTTATCACTAACAAGACACTTAATTTAGCCATGTAGTTATATATAAAAAATATTTAAATAATATTATCCTTGAATTACAGATACCAAAATTAGTTTGATGTGCGTGACCATAATGATATTTTAACACTTTCTCTTGAGAAGTCAACTTTTATTTCAGCTGTTGCTTAATGGTGGCCTGGCGGAGATGAATTTTTGTGCGTGCAAACAGAAAACCTTTGGGCCTTCCAATTCAGTTTGAATGTTGATTAAAATGTGTATGCTCTAAAACTATCTCTGTCCATCTTGTACCACTGAGAAAGAACAAGACAGTAAACAATTATGAATTGCAAAACAGAGCCTGAAGGAAAAACGTTCCCTACGTGATGACAAATGTTTATAGTGCCACTGTGATAAAAATTCAGCCTATTTTTAACAATGTAATTTACTTATTAACTAGAAGCCTCCCCAGAAAAGCATGAGGCTTATGAAGCACTTGCCAGCCATGAAATGATGACGGAACTTGCTGGGTCTGGGAGAAAAGAAATAGATATAATTTGCATACCTAATAACCATAACTGCAGAATTTCCAAAGTCAGGTTTAAGTAACATCAATGCTGTGGAACAGAACCAGGCCATGGGAAGTAAGGTGAGTTAAGGTCTATATCAGTTCTTGCCAGCCCTGTTAGGGCTTGTCAGATTATGACAGATTCAATGTTACCTAGCTCCAGTTTGTATATTTAATTTTATGCCTTAAAACATAAATAAAACTGCCAGAGAAGTTAGTAAATGTATGTTATTTTTCACTTTGGAATAGCTCCAAATAGGACTTAAATAAATTATGCACACACACATACACACACGAATGAGTATTTTTCACCCATTAGAATAAGCTAGCTCTTTCTACTAAATTCATATTTCGGAGGGCTTCTAATGTGTTTACCCAATAGGACACAACATCATTTTAATTTTACCTTGCTCTATCATTATGAGGTCTTGGTGATATTGGGCAGTCTGCTTGACATTCTGAAATGTACCCAAATGTAAATTTTCAAAACGTGAACACAGAATGTAAAACAGAATCCCTAAATGTCTCATCAGGGAATAGTTGTGTTCTTCAGTTAGAAATTATAGCTTAAATATCACTTCACTTAGAAGAAACATTTTAGCGGTGAGTTTAAATATGAGTCATTTTTAAAAAACTTTTTATTTTATATTGGAGTATAGCCAATTAACAATGTTGTGATAGTTTCAGCAGACTCAGCCGTACATATACATGTATCCATTCTTGATGTGAGAATCCACTTTAGTAAAAGCTATGAATTTCTAGCCTCTGTGCTGTGGAACTAACATATTTCTAATGTAGCTGCTTTTGAATACACACAATCTGCTTTTAAAGTAAAGGGATGTGGCATTTTCAAGAACGGAAAACCAAATCAATCATTCTCTCAGGAACATGTACAACTTTAAACGCCTAGTACAAGGAGCTGGCCTATGGTGGGAGGTGAATAATATTAAAATATGTCCAATACACACAAGAATATAGACAAACACCATATTGTGGTGTTTTGGTAACTTTTGATGGAAAACACATGGATATGGAACTTGTGTTAATATTATCTCTCATTTATTATCTATCTATCTATCTATCGACAGTTCTCCATGACCAGTGATATGCCTTCCTGCCAGTAGAACTGATGTCACCTAGTTTATGGATAATGTAATTGTCAGCACACATAGAGATTCACATTAGTCATTCTAATTCCTGATGAGCCCTACATGAGAAGTCCCTTGGCTCAAAACACTGGTGTGTTTCCATGGAAAATTCCTATTCTTCACTTCATCCTGCAAAGTACCAGCATGGATCTTTTTAGAAAAAGTCCTAATGAGGAAGAAAAGAAACAATAGCAATATCAGTTTTGGGGAGATTACACAACACTAGTTTGGCCATGTTCTCATCAGTTGGCTGACGACTGAGCCATGGACTGTCATCAGCAAAGAAGAGAACATTAGCTGGAAATTTCTATGGGGATGGGGAAATTTTTTTTTTAACATCTTTACTGGAGTATACTTGTTTTACAATATCGTGTTAGTTTCTGCTGTATAACAAAGTCAATCGGCTATATGTGTACATATATCCCCATATCCCCTCCCTCTTGCATCTTCCTCTCACCTTCCCATCCCACCCCTCTAGGTGGTCACAAAGCACCGAGCTGATCTCCCTGTGCTATGCGGCTGCTTCCCACTAGCTATCTATTTTACATTTGGTAGTGTATATATGTCCATCCCACTCTCTCACTTCGTCCCAGCTTACCCTTCCCCCTCCCCATGTCCTCAAGCCCATTCTCTACGTCTGCGTCTTTATTCCTGTCCTGCCCCTAGGTTCTTCAGAAACATTATCTTTTTTTTAAAGATTCCATACATATGTGTTAGCATACGGTATTTGTTTTTCTCTTTCTGACTTACTTCACTCTGTATGAGAGACTCTAAGTCCATCCACCTCACTACAAATAACTCATTTTCATTTCTTTTTATGGCTGAGTAATATTCCATTGTATCTATGTGCCACATCTTCTTTATCCATTCATCTGTCGATGGACACTTAGATTGCTTCCATGTCCTGGCTATTGTAAACAGTGCTGCAATGAACATTGTGGTACATGTCTCTTTTTGAATTATGGTTTTCTCAGGGTATATGTTCCAAGAGAGGCCAGTAGTGACTCTAACCTTCAAAATAATAATAATAATAATAGAAAAAAAGCTAATATGGTGGTCTTTGAGAATAAAAAAGACAGTACCACATCAAGAAAAAAAGTTTTTTCTCTCTCTTCTTCCAGTATTAATAGAATGGAATGCTACGAACTCATTAGGTTTATTCAATAAATATTTAATAAGCATCACCATGTGCTGACACTGCTCGGGAAGCTATAATGAAAAGGAATGGTGGATTTCAAAGTTACCAGGAAGCAAGATCCACAGCTGAGGAAGGGCAGGTGAGAATGACTGGGGCTCAAATGACTGGCCAAGAAACAGAGCTCGTGAAGAACCTGATTTCACCTAAGAGAGGCCAGTGGGAAGCTGACCATGAGAAACCCCCAGGAGAACAGGAGAAGAAGGTCAAAATGGAATATCGGGATCGTGGGGAATTCAGCGACCTTGGATTACTCACTGATTTAATGTTTCTGTTATTTTTATCTTAAGTAAACATCTTCTTAGGACAACTTGATAGGAGTCTACACAGGAATACTGGGCGTATCGTGCCTTTCAGCCCTTTAGATATTCCCTAGAGTTCTGGGGATGGGTGAGGGAGAGGAAAATATACCCACAAAAGCAAAATTCCATGAAATGAATTATGCGAGAATTTGTAGAAGAGTGATATAAAAATAACATTTCTAATTTTCTCATGTCAAGTTTAAAAGGTTGTTCCTCAAATCATGCAGAACCACCTTGAATAATTCTTCGGTCTCAAAAGAGGTCTACTTTGAAGGATAAAACTAATGTGTAAGTTATGGCATATTTGATGTAGAAATAAGCAATATTATTTTATAATGATTACTTAAAAAGAATGATGAAATGTAAAGAGAAGGGACTAAGCTTTTCCTAGACATTTCATCCAACATTACTACAATTTTTTTCCCTGAAGAGGCCCTCCCAATTCCATGGCCCTGATGTGCCTGTCCCTTGGTAAAAAGAAAGGTATTCTGAACGAGTTAAATAGTGCTTCATTGCATGATTATCAGTAAATATAATTTATCATATTATAGTAGTTTATCAATAAATATAATTTATGTGGTTACTAAATTGGTGATTGTATAGACCAATTTGAAAACTTCAGTATTTTGAAAACTTCAGTACCATTTCTGGGTGGTTAAGATATGATGCTTTTATTCATTTCTATTGCAGCCACTGAGGCCTTCTCAGGGGTATATGCCCCCAATACAATTTTCTTATGAAAAATCCTATTAGACTCATGTTGTTTCAATTCACAGTACAAATTCCAGAAATACCATGCACTATTAATTCTATATTTAAAAAGAATGATATAAAACCCACTGGTTAAGTATTAAGTACAATTTTACTGAGCTATAAAGGGTATGTCTCACATTGTCCTAAGTCCTGTAGACAGCTAAAAAATATAACTTATGAATGCTCCCAAGGAGTTTTCTGTGCTTAAATGCTAATATTACATAACTTACATGTTATTATAAGCACACTTAAGTCTAACAACAAAATTGATTAGCTTATTGTATATGCCATGGAAGTGCTAACACCTAAAGAAGTATCCCACCAACCACAAAGTCCATTGGTAATTAAACTAGTATATTATAAAGCATACCTTTTAGAACAGTGTATTAACTTTTGCAGCTTGATAGAATTAATTCAGCTTCTAGAGGTACCCTACTGTGTTAATAGGGAAAAACTTAAGTACAGGTAAAAACTGGATTTTGCAGTATCTTTTGGTCGGCATTCTCATTACCCTTGGCCTTCTGGTGTTAATCTGTCTAAAGCAAAGGAATATTAAATGTACTTATCACACTTAGGAAGAACGATTAAATGAATCTTTTCAAGTCCTTTTTGAAGGAAGTTTTAAGACTTCCTTTCTAAATTTTCATTGGCATTCACTTTTTACACTTTTTTTCCCCAGATTTCATCAGAAGAGTCATGCTAGCATAATGTGTTTGACTAACAGAAAACACATTTTCTCTTACAAGATGCATAGATGATTTGACCTTGAATTTTTGTTTGTTTTTGCAGGCAATGAAAATATTTTAAATGATTCAAATACTGTCTGTTTATTGTGCTACTGGGAAAATAAATTGAGAGGGCTATAATCTACAGAGCTTTATTTCTCCTGAAAATTTCTATCAAAATACATAATACCAACTAAAACAGCAGGGTTAACTGAACTCATCCTTTATGTCTTGAATAGGTGTGTAACAGGTGCTGAACCTTAGCTATAAATGTCAATGCCGTGTAGACCTAGATGGAAAAACTGTGCCTTCTCCTCCATCACCCTTCACTGAACGTGCGTGACCCTCAGGACAGCCTTCCTGAGTCCCACGCCCATTCTCTCCCCACAGACGATAGACCTCAGACCACCATCCAGTTTCTAGATGTAGATATATACTTCTTGTTTTCCTATCCTCTAGCTTAAATAGGATACATGAGGCCTTTCCAAGAGATACCTGAACAGAGATGGTTTTATGTGAATCCATTTCCACATCTTCATCATTGACATGAATTCTTTCCTAGAAGGGATCTGCAAGACTGAGTCTACCATCAAGGCTATCTCTTTTACCATTTACTTCTTACAAGTCACAAAAAAAGACATTCTTCTCTACCATCCCTAAGTGTAATATAACGAATAGCACCACAGTCTAAGTAATTGGGATGGGATGCCAGGAACGATTCAAAATATTATTATCCATGTAGAGAAATAAATCATTCTAATGGCTGGGTAACAGACCCTTTACAAGCAGATAGCTGTTAATTTTTTTGCTTTCAACAGACTTGAAAGAAGACCTAGTCAAACTTTCAGCTGCTAGATTATTAAAAATAAGTTTTGAAGATAGCTACTGTGCCTACAGCTTGGAAGAAGTTCAAAGAATTGAGTGACTTTCCTTTAACAACATTCCTTTTATTCCTAGCTAAACATTTATTTGAATAATGTTTCTCAGTACCTACTCTATAACAATAAAAAGGAGTGGAACTGATGCAGAAATATTCTCTATATAAGAAATAATTTATCCAAAGATTTATGAACCAATGGGGAGTGGGTGGACCCCACCATTTCATTAAAGAAAGAATTTGCAATAAAATTTTATTTTTAAACTTTAATTATTAAAGAATATAAGATATTTGTGTGGTTTTGATCAATTTAGTACCAATAATAATTATAATGCTAACTCAATCCAGAAGGAAATGTTAGCAGTTGGAGCCTTATGGCCATGGAAATTAAAAAAAAATTAATTTCACTTGATGTATATGCATTTGCACACAGAAATGATAGGGTCACTGTTAAATTTTTCAAGACATAAATATGCATTATATTAGCATAAATTTATGTGGGAGAACTAGAATGTAAATACAAGTTCAGAGAAAGAAAAACAACTGTTAAAGAAAGCTTGTTTGTCTTTTTAAATGGATAATAATGAATTACATATTGCTGAGATATTTAGATTTTTATTTCACTGACATAAAAAGAGTACTGTAACATTTTATCTTAACTGTCAATATATATAATATGGAAGAAATGACATCCTTTGCAATTATTTGAACTATAAATTTATTATATAAACATTTTAGATAGCTAGAAAAAGTTCGTGACCCTATATAAGGAAAACACAAAACTATTTTGAAATTATTTTAGGGAAGACACGAACAAAGAACTGTGAAGACAGTTGTACTGGATCTCTGCCTCTAATTCTGTTTTCGATCATGCCCTTAAGGAATAGATTCTCACCATTTTCTGTGTGAGCATAAAGGTCAAAATCACTGAGGGCTTCCAGGGGGTCATATATGTGTGAGTATATGTGGTGAGATGTGAAAATGTGCTGTGTTTTAGAAAGATGATTCTTGTTACAATGTGGAGAGTGGAACAGAGAAGCAAGGAATCAGATGCTGTTATAATTTACCAGACAGTAGGAAAATATTTATACTTTTTGGAATGTATGTGAACAAAGACATAAATTGAGCCCAGAAAAACAAAACAGGTGCTCTGCATTATTGATAATTTTTCTTTCTTCTTTTTTAAAAAAAGTTGTCTAAGTATCTGACTTTTTTCATTAACAAATTTGTTAGATGCACATACAGAGAAAAGAAGTGTCCCTTTAGACATTAAAAAAAAATCCTTATACATAAGTTATTAGCATCATTTATCATGGGTGGGCCCCCTAATGAAAAAGGAGTTAGTACTTTTAATGAGCTAGAAGTCCAGTGTCTCAAGTAAAGGACTTAAACATGCCGACAGGCCATAAAGTCTTAATGTAGCAATGGATATTGTTTTATTAATTTAAAAAAAAAAAAAAAACTTCTAAAAAGACTTGAAGGGAGAAAAGGATGACAGAGACCACACATCACATAATTTCCATTTAATGGCAGTGGGAATAGAGGAGGGGCCAGTGAGACTCAGAGAGGACCGAGGGCAGTGACTGGCTACTTCTCTCTGTGTAGCCTTCCAAGTCCTTTTCGTGGTCAGCAGCTGTAGCCATGTCACACGTGGGCAGAATGCAAAGACACTACTCAAGCAATAGCTATAAATATCTATGTGTTAATTGTCTGTCTCCCCCATGGAATGTCAGCTCCATGAGGGCAGGGATTCCTGCGCTGTGTTCACTGTTTGCTGCTGCATTTCTAGGGCTTCGAAACAGTGCTTAACTACAGTCAGGGGTAAATCAATATTTGTTGAATCACTGGATGAATGAGTGATTGAATAAGGGAATGAATGAACGATTACAGTGCACAGGATCACAATAATGAAAGCCAAGGGAGGAGCTGCAAGAAAGGTGTGGTCACTTGTGTGAAGATGCTGAAGATTATTGGATCTAGGACTTACGAGCCCATTTTGGAGACTTTTAAGTTAATACTGGAGGACTATTTTGTTCAAAAGTCGATTCTTAAACAGAGAAATAACATAGTGACTAGAACAGGAATTAAGATTCAAGGAAGATATTTTGTTTATTTTTCCAGAAAATGGAAGACATGAGCATGAAAGTTTCTGACGCTAACATGAATGATAAATAAGTCAAATTGCTGACATAATCGAAAACAGTAATAGTTCTTTACATAGTACTTTGCAGGTTGCAAAACACTCCAATTCATATGATCTCATTTGAAACTTGAAGTTAGCCCTTAAGATCCCCATTTCATCTCTGGAAATTGAAGGGAGAAAGGCCAAATATCTTGTCCAAAGTCATGCAACTAGTAAAAATGTGGAGCCTAGAAGAAATCTCCAGGTTTCTACCCATTTCCACGGCAGCACCATGAGAATACACTCAGAGAAACATACCTGTTCGCTTTGGAGGAGTATGTGAGTGACATGGGTTAATTTAATGGGGATTCTGTTTTAAAGTGCCAGCTTTGTCTATGTAAAAATGTTAAAACTCTGAAACTTGGTGCTATCTGTCATGTTCATTTATTGTAGCTATTAACTAGAGCCAAATAAACAAGTGGGTGGTTAATAGCCTTTTTACCCTTAGGAAAGAAAGAATTTCAACATCATTTGCATTTCTAAACCAAAGTACCTCAGCACAATATGCCTTTTTTTTTTTTTTTAAAGCAGAGAGTATTAAAGGTTATTGAAAAAACCTGATCTAATTTAGACACTTATCAGAAATAAATTATGCTCTCGGAAAATATTTATTTTAAGAGGATATGCAGTTTTCCTTGAGAAAAGAAATTAGAAGAGGCAGACACAGATAAGCTGGATAGAACAGGATGAGAGCAAAATAATAAGACAGTCTAATCTTCTAGGACTCATTTTCCTAACTGCACATTTTGCTGAACACTTGAGAATACAGGCTTGATGCAGAAAGGACAGAGCCAAGGGAATTCCAGATAAGGAAACTGAGTCCTGGGAATGAAGTGGCTTGTTTAGGCCTTGTGACGTTAGTTAGTTGTACAACTAGGAAAAGAGCACTGTCTCCTGGTCTATTTTCCCTCCACACAATATTACTACATCCAAGTTACCAAGCTTGCAAAGAGCCAGCTCAGAGTGACTCTGTACTGCACCTTTTAAAGAGGAGAGACGTTTAAGGACTTGGTCAATGATGAGCCAATAAGACAAGAAAAGTCTGTATTTCCAAAAGGCTGCTATTTTATACGGGTCATCACAAAACTCCCCACAAGGCTTATCAAGGAAGCCTGAAATGGCCTTTGTAAACTACGGTGCCAATGTTGACACAGTAAAATGCAAGCCAACTGGGACATAATTCTACAAATTATGTAAATGAGGTGAAGCATATGTATTTAGAACAATTTTCATAAAAATCAGTTTCATCTTGAAATTCCAAAGTCATTTCCCATGCCTCCTTAAATCCCGAATCAATTGTACCTTCTAATTGCACTCAGAGTTATTTGTTCATGTGTTTCTAATGTACATTCAGATGTAAAGGCCTGTGGAAGACCGTGCATTGTATCAAACCTTAAGCTTGATCTTGATCCTTCTGGTTATTGCATTTTACGTTGTGACATAGTAAGAAGTCAGACTATACATAAAGAGGTTTCAGTTAAAAACTTGTCTTCAGGTCTTCCTTATTGATAAGCCCAGTAAGAAGCACAGTAAATTATTTTGAAAACAAAAGCATTAAAAAATCTGTCATTTGATCATTATAAGGCTTGTGCTCTTTGATATAAAAAAGATTTAGGTTCAACTAAAATACCTACATGCTCCAATATCTTTCAAGTGCTATCTGTCAACTTACCAAAAATGGACATGGGAGTGGAGGTACTGGAGTGGAAGACTTGGCTGGGCTACCCCACAGCAAGCCAACCTTGTAACACCTGAGTCAGTAAGTCAGTCATTGAGTGTGTCATGTCACTGTCCCTTAATTACCTGACTTGAGTTGAAATGCACAGAAGAGAAAAATGTGCAAACAATTTTTTGGCCTTCTCTGCGTTAATTTATGTTAAATTTGTCTGTGCTATAAATAAAAATTTCCTTTCCACAATAGCAATCACTATAGACGAGGGCCCAATCTATCAGCAAAATGACATGGAGGAAAACCGAGATTGCTCTGTAGGAATGCTGGAATGATTAATGCAATTTTGCTGATGACATGCTAAGCTATGTGTAAGAAACTGATACTAGACACTATTTATTCTACTTAAAAACTACCATTAATCAGTCTATATCCTTGATTGTGTACTACTAGTAGTAAAATGTAGTTTTTGATTCCTAGAGCAGGGCAGCGCTAAGGTATACAAATTTGACATATTTTCTGGCCTCCAAAGTAAGACTGCCAGAGAAAGGCAGGCAGTGCTACTGTTGAAGCGCCTGGATTTGGAGTCTCAGGAAGAGATAATTACAGTGACCTAAATATCTGTGATCTTTAGAACTGACAACTTTTATTCTCTACTCTACCTGTCCAATCAGCAGTGAAATGGATTGTCCATCTTGCCTCCATTTTCTTTTTAATACCATGTAATCTTGTCTTGAGTGTCAAGGAAGTTTGAATTAAATAGTAGACTATATGATGGTAGACAGAACACCTAACAAGTGAAAGATAATAAAATTCCTGTTTATTGACTTAACAAAAAAATAGTCTTATTTTCACTTGTGTCTCTTTTAAGGGGATAAACTGAAATGATATTTTACTCTTCTTGCTTATCCCCACCAAAGAGACACAGTCCATTTCTCTCACCCCTCTCTTTAATGACTTACTGAAAGCAACACTCCTCTTTGTAATGTTGACACTTCTTCCTCTATTCTGACTGAGCCTTACTGATGCAGTGGTCATGTTCCAACAGCATAAGTCACTCTCGTGGCAGATTTACAATGGTCCAGCTTTTTAAAGCTCTTCAACTTATAATTATTCTATGTGCTCAATTTTTATATAAACAGTTCAACATCTAAGTTTCTGCTTAAATACACCTTTGACACACTACTTGCTTGGCAGGTTCCAATTATACTTTATTGACGGGAGTTGCCATCACACACTGCTTTCCTGGCTGTGACTCGTTATTGACCATGGTCGCCAGTACTGGAAAAGGAGCATGTGGCTTAGTGAGCGGTGGCTTCAGACTATTTTTGTTCACAGCTAGATGTGAATTACTCACTTTTCTTTGGCCAATTTTTGCCTCTTTCACAATGACTGTGTTACTGTTGATTTCTTTAACTGTCTGAATCAGAAACACTAACAGGATCCTACCAAAGGTCCATTGAAAATGAGTTTTCATTAGTGCTTTGCAAAGCCATTTCAGAAAAATTAAAGCACTTTATAATTGCCCTTTTCCCTTTCTCAGGCTTCAGCTGGATATTTTCAGTCTCAATTGAGATAACTCAAACTCTACAAAGTGCCTTTGAGATCCATGTGCCCCATTCAGATCTCCCATTAACTAGAAAAAATTACAAAAAATCTTTGCTAAACTTTTAAGATTTTCTATGTCTTTACTTATTTTAAGACTGTGAGAATTTATTCCTCTTCTGAATATACGTGGAAACACGGAACTCATAAGAACGCTTATAGAATTCAGGGTTCTTCCACATTTTATGCCATAATTCTCCTTGCTTTAAATCACTATCCCAAGTGTGCCTCTATAATATATTGATAATTCATTTGTAATAAGAAAATGTTCTGGCAAAAGAGAAAGTAGATTAATTTCTAAGATAAATTAAGATAAATCTAGGTCAATATTGAGATAATCTAATTCATAATTTCTGCCAATACATTTATCTGTTATATTCTTTTCCCCAGCTGCATGATCTGTAGGTATAGAGGAAATAAAATGCTCTATTGCTAACGTGTTTTGACTCTTCTTCATTGTGTTAAGACAATTCTGGAGGAGGAAGCTGACCAAGTTTCATGGGAGGGTATTGACCAAGATGGCCTTAATGTTCCCCTCAGCTTGACTAAGCTTTAGTTAGGTTTCTTCCTGAGTATTAATTTCCTGACCTCCCTTTTCTTACAGCATTTATTTTAGGAAACTTGCAATTATAAATTCTTTGCCCCTTTGAAATGTAAATCTTCTTCTAGCCTCTTGCCAGTTTTATAGGCCAGGAGTATCTTTCTGAAGGACCTGGGGGCCATTCCTTTGAAAAGTAATCATCAAGAAAGGTAGGGGCCCTATCTCCCAGTCTCATGGGAGGGTAAGAGCCTAACTTCATTAAGTACCAATTAGCAAACACAAAATGGCCTAATCACATTGACCACCGCCACCCACCCCCAGCCTCCTCCAGTACTTTCCCAATAGCTCACCCCAGTGCTTAAAACCTCTCTTGCATTTTGTTTCTGAGGACTTGAGTTCAATTTCTCTCCCTTAGTGCAATAGTCTTAAATAAAATCTTCCATGCCTGTTTAACTGCATCCGGTGGAATTTCTCTTTGACAATTCATTTACTTTAACTTGCTAAAATACAGTGTTGAATAAAATCATCTGTTTTTTCGTTCACATATATATACCAGGTTATTTTTGAATCTACCAATCTATTTTGGTCCTGTTTAGGTTTTTCTGGAGTTCTTTTCATTGTGCTCTGAAATGCACAACAATTTAGAGAGTGGTATGGTATTTAGCTTGATCTGATTAAATATAGTCATAATTCTTACTCATTATATTATATTATACTCATTATAACTTATAACTTACTCATTATATTATAACTATAATCCTACATATAAGATGAACAGAGGCCTACATTTATATAGGAGTTTAGAGTACACATGACTTGATAAGATTGATTTTGAACAATTCTCCTTCAATTTATAAAAATAATCTAAAGGCATCATGGAAGCTATTTGTAATCATAAAACTGCAAAAAAAAAAAAAGACAATATTGTAAAGAAAAATCAAATATCTTGTTTCAATTATACACAGTGATATGCAAGGTACAGAATCAATGATGATAATAAAAATAATTCCAGGTAAATGGGATCTGTGGCGTGCTCTATGCTAAACACTTACACTCATTCCTCATTTAATAACCTCTGAGAAAAGAACTTTTCCAATAAGGAAACTGAGGCTTAGAGAGTTTAGGTAACTTGCCTGAGGTGTTCAATAAAAGTTTGCTGGATTAGGTTGTCCTCCGGGTACTAAATCAATTACTCTGCCTATTTCTTCTTTCTAAGCTGGGTAATATGCCTGTTTTAAAGAGGTCAGAGATCCTTCCCCCATGTTCCTTCTGAGAAATGGTAGCACTTACCTGAGGGAGACAAGCCCTCAGTATGGAGTAGGACCTGGCATCCTATGAGAAGGGGGTATGGGTCCCCTGGCAGCATCTCATAAGCCTATCTCCCCTGCTCAGCTCCGTAAACCAGCTCTTTGGTGTCTGGATATACACTGTGAACAGCTGCAGGGTCCCACCCCAGAAGACACTCTTTGGGACTCAGCCAAGTGATCCTTTGAAAAAATGTTTGGCAAATTGCTTTGAAATTCATTTTGCAGCAAAGTGCTATGTAAATGCAAAATGATTACCTTTATTATGATAACTGAATCCATGTACACTTTTAAGTTTTTACCAAGCCTATTTTGTGGACATTTTATGATGACACCCCATCATCAGCACCTCTTCTTACTCTTGTCATTCCTAAACTCTCGGCCCCAACTGTCCAACTCTGAATAAAATTTATATTCATGGAAAGACATCTCGTTGCTATATACAGAAGGTATAGGAGATGTTCAAATAAAAATAAACATTTATTAAATTCCTGCTGTGAGTGCTAAGCATTGCAATGGCTTAATGCAGAACAATGACAGTGACACTGGCCTCTAGGGGCTTATGGTTTATGCTAACACACATACACAAGTCTCTTCAATGTAATATTGAAGGATAAATAGAACAACACATACATCAGTGTGTAAACAGGTTGGAAAAGTGTTTTATTTTCAGTGATTTTTTGGCAAGCATAATTGAACACCAATTATTTGCTGGGTACTAGGAATATAGTAGTGAGCAAAATGAGTAAAATCCCTGATTTCATGGAACTTATTGTCTACATGTCTAGTTTGGGGCTTTATAGATGAGTTTGTAGGAGCTGCAAAGATAGGGGTGTATAACAGGGTATTGAAGAAGAGGGGACCCAATGGAGGAAAAAGCAGAGAGACAGGGAAATATTGAATGTTCATACAATGATCATTATAGAAGTTTCCAATTTGGAGACTCTCAAATTTCTGGGAACCAAGTATAAATCAGAATTTTGGACATATTACCAAATGAGGAAAAATCAAGTTGATGGCTATTTTGTGAGAAAATTGAGTTTTACTGCCTTGTCATTTAATATATATCAATAATCTATAAATGTTTTGGTTCTACTATTCTCCTAAACTTCAGGAGAAAATGCTCTACTCAGCTATGCAGGAAAAATCTCTAACATAATCCATTTATCAGGGGAATAACGGTTTATTCAAAATATCTTGTAAGTTAAACAGTTTGAATTCGAACTCAGGATAGCTAGAGTTACACCACGATAACAACCGACCCCAAAATTTCATTGACTTACAACAAAAAGGTTTATTTCTTGTTTTCCATCTGATCCACACTATCTCAGTCTGGGACCAGCACTGATGTAACAGCTTCTATCTGGAATATTTCAGCTATGTTAGAGGGGAGTGGAGAAGGCATGGTGAACCATGAGCTTGTCCTTAAAGCTTTTGTTAGAGGGACTGGCCTCAGTTTTGTTTAAGTAGTGGTATGCTGGAGTTGCCTTGTATCAGCTTGCAAGAGACAATGTTAAGTTTTTGGGAATTTGGTGAGGGAGATGTTAAAAATTAAATTATATAAACTTAAAATTAAGTAGATTACATGAAAATCAAAGAATAAACGCTCAAAACTCATCACCTCTTAATTGTTTACTCTTTTTTACCATCATCTATGCTGTTGAGTTTATCCACATCTATTGTATCTATGTGGTGAAACATACAACAGCATGGTATGACACATCCCTCCACGTTCCATATTTGGTGTTGATTTGCACCACAGAAATCAGCAGACTCTATATAGGAGGGCTTGCGGTTGTTGCTCAACATCTCTGGCCACACTACTCACTTACAGAAATTGACTAGAGCAAGTCATGTGCCCATATCTGAAATCAACACAGGCAGAATATATTAAAGTCTACCACAGAGCTTGAGATGGAAAGAGGAGGTAAAAGGAAGGGAAGGACTCATTGTGCTCTATATCTGATTCTCCTGATTTTCCCTTATGTTTCTCTTCACCTGTTGATAAAGCTGTAGTGCCTCTGCTGTCTCTTCTCAGAATCACTTGCGTATCAGTAACATTAATTGAACGCTTTCCCGATATAAAGCGAATGCAGAGCATTTACAACTCATTTTATTTATCATCTTACTTCACTATTTTATTGGCTAATCTTTCCTTTTCTGAAGAAATAAAGCCAAGATATTGCTCCTTTCTTCCTTTCTCAAAATTCTTGCAATCTTGGTAGATTTCTGAATTGACACACACACACACACACACACACACACACACATACATTCATTCAGAATCATGTCTTTTTAGGTTTGTATGATAACGGCTAAGAAAAGAGGTAAAGGCCTTCCTTCTTTTGGTTTAGAGAATAGAGCTTCTACCACAGCCTTAGTGCCCTGGGCACCAAGAGTTGAGAAGCCCCCAAGTTTCCCCCACAATGTCACTATTTTGTCTTGGGACTGATGTCTATAGTAGCTACTTAGCCAGTGAGGTGAGATGCTCAGAAGAAAGCCCACTTTATTCTAAAATATATACAAAGAGAGGAATTTAATTGCTTTTAACAGATAAAGTAGCCAGTATACACTTGCCTTTTCTTGCACGTGAAGGGCATAAATCTGGCCTAATAACATGCCCCTTATGGAATTTTAGAGCCAACATGAACTATTTGTTCAATCATTCATTCAGTCAGTCAGTCCCTCATCAAGGAAATCCAATGCTACAAGCAGTTACTGAAAAACAACATTTTGAAAAGAGAGGAAAAATTGGAGCGGTTTGGATTTAGACGCTGCGGGGGGGGGAGTGGGGAGGGGACCTGGAGCATCTGTTGTCAGCCTGCTTAGTCCTGCCCCCACTAGGAGCTTTGGGTCTCTATTGATCACAGTTCGAATACCACACCTGCAAGACAACCCCTTGATCTTTCCAACGAGGAAACTGAAGTTCACCAAAAGATAGATGACTTTCTTAAATAGTGGCCAAGCCCAGGATCAGAAATCGGCTTGCTTTCTTCTAAATCAAGATTGCTACAACTCCATTTCTAGAAATGTGACTATTTTTGTAAAACATGACTAGCTTGCACAATCCTACTTAAATAAATATCACAGAAAGACAAATGAAATCCCGAGAGTTAAAGATATATTTTGAAATCCACACAGAATCTCTTATTTTAAATTGTTTCCTTGGACCAGTTGGCATGAACGCCACAGAATTCTGAAACATTATTTTGTTTAAAACATTGGCCTCGGGCTTCCCTGGTGGCGCAGTGGTTGAGAATCTGCCTGCCAATGCACGGGACACGGGTTCGAGCCCTGGTCTGGGAAGATCCCACATGCCGCGGAGCAACTAGGCCCGCGAGCCACAACTACTGAGCCTGCGCGTCTGGAGCCTGTGCTCCGCAATAAGAGAGGCCGCGATGATGAGAGGCCCGCGCACCGCGATGAAGAGTGGCCCCCACTTGCCGCAACTAGAGAAAGCCCTCGCACGGAAACGAAGAACCAGCACAGCCATCAATCAATCAATCAATCAATCAATCAATCAATAAGGAATCCTTTAAAAAAAACAAAAAAACAAAAATATTGGCCTCTTACTGTGAGTTGGAGTGGTGCTTATCTAATCAGGAGACCAGTTTGCTTTTTTCAACTATTATCAAAAAAAAGGCAAGCGGAAACAAGAAAGCATTAACCAGTGAGAAAAATAGTCTCTCTGGCCCATGCACCTAAGTATTCTAAACCTCCCTATTGGAACGTCACTGTGATTCCCTGGAAAGGAAGATCACTACACCAATGGAAAAGTTTTATGGAAACCAAGTCTGATAATCTCAAGCACAATGTGTGGCAAAAAAGAAAGATCTTTTCTGCAGAATAAATACTCAAACTCAAAAATGAAGTAGCTGAAATGATCAGAAACTGTTCCCAATGAAGTCTGCATTCACAGCTCAACCTTCATCTGTCTTCTGTATTTACTTTGTGCACCTTGAGATTATAATTACGCAAGCACCATTATACCATTCCAAGCATTTTCAGGGAAACTGCAGTTTTAAGAGTAAACTCATTCAGTTGTGGACTACATCTTCAAAGTGGTTGGAGAAATATGTCAGATTTCAAGTAAGAATGATTCCAGGAAATAAGCACAGAGAAATCACAATTGATTTGATTCTAATGTGTTGATTACAATTATCAGCTTGGAACATATAAAAATAAAATTACTCCTTCATTTTCTTCTGAAAAAAAAGCTAATTTTTCTTAGGATATCTCAACATGATGAAACTCATTCATAGCCGTTTGCTTTTTCATGCATCTTTTCTGGGAACGATCACAATATAGACATGTACTAGTTTCTCTACCTCATAGCCCCAGCAGCTACTGTTGAGATAATTTTTATGAGGTTCATGGAAAATACTCAAAATATTTCCATGAAGTTGGAGGAAAATATTTTTCATTTTAAATTTCAGTTATTCTTATTCCATCACTACGACACTACAATTGAAAAATATATTTGTATGATTATTTTTCAAATAATAACCATTAGTGTCATCACTGAACACTAAGTTCCAAGACCATGCTTGTTTGCTCCCTAGAACAACTAAAAACAAATTTTGACGAAGACCAGGCTAACTCTACTTAATGCATGAAAGGGATCAGAGGATCTGAGGCAACAGAACTTAAGAAATGCCAACAATTAATACTAGCTGGAGCACAGGGTGCAATGCGGAACGGGTCATGTAAGAGACAAAACAGGAAATGCCAGCAAGAGCCATCTATAGAAGGGCTTTGTGTGCCATTGTCATACTTTAAAAAATGAGAAGTCAACATTAATATCAAATTCATGTTCCAAGAAACTGGAATCAGGCCAGAAGAAGTATATAATAAGTGTTTCTACTGAAAGCCCCACAGGTTACTTACCCATTGCAAAATGACACCTATAGTATAGAACCACTAAAATTTAAGATTTGCTTGAGCACAGGTTCTGTCTGTCTTCTATCTCATTCAGTTCTCAGCATATAATGTAGAACTTGACACACAGTATATATATGATAAATGTTTGTTAAATGAGTGAATAAATGAATGAATGGGTTCATTTAAAAATAGTACAAGGTACTGACCAAAGCTATAAACTTAAAGCACAGATTGGAAAAACAAAACACAACTATACAAATGAGAAGCACTCGCATCTTTGAATGTAAAGATCAGCAATAGACACCATTAGCGTCAGCCTTCCAGAACTAATGTCTTCAGGCACTGCTGTAACACATTCACTGACTGTCCGTGCTTCTCAGCTGTGCCTTGGAGAGCTGTTAATGAGGGGCACATACTGATTTCCACCTTCCCAGAGTCGAATAATGAAGTAAAATAGAATCAAATTTTCTTTTTTAGAATTAGCAATGATTCTTAACCTGTTTTGGGGAAAAGTAATGGAAACTAAATTATCAGGGCTATAAAAAAACCATGCTCTATAAGAACAAATAGTCAATCCACAATGCCCTAATTTCAAAAGGACTAATAATATTTTGAAATATCAAATTAACCAGTGAAGATAAAAATAACTTATGAGGCAATACTATAGTTTTTTAAGGTAAAATATTCCTGTACATGCAATTAAATTCCCAGAGCAAGAGGTTATCACATTGGCATAAACTTCACCAGGAGTATGACAGTTACCTGGGATAGATTAGGGTCATGCACCTACTCAAGTGCAAATTTAAAATTTTTGAACAAAAAACAGAAGTGTGACTTTGAAATTATTCTTTGAAAAAACTTATATTTTATCTTTATTAATTTGAAAAAAAAAAATCTCCTCTAGGAGTATTTTTGAAATAAAAGCCTTCTTTATTTTTTTGATACCTTGTAAATATAAGTATTTTGTTTTCACTATACCAGGTCACTGTGGTCTTTTAAATAAAACGAAGAAACAAACATAAACATTTTATATCTGGGAAACAACATAAGGTGGTTTATCTACTTTGGATTTATTCCATATTTAAAATAATATTCCCAAGTACAGTGTGCTCTTTAAACATGATGGCAATTTTGGCCAAAAAATAGTTTTTTTAAAACTATAAATAATCAAGTAATAGCTACCTTGTATTTTTTTAATAAAAACAATATGAATTCTTCAAAAAATGTCTCCAACTGAATTCTCATAGCACTAATTCACACAAAGCACAATGATAGTGTTTTCAGTGCAAACTAAATCTGAAACAGAAATTTCAGTAGATGAGACACATTTATTTTTATACTTGGCTAAGAAGAAAATAAATTATTTTGAAAATAGTAAGAATTTTCATGAATTGAAATTTCTTATTACTTTAAAAAATGAATTTGCAAGAAAGAATCAGATCCAAATACATTGATTTACATAAGCAAACATAACTTATACAGATATGTATTATTTGTCTTCTATGACATGATGCAGGTAAGAAGTTTCATTATTCGCTCTCAGACTCAGCATTCGAAAACTGTGGATAAGGAAGGAATTTAGTGTAAAACCATCTGCAGGCTCCAAAATCGTACTGAAATTGCTCCAAAACCAGGGTTAACTTCACTAAGTTGTTTCTATCAAAAATAAATCAGATATGATAAGCTCCATGAGAATTTTGTAAAAAGATCAACTAGACCTCTTTATATTCACCAAGGGGTTCTGAGAACTAACAGGTTTGAAGAAACTATCTGTCTTCCTTGCACAGAAAAAAAGCTTAGCACATATGCTTTTCTTATGTGTCTATAATGATTCTACCACTTCCCTAAATTTCTTCTTCACTGTCCTTTTAAGTTCATAAGTGATGATAGAACTGCCAACATCAAAGCTAAGGACAGTTTATTCTGAGAATCATTTATTAGTATACCTAAAACTCTAATGAAATAATGACTTCATTTTGCCAAGATCCCATGATAAGAATTGATATCCAGGCCACTGATCTTGCATTAATCTGCCCTGTCTTCACTAAATCTTGTCACAGTAACACCTTCCGATACCTTGAATTAACCTCGAGTACACCACAGGTTAAAAATAAAAGCAAGAATAATATTCTCCGTTAGGCTATCAAATAAGCAAACAATCTCCTCTCCCTAATTGCTTTGACGAAGATAGCACCAAATGTAACAACACATTATATAAAATTTAAAAAATATATAAAATGCAAATCAAATTATCACATTGTATACTTTAAATATACATGATTTTGCCAATTATACCTTAGTAAAGCTGGAGGAAAAAAAAAAATAAAAGCACTGCCTTTACAGAAAAAGTAAATAATTAAATTGATCAATTCAGAAAAGCTACACTTTCAAGTGAAGGGACAAAACACCCTTCTATTTCATTGAAAAGGCATGTTCTTTCACACCTTATATGGTTGCACCATAGATTCTAGTTTTAATAATTAACATTAACCTTAAACAAATACATGCTACATCAGAACTAAACTTACAAAATGAGGTTTGTTGATCTAATACAGGATCTATAAAAACCAAAAATTTAAAAATACACATATATGTATATGCACATACATATAAACTATAAATATATATACATATACTATATAATATAAATTACATGAAGTACACATGTATATATGTCTGGAATATATGTGTAAATACACATAGATATGTGTCTATATATACTATATAAGTATGATTGTTTACCTGTATGTTTGTCTGTATACTATATGTACATACACAGTTTTATGGAAATATACAAAACTAGCTCTAGGTCGTACGTACAGAGAGAATATTTCTTAAATCTTCAGATTTATGAAATTAAAATACATGTCACTTCTAAAGTTTAATATCGATAGAGTGATGTTACAACACTATACACACCAAGGCATCCATTATTCCTAAGTGATGTGTAATGGTGATTTATCCAAGTAATCTCATGTGACAGAACTCAAGAGCACACTTCAGCCATGGCCCTTTCTTTCACCTACCACTTCTTGTATGTTGAAAAGTGCTCTGATAGGTACAGTTTTGTACCTTCACAATTACATTATATCCTTGGAAGCATTTCTTAAAACCTAACTACCACTGTAGAATTACATAAAGGTATTTCATGGATTATCCTATAAATCAAGTGTGAGTAGAAATTAAAATGTGCTTGGGATTCAAAATGAGGGAAAATTTGTTTATACACAACTGGAAAAACCTTTAAAATGTTAAAACATAATTTCTACTGAATGTCTAGTTTTCAAATGGAAGATATATGGTGTGGAAGAAAAAACCCTGGCATGGTATTTTATTAATGGTTAAAGATACAGGGGATAAACAACAAGGATTTGCTGCATAGTACATGGAACTATATTCAATATTTTGTAATAACCTATAATGGAAAAGAATCTGAAGTTGTACACCTGAAACTAACACAATATCGTAAATCAACCATAGCTTAATTAAAAAAAAAAGATACAAGGGATAAAGTATCATGAACTGATATGAGATAAAAATCTGTATTGTCAGAGTTACTTTTTCTAGAGAGAACAGTAGAAAATATTTGATATATGTATGTATGTGTTTCTTCTTCTTAAGTAATATTTCCTAAAGTAACTGGGAGAATAAGATAAAAAAACATGTTATCATAATAATTTCATTATGTAGCTCCTTTTTAGTTTATAAAATGCAATATTTGATGTGGGACTTTTCACTGTACTACACTGAGTTTTTAGGAACACTTAGCTGGGATGTTCGTATTAATGTCCTCAACTTTCTGTCTTGCTGTATCCATTCTGATTTTACTAAGGAAGAAAGAACATCAATGGAGAAATGAGCTTTTAAAACATCAGTAACGTATTAAGATTTGTCATATATTTATGGTTTTTACAGTAACAAGATGTCGGTAATAAAGGCCACGTCTCCACTTAAGAAATATAAGAAAGTACTGCCTACTCTGACATTACACAAAGTTTCAAATTCTATGTTTTCCTCCCAACTCTACGTTTTATCCTTCTGAACTATTACCCTAGATGTGTCCCTAAGGGCTTGGCTTAATTCATACAGATGTGGGCCTTGCAAGTCACAATGTTCCATCAAAAAGTAGCACTCTTCTTCCTTTGCTCCTGTGGAAATATCAAATATCACTGTTTATGAAGATAAGTGCTGAGAAGAAAGTAAATTCTAAAAACAGGCAGACATTACCATTCTTTCAGTATCACTAGGTTAGACTTATTTTTTTGATCCTAAATAACATAATTCAAGTTTGTTCTTCATTAATAAAATGGCTCTAGAATTCAGTGGGCAGTAGGACGATTATTATATTTTATCTGTGACAGTGTCAAGTACATTTTCTGTGATGTTTGAAGATGAACATTTACACTTCCATGAGATAAAAGTTCATTTTGTGTATGTGCGCATGTGTGTGTCTTTCAAAGCTGTGGTTTACATTTGCTTATACCTTTTCCCCCACATTATTTGCTTATACATAGTAAACAAAGAAAACATTTAAAGTTCAGTTGTCTGGAAAACTGACCCTTTGTACCTTACATTCTTCAAATTCCATTTCATTTAGGAAGGCACCAAACATACGCAAAAAGTTGACTAAATTGTAATCTTTATTCTAATTCAATTACCTCCTCATAAAATATAGCCTAGAGAAAGATCAATCATTCAGTCTAATTGGCACCACTTTGTCAGTCCGTCTAAAGCCGTTTAAAATCCAGTCAAGTGTTCTTACTGATTTTCAAAGCCTGACCACAGAAGGATGGCAAATGCAGTGCATGCATATCTCCACGCTCCCTCTCCCAAGACCACAGGTGACGTTGGTCATGGTTCTCTGGCTCTGTGCCCAGACATAATCTCAGAATCCTTCTCAACACTGTGCTCTAGAAAACCATTTCCAAATGAATGGAGTTGGCTGGATGGAGAGCTGAATCTCTTTTGTTATTCTTGCTCTAGAGGCTAGTTCTTCCTGAGGTTCTACCAGGTGGGCAGTGGTAGCCATCAGCGGACAGGCATACATCCGAGTTCCCTTCCAGACCACCACAATAAAGTGAAGGTCACAATATAGTGAGTCACACAATTTCTTTGGTTTCCCAATGCATATAAAAGTTATGTTTACACTAACTGTAGTCTACTAAGTGTGCATTAACATCATGTCTAAAAAAACAATGTACATACCTTAGTTTAAGAATACTTTTTTCTATAAAACACTAAGCATCATCTGAGCCTTCAGCAAGTCATAATTATTCTGCTGGTGGAGGGTCTTGCTTCTACGTTCATGGACGCTGACTGATCAGGGTGGTGGGTGCTGAAGCTTGGAGTGGCTGCAGCAATGTCTTAAAATTAGACAACAATGAAATTTGCCCCATTGATTGACTCTTCCTTTCATAACTGATTTCTCTGTAGCAGGCAGTGCAGTTTGATAGCATTTTACCTACAACAGAACTTCTTTCAAAATTGGAGGCAATCCTTCAGTCCTCTCAAACCCTGCTGCTGCTTTATCAACTAAGTTTATGTCATACTCTAAATCCTTTCTTGTCATTTCAACAGTCGTTACAGCATCTTCACCAGGAGTAGATTCCATCTCAAGAAACCACTTACTTTGTTCATTCAGAAGAAGCCTGATATGAGATGGCAGCAGTTCAGTCACATCTTCAGGCACCACTTCTAATTCTAGTTCTCTTGCTGTTTCCACCACATCTGCAGTTACATGCTCTACTGAAGTCTCAAACCCCTCAAAGTCATCCATGAGAGTTGGAATCAACTTCTTCTAAACTCCTGATAATGTTGCCATTTTGGCCTCTCTCCATGAATCAAGAATGTTCTTAACGGCATCTAGAACGGTGAATCATTTTAAGAATATTTTCAATTGACTTTGCCCAGATCCATTAGAGGAATCACTATCTGTGGCAGCTATAGCCTCATGAAATGTATTTCTTAAACAATAAGAATTGAAATTCAAAAATGGCTCCTTAATCCAACGGCTGCAGAATGGATGTTATGTTAGCAGGCATGAAAACAACATCAGTCTCCTTGTACATCTCCATCAGAGCTCTTGGGTGGCCAGGTGCATATTGTCAGTGGGCAGTAAGATTTTGAAAGGAATCTTTTCTCTTGAGCAGTAGGTCTCAACAGTGGGCTTAAAGTATTCAGTAAACCATGTTGGGAACAGATGTGCTGTCATCCAGGCTTTGTTGTTCCATTTACAGAGCACAGGCAGAGTAGATTTAGCATAATTCTTAACAGCCCTAGGATTTTTTTAAAAATAAGTGAGCAATGGATTCAACTTAAAGTCACTAGCTTCCTTAGCCCCTAAAAAGAGAGCCAGCCTGTCCTTTGAAGCTTTGAAGCCACGCATTGACTTCTCCTCTCTAGCTATGAAGTCCTATTTGGCATCTTCTTCTAATACATTATTGCAGTGTTTCATCTACATTGAAAATCTCTTGTTTACCGTAGCCACCATTAGTTATTATTAGTTATCTTCGTTAGATCTCCTGGATAACTTGCTGCAGCTTCTATATCAGCACTTGCTGCCTCACCTTGCACTTTTATGTTATGGAGATGGCTTCTTTCCTTAAATGTCATGAACCAACCTCTGCTAGCTTCAAACTCTTCTTCTGTAGCTTCCTCACTTTTCTCAGCTTTCACAGACTCAAAGAAAGTTAGAGGCTTGCTCTGGATTAGGCTTTGGCTTAAGGGAATTTTGTGGCTGGTTTGATCTTCTCTACAGACCACTCAAGCTTCCTCCATATCAGCAATAAGGCTGTTTTCCTTTCTTATCATTCTTGTATTCACTGGAGTAGCACTTTTAATTTCTTTCAAGAACTTTTCCTTTGCATCCACAACTTGGCTAACTGACGCAAGAGGTCTAGCTTAGGCCTTTCACATGCCTTCCTCTCTAAGCTTAATCATTTCTAGCTTTTGATTGCTTTTTTGATTTCTACCTTTCACTTGAACACTTAGAGACCATTGTAGGGTTATTAACTGACCTAATTCCAATATTGTTGCGTCTTAGGGAATAGGGAGGCCCAAGAGAAGGAGACAGACGGGCGAACGGCTGATTGGTGGAGCAGTCAGAACATACACATTTATCATTATGGGTGTGGTTTGTGGCACCCCGAACAATTACATTAGTAACATCAAAGAGCACTGATCACAAATCGCCACAACAAATATAATAATAATGAAAAAGTTTGAAGTATGGCAAAAATTACCAAAATGTGACACAGAGATATGAAGTGAGCAAATGATGTTGGAAAAATGGCGCCATTAGATTTGCTCAGCTCAGAGTTGCCACCAACTTTCATTTTTTAAAAAATGCAATATCTGCAAAGCACAATATAGTGAAGCACAGTAAAACAAGGTGTGCCTGTATTTTGTTTCTTTTATTAACAGTTACTAAACAATAGCCATGTATCATACTCAGTATAGGTCTTAGCCATGCATTTTTCAATAAAACATGATCTCTGCACTTGAGAAATTTAAAATCTAGTTGGCAAAACCAATGGGTAAAACGGGCAATGACAACCAACGAAGTGTGAATAGGGACTACATGGGAAAGCAATTGTCAGGGATTTGGTGTTGGTGAGAATACAGCACATGAATTTTCTCACCTTATTCACCAAGGTGAGAAATCACGGCATATTCAAGGAATGACAAATGTTCATAATTGGGTTACTGTTCTCTCTTTCTATGAACAGGACCTCACTTTCCTATTCTGTAAAATGGGGAAAATAATGGTATCTACCTCACAGTGTTGCTATAACGATTAACTAAAATAATACATGCCATACTTCATTTAAAAAAAGAAAAAAGAGAATAGGAAGTTTGCCTGAGTTGTTTTCTAGGAACTGGGAGTCATCTATGGCTAGTCTGAGCTTAGCTGGTTAAGACTGGATAGGACAAAAAAAAAAACTGCATGCCATTATGATAAAAAAGGCAAAGGATAACAAGTGCTGGAGAGGGTGTGGAGAAAAGGGAATATTTCTGCACTGTGGTGGGAATGTAAAATGATACAGCCACTATGGAGAACAGTGTGGAGGTTCCCCAAAAAATAAAAATAGAATTACCAAATGATCCAGCAATTCTACTTTGGGCAATATATCAGAAGGAAATGAAATCACTATTTCAAAGAGATATCTGTAACCCCCAGGTTCACTGCAGCATTATTCACAATAGCCAAGTGATAATGAAAACAACCTGAGTGTCTAATCAATGGATGAAAGGATAAAGAAAGTGTGGTGTACATATACACAATGGAATATTATTCAGCCATAAAAAAGGAAGTCCTGTCATTTGTGACAACATGCTTGAGAGCACTATTCTAAGTGAAATAAGTCAGACAGAGAAAGACCGATACTGTATGATCTCACTTATATGTGGAATCTAAAAAATCTGAACTCATAGAAACAAAGAGTAGATTGATGGTTGCCAGGGGCTAGGGGGTGGGGGAAATGGGCAGATGTTGGTCAAAGGGTGCAGACTTCCAGTTAAAAGATGAGTAAACTCGTCCTGGGGATCGAATGTACAGCATAGCAACTATAGTTAACAATACTATATTGACTATATTGTATACTTGAAAGTTGCTAAGAGAATAAATCTTAAATGTTTTCACCACACACACAAAAATGGTAATTATGTGAGGTGACCGATATGATAACCCACCTTACTGGTACTCATTTCACCGTATACATGTGTACCAAATCATCACGTTATACACCTTAACATATACAATGGTATATGTCAGCTATATCTTAATAAATCTGAAAAATAATAGTACATGTCATTATCTATGATATTTAATTATAGATATAATCCATTAACATTCATTGTATGCTTTCTATGCATCAGCCATGGTTCTAACATCATATATATGTCATTTAATGTTATGCATTAAGTATATTAACTGATTTAGTACTTTTATATAGTAGAAGGCCTATCACAAAAGGATACTTGCTAAATGTCATTTGTCATTACTAAGGCTGGCATGTGGTAGATGAAGGGGCTGGGAATAAAAATAGATGAGGTGATGGAGGCAGAATCCAGGTCATGTGGGTAGCATAGGGTGAAAACGGGGTGGGGGGCTTCACAGACCCCGACCATAGGGTGAGAACTTCCAAATGCCAGTCTTTGGACTGCATCAGAATCACCCATAACAATTCTCAAGCCCCACGCAGAGATGTTTCTGATTCAGTGTTTCTGGCAGAAACTCAGGGATCTGTATTTTTGAAAACCACCCCTGCGCCCAAGTCAGATTTTGAAATCAGTGAGAGACACAGTGGAATGGAGTAGATGGGGACCCTGAGAAGAGAGTCAGGGAGGGATCTGAGATTCAGGAAGACCCCTCTGCCGTGTGGGAGAGGCTTGGGAAGGGAGCAGGAGGAGAGGCAGGGAGAGGGCTGGACCCTTTGTGGATGAGACTGGTACACCCACTCTGAGGTCATTTTATTCATTATTAAACATTCTACCTTTGAGATCTGATCAGGTCTTTGCAGATTTTGTAAAGAATCTCTCTTTAAATGCAAAATAATAATAATAATAACAGAGAATAAATGTAGTACCATTTGACTCCTTTATCTTGACAAGGCTTTCCAAGAGAGATCAGGAAGAGTAAAGAAGGACTACAGAATGTTTAAGCTCCAAAGCATTTTGGTTGTGCAGAAACAGCTTTGAACGTGACACTTTTACTCCATTGCTTTTTGCCCCTACACGTAGGAAAGTGACACTAGTTTCATCTGAATGATCAAAACAGGAATTTGAATACTGGGAAATCTCTTTAGAAAGAGTATTTTCATAGAACTAGTCAGATTTAAAATCACTTTTACATTTTCTAGACTCATCTTTTCACAGAATCTTTACCGGGTATTTCAAGCATCAACTACCAAAGAGTTAACATTATATAATATCTGCAGATAAAAGTTTCTGTCAAAGCAATAATAACTGGTTCTCATTAGGCACATGATAAAGAGGTTCATTATAAAATGTAAGAGTACCTGGAAAATGGGAGCTGCTCAATAAAGGTTGCCTGAATGAGGGAGTGAATGTATGTATGTATGTTTGATTAAAATGGTAATTTATACCTCATCCAACAGTGTGTTGGGTCAACAGTTATTTATGATAACATAAAATTAGAAATATTCTAATGTCCAATAAAACTTGTTCATAGGTATTAGTCCTTACTATGTAATGCTTTTGATCCTTAGCATACACTCATGAGGTAGGTCCTAATATGAGTCCCACTTCACAAGTGAGGAAACTGAAGGTCAAATTTGATCTAAAGTTTTTTTAAAGTAAAGATGTCATCAGGATTGGAACATAGGCTGGTCTGCTACCGTGTATGCACACTAAACTCCATGACCAACAGCTCTTTCAATATGGGACTAGTTAAATTTTGCAACAGACACATGATAAAAATACTATGCAACCATTTAAGTCATGCTTTACAAGACAACTTAGTACTGTGTTTCAAGCATTTTCTCATGTTGATTGAAAAAAGGATGATTTGCAGAAGAGTAGGTGATTTGCAGCACAGTGTGTAAAAAATTAACCCAGTTTAAAAATATACACAATTATAAATATATGTAAAATACTAACATAACACACAACAAAATATTAAGAGTAGTTAGCATTTTTTCCCTGGGAGACAGAACAGTGAATAATAAGTTTGTTATTCTTTACACTCTTCTATATATGTCTCTACAAGTAACAGGTTCTAACAGTATAATAAAAAGAAAAATATTTAAAGTATAACTGTTGTTTAAACAAGTAGAGATTAGTTTATAACATACAGTCATCACTTTCCTGCTGTCTGCCATATTCTGAAATACATTTGAATTCCTGTTATTCCAAAGTTACCCAAGTCTTTATTTTCCTCCATTTTTTTTTCATTTCTTATCTTCTATTTACTTACCCTAAGAGTTATACTGACCCTACTTCCTTCATCTTTGTTCCAAATAAAATTTCCAACAAAATTATAACACAAGACAACTTTTGTTACATCCCTCATTGGCCTTGAAAATATATTTGGTGATGAACTATCTGTAAGATCACAGAATTTAATGTTTATGAGCGTGTTTCAAATTTAGATGCCACTAAGTGATAACTAAAATAATGAATACATTAACGGATAAGTAACTTCATTAGTCAAGGAGGTATTTATATGCAAGTAGCCCTGATGAAACTGAACCTCTCAAGATAACAAAGCAAAGTTTTGTTTTGGAAACTCTAGGTGTAACTACATAAAAGCCAAAAAAAAAATTGAGGTTAAAATGATGCCACTCAACATTAATTTTTTTTTTTTTTTCTTTAAAGTGAAACTGGGTTGGGCAACGGATCAATTCATGCCTTTAGCCTACAAGGAGCTGCTGTCTATTTGGTAATAATAATAATAAAAAGATGACTAATAAGACTAAAAAACTCCATTGACTTGCATAAAAAAAGAGAAAAAAATGACACTCTTTGAGCTTTTTTTCTTCTAGATGGAAAGGAGATGTGATGGTTGCGCTTAATCAGTCTCTTGGGCCCTTAAGTAGCCACGTGTGGAGATGGCAGAGCAATGAGATAGACCTTGGGCTGTTCTTATTGATTACAGAGCTACCTTGTCAGCTCTGTACTGTTAACAGCTGTGCTTTATTTACATAAGAGAAATACATTTTATTTGGATTCAGCAGTTACTTTGATTTTCCTGTTATTTGAAGACAGGAAATGTTATTCAATTGAAGAAGCCATTTTTGGGCTTATATTTAATTACTCAAATAAAGTTAGAGATAATTATCAAGATATTGCCCCTTGCCTCATTTAAAAAAAATACTTATACATGCACATAATGATTTAAAGAAAGAGTATTTTTAGTTTTTGTTTTAATTTGTAGGGCTAATTCTTAGGTATGCCTTTTAGTTTGCCCACGTAGATGCAATTTAGCAAGACCTTTTCCCCTCTATGTTACCACATTTACCTAGTTTCAGTGAAATTATATTTGAGGGTTCTTTAATAAAAATTAATTCTACATGTTTCATTTCTCTGCTCAGAGTCTTCATTTCTCTACACAAGTATCTCATTTTTGACACAAATATCTTTATGTGCTATCTAAGGAAAGTGCTATAATAAATTTGAATCTCTTTATTGCAAAAGGAAATTTTCACGAAATTTATTTAATGATCACATTATGCAAAATGAATAAATTTTTGGCTTTTTGAGATCCGATTTACTCTGCTATCTTTGTTTCAGTTTTGGAGCATTTATTCTGTGGTATTGTTTTATTACAGGGATAAAAACCGAGCGACAATAAAAGCAAAACAGCTTTTTTATTACTTATGTAAAGCCTACTTCATGCATCAAATAATGCCCAGGATAATGTCAAAACATGTACAGAAAGAAAAATGGCACCCACCTCCTCAATAATTATGTAACTTCATAGCCCTGTGATGATGTACATTTGGGATTATTCTGGGAGCTACTGAATCAAAACAAGACAGCTGAGATCAATCACAATCCTGGGAACCAGAGGAGGCCAGCACAATTCTGAGCTGCAGGAGGCCCCAGTGTTTGAAACAATAGACAATGTCTTGTGATAATTCTTTAGTACAAAAAAAGAAGAGCAATTGTCCCTCAAATTCCAGCTAAATGATTTTGCTCCTTTCAACTTTTTTTCTGTTATGGAAAAACAGGTGTGTGATTTCAGGAAAAATTTCATTTGCTCTTCATTCCCCCAAACTAGTGTTCTAGTTCACATGAGGCAAAGATCCAGTTACTGTCTGGATTTCTAATCAGTCCAGAACTCTTGAGAACAATTTTCCTTGCTTGTGATGTAAGTAATTCTTGTGACAAATATATATATATATACACACACATACACACACGCACATACCGAGGAACAGTATTCACAGACACTCAGAGATGTTCACTATTGGAGGTTTGAATAATTCTCTCTGTCTCCTGTCTCTCTCTGTCTCTGTCTCTTTTAGGACTCATCTTAACAGTTGTACATGCTTTTATAACGTTAAAGGGCTGTAAATGCCTTTGCTACTAACTAAAGGAGGAATTTAATAAGACAGTATTTTGTTCTAGGTGTGTGATTTGCCCACATATCTGAAAGCTGGTATTACTCAGTTGCTAATTCATTCAACACTTAGCCTCAATTATATATTCAATACAATTTGGTCATCAGGAGATAAACATCTACATTTGCTGCACCCAATATTGCCCAAAGTAGAGTTCTGGTTTTTGCACTGGCAATTGGCATTTACTATGAACATGTATGTTCCCAGTGTTCAGGTTTTGCACAAATTTTTCTTTTGTGTGAAAGATCTTCCTAGTATTCTCTTAATTTCCTGACCACCAACTAATATAGAAATATTGCCTATTAAATATAAATTTATTTTCTCATGAATTCGGGTCAAAGATAGTCAGACAAAGGCACATCTTCTTCAATGACACAAATAGCTGGAATATCAACCCAAATTAGGATGTACACCTGCCAGATCCATACCGTAGAAGGGGAGCCCCTAGAACTGACATAGATCTCTTTATTCTCAGAAGGAATTGGATTTCCCAAATGTAAGTATAAAAAATTCTAAATAGCCCATCCAAAAATCTTTTGAGTAGAGCTATGAGAACGAGAGCTGCAGGCAGGCCATAGGAACAGCAGGGCTGTCTTTGTATAAACTCATGTCAACACCATATGGCAGAGGAGGTGCTGCTGAAGCAAAATCCAGTTTTACAGAGTTTGATCAACAGTATATTTTACAATCCAACAGCTGGGAAAATCTGCTCCATCTTATAGAAACCATTGTTATTTTGGATTTCCTGTCACTAGTAGACACACCTAATCCTTACTAAGTTGGTGACTGCGGAAGGAAAGTAGTTATGAGAGAAATGAAAGCTTTCAGCACAAAAGGGACAGTTTGATTTTTGACCTAGAGGAAAAAGAACTACCTAAGTAACGATCGATAAGTGAATTAAATAATTTAGTGTGAATACCTTTACAACTAACCTTTTCAATTAAAATTTACAAGCTATAGCAACTAAAATTCTTCCCTGACCTCTCCCTAAGTCTCTCCCAAACAGCAGATGGGCAAGTTTTCCCCCACCTCTCTCTGCTTCCAGACTCTTGTCCAAACATCTGGTACTAAATCACATTGTATTAGGACTGCTTGTTTCTGTGTTTGTCTTCTCCTTTAGAATTTGATCGCTTTGAACACAGGGATCGCATTTTTGAATCCCATTGGCTAACAATAAATATTTATTTAATTGTGCACAAAAATGTATATTTCATTGTTTTATGGGAAAGTCTTGCTCTGGTCAAACTGTAGTAGATCATGGGCCCCTATTCGCAATGGATGAAAGTTAGAAATGATTAGCAATGATTTGCTTCCGTTCACGATCATAGAAAATTTCTAGTTTAGTTGTATTCACCCAAAGTACGTCATTCCACAGAACTCTTTGGGGGCGGGGGAGTTCTGCAAATTTGAAAGGGATTCTGCAGTACTATTATGATTGCAGGAGGAAATAGAAGAAAAGGAAGACACCATTTATCAGATGTTTCTTGAATGATTAGTAAGAAAATGGGCCACATGAATGGATAAAATAAAGAGACATAAAGTATTGTTGAAGACAGCAATTGGAATTTCAGTGGCTTCCACACCGTTACAATATCTCTAATGGAAATAGCTACCAAAAGAGATGACTGACAACTAATTTATTAACAAACACAGGAGGCTGTGAAATAATTTGGAGGAAAATGAAAGAATGCATTATTTTTACATGAGCTTAAGTGCATATTTTACGTGAGTGCCACAGAGACTGAGGAAAGAAAAAGGCTTAGGTTGGTGAATGAGCATCTGAAAGCAAAGTTAAACTGGGCTAGAGTAATAAGCAGCCAGATCTTTCTCATGTTTCAGCACCAGAAAATTATGCAAATAGTTACAACATTTTCCCTAATAAATTCCATTTCCTCTGCCACTGACATGATTTGAATACAAAATGGAAAATTAAAATTTCCCAAGTTTGTGATTTTAAACAAATTTTTATTTATCACAAATTAATAAAGCAGGCTTCTCCTACTCCCCCTACAAGGACAAACTTTTGGATGATTAATTCTCCCACTAAATAACAGAGTAAAAATATTCATTGATTCTAAAAGATGGGGTATTTTTTATTTGCATAAGAAAACAGTCATGTACTTGGGATATGTTGTTACATTCTCCCAGAGAAACTTTTCCAGTGGTCTCATCAGATAAGAAAGAACAATTAACACATGCTCAGGAATAGCTACCTGCCCTGTGATAGAGCAGATGTTTTGCTCTGAAATCAGGGATCAAAGATAATGAGTCCAAAATCAGGCAGGAGATGAAGACTTTTCAAGATATTTCCAAAGGATCTGAAAGTTCATATATCTCCTTTTTTTAACAACATGATAATTAAACATTATTCTGAATTCAAATCAAGCCAAAGCACAAAATATTTGAGGTAATAAATTAATAGCTATTTAAAAGGTTTTAGTTAGTTTACACTCTGTTGTTGGTCAAATTCCCTAGAAGCAGAGCCTGAGACGGGGATGCTTGTATGAGTGGTATATTGGGGGTACACGCTCAAGAGGAATCTGTAAAGAAGTGAGAGGCAGGATAAGGAAAGGGATGGAGCTAGCACAGGTATGCTTCCAGCTGGAGGCTGCTTTCAGCCTGACCCTACAAAGAGCTCTGGAGAGTGAGCTGCCCCACAGGGTAAATCCTGCCTTGAGGCAAAGGGACAGCCTTTTTGTCTATTTCCCTATCCAAACACATAGAGAGTGCCTGAGACAGGAAACTCCTTATCAGTCAGTCCATCGGTGGTGGCAGATTGCCCCCATCTCCTGGAGGGAGAGGAAGGGAAAGAAGTGCAACTTCTCAAGCCAGACGGCTCCTGTGAAGGGCGCAGTTTTGGGAGAAAGGTGTGGCTGTGGGTCTAGAAGCCTCTACAGGGGATCCGGCTGTGGCACCAACACCATCCATTACACACTCGCTCAAACAGCTGTCCTATTTCCAATATAAATACCGCTTAGCTGGATTCTTCCTGGGCTTCTTATATGAGGTCATAAACCACTGTATCCCATTACCATTTTTCCACTGTCTAAGAACAAATCAAGGTCGGGGGGGCGGGGGGAATATCAAAAGTCAAACCATCCTTTTATGGCTCAGGAAAACAAAGAAATTATTCAATAGTTTATTCAAAATCTAAAAGTTTAATAGAAGGGCTGGTTCCACTGATTTGTTTTTTCATATGCACCAATCCCTGTGGATACCTCATTAGCTTTGGTTTTTAAAATTCCCTTTGGTGACAACCCGTTAAAGAGGGGAGGAGAACCTCAGCTGGTACAGGCACACACTGTCTGCAAGGTGGATTTTATGGATGTGTTGTAGTCATGTTCTTAGGCTACCACTTGCTGAGCTAGGGAATCAGAAGATGTCTCTTGGCCCCAATCCATTTGGCATAGTGGAAAAAGAGCCTGCCTGAGAGCCAGGAAGGGAGTTCTTCAAGCTCTGATAAAAGTGTTGAGGTATGTCACATCCTTCCTAGAACTTGGTTTTTCCATTTGTTAGTTGTTCGGGGTTGGAGTCTCTAATTTCTAAGGGTGCTTCTGTTTTTAAGACCTATTTTTCTGAGAGTCAGTATAATTTAGCCAGCTTATGGTGAATAGACTAGACTGATGGTCTCTGATTCCTGGGCTTCTACACCTGGGCTTCTCAAACTATTTGTAGCTGTTCCATGAGAGGATAGCTTTTCAGAAATTCCTAATCTTTCATGGGCCAGTATAATATATGGTCCTACTGCACCTGCCTATGCTCACACCAGATGGCATTCACTGCACAGGCTTGAAAAAACCTGGAGAGGTCTATGCCCTATTCAGTGACATGAGTCCACTGACTCCACATTTGGATGTTACATCAATGTCAAGTGGCTATAGAAGTTTCTAAATGCTTACTCTCAATTTCTGCACTTAATTTGTCATGGACTAGTAAATAGCAGTTCATTGACTGGTCTAAATTGCAGAACACTCTTTGGGTACCACTGCTCTACCGTTATTAATTCACTGCTTCAGGAACAAGACCGTTAGGTAAGATGAAAATGACCCTATTCCTTTACTCCCCTACCCTCAGAACTTGGAGAGTGATCTATCAAGCTAAAAGTGTCATCATGCTGTCCAATATGGTAGCCACTAGCCACATGTGGCCATTTAATTTAAATTTATGTCAATTAAAATAGAAATTCAGTTCTTCAGTGACTAGCCACACTGCAAGTGATTAATGGCCACATGGCTAGTAGCTACTATACTGGAGAGTACAGATAGAGAGTATTTCCATAACCCTAGAAAGCTCTCTCGGCTAACGCTGCCCTAGGACCACCATACATTTTTCTGTAGTTTCAATCCAAATACGTTTTGGGCACTTCCTACTAACATCATTGTGTCTTTATCAACATATCAGAGCTATCTTAAGGCTCACAAAAGAGATCTGTCCAAGTTCTCATTATCATCATGTCTTTATCAACTATAAGTGTTTTTAGGGCACTATACTGACCATCAGCATTCAAAATAAAGAAAAGAATTATTAGTGCATGTACTCAAAGTACTTATAGTATGGTTAGGGAGTCAGCAGTATTTAGAAAATAAAAATACAAAGTGATTTTAGCTATGCTTTCAATAAATGATGTAGATACGAAGTTTCTCCTTCTTTGGCTAGATTATGAACTATTTGAGGTTATAAGAAAAAAAACAGTTGAGTATAGGGGGTTTACCTTGTAGACTAGAATAACCAAAAAAGCCCATGCTAAAGGGTGAGAACTAAGTTGACCTTGAAGAAAGAGCAGAGATTGACTAAGTATTAAAGAAGTGGAATATATATGTGAGTATATAAATATATATATCCACACACAAATATGTATATATGTTCATATGTATTCCTATTTCAGTTATACTTGTAGACCATGTTTTAAAATTCTGTCTTAAGAACTGCTAAAAATGAAAAATAAATTCATTTAATATGTCCTCTTCTTATTCAAAGTGGGTAAGTTCTGATGTTCTTTGTTATATACAAAACCTTGGCTATTTATTTTTTTAGTGGCGTTAAACAACACAAATTTATTATCTAACAATTTTGGAGATCAGAAGTCCAACATGGGTCTTACGGGGTTAAGATCAAGGTGTCAGTCAGCAGGGTTGCATTCCTTTCTGAAAGGTTTAGCGAGGAATGTGCTTCAGTACCTTTTCCAGCTTTTAGAGGCAGCCTGCAGTCCTTGGTTCTTGGCCTCTTCCTGCATCTCCAATGAAATCTTTCTCACATAGCATTTTCTGACCTCCTCTTCAGCTTCCCTCTTCCACTTTCAAGGACCCTTGTGATTACATTGGGTCCACCAGGATAACCCAGGACAATTTCCCAATGTTAAGGTCATCTGATTAGGAACTCTATTGTTATTTATTTTTTTAACATAAACTACTTTGGGCAGTTGCCAAAGCTCTCCATTTTTTGCCTTTCTTCTATTTCACTAATTGCTCAGGGAGAAAACAAACAATTAAGGGTTCACATATTATAATACTTCTTTTTAACAGCTCTGGACTTTTTCATCCACTCCATTGCATTCCCAGGAGACTGAATGTCTGCAGGTCACATACAC
Source organism: Eschrichtius robustus (assembly GCF_028021215.1). Taxonomy (NCBI): domain Eukaryota; kingdom Metazoa; phylum Chordata; class Mammalia; order Artiodactyla; family Eschrichtiidae; genus Eschrichtius; species Eschrichtius robustus. The sequence continues at coordinate 65,931,998 of NC_090841.1, read as the reverse complement.
TGCTGCAGGCAGTACTTACGAGGGAGCAGTACTTACGAGGGATGCTGAGAGAGGCAGGCTGAAGCAGAAGGTAGGATGAATGCTGCTATTTCTAGCCATGAATTCCGCACATCCCTTCTGTGCCACAAGTTATTAACATCAAGATACTATGTTTTATATCTTTAAAGTAACATCCAGTGTGCTAACATCAGGTTTAGGTTCTCTCCAACCAGTTTTGTTGCAAATCAAAAGGAACATCATGCATATAAATGAAATAAGCACACATGAAGATATATAGGTAGAAAGATAGGTAGATAGGTATATAGATAGATGATTGATAGAGTCAGAGATGGGTATTTCTCATCTTGGCAAATTGCAAAAAACCACATCACTTGGGATGACAGCCCAAACTTCTATAAATTTAAATAATAAAACATAAATGCAATGGGAATTGAAAATTCATTAACTGATCCTACAACGAAGCCCATATAGCTGTCTCTCTGTCTTTTTCTCTGACAGAAAGCAAAATGCGGCAATGAACTTGGGCTCTTTTGAGTTATTTACTATCACGTATTAAAAATAATGGAATGAAAATGTGGTCTAGTTCTGAAAAGCAGACATCAAGTTTTCTCTGACTCACTTTTAAGAGGCAGCTGAAAACTAAATAACCCAAACTATTGGAACCCTGTGCACAACCGCCATATACCGAGCTCAGCTAAAATCCACTCTTGGAGTCACTTTTTAAAAGTAGAATTAGTATCTCACCAACTGGAGGCTAGGAGCCCTAATTTATTATAATTCAACAGAACACTCTGTATTTGTTTCAAGAAAAAAGAAGATATACTATTACAAACAATCAAAATGCGAGAGACATCTTGTTTAGATTCTTACGCTGTTTCTGATTTAGGGAAGAAACATCTCAATTAAAACCAAACATAGAAATAGGGATATGTTAATTCCAAGTAATTAGGAGCCTACAGGCTGACAAATCACCTCTTGGGGTGAGTAAAAGGCTGCAGGTGTCCATCCTTGTCCTGTCAGAAGTGCCAAGAGTTGCCTGAGAGTGCTTGAGCCCAATGACACTCAGCTGTTCTCAGCAGAAGTGAGATGGTACCCAAGGGGCAGGAGGGGGGACTGACCTGAGCCTTCATTGGTCCAGACAAGCTGTCCCTCACATTCTTCAGACTTCCAGGTCTGACATCCCTTTACATATTTCTTTTAACACTTGGTCATAGTTACAATTTTTAACCACTTGTTTTAATTCTTGAGTCATTATTTCCTTGGTTTTTATGCAGCAATGTCTATTTTTTCTTTATGTTCTTATAGGGCAATCTTTGATTTTTCTTTTTCAAAACGCTCCTATTTTGAATTGTAAACAATTAACATGGTTAAAAAGAAACAAACAGAACAACAAACCAACACAAGTCTGCATTAAGGCGTAGAAGGGCTATAATCAGCACATTTAATAGTATTCATGCGAACAGCATTAAAATGCATATCAGATTTGACAATCTTATCACAAACGAATGAACACTCTACTATACTAGAAAACGAAGTTCTAATAGCATCAGATGAGTCAGGGAAAGGAAACATCTGTGAGTTGAATGCATGTAGACCGTCAGGACAGAAAAAAGGTGGCTACATTGGCTCTACTGAGGAGTGCTGGAATCCTAGGAGGGCCACCTGAAAATTGCATTTAATATGCTAACACTATTACGAGAATATTTCTCTTCTTCCCATAAACGTCTTGCTAACAGTAATTAAATTTTAAGACAGCCAGATCTGGAAAGGAATAAAAATACAGTGAAAATATGATTACGATGGCTAGAGGAGGTCTTCCCTTTCAAATACTAATTAAAAAAAATTGAATTTCAGTTACCCAGGGACACCAAGGCTGGCCATATCTATATTAAATTATACCCGATCACATCTAAGTCCTTAAAAATCGAATACATTTACTACCAAAAGGCCTTGGACTTCAGAAATATGTAAGTGAGATTCTAAATGTATGAGTTTTTCCTTCATCAGTAGCCACATCAGAGTAAAGAAAAAAAAATAAAACCAAACCATAAAAACCGGGATCAAGATAGCAGACCCTGGGGTATGAAAACCGCATTGGGTCGACAGAAGTAAGATTATGGGGTTGCTGTAGTTTCCAATAAAGAACCCACCTAATTTGAAAAATATGTCTACATATTGGATCAGTTTTAAAACTAATTTTCATTTTTCTTATTCACAATCATAAGCCTGACTTGTAGAACAGCATTTTATTTTTGTTTAGTCATCTGTCCAGCTGAATCCTAACCCAGCTCATCATTCATGAATAACGTAAGGATGGTTTGGCAGTGCCAACTGTGTTCACTCACCATGCCCCAGGCTTCATTTTCACCAAAAGCCCTGGTGCCTTGGTCTTAAGCTTCAATTATTATGAACTAATGCATAAAACACTCAAGGAATCCCCAAAGAAAAATTCTGAATGCTAAAGCAATAAAACACTAACTTAATACGTTGGCGAGTCTAACATGATTTTTTTTAAAAAACATAGATTTTTAAAAAATGTACAGCATCAGTTACATTGGAAGATTTGGTTGCAGTCTATTGCAAAGCTTGGTCCTCAGAGGTTTGCATGCAGCTAACCACCTGGAAGGCTTGTGCAGATTGCTGGGCTCCACCCCCCAGCATTTCTGATTCAATAGGTTCAGTATGGGGCTTGAGAATTTGCATTTCTAACCAATTCCCGTTGATACTGATGCTGCTGGTCTGGGGACCACACTTTGAAAACCACTAGCAAAGTAGATTAGCATACAGGCTTCCAGCTTAGAGCCAGCTGGGCTTACCCAACTCTGCCACTTCCTGGCCTTAAGACCCTGGATAAGTTATTTAGCTTCTCTAAGCCTTAGTTTCTTTATCTATAAATGAGGATAAAAGCAGTGACTACATCACAGGATCTTGGTAGATACTAAAGGAGAAAAATGCATGTGGATTGCTTAGCATATAGCAAATGGCTAATAATAAATCAGTTCCTACTCAGAATAGGATATGGCAAAATTATAAGTAAATGGATTCAAGAGAAAACTTTGAATGCACCCTAGTCAGACATAGATCTCCTTTGGAAAGAAAGGTGTATATCACCGAATCGAGATGCACCCGTATTCAAGAATCAAACATCAAACATCTTGTTTACTGCAGGAGGGTGATTATCTTTTTAAATAAAAAAACAGTCCAACTTCATACCAAGAATGACACCCCTTTACAGTGCCACCTAGCTATTTTATATTCTGTTTAAAACAGTTATTGCTTTGATACATAGAGTGTAATCTACATTTTTTGCTTAAATATGCGTAACCATATATAATAATGCATTATCAAAGTGTACATAATAGTATAGCTATATGAAAGAAAATATTTTTTAAAGAGCTTAAAAGTCATTGTTTCTGCTTAATGGATAATGGTTATTATACTGTTATGACATTTTCTCTCTATTCCGGGTTTTTTGGTAGCAGGTAATAAATGGGAATTACTTTTTAACCACAGAAAGACCTTAGAATAAATGTTAATGGAACAAACAACTGGGGAATCACAAATTCCCAAGGCATCAGGCTGCTGTGTGACTTTTGTCGATGAGGAAATTGGGAAATTGGTGTAGGAGAGGCTGTCAAAAGGAGACCCTTGGGAAAGGTAAACTTCTCTTGGGAAACCAGGAGCTGCTATGGAACCAAAGGAGAAGATTATGTTTAAGCAGTTAGAGGAAAAGCTACTCTGAAGCCAGGATACTCTGGAGCCAAGTGGTATATCTGACCCAGACACATGAAAGGATTCCAATCAAGTTGGAAGAACTACCCTACTCATGCCTGAGACTACTTCTGTGAGGAAGGGCAGAGAGGACCGTGGGTTTCATTTAAAATCGGAGTTCTTTGCCTTTTTTGGATCATGCACCCTTTTAGAACCTGGTGAAAACCTCACAACTTCCTCCTCGGTAACACAACACACACACACACACACACACACACACACACACAACTTTGGGTGGGAGAGTCAACGATCTCTCTGAAGTTGACTTTGTACGTCCCCCATGAATAAACTTTGACTTAAAATTACTGAAACAAGGTAAATATTAATGAGAAAAGCACTCAAATCTTTACAGATGTTATCATTTTCATAAAACTTGTAAGTATATGTTATTTTAAACATTTTATTCTGAAATGGCTATGCTTTGCCATTTCACTGCAGAACAAAACAGAATAAAAGCACATTCTCGTTTTTATAGAAAATCATAAGTAAATGGAAGATCATGCTATTCTCTTGGGCTCAGTTAACTACATCAAGAGGCACCTGATTATTCCAACTAAAGTTCTAATACTGTTGTCCCTTGGAAAAGAGTTTATCCCAATTGCAGACCAAATATCTTAATTGAATTAGTTCAGTAGAATCTCAGCAATTGTGGATTTAACACTAATGAGTTGTGACCATGAGAGAAAGAGATATGTTTCATGACCTACAGAAATCTTTCATTTTGCTGAGATAAAAATTTGCAAGCCTTCTGTGGAAGAGTCAATTAGCTAGTGAATGAGCCCAGGCAAGCACCAGGAATTTGCATCTCATTGGGGCAAGGGGCCTATTATCTTTTTTTTTTTTTTTTTTTTTTGGCTTTTCAGAAGTTTTCCAATAGCATTCTCTAATTTGGAAGGAAAAAACAGGCAATCACATAATTGTGGGACACAACCTTTTAAAATTTATATTTATTTTTTAACAGTGGTCTTCAGTAGCTTCAAAAAGAGGGGGAGAGAACTAACAGGAAGTCTCTACTCTGGGATTTATGCTCTTAGGGACATTACCTCATGAAGGTTTACGCATCCCAAAGTAAAGTGATGGAAAATGCCATACGCGGAAAACTTGAAAGCACAAACTAGGATGCAAAACATCTCCAGAAATGATTGATTTCCTCTCCCTGATTTCTGACCGAGTATCCTTTCTATTTATAAAGATCTCTAGGGACTTTCACAGGCTCCCTGAAGAAACTAAATAATCCCAAATTAAAAATCCATATACGCTGAGGCTATCAATCCCTATTCTTTTTTTTTTTTAGGCTTGCTCAGTGGATGCCACTGAAGACCTTCGATCTGCCAGCTCTGCCCTAAGCCAATAAACCAGTCCTAGCAAGCACCTCAGTCATTAGACAGTGGGTGGCAATAAACCTTGCCAATTCAGAGTGAAGTGTGCTTGGGGAGGGTTTACCATTTTGCTGCCTGCCAAGCTCCATCTGCCTAATGAGTATGACTGGGCCTGGCCTTTGTGGCTTCATTTGTAGGCCGGGACACCAGTTCTTGAGTCCAGGCTGGAGCCCAAACACCCTGTCTGATTTTGTCAACCTTCTCTGCCTTATGAGATGGGTCTGCCCTCCTCATCAGAGCCATCCAACCAGTCTGAGCTTCCCATTCCCAACGCTGTCACTGCCCTGATGCTAAATATTCCTGCTGCCCAGCATGAGGGTTACTGTATCGTGGCATCTTAGCTATCAAAATCAAAGATGAAGAACATTGGGACACAATCGTTGGGGCTGGTGATCCTTCTCTGAGTTGAGAAGAGGGAGGAATCCCATAGTATAGTGGATTTTTTCCACCCTGGCCCTCTTGCTTCCAGCCTGTCACTAAAGCCCCATAAGGCCCTAATCTAAGCTTCCCTAGGGAAAGACAAAAGCCACTCTAAGCTGCATATCTTCTGTATTTCTGGGTTGTATTTCTGGGTACATCAGCTATCTTAAACTACACTCTCCTTAAGGTAAAAGACAATCCAGGAGGGTCACATTGATTTTTGGTCAATAGATGTGTTTTCAAGTGATTTTTATCAGTAGCGTAGGAGAGCTTCCTTTTGTTCCAAGCACAAAGTTTTTTAAATATGACTCATGAACTCTTTTAGTGGCATTCAATAATTTGGTACATAATGTAACAAGGGATTACTTACCGATAATCCCTATATTTCAAACAAGTTATATTTCACAAGTTTTTTGGTAATTTGTCTGAGTTTAGACTGTGGTTTTCCTTAGAATATAAAATATTTTAGCTCAGTAAAAGAAACTTCCAAAGTTTACATCTCATATTTTAGTTTCTTTCAAGTCTCTTATTCTCTAGTGATTTTGTTAATAAATTACTTATTCAAAGGTGAATTCTTTTAGAAAATTTTTGTGAATATGTTTAGCCATGTCTTCATCATGCAAAGTAAAAGAGTTAGTGACTCAACTTTAAAGAAGTGAACTAATTTGTTTTGAACTAAATCAGGCAGAAACAGTTGATTTATTAAAGTTGAATATCCTCATGAAACTGATCCTCAGTGTAGAATACTGTATTATTGTACTTGCAAAGATATTTCCTTTCTTTCTTTCTTTCTTTTTTTTTGGCTGCATTGGGTCTTTGTTGCTGTGCACGGGCTCTTCTCTAGTTGTGGCGAGCAGGAGCTACTCTTCATTACGGTTTGCGGGCTTCTCATTGCGGTGGCTTCTCGTGTTGTGGAGCACGGGCTCTAGGCACGCGGGCTTCAGTAGTTGTGGCACACTGGCTTAGTTGCTGTGAGGCATGTGGGATCTTCCTTGACCAGGGATTGAACCTGTGTCCCCTGCACTGGCAGGCAGATTCTCAACCACTGTGCCACCAGGGAAGTCCCGCAAAAATATTTTAAAAGTAGCTGTCTTAGGAGAAATCTAATTTGCTTTTGAGTAACGTCCTTTTCATTTTTTGAAATTACATGACCCTTACTCTGAATAACTGATTAACAGGTAACTATCAAAATACAACTCCTTGTAGGAAAGATAATTGTGCCATGTTGTATTTTGTCCCTTTGAAAGCAGGTTGAATATATAATGAGGATATTAGCTCAGCTAGGAAAACTTAGGCTTTTGCACATCTTTCCTTTGAGGCTAAAATCTGTAACCTCAACATTGCAAATATTAGACCTATTTCTCTGAGGCTTTGATGTTGATGGGAGTTTCTTACCAAGATCAGGTTGTTAGGGCACAGAGTAAGGCAAAAACTACTTTCAAGTAGCTCCTGCAATTAGCACCTAATTAATGAGGTGTGAGGTGTGAAGCGTGAGCGACTGGAGGTTCCTTAATAGAACACAGTGTCCTATCACTGGGTGCCTCATTACTCATTTAATTTTAGATTTCCAGCAGCAGCAACAGTGGGTATGGAAGGGTGTCCTAGCAGAGCTGGGAAGAATATCCTGCTAAAAAGGCGGTGTCAGCCTGCAATAAGCATAATTACGTTCCAGATGAGGTTGGCCATCTCAGAAAGAACAGGATAAGCACTTCTTGCATTTGATGAACTCTTGATTATTGCTCCCCATACTCTGCCTTCTTTTAAACCTTTCCAGTGAGATAACATCTCACCTCTCAATTTTTGTTTCTCAGGTTTTGCTGTGTCTGTGAATACTCATTCCTTAAGCAGAGCTGATTTATGGTACTAGGACTTTTGTGCATGGCACATGGGTTGGGGGCTACAGTAGGCTACAAAAGAGCCCTTTAGAACAATCACTGCTTTGGTGCCATTCCTGGAGACTTAGCTTAGGTATACTCTCTGTGGGGGTATGACCAATAAGAGAATGAATATAAAGAGGACCCTTCAATTCCACATATAAGTGATATCATACAGTATCTGTCTTTCTCTGCCTGACTTATCTCACTTAGCATAATGCCTTCAGGGTCCATCCCTGTTGTAGCAAATGGCAGGATTTTCTTCTTTCTCACAGCTGAATTCTATACTGTATTTATATTTTAAAGTTGCTAAGAAACTAGATCTTAAATGTTCTCACCACAAAAAAAGAAATGATAACTACAGGACATGATGGAGATGTTAACACTAAGCAGTAAGTGTATTGCAATATATAAATGTGTCAATTCAACACGTTGTACACAAACTTACACAATGTTATATGCCACTTATATCTCAATAAAAAATTTTTGATTAAAAAAGTAAAACATAGGGCTTCCCTGGTGGCGCAGTGGTTGAGAATCTGCCTGCCGATGCAGGGGACACGGGTTCGAGCCCTGGTCTGGGAAGATCCCACATGCCGCGGAGCAACTAGGCCCATGAGCCACAATTACTGAGCCTGCGCGTCTGGAGCCTGTGCTCCGCAACAAGAGAGGCCGCGATAGTGAGAGGCCCGCGCACCGCGATGAAGAGTGGCCCCCACTCGCCGCAATTAGAGAAAGCCCTCGCACAGAAAGGAAGACCCAACACAGCCATAAATAAATAAATAAAAATTAAAAAAAAAAAGGAATAGTGAAAGTTATAAAAAAAAAAAATCCAGATTTAAAAAAAAAAAAAAAAGTAAAACATAAAAAGAGGTCCCTTAAGATCTCTATTTGTTTCAAAATATCTTGCAAAATGCAGTTCAATTCACCATATGGATCTTAGATAAGTCCCTTAATTTTCTCTCTCTCACTTCCATCCCCTGTAGAATGGGGATAATAATCATACTCAGTGAGAGTCAGATGAAATCCTGAATGTGACTGCCCTTTGTTTGTTGATTGCTTAAAAGCATTAATATGGTCACTGTAACAACTAGAGGACCTTCAATGGCAAAACAGAGAAAAGAGTGACAGGACTGTGCAGGGACAGCTTTAAAAAAAGAAGTAAGAGGGAGAGAGTAGCAGGAGGTGCAGAGGTGAGGACAGCTTCGTGCTTGCCTGGGTTTCCAGCTCAGTGATACCATCGAGGAAATGGATGCCTTTTATGCCTCCTTAGGCTACACTTCATCCTAAGGTTACTACATGCTGCCGTGCACAGTCAGGACCCTGGGTTTCTTTTTCTACATCCAGGAGGAGTGAGGGTTTCTTCTAGTAGCTGGCACAGCAGGGCAAAGGAGACCCTTCTTTTAAAGCTCCCATCAACTATCTCTTCATTTCTCCTTGGTCTGAACTGAGTCATGTGTCCATATATGAACCAAGCAGATGGGCTTTGCTGATGGAACCAATACAATCAGTACGAAACTACAGTTAATATTAACCTCACCCAAACCACCTGGCAGCCATAAAACTGGGAAAAGTATCAATAGATAGTCACTTGTCAGATGACCACAAGGTACAGCATATTTTTCTTATCTCTTCAGTTGGTGCCAGATTATTTTTCATGCTTCTGAGGATCTTCTGAATATCTAGTGTCAAGACAGCACAAAGGTACAAACCTTGCTTAGTAAGAAGCCATTGTTGACAGAAGATGCCCAGATCCTTGTAGGATCTGGAAATATTGAGGAACAGGAGAAATTAAATCAAATACCAATGTCAGGCATCAAAAATTTCTCAAGCCTTTTAGTTACTAGATCATTCCAAATAGTTAAATACTAATTCATGAGACTACTGCACACACTAAACTCTAATTTTTCATGTCCATAAATATGTATATTATAAATATGTATTAATATATCTATGCATCTATAACTATATATTTAATATTAAATGAATTTCTATGGAAATTTCCATAATCCCTATTCATTAGAATAGGATATGATGAGATCACTTTTATGTATTCTGAAGCCAGTCCAAGAAAACCTATAAAGGTTTCTAATTTGAAATTTTGTTTAAAAAGGATATGAAAGTGTGTGGCCATTTTAATTGGATTAAATGTGACTTTCCTCTAAGTCTTTGATTTCAAGTTGTTTGTAACTAACCATGTGCTTTTTCAGAAAAGGTTTTGCTACAAATAAGATAGTACTTCCTGAAAATTGTTTTACATTAAGGAACACATTCAGTTAAAGAAAAAGCTAGTAAAATGCAAGTGAATAGCCTTGTAAATACTGTATTAATCACTATTTTTTAAACTAATTTTGTTAGCCAGTTCCTTGTCACAGAATTAAATTATAATTATATAGAATTGTAGAACTGCCTTTGGATAAGGCTATAGAAATTTAAAGATTTAAGAGACCTTTGATCTTCATATTTAATTTTCTTCTTTAAGATAAAAAAATTAAGTGTATCGAGCTCTTACTTTTCTCAGTATTTTCCGTTTTTTTTGCTCTTCACTTCCAAAGCCCACTCTGTCCCACAGCAAATGGGCATTCTTTCACTTCCTCTCTTTTAATGGTCACTTTGCTAAGGGTGCCAGATCAAACCTACGCCTTATACTTGAGTTCTTTTGAAAGATCTGAATTCAAAGGAATTAAAATAATAAGTTCAGTTACAAATTTTACCTTAAAATGAGAACCTCTAATACTTATTTTTACCATACATTCATAAGCATTTCTAGAAAGAGCTTAAGAAATGACAGTTAATTTTACTGAGTCATTGGCCTGGGGATTACTTGTTAGATTCTAAAAACTAATTCAGTAAATTTGTCAACAGTTGTTGAAGGGTTACAGTGTGTCTAGTGTTAGAGGGATTTAGGGGACCACGATGTTATATCTACGTTCTGGGAGCTTGCAATGAGTCCTGATTAGTAAAGAGAGTAAGGCATTTAGAATGCACCTTATAATGTTCATTATTTATCTAAAAATGATTTGATTTAATGCAATGACAAATTTCTCTAATCCGTTCCTTAAATATTTGTCTTAGGTCACTTGGTTATAATCAGATAGAAGCCTTCACAGGTCTATGCAGTGATAGGTACTGTGTAGAATGAACACCAGAAAGATCTTTCACGGTCCGTAACTCGAGGTCAGGTGGAAGAGAGCAGTAACATTTGTTGCATCAGGAATCACCCATACTTATTGAACTTCTACTGTGTGCTTAAACCTGGGCAATATAAGGAGATACACAGCATTTTCAGTCTTCTTAAGCAAACATGAGCACATATGTATGGAACACAAATGATTTCCAGCATAGACGTGTACGTGGTATTGGGAAACACAGTACAGCTTTCAGAGATCTCTCCTATTCACTTCTCCCATCTATTCATAACCGAAACTACTACTTCTGTACATCGAGACATGTACTTTTATCATAGTACATGTAGCACTGAATTACTATTACTCATTTGCACAGTTGGCCTTCACCAATGGATGACAAACTTTTGACTGTAGGTGTCTCACTTTTTTTATCTCAGTCCCCTTGGCACCAGCAAAATGACGGTCACACTGCAGTCACTCAATCATCACTTGTGGAAATGAAATGGAGTAAAAAGTGGCAAAGTCACATCACTACTTTCTGTATTTGGAGATTTTCCATCAAGCTTCCCTTCCTCACTTTTCCTTCTGCCTTATTATTCAAGTCCAAAACACTGGTTAGGGAGAAACTGCTTAAATCCATGACATCACTTTCAGTCCTAAGTACGAAAAAAAAACAAAAAACAAAAGAAAAGCAAACAAACAAAATTGATAGTAAACACTCCTTTGCTCTTAAAGCACTTAGTAGCTGTGCTAGGCCAGGCCACCAAGATTAGTCCAAGTTCGTGACTTGGGCTCAGCTAAGGCTGCTTACACTTTCTTGGACCAGCAAATAAATAGAGCAAAGGATGCATAGGAGATTAAAGTACGTAAGTGAGCTGTCTATCAAAGGTGTGCCCAAAAGTAGGGGTCTGGTAGCTCATGCAAAGTAAAAACTCTACTAGAAGAGAAGAAACTTACCTTAGCTCTCATAGACCTTGTGTCACTCTTTTTCCTATTTCAGGCAAGTACAGGAATTGGGGACCCTCCGAGTCCTCAATGGTCGTCCCATTGCTATCTAGCTGTACTATAGTTACATTCTTATTCCTATTATATCATCAAATTTATTTGAGTTATCGGTTAAGCAGATTTGCCTGCAGCTTGTAACACTAAGAAGGGCCACCAGAATCAATCGTTTGGCATTAAGGTGGGCCAGAAAAGAAAAGGTGCCCCAGGAAGGGTTTCTCACCTTGTAATTTAACTCAGTCAAAGACCTCAGTGAAATAATTTTTCCTAGGAAATGTAAAGGCACAAAGTTCACGTCCGAGGACCACGGTGCTTTTCCTTTTACAACTGGCCTGTGATCACAGCAGGAGAGATGGAGCTGGTGAGTGTGCTGGGCCATGGGGAGAGCGCTGGCCAGGCCAGGTGTGACTTTTCACCCGACTTTTCCAGTACTAGTCATCTTTTCCTACATAACATATTGCCACAAAACATAGCGGCTTCATACAACAATCCTTTATTTGATTGTGATTCTGGGAATCAGTGATTTTGGTGGGCCTCAGCTGGTTGGTTTTTCGGCTGGGCTCATCTGAAATCATGAAGGAGGCCGCAGTCATCTGGTGGCTTAACTGGGGCTGGAATGCCTAGCGGGCTTTGCACACATATCTGGCATTGCAGGCTGGCAGCCAAGGACACCTGGGTTCTTCTCCGCTCGCCTCTCCGGCAGGCCAGCTCCATTCACCTCCTGGTAACAGCACTCCCAGAGGCTGAGAGAGGAAAGCTCCAAGGCCCCATGGGGCTCCAGCCGACAGGTCTCACAGGATCACATCCACCCCACGCCACCAGCCAAAGCAAGATACAGGGTCAGCCCGGAGAGAGGGGGTAGGGAAACAGACCACGCCTCCTGCCAGGAGGCACTACAAATTATTTGTGGTCATTTTTAATCTACCAAACTTCCTTTGCTCAAAAAAACATTAAACCTACAGTGTTTTCCAAATACTTAATAATTTTATATTTAATATTAGACTTAAGTATTTCCCAAATACTTAATAATTAAGGTGATACTTAATTATTAAGCATGTAAATGAAAATCCTAAGTGGCGTCTCTCTTTTTCTCTCTCTTTTTTTTTTTTTCCCATATGGTAAAAACAGTACTATAACTTGCTTCTCTTGATAAGGGTTTTGAGCGTGAGGTATTTTCTGAACTATATCACATGCTGTAATATATTCTATTCCCATGTAGAAGCCTATGGAAAATAATGAGAACTACTTGAACGTAAACAGAACAGAAAACTTAAGGCTACTTTTTTCTTTCTAATAGCTGAACAATGCGGCACAAGTACAATATAACACTGGTCACTCCATAAACAGAAGAAACAATAGAATTTTCACTGTATTCTTTTTAGTTAGTTACATCTTTGTCCCATGGGTATTTCTGGGGGGCTGATCAGAAATAAAAATATGCTATTCAGAGAAAATGCAGCTAAGAATTTTTACCATACACCATACCAGCTGTTTCTCTGTAAAAACTAAATGACACCCGAGTCTCATTGCCCCTTTAGAATAGGACTGACTTTGCACAATCGTTATCACCTCCTCTCTTTTATCTCTGTTTCTGATTAGCCCTTGGGGAGGATGACACATCATAAAAGGCTTTTTTGCTGGGCTATGCAGAGTGGGTCTGAGTATTCTGCCATGTCAGCACACTGTAATGAGAACCTGGTATTTTAACATTATTGCCTGTCCAGTTGCCGTTGATGATAATGGGCCACTTTTATGGGGTTTTTTTGACACACAAAATAATGCACGATACCACTGTGTGTTGACCTCATTTTCTCAGGGCTGGTCCTGCCATGTTGGTCAAGGATACAGTGACTCTGAATCGTTATGGGAGTTACCTTTTTAACTATGCAAGGTTATATCAGTCTAAGAGATTCATAGCTAAACTTGAAATTCCTTAGCACACTGTGAGTTCCTCCATAATGGAACATCTTTCCCCATGACCTCCAAAAGTTCCTGGGGGATGATCTCATTTTATTTCCAAACAAGTCTAAAAAAGATCGGACACTGTTCCTCTGGTAATTTTGTGGGTGGGGGAGGTAGAAGGGAGGACAAACCTGGAAGTGTTGCATGTGCCTGCCAAGTGAGCCATCCAGAAGGATGAAAAAATTGACAATGTGCCATCCGAAATGATCAAGTTATCAGGGATGACATTAATACAAAGTCTCCTGATACTGGAAACAAACCCAAATGATACCAAAGGGCTGAACATGAGACAGATTTGACTTGTCAGTGGGTTGCTCTTATTTTGACAACATCTTGGTAAAACTGTCACATCTGTTGAAATTCCGTTTAACAATTAGCTGTAGCAAAGAACACCAAACAATCTTATTTTCATGTATTGTGTACACTGGGATTTTCCTAGGAGCCATCAACCACCAGAAACAATGAAGTGTCACAACAATTCCAAAGATACCATCTGTTTAAGGGAGATGATCCAAAGATAAACATCCATCATTTAGCACAGCTAGTTTTCAAATGACCATTGATTCAAATCAAAAGCACTTCAAATCTTCTCTGAACTGTTATTAACAGCACAGATATTGGAAAACTGCAATTAAAGTGGTATGCATTGATAACATCTGCTAAGACTATAGATGATGTTTATTTAAGCATCCTCTCTTGGGAACAGCTGACATTTGAAAATGTGGAAGATATTTACAAAATTTTCCCATCGGAGACTAAACCATTGAAAACTTCTATTTTATCTAAGAATCACAAACAGATAAAAGCATTTATTTGCAGCTTTTACTCAGAAGCTAGAATACATGAGGTCACTGCAGAAAGAATACATAAGGTCACCAGAGCCACTAAAACACTTTTAAAAAAGCACTTTTCTCTGTGACTCATGATTTTACTTAATAATGCTCAGAGTGATCTTGAAAAATCTAGAGCACTGGGGGCAAATCTCTAATAAAAAGAGGCAATTACTCAATTGTAAAAGTAATATCAAAGCAGAAAGGAAAGAATCTACAAAAACAAAATAATGATGCAAAATTTGGGAGATAGGTATACTTAATATGAAAAAGTAATATGCGTGATGCCATTAAATTCCAGATAGGAGACATTATGAACTCGTCTTGATGGATTTTACTTCAAGAAATCTTAATTAATGATGAGATAAACTAATCAGAACAACTGTCACAGGGTACTTGGGAGTTTAATTAAAATTACCTACTGCCACTGCTGTGCAATATTCCATTTAATCCAACAAAGGTTTAACAAACACCACTGTATGTGTCCATAGACTTTCATTTCCTAGTCATTTTCTGTCCAAAGAGCAAGGAAGAGATCATGCTTAATTTATAATACATTGAAACCACTTTATAGTACTTCTTGGGGTGACAGAAACAGCATCTGTATAATAGATAGACTAACTAGTTATTCCAGGTTTTTATCATCTGGATTCAGATTTCTAAGGGCATGTGAATCCATGTCACCAAATAAGAGACCTTTAAGAATAGCAAATGCACACGTAGGTAATGTGTTGATTTATGTGTTCATTCCTTCATGTACTTATTCATTCATGCATTCAGTCTTTCAGCAAATACTTATGAATCATCTAGGATGTAGGAAACCCTGGGGTAAGCACTGGGGATACAGAGTAAGAAGGAAAGAGTCCAAGTGAGAGAAAAAATTCCTTTTGGCCAAGCACGGTTAGTGAATTTTGTGACCTGGGGTAAATTTCATCCTTTTCATTCTTTTACTAGATCATTCTTGTAAAGAATTAGTTTGGACAAGAAAACCGTATCAGACGCTTAGAGGTTAAAAAAATGCAATTACTTATTTAAGTTGAAATATGCCATATACCTAATTGAACCTAATTGAAGCTTGATTCTCAGACTATTATTCTTGGTGAAATAAAATATATAACCATGTGTTTACAAACTTATAGTAATGGACTCCATTTTATCAAGAAAGCAATAGGGTTCAAACCAGACATTTTATCTTAACTTCTCTGAAACCTTGTCTTCATTTGTAAAATGAAGACAATAATATCGACCCAAATGGGCTGTTTTGAAGACTAGAAATAGTTTATGTCACGTGCTTGGTGAATAGTGTACAATAGGGTCTCAATAAACAACGGCCAACTCCAGCTGCTGTGAATATTAGTTTCAAGCTAGGTGATCTAATGAGAGATTCCACCCTCAAGTGAAGTACACTAGCTCGGCTTAAGTATTTTAGTAGAAATTGCTAATGGAACAAATAAACATGCGGACAATTGTCTAAAACCTCTGTTATTTAAACACATTGTTTAAAGAAGGTAAAATTTCAACTTAAAACAGCTCAGAACATATGAAGTTAGTTGTATTGCAATCAAACTAAACTTTCAAGTCTTTCGTGAAGTTGAAGGAGATGTTCATCAATCATCTCCTCTACCTTTGAACTGCTCACTAAGCTTATGGCAGACAATGTCTGGTACGTGTTGGCAAAATCAAAGCATGTTAATATTTCTCTTCATCACTCCAAAGAATTGTGATGGGCTATGCATTCCAAAAGCTATTGATTGTTTCTTTGTTATGTCAGCAACATAACTTAATAAATAATGAATGGTTTTTTCTTTTGGAAATATATTCCAACTTTGAAAGATTCAACTAAATGCTTTTACTTGTATATAAAAAGAGAGAGGTGGAAATCTAAATTTTTCATGTAAAGTCAAATTTTGTCTTTCTCACCTCTTCTCACTACTTATTTTCTAAACACCTGGCTAAAGGTTAAAGCTATGGTGAATTAAATTTAGGGATGAGTTATTCCACTAGCAGGACTGTATTAAAGGTTTCTTAATTGCTTGGCCAGCCAGCTTAGACCAAAGATATTACATAAAATTGTTCATTTTAGATTTTAAGATTTCCTCTTAAAATTCAGATTTAAGTGATACGTTTTAAATGGCACCTAGTGACTCCCAACAGGATGCCAAAACAACCAATCAGTTGGAAAGATAAAACATTCCATCGGTGAACTGGTTGTTCTGCATGATATCATGTAATTCACATTAGTACAGTGATGGTGTCAGCATCACAGAGACTGAGACTCTAAGGTCACTGAAGAAAATCAAATGAGGTCGGAAAAAACTTGCGTTCCAATCTATGAAATGCGCCAGTGTTTCTGGACGTTTAGAGGTGCTCCCTCTAGGAGTAACGGAAGACAAGAGCCTCATGGACCAAGGTGTCCTGACTCCTATCTTTTTAACAGTCCCCCTGCCTCTTACCTCTATCTTCCAGCTACTCCCTTCTGCCATGCTCCTTCCATCCCATGAACATTTGTGTAGAGGACCAAGTCATACAATGACCCTGACTGCCATCAATCAGAGTGTATTTGGGGGAGTAGGGAGGTGACTTACAATGACAAAACATGTTGCTGCCTACTCAGACACCTGCCTGGGATGTGCTGTGGCTGCAATGCAAGAGGATGATACAGATCAGTGAGTTAAACTCGTCTCAGAGGAACTTGCTCAAGTCCTCCAAGGGCCAATGTGCAATTTTGGGTGTGTGTGTATTTCATCTATGATTATGCACCATCTTAAAATCCTTTTTCTCTGATAAAATAAGAGTCATAAGACCCTCTAAGAGAATAGCTCACCTTCCATAGTTTGAGGAAATACCAGCAGGGAGGGGATCATGCTGAAAGTGGAGAGATCAGTGATTTATTTTTCCTACCCTTTCACTACCCCCCAGACAGTATCTGATGTCTCCAGAGGAACACGCTTAAAGGTGGCTTAAAGGTGTGGGAGATCACTTGCAGTTCATCCCTGTGGGAGGCTAGATAAGATAAGCAAGGTAAAAAAAAAAAACAAACCCAAATCTGTAACTCACAAGGCTTTTAGAGGCAGAGAAGGAGCTGGACTGTCCGCGTATAAACTCCAGTTCTGACACTTACTAGCTGTGTGATCTTAGGCAATTTACTTAAACTTTTTATGCTTCAGTTTCCTCATTTGTAAAATGAGGATAATATCTATCCTTCAGATAATATCTATCCGGATCCCAGGGTTAATGTGAGGATTAAATGAATTAATACCTGTAAAACACTTAGAACAGTGCCTGCCTCATAAGAAGGCTCTGGCAGTATCTACCTGGTTTACCCCTGAGGTCTAGTCTCTATATTCAATCCAATTGAATTCAATTCGTCTGGCTGGTCCACATGCTCAACCAAGTATGCATTTAGGTGAGTTAGCACAGCCTAAAAGGGTCCAGAGATAACTCCATCCCTTGCAGGAATCCCAAATTAGAAGCATTTCTTTCTTTTTTTTTTTTTTCCTCCAAGTTTTTTCTTGAGTTTATTACATTTTTTTTTTCACACATACACACTGTATTTTATTTTTACAAGAGATAAATAGACTGACACCAAACATTGTAAATGGATGACCACAACAAAAGCAACAATGATTGCAATTACCAAATACGAAACACACTCATGCTATGTCATAATATTGACATTCAGTCCAGTAATCCTCCACTGTAACAGCTCCTTTATTTTGCAGTGAAAATTGATTTGTATATTTTTGGCCTCTGAGTCCTTGTGGGGGTTTTTTTTTTTTATTCAAACAGAAAGTCACAAAAATTATAATCATCCTCATCAGTTCACTCAGTCCCATGTAATTAATTTTTTTTTTTTATTTCTAAACATCAGGTGGTATTATAAACTCCCTCATCTTGTGATAACATTGAGGACACATAATTCTCACCTGTTGCCTGGATGCCAGGAGGACCCAGACATCTTGTCCCTCACAGGTGGCCTAAAAATGGGTTTAGATCATGGGACAACTTTGGGATACTATACTAATATAAATGTCTAGGAAGAAAATACAATAATATGCAAAATGGTTTTAAAAATAACCTGGACACAGGTGGTACACAGACTCTAGATGAATCACCTTGAAAAGAACAAGGTGGCAGAAGGATTTTCTCTGTTTGCAAATGAGGAAAACTTCCAAAGGAGACTGTGGTTGCTGAACATGCATTTGGAAAGGAAGTCAATGAAATACAGATGAATAGAAGCGGGTGCTTATCCATCTGCTGAAAACAAATATGCCCGGCTGGACACAGATATATTTTTGCCCTTTACATCACTTGAAAAATGTGGCTCTTTTGGCTTTAATTCTGTTTAGGGCAGCGTATATGCTGAACAAATACTTGCTTGATTAATTGATAGTGTCACCCCAATCTAGGATTGGGGCAGAAGTGGGAACAGCAGGGTGTGCTTTCACATACTAATTCTCCAATATTTGACAATTCTGTTTTGGAGAAAATCCTTCCTGACTTGTGACCTAGAGAAACAACACTCATCATTTCTGTATACTATGATCTCTCCAGGAAAATAGTCTGAAGTTGGCCAGTTTTAACGTTGACATGACTGACATCACTACTTTGGCAGTAATAGGAGGATAAAGAATCATATTTGGATGCAGAGAAGCAGGGTTCTTGACCCCAGTCTTTTTAATAGGTAATTCATTGGGTGAAAGATGAAAATGGTAAGTCCTCAGGTTGCTTGGAGGACTGTCACAAGGGTCTGATGAGTGCATGTTGCATGCTTGGAGGAAGCTAACATGATCACCAGCCAGAGAGATACAGGGAAATGGGTGGGGCTTGCAGAAGTTCAAGGACGTCGAGCAGGAGTGAAGATGAGCAATGACAGGAGACCTGGAGGAGATGAAGAACTGTTGGGCTATACATGTGCTCTGTCAAGATGGTTTCCATCTCGCTCAGCCATCCAGGACAAGACAGGGTGAGTGAGTCATAGGTGTAAGCTGTAGTTGGCTGAAGAAGAGATGAGACAGCCAAAAAGCTGAAAAAATTCACTGGGGTAGGTAGAGGAAGGAAAGACAGCATTATGGGGAAGAAAAGAGCGGAAAAAGAAAATACGTGCTAATTAGTGCTGACTTTCCTATCAAGATGAAGGTGGAAAAAAAAAAAGAAGACAGAAGGTAAGACTATTAAATCAGTTTTTAAGAGATATCTGTTAAATTCTTTCTAGGTAAGGTTTATTGTAAAAGGCTGTCTCTCAAGAGTATAACAGTCACTGAGACAGAAATAATATTGTGATGATTTTTTAAATTGTGATGAGTCATATTGTTAATTAAAATGGGATGAATCTAAAGAACATGACAGTGGAAAACCAACCTCCCCCCAATCTCAATACCCCCTCCCTCCCCCACAAACAGCCCCCTGATTTGTATAAGAGATGCTCAAATAACCATCTGCTGGGGCGGGAGTGGGGTGGGGGGTGGGGGGTGGGTGGCGGAGAAAGCAGTGAGGTGTTGCCTAGAAATGTGATTTTGTGTTAAGGGACAGAAAAGCAGTAATTCTAAACCTTCTACCAGGGGCTCGTATTGTCATCCATGAGTAGATGACTCTGTTTTTCATGTAGGTGGGCTCTTGGGCACAGCCTTGGTGGCAGAAGGTAAATATTGTTGTTTGTTAATCAGTGTGTGTGATTGATAGCAATCTGCATAATAATGAATATTGAACCCTGTTGTGTTTGAAGATAGTGATCTGAGTAGATTATATTGCATTTAGGAAAAAGTTTGCTTCCTTCAAGCAAACTAAAAGGAAGATTACAGTATATCATTGCTGATACAATAGAAGATTACAGTATATTATTGCTAGAAGATTACAGTATATTACTGCTGATAATTAACATCTGTATTTTGCAGGTAGGTGTGTGTATGTGTGTGTTTCATGTAAGAGTTAACCACCGAATAACCAGCTTCTTTCTGTACCTCACACTGACAGGAAGATAAGATGTGGTGTTAGAGATAATACAGAGTAAAGAGACAGAGATGGGGGGGGTGGATAAAGCAAGAATAACGAGTCACCATTCATTCCTTGGCCAATGGCATACAAGGGGCCCAGCATTCTGTCAAGGAGGATAATAGTGCAGGACTTTTGGACAGAGATTTGCAAAAAGTAAAAGCAGAGGTCACTGGTGGAGGGAAAGTGCAACCAGTTGCCATGGGAACAACTCAAGGGCATAAGTGTGACAAATCTTCTTGTTCTCAACTACATTAGAAGACGGTGGATGTTGAAGGAGACAGGTGGCCTTTGGACACGTTTGGAGTTACGAAGTCTGGGGCAAGGTAAGAGTTTTTGGAAGCTTCCTATCTGTCTACCTCTTGGATTTATTTTAGAGACTGGAGGACAAAGACCAGAATGAGTGAAGGAACTTTGTCAAGTGAGACTGAACGTCCTCTGGGAGCTTCCCCTGCAGGCCTGTGACAGGTGTACAACTGTTATGTAGGCCAATCTAAGACACGCTTCATCTGTGTGCTTCGTGAGTTAAACGCTAGTTCAGAAAAGATGTTTCAGTTGTAGGAAAAAGGACACAATGCTACCACTAGTAAAAGCAAAGTGTGCAAAATTTTGGAATGGAAAAGAGTCTTATACCTGTAGAATAATATTTAAGGGAAAAAGTTTATTATACGTATGTATACACATATATGTATGCTATAACACCATATATGCTGAAAGAGACCAGACACAAAAGGCTACATGCTGTGATTCCATTTATGTGAAGAATCCAGAATAGGTAAATCCTTAGAGACAGAAAGCAGACTGGTGGTTGCCCGGGGCTGGGGGCAAAGGAGAACTAGAGAGGGACTGCTTGAGGGGTAAGGAGTTTCCTTTTAGATGATAAAAAATGTTCTGGAACTAGATAATGGTGATGGTTGCACAACATTGTGAATGTACTAAATGCTACTGAATCGAATGCTTTAAAATGGTTAGAACAATGATTTTTATGTTATGTGTATTTTATCAAAATCTTTAAAAGCATATGCACTGTATCCATCCATTTCTTAATAGAAAAATGACTGAAATATAGACAGGTAGAAGTTGACAATATCAATACACTCAATGCACAATGAGGCTCTACCTAAAGTTTCTGAGGAAGGAGGTGACATTTATGAGCTGGGATTTTGGAAGATGTTTTTCAGTCATTTTTCTTCTTGGTAATACACATGGTCTGGATAAGTGATATTTATGATTCCTTCCACCTCTACAATTTTATGACTTTATATTTGATGTATCAGTGCAAACTTTCCAGAAACAGATCCTAGGAAAAGGGAGCCAGAAAAACAAAAGCCAGTCTGAAGAGACAGACAGAAAAAAAAAAAAAAGCCTGCTAAGATGAATTTAGAATGTTGCATAGCAAGTCAAAATAAAACAATAGCAAATAAATGGATGGATTTCAAATGTAAGGAAAGTCACATGAGAAAAAGCAAATTTCTGAAAGGAACAGGTTGTGGAGGAAAAAACATGGGACAGAACAGTTTTAATAAAAAGAGAAAGAGAGGACGTATTTAAGGGGATGCAGGTCTGCTCAAGAAAGAAAAGAAAGACACAAAGAATGAGGACAATAATGAAGAAAAACAAAAGAAATGAATAAATATTCCACTAGAGTCAGACTGAAAGCCCTAGACTGAGAGGGAAGGAGGGAAGCAAGCGTTCAGAAGATAAAGACCACAAGAGGAAGGATCAGAGGGGAAAGAGAACATTTTAAGCAGAGTTCAAAGCTAAATAAAATCTTCTGGGTGGGATGGGGGTTGGGAGGGAGGTCCAAGAGGGCGGGGCTATATGTATACATATAGCTGATTCACTTCATTGTACAGCAGAAACTAACACATTATAAAGCAATTATACTCCAATAAAAAAAAAAGCTAGATAAAATCTTCAAGAGAGAACACTCAACAGAAGTCGAAAACTCATCCCAGTTGTAGATGGGTTTTAAGGAGAAGACAGAAGAAAAGAGAGGTGAAGAACTGGAGCAAAAGTTGTGGAAATCCAGGCTCACAGAGATCTGGTTCAGAGTCAGGGTGACAAAATCAACAGAAACCTAAGCAAAATGAATTTCTGACGTCGAAGGGTGAGCACCATAAGGATAAAGAGAAATAGTTGGCTTAAGAAAAAACATGGAAAGTTGAAAATTCTGTAGAAAGAAAAAACCTGAATAATGGAGATGTTTGTAATAGAATAGTTTCAATGACAATAAAATCTATAGATTTTGGTACATAGATGTGAGCTAAAGTTGGAGGTCCAAAGTGGAAGACAAATGATAAAGAAAGATATTCCTAATGAATCAAAATAAATGGTAGCAAGTAATCTTTCTTGGCAACTGTGTCAAGTTTTAATGTTCTCATTTTGCATGTAAGGAAATTAAAACTCAAGAGGTTCTGTACAGTTTTCACAATTCCAGAGTCATGCATGGCTAACAGGATTTTAATTTAGTTCTCCTTAACAATAATGGTCCTCCAGTTCTTCCCCATCTAATAGATTCTGTAAATACTCGTGCATGAGATTCTTGTTTAATTTTGATTATCATCTTGGAAATGGATATAAAAGCCCATTTTAAACTTCATTTTAATTTTATTACCTGATTGCAGTAAGTTCGATTTTCTGGACCTGCTCAATAGCTAAACTTCTCTGTCTTCTCCCACGTGTTTTAACCAGCAACACTGCTATTGTGTGAGTAGCACTCTGTTGGCTGTTCTAAGAACTGAGTTATCGACTGGCATGTTGTTTCTATGGAAGAACGTTATTTCTCAGCTCTAAGGCAATTGACTCAGAAGCAATCATCCAAAACACAACCCATTTATTCTGGGTTGAAGATTGCCTATGAAATATGTCCATCATTTTATCCCCTGTTTCTAATTAGCTCCAGTGACCTTTGAGGCTATTGATTTCTCTCCTGACTGCTGTCTTTTAAGAAAAATTCAAGCTTTTGTTTATGCCTATTTTTGGTGCCGCTATTAGTTCTTTTTGAGAGATTGCTAATAGTAATCACCTGACTTCCTTTATCCTATCCTTACTATAGAGCCTCTGAAATAGGTATTATTATTATTTTTACTATACAGATGAAGAAACTAAGGCTTAGAGGAGCTGGGTAAATTGATCCAGGGTTTCACTGCTTCTAAGGATCAGAAATTAAAATTGAACCCCTAACTGACTCCAAAGCCATTATTAGATATCAGCAAAATAGAAGAACAAATAAAATGCATAAGGCAGGATATTTTTCATTTACTTACATATTCATTCATTCATGCAGGCACTCATTCATTCATTCACTTAGATAGACAGACTTCCTGGTCAAAAAAAGCAGGAAGATGATGTTGCTGAAGCATTAGGAAGATGGTGGAAAAATGAATTAGGACATAGTCCTGGCCCTAAAGGGCTCCAAAGACTAAAGGGAATAACAGACTTAAAATCAAACAAAAATAATTAAGCTTGGTAGACTCACAATAATTATACTTGAGAAGGTTGAGGAAGGTATCAAACAGGAAGTAACAGTTCACCTTTGGTTGAGGATGAAAAGAATTTATCAGGAAAATAAAAGGCTGGTAGGAGTGGGAGGCATGAAGTAGAATACTTCCTCTTCCTGCCTAACTAATTTTCTTGAAACATACATATTACATTTTCAATGTTGCTTGAATTTACCTTGGATGTAAAACAAGATAAAGTCTTATTTATGCAATTTTCTGTTACTGATTTAAAGATTAATATAGCCAGGCCCAAACTCACCCTTTGCTCCCTAAGACCACGGAGTCAGTCAAGTTCTTCTAAAGAGGAAGTGTCCTGTCTGCTAGGGTAGAAGAGTATGATATATAACTTCCCCAGTAACCTCAGGGCAAAAATTAGTTTTGAGAACTTGAGATTTCTCCTCTAGGAATGTCTGAGTCCTGTGAGCTTTGACAATAAAAAATTACCCTGGCTTCAGGATATTTTCTGGATGAACAACCAACTCTGTCAAGTACAAGAGAAGGTTACAGATGGATCTATGAAAAGGCCAGAATCATGAAAACATGGATTTTTGTAGATGAATCAAAGTGAATAGAGAGTGGCCCTCTGTCATCATCACTTAATCACCTGATTAGGTAAAATATCAGGAGACAAGGGATCAGACTAAGCAATTGTGACCAGTAAGGACAAGTGGAATCAGCATAAATTTATCATAATTAATATCATCATCACTAGTAACTTTGAAGTCTACTCATCTTAATGTACTGGGAACAGTTATCTGCGGAATGCTGAAAAAGACATGGTTTACAGCTCTAGGTATTACAGGGGTGAAAAAATAGCACATTCCTTTAGCTTTTATATTTGTACATTTATTACTTAAGTGTAGTAGAGTAATAGGTGCCCCGTCTCCTAAAGCTTACACATAAATACCACTAGCTAATATGGCAGATCCATGGCATTTAGGGATCTAACATTGTCAGTATTTCCTATTTGTTGTTCCTCAACTTTTATGACATTTAGACATTTAATTTTTTAATTAGCTAATTATTTACTTAATTTTTATTGTGGTAAAATACACATAACATGAAATTTATCATTTAAAACATTTTTAAATGTACAATTTAGTGGCAATAAGTACATTTGCAATGTTATGCCAGCATCACCTCTATCCATTTCCAGAAATTTTTCCTCATCCCTAACAGAAACTTTGTACTCATTGCTCAGTAACTCCCCATCTCTTCTTCCCTCCAACACTTGGTAAGCTCTGTTAGACTTTCTTAGACATTTTTATTTTGTAGAACCCAATTCAAACTCACCAAGCTGCAAGGCTGGTATAAGATGTCACTTGAGTAAAGACTGAGTCTGGTTAATGTTGACAATATCCATTCCAATTCCACTTTGTTGACCATAACTCATGTATCATACAAACATTCATTGTGAATTTGGGGATTCTTGAAAAACTCAAATTTTAAGTCACTAGAATATTAGGGATATATTCACTTGGTTATTTCTTATCGGGCATTCAACCAGAATTTGACACACATATACACTCACATATAAATGTGTACCAACCAATGCAAAAATCTATTGACTTTGCCAAGAAAAAATGTCATGGCCTGTGCTAGGCAAAGCAGAACAGGAGTTGATGACTGGAAATTGCTTCATTTTCTAAATTGCAGGTTACAGGCACTAAGGAAGTATCCCAGAGTATTACCAAAATCTCTCATTGGTTATGAAAACAAACATCTTTTGAAATGAAAAAAAAAAATTAAAGATTAATTTGGAGCTGTTAAATTTGAGCCAAAGACAGGACCTTGCCTATGGAACAAAACAGAATATAACAGCGTAGAAGGTTCCCAAAGTTGGGGTAAAAGATAAATATCCAGTTAATAACAAATACCAGTTTAAAATGAAGGGGGGAAACCTTGTCATCTCCACAGATAAGTTTTATATCTCAACTCACTGTTTTGGAAATATCAGAACATATGGGAATTTAAAAAATAATTGGAATGAAGGGGGATTATGGAAAAACAATTTTACCTGTCAAAGATCACTAAAAAGCAAACAAAAAACAAGTAAACCAAAGCAACTGTAAAGGGCGTATTCATCAATAATCCTGGCTGTGTTTCAAAGGTGCATGGATGCCACAAAAACATCTCCATCATCACATAAATACACTTTTACTGTTTATCTGGGTTGGGGACGACATCTATTGCCTCACACACTCCCTCTTAACGTATCATGTTTACTTATCTAGCAGAGTTTTTCAGTGTGTTTGCATTTAGAAAAGAACACCTTCTGCATCTTTACTACACCTTAAATAAATTTAAGGTTTGCATTAAATCATACTTTTGCTACGAAACATATTTGGTACCAGGGACAACAATTTAAATCCACACCCAACATTGGATACATCTATTAATAATTTAAGAAAAAATTGCTTGGATACCACTACCTATAACTCAAGAATTTATAGTGATACATGATTAAATGAATCCACAGCCAGGAATCAAGCTACTGAACAAGCATACATTTGCCAAGATGGCCTATAAGAATAATTGGATCGTCTAAAAGAAGACATTTGTTAAGCAAATCAATCAAATCCATCTAGCCTGACACAACTGGTTGTCATTCCTGCATAAAATGAAATTTATACTACATGAATATGTATTTAAATCAGAGAAAATATCGGAAGATCGGAAGAATACAGTATTAACAGGGGCTCTTTTCATTTGTGGCTGATGGTTAAATTTTTAGTTTGGTAAGGAGCTGAAGTGTCTGTTGCTACCACTCCAAGACAATATCAGTTTGAGACCAATTAAAATTATGTAACTGATGACGGACTTTATTGTTTTTTAATTTAAATTTATTTGAAATAAGTCCTTCTCAAAAGAGAATCCTAGAAGTTACAACACAGGACATAATAATGCCCCCTAATAATGAGGGTGGTCAAATTAAGTATGCTATTGGGTTGGCCAAAAGTTCGTTCAGGTTTTGCTATAATATAAGAAAAATATAAGAAAAACCTTAACGATATATTTGGCCAACACAATACTTAAATTTAAACACAATAAGGAAAATTGAAAAGTAAGGCATAGCCACAGAAGCATCTGCCCTTCTGTCACTGAGCTTTACGTGCTCAGACTACATTTTCTGACCCAAGTAAGAGATCCCTTTAGGGCCAGCCTAGTTCTCAAAAGAATTTTAGGTAAGTTTCCACAATCCACAAAAATAACAAAGCCAAGAACCACAAGGGAAACTGCCTATTGTGGTGGTAAAAGATGAAAAGTGTTAAAGAGAAAACCCCACGCTTTTGTCTAGGGACTCAATCTTGATGTTCAGCAGTGTTGATTCACATGTATGTGTCTGACTGTCTTCACTGATATGGGTTTCCTCTACATATGATGGTATACGTAGATTTCTACATATTACAGTAACATCTGAAACCTAGGCATCACTCAATTCAGTTGCCTGTACTTTTATTTTTAGGTCAACATTTTGGTTGTTCATGTTGATAAATTTAAAAATTGCATTTAGATAGCCACCGATTGCTTTCTATATGAAACTTTCTGTTCTTCTAAATGTATTTTTGTAATTAGGAGACTATTTCAGAAGTCAGTGAAATATCCTTATTAATCTCTTTACATCCATGGATGGTTTGTTTTACTTTACCACCTTTTCTCATGAATTTATGTGACTGTTCTAATTTAGGGACCGATTGTTTCTTGCATTCTTAAATTTGGAAGAATGTGTCACTGCCTTGCCTTTAAACATCTTTTTTAAACTACACACTGAAGAACCCCACATCAAGCAGCCAGCCAGGCATCCAGGAGGCAGCTCTGCTTTTACAGCATGTCCTTCACTATCTGCTCATCTAGAAATGACTAGTCCTCATTTTCTCAATCAAAGCGTGTCTCTTGAAGGCCACAGATGATAAGAATCACCAAAGAAGTTTTTATGTAGGATGCAAACTGAACTTGGCTATTATTAAGTCTTGAAAAGCTGAATCTTGAAGGTCAGAAAAACTTCCTTCTACAGAGTCAGAAATTTCTACAAAGTGCAAATGTAAGACAGGTGCCTTCCAGATTCCTGGCGATATTTCTTAAATCTTCAAATCAGATACCTTAAAACCTCCCCATGGCAAAACACCTCAACATGCTGGATGAGATACTAAAAACACTCTTTTAAATGTATAATAGCTGGAAAAAAAAGTAGGGAAAATCTCCAAGGGCCAAAATCAAGATGAAACTAAAGAACAGCAAGATGCCCTATCTGGCTGCTGGAGTGGGTAGGCCTGGGGGTTGAGAGTCTAGTAATCAAGGGCTTTGGGTTTTAATGTCTTTCAAAGGGAAGAGATGAGGCCTGGCCTGTGCACGGTTGAACAAAAACACACACTGAAATTCTCAAAAACAGGAAGACTAAGACATTAATTATTTTGCTTGTTGATATAAACTCTGTGTGTCTTTACACCAAAGATATGTTGGTAATCATTAAATTTTTACAAATTTTGTAAATCTGTTGTCAAACAGAGCCATTATTTTAAATTATGTAAATTTGCAACTAAATAAATTGCATTAAAGACAAAGGTAATAAATTCTCAAAATTCATGGTAATTATTATTAATTATTTATTTATTACCATACATTTGAGGTTATTTATGTCTATTGTCTCTCTAGAGTGAAAATATTACAAAATGGTGTTGTTCTTCTGCACATCTCTTCCAAACTCCATGTTCAGTAATGTCACATTGGCACCATGAAATTGTCCATGATACCAGCACTATACTATGGAAAATGGCAGATGCTGCAGGGCTTCATTTACTGCTTTGTTGATTTTCTAGACTTAGGAAAGTGATGGAGATTTTGTTAATAAGAAAGATTAACCTTAAAAGTGTGGCATGTCTGTACTTACTACATTGTGAGTCGCATGAAAAAACTGAGTGTTTGAAATCTAGTTTATTCATTTCAGCAGTCATTCATATTATTGATGAACAAATGAAATTCCAACATACATTCATCTTTGTTGTTACTCACTAAAAAAACCAGAAATACCAACCAATGTTCATGTTGGAACTACACTCATTTGCCAGTTGCAACCACAGGGAGGCTACAGCTACAAGAGTTGGGCATAAATCAATGAAAGACTGACTATACAAATGGACACTATCTAGACCGTGTATGACAACAGAACTCTGACCTAAAACTTCTGCAGCAATTGCCCCAGAACATTCAGGACTTGGTCTATGTCTTCAAACTTCCCTTTTTTTCATCCTCCTTTCCAAATGAGGATGAATCAGAGAGAACCAAATAGCTCCCTAACCTCATCACATAAGATGACAGCTTCTAATTAGCCTGCCCTTCTCAACAACCTCCAATCAGAGCATACCTGAAGCTTCCCCTTTTCCCCCCTACTGTAAAGCTTTCCCACTGCCCTACATCGAATGCCTTTGTGTCTCTGCCAAATGCATGTGATGGATGGCTGACTCCCTTGATAGGGCAAGCTCTGGATATAGAGCCTCTGTTTATTCTCACTTGCAGGTCTTTGATTATACCCACAAAAGCATTCTATGAGACTCAACTGGTCATATGGACCTTAAAATTGAGTATTTTATATTTTATTATTACTTGTAATAGGTGCACTATATATCCTTTGTTATTAAGATTTATAATAAATCTATGTGTGTGTGTGTGTGTGTATATATAACTTTTTTTTCCCCAAAGAGCTGGTTGTTAGACATTTATCAGCACACCAGTGAGCTTACCTTCTGAAATATCGCTTAGGAAAAGAAAAACGACCCACTAGTACAGGGGAGACAACATAAATTCCAAGTAGGAAAAGACAAACAAACCAGACCCCAGAAAATTTTAACCTTGGGTCTGTTCTCACTTGAGTTTGGAATGCAAATTTATACCATTTATGTGATCCAAGGATTCTCCCCAAAAACAGTCCTTGTCAATGGTACCCTTGTGAAGTCTGGTGGAAGCCAACACAAATCCTTTCTGGAGAGACTCACCCAAATTCCAATTTATCTACT
The DNA here is from genome assembly GCF_028021215.1 of Eschrichtius robustus. Lineage (NCBI taxonomy): Eukaryota > Metazoa > Chordata > Mammalia > Artiodactyla > Eschrichtiidae > Eschrichtius > Eschrichtius robustus. The sequence goes on along the minus strand of NC_090841.1, from coordinate 65,902,127 downwards.
ATTCCACAGGTGAAGTCCTACTGAGGATGAGCCCACAATCAAAACTCCAAACAATTCACCATGACCATGATTAACCAAACACAGTAAATAGCAATATTCATCCCTGTAAGAACAATGAATTACAACTAATAGACCCCTTGAAATATAAGAACATGAAAAACATCATATTTACTGAAAGTCCTTAAAGATAAGGCACAAATGGGGTTGGGATTTTTTTTTTTTTTAACTGTCTAGTGGCTGTAGAACAAGGAAAATAAAACCTAGGTATCTTATGTTTAAATTAGGTCTTTCTTCAAATTACCAAGGTGCTAGAAGAAATGGGAATTTGTTCCAGCTTATAGAGACTTGCTGTAGTTACAGAAATCCCTTGTGCAGAGGCATTTCATCCCACAAATGGCCTGGCTGTGTGAGGGGAGCCACGTAGGACGAGCAGGTACTATGCGGAACCTCGCTGAGGGGGGGATGTTTGGTGATGGGACAGCTTAGTTGTGGGATTTGTGACTGACCCTGTTATTTCAGGAAAAATAACACATCATTCATAAAATACACTTCAATCAAACCAGAGGACTGGGGCAAGGACAGCATTTCTAATGTGCAAAATTAGAGCCTTCCCTCCTTCACCTGTCCTTAGCTCTTCCTGCTAACACATTCTCAGATAAGAGTTAGTGCCACCCATTCCTTGAGGCTTTTTAATGCAGAAGAGTAGAACAGTCATGAGAAACAAGACTAGAGAGACAGGGGAAGGGGAAAATGTTTTTCAAAAGCTCCTGAAACTTGGATTTGAGGGCAAGCAGGCATCTTTCAGTTGGGTACCTGGAAACAGATTCTGAGGCAGATATTTGAGTGCAGGAGAAATCAGAGTCAGATAAACAGATTTGGACAGAGGGTAGAAATGGACTGCAACGTGGCTGCAATGGAGACCTCAGCCATTCCTATGAGGAACTCTGCGATTGGGATGCATGCGATTCCACTGAATGAAATTATGCACCAGAGTGAGAGTGAGATGAGGGATGTGACTTTCCTATTCTCTTATCTATGTGTCAGTGCTGAGTATCTCTTATGTAGGTTGTCAATGGGTTAAGCCAGTTTCTTGATTCTGATTCTAAGCAGTTCTTGCCTTATTTACTACTTTAGACCCTCCCCCCTTCTAAGATGGGATTCCGTGTAGAATATACTATTCATGGAAGCATGTAGCAATTGAGAGAGAATCCATTATTCACTCCTGCAACCAATATTTATTGTCTTTGCCTTAAGCTACATACAATTTTTTGGATGAATAGAGACACAGAGACTATATGTGCACTCAAGAGCTATTGGGGCCGTCAAAAACCTGCACAGAGCCCTGTGGGAGAACCAAGAAGGCAGAGGTCAGCTCCACCTTGTAGAAGTGAAAGAAAAGAAAGAAAGAAAGAAAGAAAGAAAGAAAGAAAGAAAGAGAGAGAGAGAGAGAGAGAGAGAGAGAAAGAAAGAGAGAGAGAGAGAAAGAAAGAAAGAAAGAAAGAAAGAAAGAAAGAAAGAAGGAAGGAAGGAAAGAAAGAAAGAAAGAAAAAGAAAGAAAAACAAACAAACAAACAAACAAGCAAGCAAGCAAGCAAGCCATAAAGGGATGTTGGGTTTCATTTTGAAAGATGGGCAGATATTTGTAAACTTTGGGAACAAGGAATGGGGTAAGACAATGCAGGCAGAAGGAGCAGAATGAACGAAAGAGAAAATGTGGGAGTCATAAAATAGCCTTCCATCAGCATCAAAACCTACACTGCTACATTGTTACATTGCTCTGCAGCTACTTTCGTGTAACATTTGTCAAGTAGTTTGAAAATACTGTTAGTGTGGTTTGGCAACATCTAAGATGGCCCCCATAGAGCCCCACTTCCTGGCAGTCATACCCTTGTGCAATCCCTCTCCTTGAGTGTGAGTTGGACAGAGGAACTCGCTTCTAATGAATAGAATATGACAAGTGATGGTATGTCACTTCCATGATTAGGTTACAACAAGCCTGTGGCTTTTTTCTTTTTCTACCTCTTTTGCCTGCTCACTTTGTGGGAAGGCAGCTCACATGTGCTGAACTTCCCTGTGGAGAAGCCCATGTGACAAGGAACTACAGGAGGCCTCCAATCAACAGCCAATGAAGACCTGAGGTTCTCAGTACAACAGTCCATAAGTGAGCTTGGAAGCAGATGCTATTACAGTAGAGCCTTCAGATGAGACCACAGACCTAGCTGACACCTTGACTCTAGCCTTATGAGTAACCCTGAGGCAGAGACACACAGCTAAGCTTCACCCGGATTCCTGACCATGGAAACTTGGAGACAATAAAGGTGTGTTGTTTTAAGATGCTAAATAAGTTTCAGAGTAATTTGTTCTGTAGCATTAGATGACTAATTTAGTTAGCATGCTACCCTCTGGGTGAAATGCTTTGTACTATCATGAATGGGGACAGTACCTAAGTTTCACATTTAGACAAGGTTTCTGTTACGTAATAAGATGTTAAATTTTGCATCCCAGCCCAGACTTAGGAATTCTCTTCAATGTTCAAATATCTTCCCTACATATAGCTGACCAGCTCAGATGGTATCATGTAAGAGATTTCTGTTCATTAGGTACCGCTAAAGAAAGACTCTACTAATACAAGAATCAAAACTGATATTACATCATTTTGCATCATACTAAAGTTCTGTACGTTTTTAAAGACCAATTTAAACATACTTTTTAGGGACTTCCCTGGTGGTGCAGTGGTTAAGAATCCACCTGCCAATGCAAGGGACACAGGTTCGAGCCCTGGTCCGGGCAGATCCCACATGCCATGGAGCAACTAAGCCCATGCGCCGCAACTACGGAGACTGAGTTATAGAGCCTGCGAGCCACAACTACTGAGCCCATGTGCCACAACTACTGAAGCCCACGCACCTAGAGCCCATGGTCCGCAACAAGAGAAGCTACCGCAGTGAGAAGCCCACGCACCACAACAAAGAGTAGTCCCTGCTCGCTGCAACTAGAGAAAGCCTGCACGCAGCAACGAAGACCCAATGCAGCCAAAAATAAATAAATTAATTAAAAAATAAATAAACGTACTTTTTAAAGTCCTGGGGATTAGCCAAGGTAAAGATATATTGCCTCTCCTCTTGCATAGGGTCCTGGAGACCTGAGACATGTCCTACAAAAGAGTTTGTATTTAAGTGTCTATTTTGATGAATATACTATTTCCTGGATGGTCTTATTAGGACTGGAATGATTGGCATATCATCTCTCTCTAAGGACAGGCAAAGCAGCTGCACAAAAATGTGCCTTGGTTCGTTCATGTGGAAGAAGTTGATATTTTGACTGCTTCAGAAATCACTCAACTATTCCATGTATTATACAAGGCTTTGAAAATAAAAACAAAATCCACTACTGACTAGAGTGTCAAAATATATCTTGGGAGCAGTGTGTACTGGATTGCCACTGCCAACACTTCAAACCATTGGCTTGTACCCTAATCACAGGCCCCAATTGACATCCCTCTGATGAATTCACATGGTGGGCCAGCGGATCTGAAAAAATCAAGTTTTCGAGTTACAAGGGATGTTAGAGATCACCTAGTAAGAACAATATCGCCTGCATCCACCAGTCAGTGTTGTACTACACTATTCAGTTTCTATCTACCCATTAGAAAATTTAAAAATCTTGACTTCTATTTTGTGTAGCTGTTCAAACAGTATGTATTTTGGATATAACAGAAGTTTTATATGGACTATTTTAGACATTCAGTGGGTTTATTGAATCCAGCATGACAGATGTTTGTGTTGGAGCACGTCTTTTAGGGCCTGTTGCTCACATCTAATGATAGCACTTTACGAGAAGGTCAGAAATGAGATTGTTAATTTAATGCAATACCAATTATGTGTCAAAACTCTTCTTGATTTTTACTTTTTTATTTTGGAAATTTTCTAACACCCAGAGAAATAGGGAGAACCTGCATGCACTTATCATTCAGCTTCAGCAATTATTAAGAAAACAATCTTATTTGTCTACTCTCCATCCCTCCCATGAGGTAATTATTTTAAATCAAGTCCCAGACATCTTTTTATTTCATCCATAAATATTCACTATGTGTTGACATGAGATAAAGACTCTTAACAAATAAAACCACAATGCCATTATTATGCTTAAAAATGAAAACACATCCTAAATATGTTCAGCGTTCAGCCTTTAACTGTCTTATAAGTATTCTTATAAATACACTTCACTCACCTTTTTTGTGCTATTTAGTTCTTGTATCTGACCTTAAGATCTAGAGGCACCATTCAACTCAGAAGCGATTCATTATGCCTGATATCTGTCTATCCATCCAAACATCCATCCATCCACACTAGATCTAATACCTCGTCTGTAAGGGCTACAGAGGAGGCTTTCTCTGTCACAAAATTCAAAAAACACTAGAAAAGTTGGGGGAAGACAAGTTAATATTCCTAATTCTCATATATTTTTAAAGTAATGGCTTCTATTAAACTGAAGCAGATACATGTAGAAAAAGAATGAAGTCAAGGAACTACTAAGAATTTTAAATTTCAATGGGGACATAAGAAGAGTGTGTAAATAATAATGCAAGGTAGAAAATAATAAGTATCAAAAGAGAGGCTGAAATAAAATGGTTTAGGAGCTCAGAACAAGAATAAAAAACTTCTTAAAAACTTTAAAAAAAAAACTTCTTCTCTTTCCACTATTTTGCATAAGTTATACATATTATTCTACATAAGAAAAGAAAATTTAAGTTAGTCTCCATAATAACCACAGCTGTGCCACTTGACTTTATGAGCTCTGGAAGTTACTCATGGCTTCCGTGCCTCAGTTTCCCCCTCTGAAAACTGGAGAAAATGTTTATATTTACCTTCCAGTTTTTGTGAGCATGAAATGAGGTAATGTATGTGATACATGTACATTTGTTCATTAATATTAAAAAAAAGACTGTTTAGTGTCCTTAAAATTTTGCTTCTCTTGTTTTTTTATGACTCACCTGTCATGTCAGCAGATGTGAACTGAACAAACATAACTCTATGCCTTTCTCTGAATAAATATTTTCTTTCCTATGTAAATGTAACACAATTAAGATACGATGCAGGCTGCCAAAATTTTGGCTTTATATTAAACACTTTTACATTTGTTTCCTGATCCCTAATTTATATTGGGCAAGCCAGTGCTTTTTCTCCAAACATTAAAGAAGAATTTCTATCTATCTTTTGACAATTTAAACTATTCAGGCATGCCCAATGCATAGAGAATCGAATGTTTTCTGACATGTTCAATTGCTCCTTCATTTTTAATTGCAAGTCAGTCAGGACTCAACTGCAAGATCCCTTTTCATACAGCCTGATGTTTCTTCCTTTCCTGCAAAAAAATCCTGTTCCAATTTAAAAACAAGAATATGTGAATTGAATGCCTCTAATTTAGAATCCATCACCTTCATAACCTGCCAAAGCTCTTAGAATATCAAGGAAGATTGTCTTTGTCATTCAATTTTCTGATGCCTTTCTAAGTTTCTCTCTTTTTATTTGCCTGAAAAATCTTGCTCATTGGAATTTTATATTTTGGACACCATTTTTTTTCAGCCAAACCATTTTATATACCTAATGACATTTTAAAAACCAATTAATTATTAAAATAACATGGTAAGTTCCCTAAAGCCTTAAGAATCTGTGAACATTAAATCCTGAGCCAGACAGCTGTGGCATTTCAGCCTTAATTCTACAAATTAAGAAAGAATCACTGGAGTTCAAATTAAACTGAAATGAAACTGGTTGAATTTAAGTAATATTTTAGGCTTTAATGCTTAAATACGTTATTTATGGACTAGAATTAAATAACACTTAAAAATGAATTTACTTATGAATTCAGCATCAATTGGGCTTGTTTCTGTTTCAGAGTTTTGTTTGATTATTATCAAGAAAAAGTGATTATACTTATATTAATTAAAAAAAAAATCTGAAGTATCATCTCAACATTCAGAATGAACTTGCATGCCATGGCAATTATCTTGGAGGGTTGGTTCTCACAATTATGATCATAAGAGACCTTTTGTGTCTGTTTCGCAAGGCAACTCTATATGCGCAAAAGTCTTTAAAAATTAAATTCTGTGTGCATTTCTATAGTTGCTCTTTCTTAGAAGTTACATTAAAAGGTAATACTATTACACATGAAGATGGTTCATTTTTGAGAGTATCACATGTAGTTGAAAACCTCTGCTGTGGATGTAGTTTTTAAGGCTGTCATTTCTGACTGTAGATATATATAGAGCTAATTTGGAGGTGTTCCAGTTAGATTGCAAAAGACATTCCTCCATGTCAGTGACAATGATATGACTGATTTGATAACTGACAAAAGTCCTTTGCCACCGTACAGCTGACAATACTTGTTTAAAGGCTGTTCTTGAATAAAATGAATGCTTGGCTATCCCATGAAATCTCCATTCCAACCTGGGCTACTAACTTGGATCTAGGATCTTTTTAAGGGTAATTAAAAAATGAATATATATGAAGCAGTACTACAGTAGTTGACATCTAGGTTAGTAAAGTCACTGTCCCATGTAATTTATAACAGGAAAGAAATCACTGGGACAGAAATCATACAATAGCACAGTATGGAGCTGTCATTTCAATTCAGTGTCAGTCTCTGGCTTTACTTTCCTTCTACTTCTCCTTATGCTTTTACTACCATCGTCTCATCCATTCTTTCTATTGATTTCTGGACCTGACAAATAGCATTGGTTTTGAACAGAATTAAGAGGCATCTTGCCCACCTAATAACCACAACATGTCTGTTGGGTTTCTCATCTTATAACGCTGCAAGAAGTAGTAAGCTGTAACTTACTTCTAAGTCATCTATATTGCATTTTAAGCATTGTCTTATGAGCGTAACTATGAAGCTATTCAATCATGGAAGGTGATTTATGCAGCTGAAAACCCGCTCGTGGTTTCTATTGAGTGAGATTTCTGGGTAGGGTTCTCATTTTTTTCTTATGAGTTTCCCTACTGAATTTTATTTTAATGTATTGGGGTAAGTAAATAAACCATTTCATTTTTATTTCCCATTCCATGAACTGCTTCTCAAGTAACTCGATTAATGTTTAAAACCAATATTTGAGTAGGCGTGTAATGTAATTAAAATTTCATAAAACCGTTATAATCATAGTAGCTTAATAATAAGAAACCTTATTTATCACACAAATGATTTCTTTGGATTTCTAGTATGTACGTTATTTAGCTAACTCAGTAATAAAAAATACATATATATATACACACACACACACACGCATATACACACACAGACACACACACACACACATGCACATTCCCCTTTCCTCCAATGAAGTTTGTTCTTTAAAAAAGACACTTGATAATCAGTGTTTTCTTCTAACAAACACTTTTTCTTGCAGTTTGGCCTATGGATGATTTAATAGGGTGAAGACAGAGATGGGTAAACTCCATTTATGTTTTCTGGATAAGACGACTTTGTATCCCAGAAAGCTATGAGGTACTCTGTGTCTTACTGTGGAAGTGATATTGGAATTCTGGATCCTCTAAAACCCAAATGTAACTCATTGGTACCCATTACTTCAGTTCTTATGTATAGTGGTGAGTAGTATCATGTATAATACTGTCGTTCATGTGTCTATGTATTTGTCGTCTCTTTTTTCTTCCTTTAGTCTCAATAAATTTGTCTGTCAGTGATTCTCAAACTTTAGTGCAAGTAAGAATCAAGCAGGAATTTGTTAAAAATGCAGATTCCTGGGTACAGAGATTCTGAGTAGTTGTAACTGACTGAAACCCAGGAATCTGCATTTTTTACAACCACCCCAAGGGAATATGATACAAGTGGTCCAAGAATTAACCTTTGAGAAATAGTACCTGTGGGGACTGAAATCTCATCTTTTAGTTGAACTTTGCAATTCCTCCTTGTGTCCATTGGCATGTTCTATTCATTTAAAACAGGTTGCTTCATACTGTGTCTGACTCAGAATAACACAATAGAGCAAAGTTTAGCATGGCTCTATCCAATAGAGATATACTATGAATTACGTATCTAATTTTAAAGTTTATTATAGCCCCATTTAAAAGATAAAAAGAAATGGGTGAAATTTAATTTTAATAATACATTTTATTCAACTCAATATGTCCAAAATATTGTCATTACAATATGTAATCAACATAAAAATATTGAGATGTTATATTCTTTTTTCATGCTAAATCTTCAGAATGTAGTATATAATTTATACTTAACAGCCCATCTCAATTTGAAATAGCCACACTTTGAGTGACTGACAGCTACATGTGGCTAGTGGCTACCATATTGGACAGCACAGAGTTGGAGGACGGCATTGTATTCATTATTTTCTAAAACCACACTGGCATGTTCAAAAGTAAACAAATGACACCACGGTAAAACCAGTGATTTGCTAAGTCTCCTAATTTACATGTATCCACCAAAGCCAATAGGGCAATAGGGTATATTATGTTAGCCAGAAAAGCATCATGCTAAGTGGTTTTGCCAAGGTCTGATTACCTGAGATACATTCTGTGGGATATGAAGCTATTTACTCTCATGTCCTTCTCTGTGGCCTCAGATCTTATGAAAGAGGACAGATAGACTCGATGGAGGCAGCTGGGGTTTAGATACCTCATCAGCTGGTCTTAAAATTCTACAAAGATCTTGATTTTCTAAACAATGGTTGGTACAAAACTTTGGCTTACTATTCGACTTAAATGTACTGTATTTATAAAACACTGATAAGGTTTCACTTACACTTGTTTACAATATATTCTGAAGGGCATCTGAAAAGCACAGACAAAATCAGTGACTGCTCTTTACTGAGTACCAGTAACAGCACGAATGAGAACTAACATTTATTGAATGCTTACCATGGGTCAAGCACTATTCTGAGGGCTTTGCGTACCTTATCTTATTCACTCCTCACAACAACTCTATATAGTGGGTATGATTATCATTCCCATTCTACAGACAGAAAAAATTGAAAAACAAACCAACCACCTGAGGCTGAGAGAGATGGCGCCACATGGCCGAGGCCACTTTAGCGGGTGGTGGAGCCAGGTGTGAAGCCAGGCGCTTGAACTCTGGGATTAGTAATCTTAGACTAGACACCAGGGTTTTTTCAATCTCACCACTATTGCCATTTTAAGGAGGATATTTCTTTGCTGTGCGGGCTTGTCATGAGTGCTGTGGGATGTTTGGCAGCATGCCTAGACTCTACCAACTAGACACCAGTAGCGCCCACCCACTCCAAGTTGTAACAACCAAAATGGTCTCCAGACATCTCCTTGCTGGGGAGCAAAATCGCTCCTGCTTGAGAACCACTGCCATATACTGAATTATCTCCCTGTAACGTGTACAGAGAGCAATAGGTGCCTTGAAGCAGGAGATGCAACAAGAGAAGCAAGAGGATGGAGTGTTTCGGCAAAAGGGCTGTAAGCCAAGAAATCTAAGTGGCTTCTAGAAGCTGAGAAAAGCAAGGAAACTGATTCTCTTTTAGAACCTCCAGAAGAAACCAGCCCTGCCCACACCTTGACTTTAGCCCAGTAAGACCCATTTTGGACTTCTGGCCTCCTGCACTGAAAGAAAATAAATCTGTGATGCTTTAAGCCTCTAAGTTCAGGGGAATTTGTTTTAGTGGCAGTAGAAAATGAATACAGTTTTTGGCCAAATGTCACCATGATGCTGTCCGGTAGCTTTTCTTATTCCCATTTTCATGATTAGGCAATTGCAAACCAGAAATGTTAAACAAATTGCCTAGGGTCCCAAAACCAGGAAGGGTGGAACCAAGATTTAAAACTAGGGCACCTTATGCAAAATCTGAGCTTTTCCTACTTACCCTGAGGTGTTCCACTTATTTCCCCAATACCCCAATATAATACAATATTTAATCATCCCCGACGATTTGAAGATTTAGAGCATAGACAACATTCTTTGGGGGAGGTCTGGAAACAAACACCCCTTTCTAATTGGAAAAATACTTTTAAAAAATGGCAATTTTTAATATTAATGGCAATCGTTTTCACTTTGTTAGTTACACTTGAGGAAAGGATTCTGGTGATTTCCATATCAATCTGGGAAAGAGATTCTTATAAATTTAAAGAGAGAAGGTAGAATAAAGGCATCCTCAGGCAATGCAGACCAATGTCCTTAAACACTTGTGCTACCACTGAGGCTGATCATTTTGACTGGCTATTCATTTCTGAACTTCTGGAGACATCTATCTACACAAAACTTCCTTCAAAGAGAAATATAAGTAACAGCAACAAAACTTAGACTCACAGTCAGCATTCTTTTTAGCATTATGATTAAGCAGCAGATTAATCTGACCTATGTGCCCTGCTTGCAAGACAATTAAAATATTGGAAAAGGCATTCATAGATCCTTGAATGAAGTAATATTCTATTCAAGAAAAATGTTCTCATTATGCAAAGCTCTCGTTATCAGAATTGTGTTTATGGGTCATTTGCATTTCTAAATATTTGGCTTCTAAATATGAAGGCCTACAGATCTATTATTTTTGTCCTTTCTTCCCATTTCTGAATCAATTTACCACTCTGGATGGCTCTATAACATGGTGATTAAAGGTACGGACTGTGGACTGTGGAGTTGGACAGCTCCAAGCCCTCAAGCCTGTGCCTATTTGCTGTGAGTCCTTGAGCAAATTATTGAACCACTTTAAGCTACAGTTTCCTCAACTGTCACACGGACGTGATTACAGAACCCGCCTCAGAGGACTGCGGTGAGGGTTCCCAAGACAATGAAAGCATTTAGCACACTGCCCGATTACTCCACGATACCTCCTGATTCTTTCCTACTCGCTTTCCCTGCCTACATACAGCATTTCCACTGTGACCTCAAACTATATGGATCACAACAGAAGCCATGCCTTCCCTCTCTGTTCCCTGAAAATCTGCCAAGATTTTTCATTTTAATAAATGGCACCTCCATCCCTTTATTTAATTAGCAAGTAGGGTGACATCAGAATCTCCTTCCTCTGGTTCACGACTAGTTCCCCACCTCTGCCACAAATCTCAACAATTTTGGTATGTCCTACCTTGCAGATGGCTGTTATACCCTGTCTCTCCCTTTAAATCTACACATTCACTCCCTGAGTTTAGAGCCTCATCATTTCTTGCCTATCTCTTTCCCTGCCTATAATTTGTCCATTAGTCATCCATTCTCGACAGCCCTGCCAGAGTTGTCTTTTGATAAAACATGTGTATGACTATATCATTTCCCAGCTTAAAACTCTGGCTCCCAGTAACCTTTAAATGCCCTTTATGAAAGCATGACACCTGCCTCCACCTCCAGACTCCCCTCCTATAAACATCAGCACCTGCCTCCAAGGCTTCTACCTGTTAATGGTAGCTATATGCTAGAAGTATTTCAGCAGCTTTTAAAAAACAGCAATGCCCCAATCCCCATTCACTCCCAAGACAAATTAAAATAGAATCTTGGGGCCCAAGAAGCAGTGTTTTGTTTTGGCATTTTCTAAGTATTGTTTAATAAGTATGTATTTTTTAATTTTGAAAAATTTCAAACTTCAACGAAAGACGAGAAGGTGGTGCAATGAATCTTATCAGTCAGATTCGACAATTATTAAGATTTTGCCATACACGTTGACCTATCCTCTTTTTGTTTAAACATTTTAAAACAAATTCCAGACATCACCATTTCACAAATAATGAACACTAATTCTTAGCTGTTATCTAATATCTTAGACCACACGATATTTTCCCAGTTCTACCAAAAATGTCTTTCTGCAGTTGGTTTCTTTGAATAAGAATTAAATAAATGGACACATCACATTTGGTTATTAAATCTATTAGATCTTTTAAAATCTAGAGCAGTCCTCTCCCCTACAATTAAGCCCTTCTTTTCCTTCTACCATTGATTTATCCTGGAAATGAATTGATTATCCTGTAGAATGTGCTACTTTCTGGAATTATCAGTCAGTTTCCTTGAGGTGTCATTTGACTTGTCTCTTTCCTGAATTTCCCATCGTTACTTTTTAAAACTTCTCAGATAATTCTAATAGGCAGCCAGGACTGAGGATGACTTGTCTTTTTGCCATCACACTCAGTAGGATACTTTGCATTATTGTTCTTCTATGCAGTTATAACCATAGCCACTAACATTCACTGAGCATTTCTACTACACAGCAGTCAATGTGCCCAGTACATTTCTTACGTTAAACTCATCACAATGCTACCAAGAGGAAATTGAGTATTAAAGAAGCTAGTAACTTGCCCAAGGAATCCAAACAGTAAGTGGTAAAGCTGGGACTCAAACCCTGGCCTGACTGACTCCCAAATCTATATTCTTACAACTAAGATGGACTGAATGACTCTTAATTTTCATTTAAGAACAGGTGAAGTATGACTTTAAGTTGGAAGCGGAGCCTGATTATCCATTGCCAACTAAGCTGTGGTAGGTACCCTCTCCCCTCATAATGCCATGGTCACATCTTCATCAACCTGTACTTATGATCATTGCCCTTCTTATTCCAACAACTAGACCTATGCTGCCCAAATGATGTTAGACTAACAGGCTAGTAAAATGTGGTTTTGCCAAACTGAAATTTGCTGAAAGATTAATATACATACTGGATTTCAAAAGAAAAAAAAAGAACATAAACTACATCATTCATAATTTTTAAAACTGTTTCCATGTTGAAAAGATAATATTTTGGATATACTGATTTAAATGAAATATATTATTAAAATTAATTTAACTTGTTTATTTTTACTTGGTTTAATGTGGCTATTAGAATTTTTACAATTACAAATGTGACTCACATTATATCTCTATCTTCGGTGCTGAACTAGACCTTGAACTCCTTGAGGGCAAGAAGGTCTAGTTACCTTTTTCTTTGTAATTTCTGCACTGCCAAAAACTTCCTGGTATAGGGTAGACAAATAATAAATGTAGGGCAAGTAGTAGACCTTGAGTTTTAAAATAAAGGTCATACATTCAGCAGTATAGTTGGTATATTGTCAGATTCTCTCATTGCCTGTAAGATATTGATTAGAGATTTTTTTTAAAATTCACATTAAACTGATGATATACTCCACTTGAGGAAGATATCATTAACATTCTAAATAAAAATAAAAATGCATTATCCACAGCAACAAAAAGAACAGCAAAGTTGCATATTTTAGGTATAAAACATATGGATATAAATGTTACTGTCCACAGAATAAATGGTCTGTACTGGAATAAAACTGCTTTAGAAATCAAGTCTAGTAGTCATAAATCTCCTGAAGTTCAAGTGCTAATCAGACTTCTGAAGAGGCTGACTTTCTGGCTTTTGACCTGAAAGGCAAGCATGGAAAGTGCCAGGTCTGAATCATAAAAGCAAAATCCTTGTAGATAGTGAGGATTTGACATAACTTTTTGAAGTATCCACAGGGGTGAGGAGATTGTCAATGACAAGAACACTCAGTAGAATACAGTGTTTTCTTCCTCAGGAAAGCTTTACTAGCACTGAAAATGTAACACCCAGGATAAGGTGGAAACATAGCCTACTGCCTCTGGTACTTGTAATTAAACGCACACACACACACACACACACACACACACACACACACACGGCAAGCAGAAAGCCCTCTCTCAGGATATCTCAATGAAGAGAATCCCCTCTGAAACAGTCAGAGGCAAAATGAATCCTCTTTTCTCATTTATCGCCTGTCTACCTCGATGACTTGTACAGAATTATCTATCTCTGGGCCATAGAGATGCCTGTGAACTTGACTCCAGAAATGAGCATCTGAAGGTTTTGTTTGAGTGAAGGAAGAAAATGTATTCTTTGGGACAACTTTAATTATATCGAGGCCTTGTCAGTGTGAAACAAAGATTTGAGGATCTTTCTCCCTTACTTTCCTTATTATTGTTGCTAGGAGTATTTGAACCTGAACCATTGTTTTATAAGCTCCTTAAATTTACTGCTTGAGGTACCAAGTTTCATCATACAGCATCTCTGTGATTATTATCTTGCCAGCAACTACAAAGAATGGCTACACTCGATACATTCTTCTTTTATTAAAACAAACTGAAGAAGCCCTAAAATCTGGGCTGTGGTTGAGAAAAATATATAAATAACCTTATCCCCACACTGCTCTTTCAAGAAAACCATGAAAGAATATTTTGTTTCTCTATGGAGTTTAATACTTCAGGATACAGAATTATGGTAATCAGAGTGCATCTCCACCTATGCCCCAACTGTCCAGTTTAGTTTAAATTTACTCTGCAGTGGGGGTGAGATTGAACTGGCCACCGCTGGAAGTTGTTACTGGTTCCATGAGGCACTTGAAAGTGGACTTTTAACTGTAAGTGTCTGTGCAGGAATTGAATTAAGAAGTCAAATCCAACTAATTGCCCACACTATGTAAAAGAAATCAGAAATAGATGATCTCAAAGTATTATAATATGATTAACTTCAAAACACCCCTGGATTCTAACCTTCATTCCCTCAATTTTCAGTTGAGTCTAATTGGCGTATGCCTCCATGGGTAATATTGGAAGCTTGAGTAATAATATTCACAGTTAATTCATAGACCAAAAAAAAAATATTCCAGTGGTTTGGATAAAAGTTCATATTTATTCAGTGCTTATATATCAGGAATTGTGTTAAATGTTTGAACGAACCTTCAGAGCCATCTAAAGAAGTCAATAGAGTTACACCCCCTTTTCGCAAAGAAGGAAACTGAGGCTAAGAGAGATTAAAGAACTTGCCAAAGTCACATTTTACTACTTGGCGGACCCAGGATTCCACCCTGATGAATGTTTTTAGGATGTATTCTCTTAACTGCTAAACCATTAAACTTTGCGTGCTTTTGGTCTTGAACAGTCAAAACAGTAGGACAAGGAAGCAAACCACTATGAGAACCTTTCCTGTTATTTCAGTATTTTCTGGTCAGTCAAATTGGTCAGATTTAACTCCTCTGCTTTCTGAATAAAAGACTATATCCAATTTAACTTCAAGAGATTTGAGAACAAGATGCCAATGGGCAAGTAAGAGGTGGCCTTCCTGACTATGAGTGGGTAGAAGAAATAAATTCATCATTCCTAGCCTTTATTGTCAACAGAAGATATTTGGCTATGTTTTAAAATTAATCTTAGTTTGTTCTGTGCTTTGTTTTATGTGAGACTCAACCTAATTCTCTTTTGGTCTCCACAGATGGGCAAAGAAATTGTATATCCTAGCAGCAAAGGTATCTCATTCAAGGCTGTCTTAGTGAGAGAACTCACTTCTCACATATTTTAGAAACATTTATCTGTTTTGGGTAGCACATCACGTCAGACAGCCTGTGGATAGAATATTTTGCTCCAGGTAAAGCTGTTCAAATCCTCTGCTGAATATACAGTAAACAGAACATTACACAGGAAGCTGCTGGGGGAACATATGGTCTTTGTCAACAGTGAAATCTCTGAACTGTACAGCGTCATTAGCAATGGGCTTACTAGATTCAAATACAGAACCGCACATGTTCACATAAGCTCTAGTGACTCAATCATTTGTGCTGGATAGGGCCAGCTGACAGCATCTGCCTTCTATTTAAAGGTGCACAGGAAGGGGGAGGGAGTACCTGACATGTAAAATAATAGACTTTCCGATGAGAAGCAACAATATGCCTGCCCAAAGCTGGGATCTTATCATTTCAATGAGTCAGATCATTAAATTTGAATTATGGTCCATAACGATTCACTAGGTTAAAATTATGGAAAGCTGGTCTCTTGCCAATAAAATTAAACCCATACTACTTTATTTTCAGCTAGGATAGTCAAACATATGTGTCACATAGCAGCCTTCCCTGGTGCAACGAAGATGCAAATTGAAAGCTACAAGTTATAGCCCCAAGCTATTTTTACCCTTATATATGGGAAAAGATGAATTATTAATACGTAATTCACTTGAGACTTACGCAATTTTTCTGCCTAGGGAGAGGTTAGAATTTTTGGGGGTACATTAACTACCTTTAATCCACACACAAAACCCTCCTTGGTGGTCTAGAAGACTATCTGTCTATTTTTAGTATATTCTTTTTTTTCCCTTAGGTGAATGGTTATTTGTGTAGCACTTATGCGTCTTTCAGCCCTAAAATTCCATGGGGCTTACGAAGCTAGTCTCCAAAGATGGCCTCCAATAAGCCACGGCTTCCAGTATTTATACCCCATCTAGTCTCCTATCACATGGCACCTGGACTCATCTGCATGACCAAAATGATTCAGTAGAATTGACATTGTGTGACTACTAAGACTAGATTTTTGGAATCCTTGTAATCTGTTGGAATGCTTGCTGGAAGCCAGTTGCCATGTAAGAAGTCCAACTGCCCTGATACTTCCATGTGGTGAAGATGCCCAAGATACCAACATGAAGAGGCCATGTAAAGAGCAAGAGAGAGGGATGATTGGCCAGCTTCCACCTGGTCCAGCCATCCCAGCTGAAAGGCTAGACATGTGGGTAATAAGACATCTTGTGCATTATAGTCCCAAAAGATGGCATGCAGAGAAGAACCAAGGAAATCATCCAACAGCCAGAAAGAAAGTCTTAGATACATTACCTCATTTGAGCCACTTCCACCACTTCCCCCCATTCAAGTCACCCTGGGTGAGGCCAGATGTCAGAGCGTAAAGAAGAGTTGTTCCAGTTGCATTTTGCCAGAATTTTAGGCACAGAGGATCATAGGTAAGATAACATAGTTGTCATTTTCTTAGTTTTGGTGTAGTTTGTTACACAGCAATAGATAATCAGATTAGGATTTTATCAGTGCTCTAAAAACTTACTGGTAAAAGTGAATTTATTCTAAAAGTTAAGACCCATTGTAGAATTTGTTCTGCTTAGACTTCAAAGGGAGCTGACATAAGCCCTTTCAAGGAAAGGCCAGTTACACATACAAGTTTTGTCAAGAAACTATTTTTTTTATAACCAACTCAAATTTCTCATGTTACAAATAGAGCTCATTTTTTTTCTATTCTCAGATAATACAGAGAATATCCAGCCACAGACTTTTACAAAATTACTGCTTTCACAGCTAAAGGTCATTCTTAAATTACCAACTATGTTTCTCTACAACACGATTATAAAAAACAGAGGCGGCTTTGGAGTCAAGGAGACCCCCCGACTCCATTTGGATTTCAGCTCTGCTACTTAAGACGATACAGCCCTAAGTGGGTTTGCAGATCTCAGTGAGCTTCCGTTTCCTGCCTTGCAATATGGGGTAATGGTGCCTAAGTTATTTGTTTGCTGAGAGGGTTAATATGAGACAAAGTAGTAGGTGAAGGGCTGAGCACCGTGTTGGATGTAATAAATGGTATTAAATGCTAGCCTTTCAAATGTTATCGCCTTCTGATCTGTATGCATCTTTGTTTCTTCACAGACTCTTAAGTTGAAGTAATCAAAACTGGGTATCATCTTTTACCTAATGTGACTCAAGATCTGAGGAGGCCAGCTCAGAAGGGAAAGTCCTGAAGGTGACCTCATTCTACCTCTCAGGTCATTCGTCAGCTCCAATGTGTACTTGGGAAGGCTTAGAATACAAAAGCACCATCCCCTACTAAGCAAAGTAAGTCAGAAAGAGAAAGACAAATACCATATGATATCACTTATATGTGGAATCTAAAATATGACACAAATCAACATATCTACGAAGCAAAAACAGACTCAAAGACATAAAGAACAGACTTGTGGTTGCCAAGGGGGAGGGCAGGTAGGGGAGGGAAGGATTGGGAGTCTGGGATTAGCAGAGGCAAACTATTATATATAGAGAGGATGGATAAACAACAAGGTCCTACTGTATAGCACAGGGAACGATATTCAATATCCTGTGACAAACCATAGTGGAAAAGAATATGAAAAAGAATATATATATGTATAACTTAGTCACTTTGCTGTACAGAAGAAATTAACACAACACTGTAAATCAACTATACTTCAATAAAAGTTTTTAAAAAAGCACCATCTCAGTGGAGGAAAGCTGCAAGGGATGGGAGTGGTTCAGGATATACCTGCAAGCCAGCATCGGCAGGTGTCAGTCAGGCTGACACGGCTTTCACGGGCAGGGGATGACACTGCCTCAGCCCTCAGCAGGCTCTGCGTATCACTTTGTTTCAGTTTCATACAAATATCATGGAAGATGGAAGGGATCACAGAAATCATCTCTCTTAACCTCCTTATTTTATAGATGAGGAGACAGTCTTAACATAAATGAAGGGAAAAGATCAGATGTCTCAGGGCGAGTTTATGATAGAGTTGGGACAAGGATCCATTTCTTCTAGAGCAGGGCCAGGCCCTCTGTGTCATGCCAACCACCCCCAATAGCTCAGCTATAAGGAAGAAGCTTTGGAAGGATCTCTGACTCTTTGATCTATTGTTCTGCACATATAGGCTGGGTCCATTCCTTCTGTTTCTAGCATCGAGTATGACCTAGTGGCTCAGGGAATCAGCCTGAAGTCCAGAGGCTGACTTCAAGTCCAGCACTGCTATCTGTCTGTCCCCTACATGCTCGAGCTCTGATTCCTGTCTTCTAAGATGGGACGAACAGACCTCTGACCTCCTAGACTCGTTTGGGGGCAACATGTGAAACATTTAGCTTAGTGACTGACATACAAATGCTAGCAGCTCCCTTCACCCACACGATTTCCCCTTGTCATCATGTGACCTTGCATCTCCCTCAAGTTCTCCTTGTGTTGCTGGTTATTCTCATTCTATTTACATTGGCTTCTTCCACATGCTCACATCCTGCCTCTTTCCACTAGATACCACCTCTTTTTCACATTTATATCCACTATTCTGGGTCTCCCTTAAAGTGTCACCTCCCTCCTTTTAGTGTCAAATGGAGATTAGAGCTCTGATCTGTCTGTCAGAGCCAAGTCAGTGTGAAAGTTCTATGAACCATTGTAAAATTGCATACGTTATCAGCATTTGATGACCATTTGAAGTTATTTTTCAAGGCAGTGCTTTATATTGTGGACCTCAGGCAGTAACAGGGTACCCCCGAGGTTCCCTGCACACTGGCAGGGGTGGCAAGGAGAAGCCATATTGATTTTCATCCTGGATTTAACCTTCCATATGTATGATGTGTACACACACACACAATCGCATGTGTGTATATGTACACACACAATCACATGCGTGTATATGCACACACACAATCGCATGTGTGTATATGTACAACACACACAATTGTGTGTATATGTACACACACAACTGCATGCGTGTATATGTACACCCACAATTGCATGTGTGTATATGTACAACACACACAATCGCATGTGTGCATATGTACACACACAATCGCATGCGTGTATATGCGCACTCACACAATCGCATGTGTGTATATGCACACACAATCACATGCGTGTATATGTACAACACACACAACTGCATGTGTGTATATGTACACACACAATCACATGTGTGTATATGCACACACACAACTGCATGTGTGTATATGTACACCCACACAATCACATGTGTATATGCACACACACAATCACATGTGTATATATGTACAACACACATCACATGCGTGTATATGTACACACAAAATCACATGTGTATATATGTACACACACAATTTGCAAGCGTGTATATGTACACACAACTGTATGTGCGTATATGTACACACACATATAAAAACTCAAGTTTTGGCATAAGCTTTACCTTGAACAAGTGATAGCCCAGCTTCAAAAAAAGAAAAAAAAAGAAAACCACTCCTCTAACATATCAATTAACCTGGGTCAAAGAAGGTATATACATTCAGGAATAAAAGTTGCCATCTGAACCTTGAATTCAAGAGAAACTCGTATCACTTGCTTCCTTTAAATGAATAGTGGATTGAAAGAAGAATTTACGGCAGGTCCAGGATGTATAAGAATGCACTCTTTTCCTAAAAATCCATCATAGAATTTGGGGAAAATATACATTTTTTGGTTTCCTTTTCCTTAGCATAAAATTTTTGTTAAAATACCCTAAACTTGGTGGCTTTGTTGCAGGAGGACATGCAGACCATTATAATAGCTCTAACTGAAGCCAGGCATTGCTCATTTCTGAATACTACCCTGTGTATGCAGAGTGGGATGCGCTGCTTGGCCCATGCTGCCTTTTTCTGCGCTGCCAGCCACAGAGATGGGAACCACCATTAGCAGCATTATCTCAGACTACTACGAAGGACAGCCGTATATACTGGATATCACGTGTATAATAAAGAGGGTGTATGAATGGGGATAATTAACATCTGAAGACCATCATAACTTAGGAGTTTACAGACCCCACAAATTTAGAGTGTTGCCAGTAGACTCATCAGCAATGCAAAAAATAGAAAATGAAATAAGGCCTCAGTCACTCTGCTACTGCACATACAATGTCACTTTGTGTGGATTCACAAATGTGAAGCTACATCACTTTATACACAAATAAGAAGCTGACTAATAAATAGGAAGAGTGAGAATGATAGACTCATGGGTAATAAATTGGTCTTGCATTGTAATAAACACATGCTAAATAAGGGAGCTGAGTTTAAACACATTTGACACCCAGCCAATACTGACAGCAACTGTATAAAGTACACATACACTCAGCCACAGATCACTCTGCCACGGGTTCTTTTAACACATCTCTTATCTGGAGAGAGAAAACATATTTTATTGCCTTGATCAAAACAGGGATTGGTTTCTTGCAGTAAGTTTTACAGGAAAAGCCATTTAAAACTTAAATTCTAGAAACTTGTCTGTTAGGACAAAAGTACTATATGTGCTAAAAGTGGAGGGAAGTGGCTATTTTAAAAAAATAAATAGGTTTCCAGAATGGTCAATTTTTTTTTTTTTTTTTGCTTTCTGAAATAGAGTAGTAACCTCTCCAAGGGGTTTTGGTGACCTGTAAGAATGGGATTTTGTAATATTAGGAGGCAAAGTTCTACATGGTCACCTAATAATCTGTCACTCGGCAGGCGAATATCAGGAGGTGACAACTGCCCTTGTTCCAATGCAGTTGCTGTCTCTCTGTAATTCTACTCCAAATTTATTTAACATTCTAGATTCATTCTACCCCTTGGGTGAGTATTACAAATAACACCACTATCATTAAAAATAACTAAGTGCATCTATAGCCCGGTACTGTATTTGCATAAAAGCAAAATGAAACATAACATAAAATGCATGTCAGGTACACAGATCAGTGCTGAACAGTGTGGGAAGTTGTTTAAAGGGAAAATGGATTCCAGTATAGAAATGCCTTTTAGCATGATGTCCTTTTCTTCTTCTTCTTCTTTTTTTCATCTGTCTGCTCTGTTATAATGAGGGGATGTTTACAACTGAAGTGTTCACTGGACCCCAATCAAGAGTTATCAGAGTTTGGACAGTTGGGCTCCTTCCTTCCATATTTGTATATTCATTATAAGAGGTGGTTTGGAATGGTGCCTGTGAGTCTTGTCTGTTTCATAGCTGTCAAGTATTATGGATGTTAAAGAATTTTGCATAATATTGCAGAATACAGACTGATTAGAAGCTCAGCCCAAAGGAATGTAAACAGGAGGGGTTTTGGAATGAAGACCTAAAAATGGGTGCAGTTGCTTCTCCATGGGAAAATGCGTTAGCCTGGCCATTTTCAATGCTTTCGGAGCAACAATATGCATTTTAAACATACGTGTCTCTATCTAAATTCAGACTTTACTACACAGGGGCTATTTGGCAATGTCTAGACACATTTTTATTTGACACAGCTTGGAAGGCGGTCAGAAGATGCTACTGTCATCTAGTGGGGAGAGACTAGGGCCACTGCTAAACATCTGACAACGCGCAGGGTAACCCTCACAAGAGAGAACTGTCTGCCACAAAATGACAAGAGTGCCAGGGTTGAGAAATGTTGATTTACACATAAAGTACCCTTATTGAATGTGAGGAAGTTCAGAAAAACTGCCCTTTTCTTAGGTAATATTAAGTCCTCAAGTACCAAATTGAACAAAAGATAGCTCATTCCATACGTTTATTTGAAAGATGTTTCTTTGTTTGCTTGCTTACATTATTATCAAGAGGGCATACATAAGCCATTTTGTGACCCTCTGCAACCACTACAGAGAGCTCAAGTCTCCTCCATGTCCGTCTCCCTAACAGGATAAATAGAGTCAAGGAGACATTTTTTTTTTAATTGGGCTCAGACACTACGTGTGAATTTTCGTGTGCATCAAGTAAAAGTTTAAAACCTCTGACTCTTTCCCACAACTTTCTATTTTCATGTCCCTCTTCTCTTCCTCTTCATTTCTCTCTTTTTATTTTCCTTTCTTGCTCCTTCTGATACGATTCCATATGGAAGTCTTAAAATGTTTCCTTAGTTCGATTCGATTTATTTGAATTCTATTCAATAAACATCTATTGAGCATTTTTATATCCAATGATGAAGATTTTTTCTCAGCTGCTTAGCATAATAACTAGAGAGGGGGACCCAAGTTTTTTTTAAAGGTGACAGGTGGAGAACTAGGGCTTCGTGGCAGGACAGAGAGAGGCAACTGAATGAAGAGAAGCTCAGCGTCAGCAAAGCGCAGAGCGTTGATGGAGAACGGCTTCTAGTCTCATTTTCTGCAGGGTGGGGTGGCTCAGGAAACTACTGACAGTTAAAGACCACACATGGCGGTGCACTAGAGAAGCTGGAGGAACGTAAGGTTAATGAAAAAATTTCTACTTTGTTAGGCTTCAAGAAAGAACTCTGGAAGATTTTGTAGCAAGGGAATGTCACAAGCCAGTAGATACATGAGGAAGATTAATCTGGACAGCAGTGGACAGATGGATTGGAAGGTAAAGAAAATGGACATGGGGGCCTAGTTAGGTAATGGCAGCTTGAACGAAGGGGATGGCTCCAGGGGAGATGAAGAAGAATTAGCAAGTCAGACAGTGAGAAAGTTGTTAGAATGGCCCTGGGCTATTTACAGAAAGTGGAAAAAGGGAATGATTCAGAATCGATTCAAGGCTTCTGGGATAACGGTGGACTCATTAAAAGAAATAGGGACTCAGAAGGAAGAGCAGCAGGGGAAATATGATGAGTTCTGTTCTGGACTTGCTGAACTTGAGATATTAGGGAGACCTTCAAGCAGACACTTCTATCATGCAACTCAGAAAATTAGAAAGAAGCTAAAATGAGAGGTTGGAGATGAAGTACTGATTTATATGAGGATGAGAGTTAAAGTCCCAGAAACTGGATGAGAAAGAGGAGAAAAAGAGACAGGATCTCGGGGGATGCTCTCATTTCAAGGTGTGAAAATGGAAGAGAAACAAATGAAAGAGACGGAGAAGAAATAATCAGAACAGTTGTCATAGAATGAGGATTAAAAACTAAGCAGAGGTTAGACTGGAGAAATTAGGGGTGGTTAAAAGCTATGGAAGGGTTGAGGATGACAAAGGCTGAGGATAGGCTGATGGATTATTAGGAAGCTATCACGAACCACCAAGGGAACAGTTACTGTAGATGATTATGGGAGAAACTGGACTTTAAAATCTGCGGGGGGTTGGTGAGGGAGGACATGAGCACTGGAAAAGGGGGGAGGAGAAAAAGGATGATTGGTATTAAGGAGAGAGTGCATTTCTAGGCTGGAGGCTTCTACAACTGTCTCTACGCAGCAGGAAAAGCGCCCAAATCACTGATTCCCAATAATAAGCTACTTCTTCTTAGGCCTTACTGTGTCTCCTTCTATGCCTAAACCGTGGTTCTGGAAACCTAAATTTGAGCATGCAAAACAGAAACGAGAAGAAACATAGCCAAGCGGTGTCAAGTTAAAAATGGACACCAGAATACCAGCATTTTAGGTTTACACTATGAAAAATAAGGCAAGGACAGCATATAATTCAGATTATTTTGCCTTCATTTCTAAACTGCCAGATTCATTAATCAAAGCATTCATTAATATGAGGGCCCTGTCCCTCATATCCTAGCACCCTTTACTTCAAATAAATACGTGATAAACCTGACGGGCCTTACATCTTTATGCACTGAAGAAGGACAAAGAAAATTTTAGAATTTTTAAAGGGGGTGCAGGAAGGAGGTGTAACGGGCTAACACCTACTTTAACAAACCATTTCATAACTGACTGAAGGAAACTGCCAGCAGGGCCATAAGAGCAGTGGTTTTCACACAGATTGGAGAGGCTCTTGCTAGGGTTGCTATCAAGGCACCTAATTCCATCCTTCCTCAACAACAGAGCATTGACTGCATATTCGGGATTCCGGAAGCCCAACCCTCTAGTTTACTAACTGATAGGGAACGGATTGTAACTTGGCACAGCTGGAAGGTGGTCTCTCCCCCCAGGGAGATCTCGGAAATACAAGTGCACGACATGAGCATCTTCTTGGTCAGGTTAATGGAGACACAGTCTAGGCTCTCAAGATGTTCTTAGGAGCTTGAGTCCTTTTTTGGGCCTCTTGACAAAGGTGGACACTCCAAAGACCCAAGAAGTAAGGGTGTTGTTTCTGGCGGGACCATCAGTTAGTGTGGAAGCTGAGCTGTGTTGAGATGAGTAGTTTTAGCCCTGGAACGCTCTTATCAACTCAACGTGGAAACCTCAGAGGAGAAAACTGATATAAGTGGAGGCACTTTTATGGTGACCAGGAGAATAAAGATGGCCAGAGTCACATCTTTTTAGCCTTCTTTAACAGCCTGCAGGGACCTTGAGACCGCTCCAAGGAAGAGCAGCTTAAAAACTGCTCTCTTTGATCATTCCCAAGAAACCACTCAAATCCTGAACAAAATAACACTGTAATCATCCCAATAATAATAGAAGATTGCTTGGCACATAGGTCAGTCAACGGTAATTTTCAGTCCTTTTAAACCACTTGATAAATTAATCTTGAGGGCCTGCTATGCATTAGGTGCTAAAAGTACACTGATGAAAACAACTAAAAAAAAATCTGCCCCCATCTCATGAAATGATGATGGTCTAACAGCTATATTAAAATGATATCATGATCTTTGAGTACTTTATGAGGTGGTTATTTTCGTTTTTTAACAGTTGAGAAAAGCAAGACTCAGGAAGATTATGACGCGGCAGGCCCTGGGGTCCTCGGCTGACGTGGCTGGGATCTCATCCAGGCCTTTCATCTCAAAGTCAGGCTCCTAATCACTGCTTCCCAAGACTTCAGCATGTAGGTTTATAGCGAATTCTAATCCCCAGGGCATGGGATCAGACCCCACAAAGTTTCCAGGGCTCCTTTACTCTGTGTCCTCAGGCCAGAGCAGAGTATCTTCCTCATTTTTCACTGAGTGCAATGCTTCCTCTTCCCAACAGTACCTTGGAAGACAAGATCAAGGAGAATGTTCTTTAATGGCCTCAGAATAGATTCCATGGTGCATCCAGAAGATTTGGAATGCATTGGAACAGACCTCCACGTAATATTTTTTCCTGTGGCAGGGTTTGAAATTTGAAAAACAAAATGCTGGGTTTCTCCTTGCAATCGCTGCTCTTTGTTGCTTTGTAGATAATTCCTAACAGTTTTTTGTTTTTCCTATTCCTGAGTACTCATAAACAAGGACAAGCAATGAGAAAATAAATTGGCCTTACTTTTAACATGAGCTGATTATTTCCCTGCCATGAGTTGTTTTTGAATATTAAAAAAAAAGGTAATAAAATTAAAATAGTCTTTGAGAGGGAGACAGTACACTGTTTATATTCTGCTTTGACCAAGCAGAGTCCATTGAGGGAGAAATAAAGGCTCTGTCATAACAAGCACACACATTTATTTATGAAAGAGATGTCTTGTTAACTTGTTATAAAAGAACAAAATAATTAGAAAAACTACAGGGGAAAACACATTGGGGGCAAAAAGTGAACTTAGGGTACACATAAAACTCTGTGAGTGGTTTATTGTTAGGGTGGCTAAGATGGATGAACCATCAAAATTGCTAACATTCTGTTTTAGGACTTATTTCTGACTCAGGTCACAGAGAACTGTCACTTTTATTTTGCCACAAAATAGTAAATAAATAAAAAGAGAATCCTTCCCCGCCTCAACTCCTGGACACAAAGAAATCCTCATTGCAGTTTTATTACCCTTCAAAAGACAACACTGCTTGCTTTTCAGAATGCTAGGTCAAGGGAACAGCACACTTTCATATTAACTTAAAGTACATTTCACAGCTTATTTCTGATTTTATGGCACTTCTTCTGGTTTCTGCCAGCTGAAAAAAAATCTGCTTTCACAGTGGAAGTCTGACAAGTTATTTCAACTATATTAACAGCAGGCTACAGTCAGTTGCTCTTTTGTGTTTTCTGTCATTCCTGTAGTTCCAACTAGAAATAAGGGGTCAAAATGTTGGAGTTTGGGGGATAACATTGGAATTACACTTAGTTTCTGTTAAGACATCAAAAGGAAAAGTTTCTGCCAAATACAAATTCTTGGCAATGTAGACCCAGTTCAGTGATCAGAAAAGGTGATCACTACCCTTAAAGCCACCCAACCAACCAAAAGGCAGCAAGGAGAAGGTCTGATTTAAGCCTGGAACAAATTCTTTTATATTTGTCTTAGCCCCACTTCTCAAGAAAAGCAGAACATGAAGCATGGATCAAGGCACAAACATTTAATTTCAGGGGTGTAAGCCTGAAGCAGTGAGAGTCAGGAGAAGAGGAGAAATGAAGCAAGGAAGTAAGTTAAGCATTGTGATAGGAAACATCGCTGCACTGGCTACTGCTTCACAAGGAGCCACCAAGAAACTCGGCTGGCCTCTTGGAAGGCACACTTACTTACCCTTATGTCAGAATTCCTGGGAAGGGTCCCGAGAAGGAACCACACCTTGGAGTGACCCAGAGAACAGGAAGGAGAGCCACTTCGGCCTGGCCCCTCTGGCCTCCTGTGTAATATATAGTTCACCAATAGGGAGCCCTCCCCTGTCTCCCCTCTACTTTTTGGTTGCTTTTGGCCACCTTGCAGCCACACATGATGTTAAATCCCATTTGTCTTTCATTGCTTTCAATTTCAGAAGAGGAGAGAGACATGGCTTAGGTGGGGAGACAGCCAAGGAAGAAAGGAGGAGATAGTCAAGGGAATCTAAGAAGGTTCAGTGAAATGCTTAGATTTGCATCACTGATTTGATTCTGAGCTTTTCAACAGGAAAAAAAAAAAAAAAGATTATCAGTTATATGGTTCACTAAACCCATAAAATAAGATCAAGTTAGTTGCTCAGAATACAACTAATCCTAATACTGAGTCATGGAAAGATTCTTCCTATGGTACACTGACACAGTTTAAGAGAATAAATGGCATCCTTGTTAATAGGATGCAAAATAATGATTTTCATAACATTGTTTTTTCAACTCTTCAGTATTGGACAATGATATACTAGCAAAGTTGTTCTGGTAAATGCTATAGGGGTCTAACAAGGCAGTGGAGTGTGATTCATTTTAAAATGTACAGGGGAAAGCATAGATAGCATAGATAGCATGGCCTTTAGGCAGCATACCACAATATTTATTCTCTCAAATGCATTTTTGATACATTTATGGCACCATTTATACCTTGGGTGAATTTCATAACTTCTCTTGGGATACTAATAGGTACCACATAAGGCTGTCACAAGAGTTAAACAAGATAACATACAGAAAATTCTAGTGACAAAAGATGTGAAGCTCAATAAATGACAGCTAATGACTCCTGGTTAATTTGGCAGGGAGAAGGAGAGATAGAAGCCCAGGAGAATCCCAGATTTAAAGCATAATGGCTAGGAGTATACGTGCTACCTTTAACATCACCAGCAAGAGGGGTAGTTTGAGAGGGAAGTTTATTTCAGTTTGGAACATGCTGAGTTCGAAGGATCAAAAAGATGTTCACGTGAAAATGCTCATTAAGAAAAATACGGTGGCTGGAGGACATCACCAAGGTGGAGGGCTCCTGAATTTCCCTCCTCCCATGAAAGCACCAAATATAAAGCTACACGTGCAGAATTCCCTCTGAGAGAAATCTAGAAACTAGCTGCATGACTCCTACACATCAGGCGACTGAGAAAACACCCACATCGAAATGTGTAGGAAAGGCTGAGACACTCTCACCGTAACCCTTGCCCCCAGCAGTGTGCCATACAGTTGGGAGGGAAACCCCACTCCCAGCTTCTCCCTGAGGAGCAAGAGGCTTGGACCATACATCTAGCACCCCGACTTTTAAGACTGCCACATGAGGGATGGACCTTCAATTCATCAGATCTGAAAGTCAATGAGCCTTGAGTTCACAAGTCCCACAGGACTAGAGCAAACAAAGAAAGAGTTGTCAATGGGTATGTGAGCATTCGTCATGGCTATTTCCCAGGGCTCAGTGCAGGGGGAAGAGGCAGACATGCCCATCTTCCAGTCTTTCCCTGGAAGGGGTTTGACTGCATACTTGACCGGCTGCTGCCTGACATCTGGCTTCCAATCAGAATGCATCTACATGCTCATGGTGATCCTTCTGCAAGCCTGAGGGCGCCGGGGAGCACTTCCCCACATTCCCCCTCTGGCTCACTCCAACAAGAAGACCAAGGCTGCATCTGCTTCCTCGAAGGAACTTGTACACACATCCAGTGCCCAACTTTCGTGGCAGTCACCTGAGGGATGGGACCTCAAATCACCTTTGATAGCCAACATGACTCATCATTCCAGAGTCCCACAGGACCATGTGAAACAAACAAACAAAAGCAGTTTTTAACTGGAAGCATAAACACTTCTTGCAAGGAAAGGATCTAAATAGACATTTTTCCAAAGAAGATGTAGAAATGGCCAATAAGTACATGAAAAAGTGCTCCACCTCACTGAACATAAGGGAAACAAAGCAAAACCACAGTGAGATATCACCTCATTCCTGTTAGGATGTCTATTATTAAAAAGACAAGAGATAACAAATGCTGGTGAGGATGTAGAGAAAAGGGAACCCTTATACACTGTTGGAAGGGATGTAAACTGGTACAGCCACTATTGGAAACAGTATGGAGGTTCCTCGAGAAAATAAAAATAGAACTACCATGTGATCTAGAATCCCACTTCTGGGTATACATCCAAAGGAAATGAAACCATTGTCTTGAAGAGATATCTGTACTTCCACGTTCATTGCAGCATTATTCACAATAGACAAGGTGTATATGATATATACACTATATATCAGTATAATTACATATTATTCAACCATAAAAAAGAAGGAAATTGTATCATTTGCAACAACATAGAAGAACCCAGAGGACATTATGCTAAGTAAAATAAGTCAGATAGAGAAAGATATATACTGCATGGTATCATTTCTATGTAGAATCTAAAAAAGAAAAAAGGTTGAACTCATAGAAACAGAGAGTTGAATGGTGGTTGCCAGGGGCAGGGATGGGGAGGCAGGGGAAGTAGGGAGAAGTTGGTAAAAGGGTCAAACTTTCAGTTATAAGATGAATAAGGTCTCAGGATCTACTGTATAAAGTAGTGACTACAGTTGATAATACTTCATTATATAATTGAAATTTGCTAATAGGGTAGAACTTGTGTACTACTCACCAAAAAAAAAAAAAAAAAAGGTAAATATGTGACATGATGCATGTGTCAATTAACTCAATTGAGGGAATTTCTTCAATTGAGGGAATATATATCAAAACATCATGTTGTACACTTTAAATATAATACAATTTTATTTGTCAATTATACCTCAGTGAAGCTGGAAAAAAAACAGAGAAAAATATGGTTGCCAAGTTTGGTTAGGAGATCTAAGTTCTGTGTGGTTAAGAAGGGTCTTGCACAATTTACAGTTCCTGAATTACTCACCCATTGCTAGGAATAGGGTAGACACTGCTGACTTTCTCCAGTGAGTTATGGAATTTCCCTTCTAATCTCATAAATTCTCTCGGTCCTTAATGCTTTTCTGTTGTCTGTGTTTTTCCAGGCTTTTGAGTGTGTACTCATTTGCATCCCATTTATTCCCTCCTCTCCTGGTCATCTTTACTCTTTTTGTTGCTTATTAGTTAAGTAGAATTAAAGGAAAGGCCTGCTCCTAATTAGTAGATGTGATAAAATGGCATTCTAATATGACAGAGGTCAGTGCTTCATCTGAGGGGAAGGCCTATGAGAAATTTTAAAGTCAGTTTGGATCTTTAACTTCAATGAACTCAATAAGGGTTTGCTGAAAAGCTACCAGGGAGTGCAACAAGAATAAAAGAAGTAAAAGAGCAATGTAGTTTCTGTACTTTAGGAGTTTAAAATATAATGAGAAAGATAAAAAAGTTCAATATAGATCAATAATAAAATAAAACAGTGAAATTAAATGTGAACCTGAATAGTGCAGCCAACTGGTATCTGTGGAATGAAGAAGAAAATCTAGAAATGAAAAGTGTGGGGAGCCTAAAGTAGATAAATGAGAAACAGTCGAGTAAACCCTGTTGGCAGGGACCTGGATCTTTGGTTCATTTTGGGGAGGGGTCCTCAGTCTGAATTTGCTATGTCCTGAAGCTTTAAAATGGCAGGCAGTTAACCCTTCAATCACGAATCGTTGGGAGTGACAAAAGGTGTTGTCACCCCCGTCCTTCTCCAGTGTGAGGGTAATATCACTATTGCACCTCCCCTCCCAAAAAAGGAGGAAAGAAGAAATGGCACGTTAAAAGCAGAACAAGATGCATAATCAGTCAACATCCACAGGCGATTTTGTTAAAGAAGAAAAACTAGACGACACTTTCAGTACTTGAAATTAGAGCACCCATTTCCAGACAGAAAGCAAATGCTGTGAGAGAAAACAGCTCAATTTAAAGGCGAATTTCCAAAAAACATTATAGCAAAGGACAACACAGAGAGGGAACGTGTTTTCAAATTGGTGACCGGTTTGTAAAGGATGTGTTTCTCTTGCTGTATTGGGTACCGAAGTGAATTTCAACATCCCTTCTCAGGTAAAGATGATTTTTGCCCCTAATGGGTATACTGATACCCAGGGGCTTATGCTCAATGAAGCAAGATCACGGGACTTTCAACAAAAGATTCTTCCCCCTTTGACCTCTTTAACAGGGAAAAGGCAGGCAACCTGTGGATAGCTGAAAGATTTCAAATAGGTTTTTAATCATGTTTTAATTTCATTCTCTATATAGTAGGTATGATAGGGTCCCACAAAAAAAATATGGCCAATCCCCAGTTTCTGTGAATGTGAATGTTAGTGACTAAACGTTTGTGTCCTCCCCAAATTCATATGCTGAAATCCTAACCCCCCAATGTGATGGTATTTAGAGTTCGAGGTTTTTAGGAGGTAATTAGGTCATGAGGATGGGGCCCTCACGAATAGGATTAGTGCCCTTTTATAAGAGTCTCCAGAGAGCACTCTTGCCCTGTTTCTGCCATGTGAGAACACAACAGAAGATGTCAGCCTGCAGCCCAGAAAGGGCTCACGCAAGAATCTGACGATTCTGGTACCCTGATCTTGGACTTCCAGTCTCCAGAACTGTGAGAAATAAATTGTTGTTTATAATCCACCCAATCTATGGTACTTTGTTAAAGCATCCTGTACTAACAAAAAAAAAAATGAACTTATTTGCAGATATAATTAAATTACGGATCTTGGGATGTGATCATCCTGGATTTAGGGTGGGTCCACTCTAAATTTGGTGTTACACACATACACACACACACACATATACACACACAGACATACACACACATACACACACAACTAACATAGATTGTAATCTTAAATCCTAAAAACAACTCATCCTGGTAGGTTCTACCTTCTTCATTTTACAAAAGAGAAAACGAGGTTTCTTAGTGTTAAGTGACTCGTTGGAGGCTGCCCCACTAACAGGTGCCAGAGTTGGGGTTCAAACCCCATTCAACTCCCCAGAGTGGGAGCTTCTTGCACTAAACTGCAGTGGTCTCTATATGGTCTCTATCCTCTGGTTGTCTCTGTGTGGAGCTGGAACGACAAGGAAGGGCACTTCCTAGTTCAACCTCAGTGGGGGACATGGGTAACTCAAATTTTTCACTGCTCTGCACATGTCTCTGAATGACTGCAAAAGTACAGTGAGTATGAATTTAGGGGTTCAAATGCATTTTAGTGACTAGGCAAATTTGCAAACAGAATCTGTGAATAATAAGGATCAACTATATTCAATATATATTATATATATATATATATATACACCTGGAAATATATAAATACATATTTCTTTCAATCTGTTTCCTTGGTCCCTGTTTCTATTTTCTGAAGGTGTGGCCTCCCAGACTGGGTCCTTGTTAGTTAGGCCTGACTGATACATACATGAGGCCTGCGGTTGCCAAATAGATTCTCTAGTAAGGAAATCTCATCAGATCCCTTTACTGACTATTCTGGATTTTCTTAAGGGTTGGCTATACAAAGGACGTATGTGGACCTGACCCTTGAACACCTCTGAACTCTATTTGCCCCTATTTATATAGAAGTTAAGACTTCCCATCTACCCCTTCCTTAGACCTTTCATTAAAAATGAAAAAAATATTTGAGTTGGAAATTAGCACCTTCACACTCTCCATTAAATCATCTCTTAGAGACAATATTGCTTTCTGCTTTCAAGGAAGGCCACGTCTGAGTATCTGCAGCGTTTGAGGATACAGCACAGTGTTGAATTGCAGGAACAGGAAATGTGTATATGTACTGCTTTTGGTTATGACAACTCTGATATATAGTACAGTAGGGAGCCCTTGGGTCCTGCATACCCTCTGTGAAACAGAGCTTATCTTACCTGAAAACAAATAAAAAGTATTTCTGAATAATTCATAAAATTTACTGGTTCTGTCAGGCTAAGTGATCTGTTTAATGCTTGACTGGATTAAGGAAGGGAGGCAAGACCTTTGGGAGGCTGAACCTCTCCTTCTCCTGACACTTCATGCATATTTTAGGACCTTGGGGTATTTTTCTCTTCCATCAGCTTGGCTGTTTGGGAAGAACCAAGGAGACCACATTGAATGAACCAACGAGACCAACCTAGCTTCAGAGTCGGGACTAATAAGTCAGTGATAAAAATATCCCAAGTGATTCCTCCAGAGGTGAGATGAATACTCCATTAGATCTATCCACCAATCTCTCCCTCTCCCCTTCCTCCACCCCTACAAAACTCCAAACACTCTCACACACACACCAGGTATAAAATTTTCTTCTAGCTTTATTGTTGATTCTGTCCCTGTATTCCTCAAAAAACTGACATACAGAAATTTCAGTGAAAGCTGCTATACCCTCATCCTGGTACAGGCAAAGGGTGTAGGAGAAACTACACTGTTGAATGATAGAACTGGAGATAAGAGATGGACAGAGATAGAGGAGAAATCATACACAATATCCTTCTGGAAATGGAAACTGGGAAGCCTCAGAAAGGCAGATTGAAAGTCACTTTGTGTGTAAAGCTGCTTCTAAACCAAAGGTTAAGAAGTTTGACTTCAAGAATTTTTTCCTAAAACCCCTTCACTTCCATTCAATATACCTGAGCTCTCTTGGGTCAAATCAAAGGGGGTGACACTGATATCTAAAGCCTCCTTAAGAGGGGTCAGACCTTTCAAACAGGACTTGATCAGATAGAATGATAACAATGGACTTTATTGTGAGAACTGGATCAGCTGGAAAGTCCCATTTGTTACTCATAGTTTTCTCAAGAGTAATTTCCATTGAGGCTTCTCTTTTTTTAATAGTCACCATTTCTTTTTTCAGTGAAACTAATAACTACAGTGCTACTTTCTGCTCTTTCATTTCTGCTTTTCATTATGTTTCTTACTTTTCTTCACTTATCAAGCCCACAGTGTTCTATGAAAGTGATGTAATATTCATACTTGCTCAATTCTCAATAATAGGCTTCCAGAATAAGGTCAATATTATATTTTATGTTTTGATTTGAATACCATGTGTTTTAAAAATTATTTTAGCATTTTCTTTGCAGAGGACTCCTACCAGACTTTAAGTGGCTAACACACTTATATTTCTCCAAAAAAAGCATAAGTTTCGCTCATTCATTCAGCAGAAATTTATTGCATGTCAGCCTCGGCCCTAGGCTCTGAAAACATAATGGTGAACATAACACTCAAGTGCATGCCTTTGTATGACTTTTATTCTAGTGGGAAAGACAGTTAATATATAGATACATGGCTCAGGTAGCGGTAAGATCTAAGAAGAAAACGAAAGCATTAGAGGGAAATAGTTAGGATCACCGTCATTGTCAGCACCATTATTTTATTACTGCAAACACAAACAAGTGTAAATGCTGCGAACACAAAGGGAAACCCATGGGGCTACAGTTGCTTTTCAGCCTCCATTTCACATTGGCTGTAGATTTATTCACTGAATTACCCAGAGACTCTGCAGTTTAATCAGAACATGATCTGTCACTTCCCAAATACAGTACATGACCTCATTTGTGCTTTAATCACATAGTATCATAACTATTCAGGCTTCCAAAAGCATTTCTATTTAGACCCTGGTCCTTATCTGACCTTGACATACTGAAAGTATTTATGAAGCCTGCAATTTATTCCTTTGTGTTTTAATCTGAGTTATTGGCTGAACTGTTGGTCATAGTTGGTTAATCTTCCTTCACCTTTAGGCAGAAATCTCTGTGGCTTCAAACTGCTGTGATAAAACTTTTAAAATGGCTAATCTTGATGGAGAAAATCTGCTTGGGTCATAAGATTTTTTTTTTTTTTCCTTATATTTTCACTCTGTACAACCGATCTCAGCCTCTCACCCAAGGTTTTCATATATTTTTGTTTCTTCTCTAAGACAGTTATTCTTGTAAACTTACATTTGAGAAGGAATTGCTGCCATACACTCAGATAGAGCTGCAAATTATTTCTTAATTCTGATATTGATTATTTATCTGTAGGCAAGTAAATCTATTAGGTCTGATGTAGTTACTAAATAGAGTTACAACCTCAAAGGTCTAGATTAAGTCTGATCCTCCTCTCCCTTCCCGAATGACCTTGAACGAGTTACTAATCTTTGTCTATGTCTTCATCTATAAATCTTAATAAAGACTGCAGTGATATCCAAGTGTTATTTGATAGAGGAAAATTCCAACCATAGGTGTTTCTGTAGAGAGTAATGAAAATCAACTATTCAAAAAACTATACTTTTCTAACAACCATTGATTAAGGAGTACAGATCAAGTGCCTTTAAAGTTAGGTGGAGAACTAGAATTAGACAAAAACCTGAATAACACCACAATATAGCCCATCAAAAATGGAGGAGAAAATTCTACTTCTGCACCATATTATGCCAACAAGATTGCTAGGTCAGTGAAGTGTTAGAACAATGAGAGACTTTTGGGTTGCTAAATACTATTATTAAGGAAATTTAAATAAAATAAAGGATTATAGCATGTCTCTGAGCACATTCCTTTGGAGGCATTTCTTCTTACGAATTGAAGGGTTGTAGATCTTATCTATCATTTCAAAAACCCTAAATTTCCTTCAAGGAATTTATAGATTTTTATTTTCTTTTAAAAAGGAATTGTCTAATTCTTCTTATTTAATTTCTCCTCCCTGTACTCTCACCAAATCACTGTGACAAAAATTGGAAAATTAACTCTTGCTCTTATATCTACATGTATATTGAATAAATATGTCTTTGAATATGGATTTTTGACAATCACTAAAAACAAATTGACTGGTAAACTAAAAAGAGAGTGGAGAGTCTATACATATCTCCTAGTCAGAAAAAGAAGCCGTACTAGAATCAGCTCTTTGATTTTTTAAAATCTACCAGCAAATCCTTCATTTTATCTCTCAGAGTTTTATTCACCACCATGTTGGCATATGGTTCTTAAGTCTGGAGTGTTACATGGGAGAACAAAGATACTTAAAGTGGAATGAGAGGTGGGGCTGGAGATGTAAAAGCCATCCAAACACACACCCTCTCCCTCTGTACTTTCTATGCCTTACCTGTAAATTTAATCTGAAAGCTTTTCTATATGAAGAAAACATCAATATGGTGACTCAATTGCCTTAAATAAGTATCTGGTAATGACGATAATTTTCACTGAAAAAGGATATTATCCATGGAAAGCTTTGTGTCACATACAGTGATAATCTTGGTGGGATCTTCATAAGTGTTGGATTTAGACCACTGAGTAGCAAATTTGTAAATGAAGAGCTCTCTGCAAGACAGTGTCATCAGCATTTGTTCCATCAATATCATTTGATTCTTAAATACAATAAGTTGTTCAGTATATGCAGTGAAAATTTGGGCAAATTGGAGTTCCTTCTCTGGGAGTTTGGAATTGGAACTGTATGTGTCCAACAGTAGTAAAAGCTGGTCTCTTAAAGACAGAAGATATGAAATCTAGCACTATGGCATTTTCCAGTAGGTGGATTGAGTAATTGAGAAAGATGATCTGCCACAACCAAGAATGACAGGATGGTGACGATCCACAGAGAGAAGGAAGGTGGGGAGTGGAGGATTGGGGGAGGGGGGAGGGAGGAGAGGGAGGGAGGGGGGAGAGAGAGAGAGAGAGGGAGAGGGAGAGAGAGAGGGGGAGAGGGAGAGAGAGAGGGGGAGAGGGAGAGGGAGAGAGAGAGGGGGAGAGGGAGAGGGAGAGAGAGAGGGGGAGAGGGAGAGAGAGAGGGGGAGAGGGAGAGGGAGAGGGAGAGGGAGAGAGAGAGAGGGGGAGATGGAGAGGGAGATGGAGAGAGAGAGGGGGAGAGGGAGAGGGAGAGGGAGAGAGAGAGGGAGAGAAACACTTTGTCTCAGGAGCCAGGCTGCATTCTTGCCCTGAGGTAATGGAACACCCCTGGATCCTTACAATAAATTCCCCTTTTGCCTGTTAAAACTAACCAACTGGTTTCTGTTGCTTGCAACCAAAGATTTCTAATAGTAACAGTCTTTGAAGTAATATCAACAAACAAAAAATGAGTGATCTAATGTTTACTGATTTCTAATTTTCTGATATCCTCTCAGAAGAATAAACCATCCCTTACAAAATCACCATCTGTGGGTGAGGTCCTCCATGGACCTTCTTGGTCCTTCATTTTGATTTTTCACTCCTTATTGTTCTCTTTGTCTAGGTCTCTTCCTGCTTATTTCAACTCTTATTTGTCAGTCTTGGCTTAAAACACAGAATTCAGAACTCCTGGCTGGATTCATTCATTAGGTCATTAAAAACTTATCCTCATATTGGATTATTCTCGCCTAATACTGAAGAGAGAAAGCAGCTATTTGTCTTCCGTCCACACTTTTGTGAGGTGAAACCACACTCCAAAACATGCTTATTCTTTAAATTAGCTTCTATCGTCTTACTTGATCCAATCAAATAAATATTTCTCAGAATCAGATGTGAGTTTAACAAATACTGCATTTGACCCTAAAACCTGACATCCTTATTTAGAAAACTGTGGTTCCTGAAATAATTACAGTGAATTAATTATAATTTGTTCTAGTCTTTTTACCACTATGACTGGCTGGAAAATTAATGAATCTCTTATTACCTCAGATTATAATAGTAGTTACTTTTCTCAAGTACCTGATATGGGTTAGGTACTCCTATGGCATTTTTTTTTATATGGCATGACTAATCACTGAAATAGCCCTATAAGGTTTAATGGAGAGGTTTATTAAGGTTAAACTACTTATCCAAGAATATACAATAAGAGGCAAAACTTTGACTGGAATCCAGTTCCCTGTGGATCTCAGCACAAAGGTTGTTTCCACTAAACCAAGTGGTTTCTAAATAAATAATCACTCCTATACATCCTACAATTGGAAAGAGGGAAAGATACCCCCTAAAAGTTTTCCCTCATTATCTAGAGAGACAAAAAAAAAAAAAAAAAAAAAAAAGAATTCTTAGAAAAATTAACACAAATTTAAAAGTAAAGATAATGACATTAAACTTTTTAAATTTAAAAAATGTATTACCATTCCAAAGAGTATAAAATTTTTACTAGACCATTCCAAAAATAAAACGTTATTTTCTCTCCTTCTGACAGATCATAATAGGCTACCATCGTGCATTGTCTTCTAATCTTTGGGGATGATCACATCACTAATGAGATAGCTCTTTGCTGTACAGATGAGGCTGAAGACTGTTTTATGACCAGCACTGCTTACCACAGTAAGTTCTCACAAAGATGTCCCTTTCTCTTTGCAGCTGCAGTTACTATTTGCAAGGTTTGTTTCTATCTGCAGTTCTCTTTAACCTCATAATCTACTCGAAATCTTTGCTTAACATGAGCCGTCCCTTTTCTGCTTACTGCATCCACTGTAATCTGTCAGACGTGGTGATTTCCCAGCATTCCAGAGCTCTGGTCCATTTTCCGAGGTGGTTTGTATAAACCTCCTCTGCTCACTGCACTTAAGCTCATCCTGTAACAGCTGTTTGGTTAGCCCGCTGCCATCCATATTCTCTGCTTGGACAACGCTGGTAAACTGTTATGACAAGTATCACTTTTAACTATTAATCAACACAAAATGTGCAAAACATAGTGTTAAAAGACAGGATGTGTTCTTCCTTGTGATTTACTTGGGGGGATGACACTACACACAGGAAAAGAAAATGGACAAGCCATACGAGTGGTTCTAATAACTGATCACAAAGAGGCTCATGGAGAATGTGGGAAATAAACTTGGTTTGGACGATGAGTAGGATTCCTAAAAATGATTGGTGGTGGCAGGTAGACTGGAGGGCATGCAGCAGCTACTACTTGTGGAAAACTCATTGTGTCCCAAGCACTAATCTAAGGACTATATATGCATTATCTCAATGAATTCCCACCACAAATTATTAAGGTTTGTATTAATATTTTCTCCAATTTTTACAGATAAGCAGCAGAGGCTCAGAGAAGTCATTTTCCAAATAGAGGAATAGAAATTCAAACACAGAAAATTCTGGCTCCTAAAGTTTATGTTACAATATACAGCCCAAGCAAAGACATGGAAGGAGACATGGAAGACAACCACATTTCAGAATGCGGGAGCATTAACAAGAGTAAACTGGAACTTTGCAGTTGGCATTGCTGCAAGCAACTGAATGGATACCTTTGGAAGTTCCAGAGCAGCCTGAGGATAGGATGCAGGAATGGTTTAGAAAAGCTAAAGGAGAAAAATTACTTGTAATGAAAAGCAGGTAAAAGCAACAGTTGATATGCCAAACAATATGGGTCAAAACTATGGGGTTAGTGTAGGAAGAGAAGGAAAAGGACAGTTATCTGGGCCATTGAAAAGGACAAATCAAAGGGTTATATCTTGTTCTTAAATAGTAAGAGGTCTTCGACTCTACCAAATTTTTACCCAGATAATTTAAAAATTTTAAGCAATTGGCCTGAGAACAAAAGAAGTGTGAAAAATGACTGAAAGATATATATATTTTAAAAGCTTATTCTCAGCGTTTTTCCTCTAATTTCCACCCCTAAAGTTAAAATGATCTTTTGAATTTTATGAAAAAGAAAATTTCACTTCAGGGAAAAAGTAGTGTTGTGGCTATAAGAAGTATAATACTTATGTCCAGAGGAAGAAATAGTTAGACATATGTGGTTTCTTTTTTGTTTTATTTTGCTTACCATATTTTGAAACAAATGATCCTAGCACTAGTTTTCCGGTGATAGAGTACATATTTCAGGTGATTTGGAGGATGGACTTCTAAGTAGAGAAATCAATGTTGGGATCCTTAGCAAGAAAGTCTAAGACACTGTTGGCTAGTCTTTTTTTTTTTTTTAATCTTTTTTTTATTGCAGTAAAAGTCACATAATATAAAACATACTATTTTAACCATATTTAACTGTACAATTCAGTGGCACTAAGTCTTTTCGATCAATTTTGAAAAATCACAAAAATAAAACAAATCTGCTAAGACCTTTATCTCAAGAAAGACATCTTTCTTTTCTTTTGTCAAATGAATATTTGGGATAGGAGTTTTAGAAAAAAAGACCAGGATGAGCTTTTTTCATTACCTATGACCAAGAATAGGGTCCAACCTAACAAAAAACCAGTTGTACTATATGGAATTTCTTCCTCTTAAAATAACGTTCACAATTCCCCAGCAGGGATTCCTCTCTGATACTTTGCTCATTACAATCCAGCTTACAGTGGATTTAAAAACATATTTTTCTTTTTCCCACACCATCTTTATTTGCCCTTAATATTTTTGCATGCTGATACCACTTTTGCGTTCCTTTTTATACAGTATCCAAGTTTTACCAAAAACCATAAAGGAACTTTCTGCAAACAAAACCTTTGTGAGGAAAATCAGCATAATACTTCTGAATACATAAGCTATGATCACAACGCTCTGACTCAGATCAAATAGCAGCAGAAAAATGTAAAGGTTAGGGAAGAGTAAAAGATTTGCCAACTTTCTATTTTTAAACATCTGGTCATTTCTTTACAGAAGAGTTGTAAAATGGTAGCAGGGGGTACAGCATGTTTTCATTCAAAAATACAGTCCACGTTTTCATGTGTTTCCAAGTCATTTTTGTTTTATCACTAAAAAATTTCACATCCCTAAAGAACCAACAATAGAAAGAAAAAGAGCCCAGAAATTTGAGTCAAATTGTGAGAAAGGGGCTTCCCTGGTGGCGCAGTGGTTAAGAATCCGCCTGCCAATGCAGGGGACACAGGTTCGGGCCCTGGTCCGGGAAGATCCCACATGCCATGGAGCAACTAAGCCCGTGTGCCACAACCACTGAGCCTGCACTCTAGAGCCCGTGAGCCACAACTACTGAAGCCCGCGCGCCTAGAGCCCATGGTCCGCAACAAGAGAAGCCACTGTTATGAGAAGCCTGCACACTGCAACGAAGAGTAGCCCCCACTCGCCGCAACTAGGGAAAACCCACATGCAACAATGAAGACCCAAGACAGACAAAAATAATAAATAAATTAAATAAATACATTTATAAAAAAAAGATTAAAAAAAAATTGTGAGAAAGATGAAAAATGAATCACTAGAGCATCTAAAATAGATATGAAAGAGGCCAACTGAATGTTTGCCTTTTTATGTGCCCAAAACTAGAAGCCTTAATTATGATTCATGATGCCATTAATTTTTTTAAGTCTGAGAGTTAATAGAATAATGATTTTTAATTGAGTGCTAAAGATTCTTAAATCACTTTAAAAAAATAAGCAAGTACTTAAATCATACAGATAGTTCAGGAAAATGAAGGGAGCCTTAGGACACAAATTTCATCAGCAATCTCAGATTCATAGTTGAAGGTTGAAGGTGAAGAAATTTGTATGACTACCCAAATTATTTTCAGAAGTAAAATTGATGCATTAGTTCGACTGTGAGGGGCTGACAATACTATTTAACCTGTAAAATTTTCTAATTTATTATTTTCCAAACTACTTGATTAACCTGTAACTTCCATATAATCGGAAACATGTTTTTGAAGCGTTGTTGCCTGATAAACATTCCTTAATTAACACATGTTGTCCTAATATTTATATTCACTAGATAAATAATTTGAATTTCCATTTCCTCCAAGACCTTGACAGACACAAATAAAACTGATGGCAGATGAAAACTGGTTGTTTTGGATTGTATGTGAAATGACCTCTTCAGGCCTTTTTATTATCTTATAGCTCTCCATCAATCATGTTGTTTATGAAGTCTTCTCAGTTAAAATTTTACTGCCAACCATCCCCCCTTCTAAACTTTCTTCCAGTTCCTGTTTATGCGCATGCATTTATTCATTCTTTCATTAAGCATCTAACATATTCCAGGTAATATATACCATATTTGTTTATATTTCTGCTTCCTGGATATGCCCAACTCAAGTTTTCCTGCAAATTTTTATCCCTCCATGGAATTCCCTCTCTTTCTTCTCTATGTAACTTTCACCCATCCTTCAAGAATCAGATTGTTTCACTCACGTTTAACTTTTGCTTCTGATCACTCCAAGTCACAGTGATCTTGGCCACTAAATCTGAGTCATTTTTGTACTGCCCTATATAATTAGCATACACTCACTACTTAACTTCCTTGTCAAACATGTCTAGGAGCTTGCCCTACAAGTTGGCAAGCTCCATGTTAGGGATCTTATGAAGTATTTTTTTGCACAGCATTAAACACAATGAATATTTAGTGTTCAAAATTATGGATAAATGGAAGAAAGAATGATTAAATGGCTGATTGACTGACAGTGAAGGAATGAATTTGACTGGTTGCCCAGAAGTCATCAAAGCATATAAATTATATCAGGGAGGTTGAGGGGAGCATACATTTCCCAAAGGGGTAAAGAAACATGGCACAAGAGACTTACTTCCATTCAGTATAATGAATACAACAGCAATGCTTGAAGTCTCAAAGGATCTGGAAGCTGATGCCTTCAGAATCTGTTGCCACAAACTCCCCTAGCCCACTGCAATAGAAACTTGATCTAAACTGTTGAGATGGTGTAACAGACAAATTGTTATACAGCAGGAACTTCCCGCAAACCTGTATGCTTCTCACTACAGACTAGGCGGCAGGACCCTCAAACTATACTTCCCCCGAAAAAAGGAGCTAATGGAAGACTATGGTTACATACATTTTTGCACCTGGAAAACACAGGTGATGACAAAGCAGAAGATAGGTATTAGAGATAAAATGACAACAACAAAATACACTCACACACACACACTCACTGCTGTCCTGCGTAATCTCAGTCTCTCTTACATAAAACTTGGCCACATTTTTTCCACAATCTATTCAATTCCATTGGTTTATAGCTGAGGAAAATGTCTCTCAGATAACATTTAAACAACAGATTTTACTGCCTTCACAACAGAGACAAAGACAGTCTGGAGATTTGGAAAAAGCACTCATGAGGTTTGGAAATTGATCTGGATATTTTGCTGGTTTGGGCACCTCTTCAGTCAAACTGGTTAGTCTGCTGATTAATTTGTTTAAGTACAGGACTAGACTCCATCTCATGCTTTAGACCAAAATAGGCTTCACACCCACTCTCATCCATTTAGGCTTCAAGGAAAGATCACCAAGGCAAGGGTGGACTCTTGATTTTCATATGCTTTCCTAACACATGCCATTTTCCTTTTTGTAACATGATTATATTTATAATTATTTGTTTAATGTCTGTTTTTCCCACTATAAGCAGGGACTGTGCTGTCTTCTACATTATGTCAATGTCATTATAGTGTCAATACAATGATCAATACATATAATGAGGGTTGAATGAATAAATGGGCATTCTGAACTCAAATTCAGGTCATTATTAAGAAACAGAACCATATAATGCAATAAGACAGTTACTAATCTCCAAATGCTCATTTAATCGCTTGACTTTTAGAGGCCAAGACAGTCTGAAATGCTTGGTTGTATTTTTTTTTTTTTAATTACAGTAAACTAACAGAGACTATTCCTTGGATAATAGAAAACCTCCTCAGCCATGCTTTTGCTGTTTATGCTTGTTGTATTCCTTCTATTTTCGTGAAAAGTATACTAGAGTTTTAGATTAGATGAGTGAAAGTAAAGCAAGGATGGATGTAGGCAATGGGAAAAATATACTGAAATATGTGAAGGAATAAACACATTAAAAGGGGAAATGAGGGACTTTTTGACAAGGCACACTATTAAGCATTTTCTGAGGAAATCACATATGTACCCCCTAAAGGCAGTCAGTCATCTGGCAGCTGAGTCTCCATCCTGGTGGATGGTTTTAATGAATGAGAGGAGTGTCTCATAGCTGAATATTTTCCACCCTGAAAGACGCACTGCAGATGATGCACCATTTAATAAAGTACATCATAAATCTGGAACACATGGATATACGCTTTCAACATTTAAGAGGAAAATGAACTTAAAATTCTAGGATGAATCTGAAGAGGTGCACTATTAAATCACTAATTGGGATAGGCTGCCGTTACATTTTAAATGTCTGTGTGCTCCTTAAATGGGAAAACATGATTTTGCGAAAAAGAAGTACAGTTAATACTTGAAGGAAAACAATCCTTAACAGTAGGGAAATTTTGTAAGCAAGAACAGCAAGTCTTATACTCTACCCAGCCTCAATAATTGGTTATGAGCTTTAAATAAATGTTAGACTTACATATAGACATCTAGAGATCTTTTTATATCTTTTTTTGTATGTTTCTGTTGGAATTCCCAACATTCATTTCAGAGTCTCATTTAAAACTCGAATGGCGATTGTGTCTCTAGGTAACATTATTCTGATACTGGGCAATAACATTTACGTATTAAACTACATTTTTTCCTGCTATACAATTTTTATCTATTTCTGGGGAAAAATTGTTTTCGAAGTTTTGGGAGACTCTATTTTCCCTTTTGGCTTGTTGAAGTTCATACTAGCCATTTGATTTTGTAAACAAGCAAGAAATGATCGAAGTCTAAAAAAAATTTTAAAGGTTAAAAAATGTGACTTCTTGTGTTTTCTTTAAAACTCAACTTGTGTGGGGATTGCTCCAATAAGGAACCATTAATTTAAAGGTAGAAAAAAAGTCTGTATGGATTAAACATTTTTTCCTACTCTACAATATTTATCCATGTCTGTCCGGGAAAAAATGTATTTTATAAGTTTGGTGGGAAATATTTTCT
Source organism: Eschrichtius robustus (assembly GCF_028021215.1). Classification (NCBI taxonomy): domain Eukaryota; kingdom Metazoa; phylum Chordata; class Mammalia; order Artiodactyla; family Eschrichtiidae; genus Eschrichtius; species Eschrichtius robustus. The sequence continues at coordinate 65,857,657 of NC_090841.1, read as the reverse complement.
CCCCCTGAAAGCTGCCTTAGAGCATTTGATAAAGTTCAAATATCAAACTTGAATCCATTCATCAGATCATACCTGTGGGTGTTTATGCTGTTATAGGGAATCGCTTTTTCCAGAATAGTAAAAGCCAGTTGCTTTTCCATAATATTGTCTTTAAGGTAGCATGTGGAGTTCAGAGTAGTTAATTGGTTTCACAGAAAAAAACAAGATGTAGCATTATTTAAACAACTCTGGAAAACGTCATGGTTTATATAAATGAACTCGCCATCAAATAGGTTGATGGGGGGATCGGGGGTGTGAAATACTAAAGGAAGAAAAATATTAAAAATTAAAATGCAGTTTCTATTGCTACTCTTTTTACTTGAATCAGTTCCCAAGCAAGACTTCCATTTAATTTAAAGAATTCTTTAGAGACTAACCACACTGATAGCCAGAATGAAGAAACATTATGTTTGTAATGTGCTTCTATTTCTGTAACCTATTTACCTCATAAAGCCTGACAGATGACTGCACAGCACAGCCTCAAACTCATGCAGGGTTCATGGTAAAAACTCTTGTGTGAACATTACTAACATTATATATGTATATTTTTTTGCTGTGAGAGGTTGGTGTGGAAGAGTATGTCTTAAAAGAGGAAGTGCTTTCTACCAACATTATGAAGGTTATAAGTTACTCTATATGCATTCAGTAACTTAAAAATATTGCCCAGAGGCTGGTTGAAAAGTAGATATTTCAGAATAAGAGTATCATAAATCAAAAACTGGGAGTTCAAATGGAAGACCAAGATAACACATCACTTTACATACTAGTCATTAAAAAATGGGCTCGATTTGAATTTTTATGTATAGTCCCAAATATGATTGCATTAATATAAATTGGTGATCTTTGATGGCATTTTCTTTTCTCAACCTATGAGACTGTTTGTGAAGGTGAATGGAAGCTACAAATTTATCAGTCAAGGAGTTCATGTGAGGGCAAAACCACCACCTCCAATCTCCTCTGATAAGAATCAATGGCCAGGGCTTCCCTGGTGGCGCAGTGGTTGAGAATCTGCCTGCTAATGCAGGGCACACGGGTTCGAGCCCTGGTCTGGGAAGATCCCACATGCCGCGGAGCAGCTGGGCCCGTGAGCCACAATTACTGAGCCTGCGCGTCTGGAGCCTGTGCTCCGCAACAAGAGAGGCCGCGATAGTGAGAGGCCCGCGCACCGCAATGAAGAGTGGCCCCCGCTTGCCACAACTAGAGAAAGCCTGCATGCAGCAACGAAGACCCAACACAGCTAAAAATAAATATAAGTAAATAAATAAAAAGATTACTATAAAGAAGAGTTAACATTGCTGAACTGGCACTACTTCACAAAATGATCTGAAGATTCAATGTAACACCTATCATAATGCCAGCTATAATCTAAAAAAAAAGAATCAATGGCCAAGTAAACTCGGTGTTATGGATAAATACTAAATAAGGCATGGAACAGTGTTATTACAACCTTGATGAAAATTATTTCACGTAACTATCTATAAATACATAGGATAGATTTATTTTTATTATATAGGCATTTAAAATTTTGCTATGATATAGTAGATGGGTGGAAAATAGTTTGATGAGTATATATGAGATATATGAGCTTTAACTATAAAGACTTACAAAGTAATAAGGAAGTTAATGTCTGCATTAGTCATCTTGGGAGGCCTCATACACCTTAATCCCATGATCAAGTCACTATTAAAACAAGCGTGAAACTTCTCTTTTGGAATGCTTTCAGAGCTTGGAGTAACTACAGATTAGAATATTCATAGAAAGAATGTTGTGTCCTGTTAATGATAACTTCCACTTTTGCCAATAGCTGCAAGTCATACAAAACCATTTTAATTTAATTTTTAAAGATGTGAGATTGGGGCTTCCCTGGTGGCGCAGTGGTTGAGAGTCTGCCTGCCAATGCAGGGGACACGGGTTCAAGCCCTGGTCTGGGAAGATCCCACAGGCCGCAGAGCAACTAGGCCCGTGAGCCACAATTACTGAGCCTGCGCGTCTGGAGCCTGTGCTCCGCCACAAGAGAGGCCGTGATAGTGAGAGGCCCGCGCACCGCGATGAAGAGTGGCCCCCACTTGCCGCAACTAGAGAAAGCCCTCGCACAGAAACGAAGACCCAGCACAGCCATAAATAAATAAATGAAAATAAATAAATAATTAAAAAAAAAAAAAGATGTGAGATTGATTTTCCTATTTGGCTTATGGTTGGGGGCCATGCAGCAAGCTGAAGAATTATGACCAAAGACGAAGCCTAAGCAATATGACAGCTTAGTAGATGTCTCAAGGATACCCCAAATCCAGAAATCTAAAGGTAAACATATGCAGCAAACACTTAGTTGTCCAGAAGAAGCCAAAAAATATTAATTCAATTAAATATCGAGGGGTGGTGTCATCACAGTCAACCAGAAAGTGTGTGTGGTGCTTGTCTTCCTGTCGAAGGCACCCAATAAGTGCCACCCTTGAGTCTGTCTTCCTGTCTAAAATACCTGATATTTATGTGAGCTGCACATGGACAGGTGTCCTGGATTGAAGAAAAAGTAAGAGGACTCAGATAAAGGTTACTGAAAGCTGCGTCTGTGGAAGAGTTGTATCCTGGATTTTGGGAAAAAAAGATTGAGTTCTGCTGCTAAAATTGAAAAATGATAGAAAAAATAAATTAAGGGAAGCCCTCTGTTTTAGAGATGACAGCAGAATCTCAATAAGGAAATTAAGCAGTCAGTAAAGGGTGGAAGTGAGGAAAGAAAGTCCAGGTCTCTGGACTTTTTTTTTTTTTTTTTTTAATCCTTTTCTACCAGACACTGATTTCTTCATGGCATTTGACAATGTATATCATGAGATCCTTGTGGGCGAGTAAGAGAAACGTCAGCTGAATAACAGCAATATTAGGTTGCTTCAAAACTCACTGGACAACATGACTGCAAAAGGGGTGAAAATAGCCTTGTTGACCTAGAAGAGGTTCTAGAACAAGAGCTCAGCCCTTGAGTTGTTCTGATCAACTTTCTATCGAATGTAATAAATGTTTACCAAATTTGTACGATACATCAAGCTGAAAAGGAAAGGTGATATGTGTGATGAATAAACAAGAATTCCTAAAGTACTGAACTACTTCAAAATAAAGTGAATATTTTTAGTAAAGAATATTTAGTAACAAAATTTTTAGTAAAAAACTCAGAATATATATATAAATTAACACTTGTACGCATGTTCAACTAATCATTGCACAAATAGAGTATGAGAAAGAGCCGATTTAATGGGGGCCAGAAAAAGACCGAGTAATTTATGTTGTAGGCAAACTCTAGATGATCCTTTACCCAATACGATGACTTGAATTTTCTAATGCAACCAAAAGAGGAATGAATAGATTGTTTAAGATATTTCTACATCATTAGTAATTTTTTTTTAAAAAGTAAATCAAATCAAGACACTTCTTTCTGACAGACTGCCAAAACTCAAAAAAACTGGCATAGCCAGCATTGACAAGTTTGCTTATTTCTCAAACTGAGGAGCATTACAACAATATGCATTAAAAACCTTTAATATAGTATATATTTTTCACATTTTATAGTTACAAATTTACATTTAGGAATTTTTCCTGAAGAAATGATTATGGATGCATTCAAACATGTTTGTACAGGGATCATTATCAGAGTGATGTTTATAATAGCAAGCAGAAAACAGTTTTACTATCCAATTAATAGGGAAAAGGTTGAGCAGCTTATGAAGAGGCATTTCTTTAGCGGAACACTATACAGTATAGATTTTTAAGAGCCATCATTCAAACTAGATTTTGATTTATGAAAATACAAAGAGGTTAATGATATGTTGTTGAGTGACAAAAGCAGATTACAGAAGAGTGAGTTATATGAACTCTTGTATCTACCTGTCCGTTTCTTGGTATCTATAATGTGATTACGTTAACACGTGCATTTTATATACAAAAACTGGGTTATGTTATGCAAAAAATGTTGATTGTGTCTAATGTTTTCTTTTGCTTTTTATTGCAAATTAGTTATTAGCATAACTAAATAGCAAAATGAATTTTAAAACAGACAAATAAGTATTTACAGAATTGGAGAGATCACATGAGACCAATGTTTAATTTCCGGTCCAGAATAACAAAGCATTTAGTTTGTTTCCTTATTATTAAACCCATATTTGAGCATGGAATAATATAGAAAGTTCACAAAAGTTTAAGTGAGAATATAGCTCTCTGATTTTCAAAGTGCCATCATTTTCCTTGTAGGAAATCAGGCAGGAAATTACCACTATAAGTATTTTTGGAGTGCCTGTATTGGGGTCTCACACGTCTAGATTCATTCTAGGCCAAACATCAGTGTGACTTATACATACGCTTTTTTAAAATACGGGGATGGCTTAGCACAGTCATTATGAAAAAAAAAAATATACATATATATACGCATATAAATGGCTGACAGAGAAGGTGTACATGTTTTCAAAAAGCAACTAATTTTAAGTAAATTGTATGGAGACAAAATTCTTGGAGAGCTTCTATTGTTCCAAACCGTTGTCTTGAACGGTGGTTGGAGCTGTGCTTTTGCAGGGGCAACGTGATTTGGCAAATCTTTCTCTGAACAATGCAGGGCTATGAAGGAGTGTCAGCATATGGCAGGGCCGAGGTACAATTACCAATTGAAAGGTAATTTCTCCTGAGGTTCAGATGTTAATAGAGATATAGAGAGGGAAAACCAAACAAAGTAACCTCACCGAAATCTGAAACACAACGGGAAAAATTCTTGCTGGCCATTGACTCACAGAATAAAACACTAAGCATAATGACATCAGCAGAGTTTGCTTTGTCCAGATTCCAACTTTAAGTACATTTTGAATAGTAAAACACACATAGCAATGTACATTATGAACATTAAAGTACTAGGGCAGTTAAACTGAACAGCAGCGTAATAATCAATAGCACTTGGGAACATGGCTTTTGTGGTGGTTAATATTACTTTTATATTTTAATGCTTTTTTTTTTTTGCTAGTTCTTTGTATTTCTACAGATACGTCCATACTTCAGGGTTTTTTTTTGGTAACTCTAGTATTTCTTAACAAGTCTTACTAGTGTGACACTACAAATAAACTATGGCAAAACTAACAACAACAGAAACTTAGTGTTCAAGAAACCGAGTCTCTTTTATTAGTATTAAAAAAAGAAAATTCCAGACAGAATGAGGATTATGTAAGAGAGGAAAAGAATAAGACAACTTTTTCTCCATAAAATATAACTTTTCCTAAGCAAAACATTAAGAAAAAAATAGAGCCGAAAACTACAAACCCAGTTGTAATGTGCTATGTGTTGAAGCAATCTGGTATAAATTACTGATGGAGGCCATGCATAGAGGTCATATGCACAGATGAGCTTGTACAGCAAAAGTACAAAATGGTCCTGACCTGCATCATGAGTTTTCATCTAAACCTGGCCTATGACGGCAGTCTCTAGGGTAACAACAAAAGGGCTACTTTAAAACATTCAATATAACAACCTAGGAGACCTTCAAGATGGCGGAGGAGTAAGACGCGGAGATCACCTTCCTCCCCACAGATACATCAGAAATACATCTACGTGTGGAACAACTTGTACAGAACACCTACTGAACGCTGGCAGAAGACCTCAGACCTCCCAAAAGGCAAGAAACTCCCCACGTACCTGGTAGGGCAAAAGATAAAAAGAAAAACAGAGACAAAAGAATAGGGCAGGACCTGTGTACCTCTGGGAGGGAGCCGTCAAGGAGGAAAGGTTTCCACACACTAGGAAGGCCCTTTGCGGGCGGAGAATGCGGGTGGCGGAGGGGGGAGCTTCGGAGCCGCGGAGGAGAGCGCAGCCACAGGGGTGCGGAGGGCAAAGCGGAGAGATTCCCGCACGGAGGCTCGGCGCCGACCAGCGCTCACCAGCCCGAGAGGCTTGTCTGCTCCCCCGCCGGGGCGGGCGGGGGCTGGGAGCTGAGGCTCGGGCTTCGGTCGGATCGCAGGGAGAGGCCTGGGGTTGGCGGCGTGAACACAGCCTGAAGGGCCTAGTGCGCCACGGCTAGCCGGGAGGGATTCCGGGGAAAAGTCTGCAGCTGCCAAAGAGGCAAGAGACCATTGTTTCAGGTGCGCGAGGAGAGGGGATTAAAAGCACCGCCTAAACGAGCTCCAGATGGGCGCGAGCCGCGGCTATCAGCGCGGACACCAGAGATGGGCATGAAACGCTAAGGCTGCTGCTGCCGCCACCAAGAAGCCTGTGAGCAAGCACAGGTCACTCTCCACACCTCCCCTCCCAGGAGCCTGTGCAGCCCGCCACTGTCAGGGTCCTGTGATCCAGGGACAACTTACCCAGGAGAACGCACGGCGTGCCTCAGGCTGCTGCAACGTCACGCCAGCCTCTGCCACCGCAGGCTCACCCCGCATCCATACCCTTCCCTCCCCCAGGCCTGAGTGAGCCAGAGCCCCCCGAAGCAGCTGCTCCTTTAACCCCGTTCTGTCTGGGCGGGGAACAGAAGCCCTCAGGCCACCTACACGCAGAGGCGGGGCCAAATCCAAAGCTGAACCCCAGGAGCTGTGCGAACAGAGAAGAGAAGGGGAAATCTCTCCCAGCAGCCTCAGAAGCAGCGGATTAAAGCTCCACAAACAACTTGATGCACCTGCATCTGTGGAATACCTGAACAGACAACAAATCATCCCAAAGTTGAGGCGGTGGATTTTGCGTGATTTTGTCTGTATAGCTTTGCTTTTACCATTTGTCCTACGGTTCTGTCTGTCCGTTTTTTTAAAAATATAACTTATAGCCCTTGTTTTCATTGGTGGATTTGTTTTTTGGTTTGGTTGCTCTCTCCTTTCTTTCTCTCTTTCTTCTTTTGTTTAATTACTTCTTAATTTTTTATTTTTAATAATTTACAAAAATTTTTATTTTAATAACTTTATTTCTTTTTATTTTCTTTCTTTCTTTCTTCCTTTTTTTCTCCCTTTTCTTCTGAGCCATGTGGCTGACAGGGTCTTTGTGCTCTGGCCGGGTGTCAGGCCTGTGCCTCTGGGTGGGAGACAGGAGTTCAGGACACTGGTCCACCAGAGACCTCCCAGCTCCACATAGTATCAAATGGTGAAAGCTCTCCAAGGCATCTCCATCTCAACGCTAAAACCCAGCTCCACTCAACAACCAACAGGCTACAGTGCTGGACACCCCATGCCAAACAACTAGAAAGACAGGAACACAACCCCACCCATTAGCAGAGAGGCTGCCTAAAATCATAAGGTAACAGACACCCAAAAACACACCACCGGACGCGGTCCTGCCCACCAGAAAGACAAGCTCCAGCCTCATCCATCAGAACACAGGCACCAGTCCCCTCCACCAGGAAGCCTACACAATCCACTGAACCAATCTTAGCCACTGGGGGCAAAAATAACCAATAACAATGGGAAGTACGAACCTGCAGCCTGCAAAAGGGAGACCCCAAACACAATAAGTTAAGCAAAATGAGAAGACAGAGAAACACACAGCAGATGAAGGATCAAGGTAAAAACCCACCAGACCAAACAAATGAAGAGGAAATAGGCAGTCTACTTGAAAAAGAGTTCAGAGTAATGATAGTAAAGATATCCAAAATCTTGGAAATAGAATGGGGAAAATACAAGAAACATTTAACAAGAACCTAGAAGAACTAAAGAGCAAACAAACAATGATGAACAACACAATAAACAAAAATAAAAATTCTCTAGAAGGAATCAATAGCAGAATAGCTGAGGCAGAAGAACAGATAAGTGACCTGGAAGATAAAATAGTGGAAATAACTACTGCAGAGCAGAATAAGGAAAAAAGAATTAAAAGAATTGAGGACAGTCTTAGAGACCTCTGGAACAACATTAAAAACACCAACATTCGAATTACAGGGGTTCCAGAAGAATAAGAGAAAAAGAAAGGGACTGAGAAAATATTTGAAGAGATTATAGTTGAAAACTTCCCTAATATGGGAAAGGAAATAGTCAATCAAGTCCAGGAAGCACAGAGAGTCTGATACAGGATAAATCCAAGGAGAAAACACGTCAAGACCCATATTAATCAAACTAATAAAAATTAAATACAAAGAAAAAATATTAAAAGTACCAAGGGAAAAACAACAAATAACATACAAGGGAATCCCCATAAGGTTAACAGCTGATCTTTCAGCAGAAACTCTGCAAGCCAGAAGGGAGTGGCAGGACATATTTAAAGTGATGAAAGGGAAAAACCTGCAACCAAGATTACTCTACCCAGCAAGGATCTCATTCAGATTTGATGGAGAAATAAAAACCTTTACAGACAAGCAAAAGCTAAGAGAATTCAGCACCACCAAACCAGCTTTACAACAAATGCTAAAGGAACTTCTCTAGGCAGGAAACACAAGAGAAGGAAAAGACCTACAATAACAAACCCAAAACAATTAAGAAAATGGTAATAGGAACATTCATATCGATAATTACCTTCAATGTAAATGGATTAAATTCTCCAAACAGAACACATAGACTGGTTGAATGGATACGAACACAAGACCCGTATATATGCTGTCTACAAGAGACCCACTTCATACCTAGGGACACATACAGGCTGAAAGTGAGGGGATGGAACAAGATATTCCATGCAAATGGAAATCAAAAGAAATCTGGAGTAGCAATTCTCATATCAGACAAAATAGACTTTAAAATAAAGACTATTACAAGAGACAAAGAAGGACACTACATAATGATCAAGGGATGAATCCAAGAAGAAGATACAACAGTTGTAAATATTTATGCACCCAGCATAGGAGCACCTCAAAACATAAGGCAAATGCTAACAGCCATAAAAGGGGAAATCGACAGTAACACAATCACAGTAGCGGACTTTAACACCCCACTTTCATCAATGGACAGATCATCCAAAATGAAAATAAGTAAGGAAACACAAGCTTTAAATGATACATTAAACACGATGGACTTAAATGATATTTATAGGACATTCCATCCAAAAACAACAGAATACAATTTCTTCTCAACTGCTGATTGAACGTTCTCCAGGATAGATCATATCTTGGGTCACAAATCAAGCCTTGGTAAATTTAAGAAAATTGAAATCGTATCAAGTATCTTTTCCGACCACAATGCTATGAGACTAGATATTAATTACAGGAAAAAAATTTGTAAAAAATACAAACCCATGGAGGCTAAACAATACACTACTTAATAACCAAGAGATCACTGAAGAAATCAAAGAGGAAATCAAAAAATACCTAGATATACTTACCTGGCAGGGGAGATACCAGGATCATGAAGGTGGTTTTCCCAGGACGAGGCTCACTCATTGCAATGCGAGTGTGCTGACGCCTGCAATTTCCCCAAATGGGGGAAACTCGACTGCATAATTTGTGGTAGTGGGGAACTGCGTGCAGGCTTTCCCCCAGCAATTGGTGTTTAATAATAGAGCTGACCAGTTGAGCTGAATGAAAAGCGTAAAAACATTTGAGCTGGGCTTTCTCCTGCAGCGCAGTGGTTGAGAATCTGTCTGCTAATGCAGGGAACACGGATTCGAGCCCTGAGAAGATCCCACATGCCGCGGAGCAACTGGGTTCGTGAGCCGTAACTACTGAGCTTGCGCGTTTCGAGCCTGTGCTCCGCAACGAGACAGGCCGAAACAGTAAGAGGTCCCTGCTCTCCACAACTAGAGAAAGCCCACACATGGAAACGAAGACCGAACACAGCCAAAAATAAATAAATAAACAAATTCAAAAAAAAATTAAATTAGGTAATTTCAAAAATAAAACAAAAAACCTAGAAACAAAAGACAATGAAAACACAACGACCCAAAACCTACGGGATGCAGCAAAAGCAGTTCTAAGAGGGAAGTTTACAGCAATACAATCCTACCTCAAGAAACAAGAAACATCTCAAATAAACAACCTAACCTTACACCTCAAGCAATTAGAGAAAGAACAAAAAAACCCCAAAGTTAGCAGAAGGAAAGAAATCAAGATCAGATCAGAAATAAATGAAAAAGAAATGAAGGAAACGATAGCAAAGATCAATGAAGCTAAAAGCTGGTTCTTTGAGAAGATAAACAAAATTGATAAACCATTAGCCAGACTCATCAAGAAAAAAAGGGAGAAGACTCAAATCAATAGAATTAGAAATGAAAAAGGAGAAGTAACAACTGACACTGCAGAAATACAATGGATCATGAGCGATTACTACAAGCAACTACATGCCCATAAAATGGATAACCTGGAAGAAATGGACAAATTCTTAGAAAAGCACAACCTTCCATGACTGAAGCAGGAAGAAATAGCAAATATAAACAGACCAATCACAAGCACTGAAATTGAGACTGTGATTAAAAACCTTCCAATAAACAAAAGCCCAGGACCAGATGGCTTCACAGGTGAATTCTAGCAAACATTTAGAGAAGAGTTAACACCTATCCTTCTCAAACTCTTGCAAAATATAGCAGAGGGAGGAACACTCCCCAACTCATTCTACGAGGCCACCGTCACCCTGATACCAAAACCAGACAAAGATGTCACAAGGAAAGAAAACTACAGGGGACTATCACTGATGAACAAAGATACAAAAATCCTCAACAAAATACTAGTAAACAGAATCCAACACCACATTAAAAGGATCATACACTATGATCAAGTGGGGTTTATCCCAGGAATGCAAGGACTCTACCATATATGCAAATCAATCAATGTGACACACCATATTAACAAATTGAAGGAGAAAAACCATATGATCATCTCAATAGATGCAGAAAAAGCTTTCAACAAAATTCAACACCCATTTATGATAAAAACCCTCCAGAAAGTAGGTATAGAGGGAACTTTCCTCAACATAATAAAGGCCATATATGACAAACCCATAGCCAACATCATTCTCAATGGTGAAAAACTGAAACCATTTCCTCTACGATCAGGAACAAGACAAGGTTGTCCACTCTCAAAACTATTATTCAACATAGTTTTGGAAGTTATAGCCACAGCAATCAGAGAAGAAAAAGTAATGAAAGAAATCCAAATCAGAAAAGAAGTAAAACTGTCACAGTTTGCAGATGACATGATACTATATATAGAGAATCCTAAAGATGCTACCAGAAAACTACTAGAGCTAATCAATGAATTTGGTAAAGTAGCAGGATACAAAATTAATGCATAGAAATCTCTTGCATTCCTATACACTAACGAGGAAAACTCTGAAAGAGAAATTAAGGAAACACTCCCATTTACCATTGCAACATAAAGAATAAAATACCTAGGAATAAACCTACCTAAGGAAACAAAAGACCTGTATGCAGAAAACTATAAGACACTGATGAAAGAAATTAAAGATGATACAGATGGAGAGATATACCATGATGGAGAGATATACCATGTTCTTGGATTCGAAGAATCAATATTGTGAAAATGACTACACTACCCAAAGCGATCTACAGATTGAATGCAATCCCTATCAAACTACCGCTGGCATTTTTCACAAGACAACCTCTTCAATAGTGGTGCTGGTAAAACTGGACAGCTACATGTAAAAGAATGAAATTAGAACACTCCCTAACACCATACACAAAAATAAACTCAAAATGGATTAAACACCTAAATGTAAAGCCAGACACTATAAAACTCTTAGAGGAAAACATAGGCAGAACACACTATGACATAAATCACAGCAAGATCCTTTTTGACCCACCTCCTAGAGAAATGGAAATAAAAACAAAAATAAACAAATGGAACCTAATGAAACTTAAAAGCTTTTGCACAGCAAAGGAAACCATAAACAAGAAGAAAAAACAACCCTCAGAATGGGAGAAAATATTTGCAAGTGAAGCAACTGACAAAGGATTAATCTCCAAAATTTACAAGCAGCTCAGGCAGCTCAATATCAAAAAAGCAAACAACCCAATACAAAAATGGGCAGAAGATCTAAATAGACATTTCTGCAAAGAAGATATACAGATTGCCAACAAACACATGAAAGGATGCTCAACATCACTAATCATTAGAGAAATGTGAATCAAAACTACAATGAGGTATCACCTCACACCAATCAGAAGGGCCATCATCAAAAGGTCTACAAACAATAAATGCCAGAGAGGGTGTGGAGAAAAGGGAACCCTCTTGCGCTGTTAGTGGGAATGTAAATTGATACGGCCACTATGGAGAACATTATGGAGGTTCCTCAAGAAACTAAAAATAGAACTACCATACGACCCAGCAATCCCACTACTGGGCATATACCCTGAGAAAACCATAATTCAAAAAGAGTCATGTACCACAATGTTCACTGCAGCTCTATTTACAATAGCCAGGACATGGAAGCAACCTAAGTGTCCATCGACAGGTGAATGGATAAAGCATATGTGGCACATATATACTATGGAATATTACTCAGCCATAAAAGGAAACAAAATTGAGTTACTTGTAGTGAGGTGGATGGACCTAGAGACTGTCATACAGAGTGAAGTAAGTCAGAAAGAGAAAAATAAATACCATATGCTAACACATATATATGGAATCTAAAAAAAAAAAAAAAAAAGGTTCTGAAGAACCTAGGGGCAGGACAGGAATAAAGACACAGACGTAGAGAATGGACTTGAGGACATGGGGAGGGGGAAGGGTAAGCTGGGACGAAGTGAGAGTGTGGCATGGACTTATATACATTACCAAATGTAAAACAGATAGCTAGTGGGAAGCAGCCGCATAGCACAGGGAGATCAGCTCAGTGCTTTGTGACCACCTAGAGGGGTGGGATAGGGAGGGTGGGAGGGAGACGCAAGAGGGAGGAGATACAGAGATATATGTATATGTATAGCTGATTCACTTTGTTATAAAGCAGAAACTAACACACCATTTTAAAGCAATTATACTCTAGTAAAGATGTTAAAGTATATATGTATGTGTGTGTGTGTATATATATATACATATATATATATATATATAACAACCTACATGTATCTGTCCTTGATTCAAAATTGGATCCACAAAACTAGTCACCCATCCATCAACAAATATATATTGATCATGTAGAGTAAACAAGTCACTGAAGGTATACTAAGCCATGAGCAAGTTCCTTATCTTAATAGTCTATAATAGAGGTGCTAAGGCACGTACACAAATAACCATAATATAACCTACAAGTATCATAGCAGAGATCTGAATAAAGCATTCTGATAGTTTGGAAAAGGAAGAGATTAGTTCCAGTACAATACAATAATCTACTGTTGGCACAGAAACCATCGGGAGCCATTGCAAATATTTGGGACATGGCCTGTAGAATCATAAGATGCCTAGTTCCGTACGACAGTCAGCCAGCATATGTGAAACACTTTGGTCAGTGAAGTGATAACTGGTTTTCCTTTATCATCTCAATTTCCACATGCTTTAGGTTCTCTGCCAAAGCCACCTATTTTTTTTTTTTTCCTGTGTAAGATTTTTAAAAATTTAATGTTTCTACAGAATGGTATGATTACGTCTACAATTTTCACTGAATTACTGGTTTCATCAAAATAGCAGAATGTGCAGTTTGTTGATAGAAATAAGCCTTTGCAGGTCACTCTTAGATATAGGGAAGAGGTACAGATCACTCTTTAAAGGAGCTGCTTGATGCGACCGTGACAAACGCCTAAGAGAAGCAGAAAAGTAGACTGCGGTTATCAAATGACAAATCTTTCCCCATGGGTCTGGGAAGAAAGGACACCTTTGACTTATCACTGGCTGCTCCTGAAAATTCAAGACGAGACAGGTGCTCAGCAGAAAGTGAAAGCTTTATTCTGTTTCACAAAGTTATCTTTATTATAAAGTACCACGAATACCCAAGACAGAGTAATCTTAGTGATAGCTAGTACACGTTATAAGTGAGGGGGGAAAGCCTATATTGAAATTCTGTAAAAAGGGCTATTTGTTCCCTTAATTATAACTGTAGCTCCATATAAATCTCTTGTTTCCTTTCCAAACCTGGTGAATAATACGGTTATTAGATTTACATTACTGAGCTATCAGTACACTATCAATGTGTTTCCAACCACAAAAATTGCTTCGATTACCCTGTGCCAAGTGGAAAGACACAAAACAATTCTTTAGCAAAAAGCCAGAGGTTATACTTTTAAATTGTGTGGGGAAAAAAAAGAATACAAGCCTCCATGCCTCGTTATAGATAGCAGTGATTGACAGGCTGTATTAAAGTGAGGAGCCTTGAGAAAACTGTGTTATAAATTAAGAGCAACAAGTGAATAATTTGTGTATAAATGTTTCATAAGTCATCCAAATCAATGCTAACCCATTTCTCCTTATTAGGATCTAGAGATATCCAACCAAAGTTTTAAAAATTAAAAAGTGATAAGCAGTGCACAAGAAAATGAACATCATAATTTATTTGATGTCGTTTTAATGAATTCAATTTACTTTTTTCTTTTTGCCAGTGTTGAGTTCAACTGTAGATGATGTCTTGGCTATTATTGTAAATATATCTTTTGTGCTCAAAATTACTTACAAAATACTAATCAGGCTTATTTCCTGCTCAGTTCTGTTAGCTTAGCCCTTGAAAGCATAGTTCCTAAGATTTAGAGACGGTTTTTGAATAGTCAAGCCCTTCCTATGGCACTGGGAAATTAAATTTGATTCCTCTCCTGCTATTGCAGAATGCTTATTCCATCAGCAGTAATTTAATTAGGGGCTATGTGTTCTGAAAATATAAGTATTTCTTTCATGAAAAAATTAATGTTGTGTATTTTTATGTTCCTGTCACCTTCAAGAAGAAACTTATGACCAAAAGCAACTGATAGAAGAATGTCTTATACTTCAGATGAGGCCCCAGAGAGATTTCTGGATAGTTGGGTACTCTAACTAATTATCAGCCTACACATTCTGGCCACACGATCAGGTAATTACAAAGTGTTTTCGAAGTCTAATCTGACTTCTATACATTGCAGGAATTAATATTGCTTTTAATCTCCCGGTCCGAAAGTGACCTTTTGCCTCGAAACAGTACCAAGAGGGAATCTCTTACACCTAAGGGATAAGCCACTAGGCATACTACCAGAGAGAAGCAAGGATGATCATTGTGCTATGCATACCTAAGAAAGCACATTTAGTAGTCTTAGAAAATCATCTACTTAAATTTGAAAAAAATAAATGACTGCTGTATCCTAGATCCTCTTGATTTTGATGATCGCCTCATGATACAGAAAACAGGCTGCATAAAATGGAGCTGACCAGTTGCTGCCTTCCACTTTGTAAGTGACTGGAAGTTGACTGAGCAAAGTGCCCTCAACTTGGAAACAGCTGTCAAAAATCTTATACTACTTTGTCGACTTCCCTAGTCAGGGTCACCTGTTCAGCAGAAGTTAAAATAACTGAAATGAAGGAATACAAAAACAAAAAGGACTTTGTAGGATTGACTCATAAGATATCTGTTCAGCCATTCTTGGTTTTGTTTTGGTGTCAGTTACTTTTCAGAGGTCGTGTGAATTGTGTTGCACTGCTGACCATGAGCCACAGCTCACAGCCAGAATGTCCGGGTGACCATCTTGATAGCTAGATCTAACTATGTTCATTAACGGGCCAATTACATTCTTAATTTTATATAGATAGTCTTGCTATCTTTGAAATCAACTGGGGTGTTTTCTTAGTTCTACATACTGAGAAACCTAAATGGATTATTAAGCCTAAAAGTTATGTCTGGCTTTATGATCCCATCTTTCATGAATTCAATGAGATTGTATCATTTTAGAAACTAAAGGTTCAGAAATCATATCATGAGGTCACCAATTTCTCATAGAGGCTCTTTCATGACAGTGAAAGGTATATTAGAAAGATCACTGAAATGTTGCTGTAATTTCCCCCCAATTATCTCTTTACTCCTAAGGTCAATGCAGCTATCTTCACTGATAAGAAATATCAGTATCACTGAGGTGTTCAAATGCAGATACCATATAGCACATAAGATAGAATCATCTCAAATTTGAAGTCATGAATAATTCCAGTGGGTGTAATCTCTTGTGTTCAGCGACTTTCCTTCTTCAATTCACTAGTCTCTTATTAACTCAGAACAACTTGATTCGTAAGTGTTAAGAATATTTTCTGAGATACATACTTAAATCCCAAACCTACTCACCAACTGTTATGTTGATCATTGCTGACTGTATTTATTCAAGCCAAATTACATTTATTATTATGTTTATTATTGACTTTAGGTTCTCATCTCATTGTCATGTTATAAAATAAAAATGTAATTATATTTAATGAGTTAAATGAGTGTATTTAAAGGCAAATAAATTTCAGATTATATATGGTATCCTGTGTGCTCATCCTGTTTCAAAATATGATTGCAAAATTTTAGAACATGTTATTTGTGGTGTCTGCTCTCTACACATATAATCCAGTGTTGAAAGATATATATTTATTTACATTTGGACTCTTCCACTTTAGAAACATAAATTCTTAATATTTTTGAATTAAAGAGAGAAGAGAACCATATAACATGCCAATGTGCACAAGATATAATAGGTAATTAGAATGTGAGCCAATAGTTCAAAAAATTTTAACATAGTAAGTCCTGTTAAAAACATGTATTTCACGTACATCAAAACAAAATATAATTTATAATTAATCATATAATTTCTGCTTTCTCAGGTTACATAATGGACTGAGTAGAACTGAAATCCTCAAAGTGAAATTTGAGGATCAAATTTCCAATATTCTAAATTTTATCAGTGAAATTGTATTGAGATAAAATTTTAAACAGAACAAAAAATCAAGGATGAGAAATGCCCAAAATTGCAATAGAGTTGTCCCTGAGGTATAGTTGGAGGACTGGTTCTAGGATACCCGCTGATACAAAAATCTGTGGATGCAAAGTCCCTCATACAAAATAGTGTAGTATTTGCATATAACCTCTGATATATTATACTTTAAATCAAATCTAGATTACCCATAATACCTAATACAATGTAAATGCTATGTAAATAGTTGCTAGTGGGCAGCAAATTCAAGTTTTGCTTTTTAGAACATTCTGGAATTTTTTTCCTGAATATTTTCAATCCATGATTGGTTGATCCAAAGACGTGCAACCCGATGATACGGAAGGCTGACTGTATATGAATATCAAACTAATCTACAAAAGTCATCACATGCCTGTACATCAATATTGAAAGAAGCTAGAAATCACACAGAAATCATGCAACGAATGAACGGTTGGTTTCAATTTTTATGGGTGGTCTGCTTCTCTGCGGTTCTGCTAGCCATCATTCAGAACAGTAGGGAAAGGATCAGAAACTATACAATGCTTCAATGTAGCCAAACTTTTCAAAGTCAGATACTTTGATACTTTCCAAATGGCTTTTATCCTGCAAGATTTAGGGTGTGGGAAACAGCCAGTATTCCCACTGGGGATGGCGACTCATCAGATTCTCCCTAGCAACAACCAAACTTAGGCAATCCTATCACACCACCACAGCTTTTCTAAGCTCTTTATAATTTTCCAGTATTAAAGCTAGATTTTTTTTTTTTTTTTTGCCTTTTCCACAACAGGATCATTGCCATTCTAGCAGATTTTCCAATTATTCTAACAGCATTCTTTGAAGATCAAAACAAGACCACGTTCTGAAAGCCAGAGAAACTGTTAGAAAGAAATGTGTTGATGCTGATAGTTGTGAACGCTTTTGCCCATTTAAAACCCCCAAATTTTGGCCAAGCCATGATTTTCATTTCAGTTAAAATCAATACTTTATTCATTCTGTGAGAATGCCCTGATGGTTATTTCAATAACATTCCAATTAAAGTAACTGTGCAGAAGGCTTCTACATGTTTCCATAAATTAAAAAAAAGTAAACAATTTTTTGTCTATATTTTCTCATGACTAAAATCCAACTGAACTATGAATATATCTGTTGGCTGAATCACTGACAAAAATCTCATCTCTCTAATATACAAAAGTGGGTCATAATTTTTTCATGTCCCTGAAAGAAAACGACGGTGATTTACATTTGCTATTATTTTACTTAAAAAAAAGTCTTATAGTATTACAATACTACTACAATTCCAGTGCCAACATAAGTGCTATTAGAGATATTAACCTGGACTGTTGACAATTTGTTATATTTTATCAATGAGCAAGCTTCGACGTCTAAGTTACGTCTTAGCTGGCTAGGCATACTTACATTAGAAATATTAGTACTGAAAAGCACACTTTCTTCATTATAAAGAGCTGACCAATAATGAAAATAGAGAATACAGAGACACAGTTGAGATCGATGTTCTTGTTCAAAGTCATACTGTTAAGAAAAATAACTTTTTTCCTTAATCACTTTTCTTAACCATTTTGACTCTTCTAAGTATTTTTATCCTTCTTCCAATTTTGCCCCAACTATGGTTTTGCCAAATATTTATTGAATGTCAAATGGTTGTAGCTCAGATCTATGGTTTTGTAAATAACACAACTTGGTTCTCTATGAATAATTAAATACATGAATTCTTTACATGTTCACCCATTTATTCATTCAACAGATATTTATTAAGCACAGTGTAACTAATAAAAACAACACATGTTTTCATGATTGTACACACTATACACACGAAATATATATAAATAGTTATAAAGCATGGACTGAACTTGAATCGTTAAACGTAAGATCTGTAACAAAATGCGTGAAAGTTCTTTGCCAACCTGAGGCTTTTGCCTGTGCCTATGTACTTGGCACATGGCAGCTGCTCAGTAAATGTTTGTCTTGTAAGAAGAGGTGCAGCTAAATTACTCAGGTAGTGAAAAGCATCCTTCCCAGTTAGGATCATTAGAAAAAAAATTTGAAATGGAAATATCTCAAAAAAACTTTGACACATGGAAATAGTTCTAAGGTGAGCTATTTCCTCATCTTTTTCCCACTGAATTTTGTTTTTGATCTCTATCACAGTGGTTGTTTTACTGTATTTAACTTACTTCTTTTTATGCCCATCTCCTATTCCAGAATATGTAGAATATGTGTTCTCAATTGTTGCTTGTGTGTCATTAAGTCTTTGTATCCTTAGCATATACGTATTTCTTCAAAATATACATGATAATTGTTCCAGTCATGTTTTAAGTAAATTATCTTGGATCTTTATCTTTAAAAGCTCTTGTTCTTCAAATAAAAGTATCATAATGTTGATTTTATAGCTTTACGAAAGATTTCACATGCAAGCAAGTATATTCCTTGAAGATTTTTAGAGACTTTTTTATGCCAGAAAGAAAACTATAATCTTACATGACATTTTAAAATAATCGCCATAGTAACATGCTCTCAAAATTTTCACCCTGCAGGAAGTTACTGCAATTTCATTTACTAATGTAGTTGAATTTTGGAAGACAGTTTATTTAAAATGTCCATAAACATACACTTCTACATTTATGCAACTTCAGTGTTCAATGCTAATTCAAGACGAACAGTACCTGACATAAGGTTATCTAAAGCTACCCATTCATGAAGACTTCATTATGCATGTCTGGGTTAAAAGGTAGATGTTAAACTTTATATAAGAGCTTATGGATGTGTTGAGTTTGGGGGGAAAATTCTGGACTATTTTACTACCCACTACGCCTTATCATTCATCCATATATTCTATGATATCAATTGGCCCATTGTTTGGGGCTTCAAAGAATTTAGAAGTAAGGAAAGGTAAGTGGGCTACTGAGAGCCTACTTTGTTCAGGCTAAATGCTAGACGCTGGGCACTGAGAGACTGAAAAGTCCTTGAAGTGCTTATAGCCTAATGAGGATAACAGATAGATAAACAGACAATTACACTACAGCCCATTAACCATGTTGGCAGAGTGTAAATGGATAGAGTCATTCTGCAGGGCTATTTGGTGATGTAAAAGCTGTAAAAACTTGCCTACCCTTTGATCCAACAAGTCTCCTTCTAGACATCTTGTCATTTATCTCTGGGTGCTTGGTTTCCTTGCTCTGTTTTTCCTATAGTTTCACTACAATCATGCATTACTCTGCTATTATGCCAAAAGCTGTCACTTTTGGAAACTGATAAGTGCAGGTTGAACAGAGAGGACCAGAGAGATAGGAGATGAGGCTGCAGTAAGACTGGGAACCTTAGACAATTCTCTGGGGAATTTGGATTTTATTTAAGGAAGTAGGAGGGGAAAGAAAGTATGGGCGATTCAAAGCACTGGAAAGACAGTCCTCCATTAAGAGACAAGATGTAGATCCAGGGGACATTTCACAAGAGTTTGCACACCCTGAGGTACATGCTTAGAAATGAAGTGCCACTCCCTGCGGGCCCATCTGAGCCCTCCTCATGCATGGGGTTTATGGCATTTCACTCTAGGTGGTCAGAGAGGACTGACTTAACATGCCAGTTGAGCCGAACATTAAGCTGCATTTGACAGACAGAGCTTTTCAGCCTACCATCTTAAGTCTGCCTTAGAAATTTGACCTTAGGTTATCTTAACACCATTTAAATTTTGCTCATTAGCTTCCAATGTAATTTAGATGTTTGTTATCAACATGCCTTGTACAGCATGTGCTGAGAAGCAAGACAAAGACACTATTCTTTAAATTCTGCTAATCTTTAGGCCATAAAATCCTTTGTCCATCATTAACCGTGAACACCCATTTTTTCCAAAGAAATAAGTATGTTCACTTTGTTGTACAGCAGAAACCAACACAATGTAAAGCAATTATACTTCAATAAAGATATATATATATAAAAGAAATAAGTACGTTTACATTGCTTTCTAGGGTCTCGGCAATAACAGCGCAGAGAAACAAAAACCCAAAGGGAAATAGAGACTATGAGAGCAGGCCGTGCTCACCAGCACACTGCACACCGGCTCCACTCACACCCCATTTGGACCTTCCCAGTAGGGAAAAGGAACGGGCATTACCACTGGGATTAAATTCAAGGACTGTTCCAGGGCTCTCAAGGTAAGCAAGAGCATTGAATGATAAACAGCACTGAATGATGGTGGGTTTGCTATGCTTAGCATTAACAAATTTATAACTTGTGGTTAGATACCTTTGGATTTTGATACTGTTGACCTCTTCCTTCTTGAAATTCCTTCCTCCTCTGCTTGAAAGATACATGTATTTCTGGTCTTTCTTGCTTCTTTTTGGACTACTCTTCTGGTTCTGACTTTTAAGAAACTCTTATTTCTTCTCCACCCTGGACCCGCTTTCATGTTTCTTCTCTCTCTTCTTTGACCACTGCTCCTGCTTTTCCTAACTCTTCCTCTTCTAAATGCATTTTCTTCCCAGATGGCGTCCCTGCCCCTCTTCTCTTCTAACTCTCCTCTCATTCTCCCTGTAAACTCATTCATTCCGCAGCTCCCACAATCACCACCTGTGTTTTAGATGAATATCAAATTACTCTTTCCAGCATCAACACTCTCCCAAAGATAAACTCTCACATTTCCATAGACTCTCACATTTCCATCTGCCTCCTGGATAACTTGAAAACTTACTGCTGCTCAAACCAAATTTACCATGTTCCATCTGACATCAGCTCCACCTTCTGACTCTTCTGTTTATTAATGCACCACAGCTCCTCAAGTCACCCGGACTCCTGTATCAGTATCACCACCTCCATGCCATTCTGTCTCTACCAGTGCAATCAACTACCAGGATTCTAACACAGAAGACAAAGTAACAGAAGGGGTATTGTCTCCACCCACTATCACAAACCCGACATTTACAACTCTTCTATGAAACAGAATGAGAACGCTCAGTGATAACATAAAATAGGTCTTTATCTTTGTGCTACTTATTGCCACTAACCATTAAAGACAAATTTAATTAAGGACACATTTGTTGGGAATAGGAACTAAAAAACTGGATTCCTTAACACAGATTTCAGGGATTTATGTCTAGCATATACTAACTTGTGAAGTTAACAAAAATAATATAATATCTTAGGTAAACTTCATAGCTTCTTAGAAATAGTAATTTGAAAGCTGGATACACCTGAAAATTATGTAAGATTATTCCTCGTTGTGTGTATGTGAGTTAGATTTTCTTATTTGAAAAGTTTATTACAAAATGTCTGAGTTTTTGAAAAAAGGTAATTTAAAAAATATTTTTACAATGGATTTATAAAGGAAGCCCCAAAAATAACTGGATCAGAATTTATATTCTAGGTTATGTGCCTCTTCCTTTGTGTTTCAGCTTCTGAAATTTCACTCATTATAGAGTTCACCACTTCATATATAATGGTTAGGTGTAAAGTAGGCACTAGCCATACCATGTGTACCAGTATAATAAATTGTTTTTCTTGTTTGTTATTAAATCTATCAATTAATAATTTTACCTTAAATTTAAGTGCTAATAATATATTCCATCCATAGCTGTTTGACTTAGTTTATGTGATATATTTCTAATGCCTATAGAAACAAAATTATGCAGTGTTTGTTATATTTCCTATAGGAAGACATACACATTCCTGCATTTTGTCATGTTGAGGATAGGATGATGTCACCTTCACCATAAGTACAAGATTTATAGCAATGTCCAAATCTACCAACAACTTAGACAGCCTTGGAAATGAGCTCTAATGGACAGGAACAAATCTTTAGAGTTCAGACATGTGTGACCTGAGTGCTTGGGGGCTCATGTACTTGGGAAACACACCCAGAGAATATGAACCTCTAACAAGGTGGGGCAATAGGAAATGAGCTCTTTACCTTTGCATTCAGTATGAGAGTAAAGAGTTTGCTGATTTTGACTAAACAAGTCTCCTAAAAATAAAAAAAAAAAAGAGAGAAAAGAAAAAAAAAAAAACAACCCACATTTCCTTCCAAGCTAATTCTAGAAGAAAGGATTCCTTTTCTTTTAAGGCAGGAATGGGAAATGCATTAGTTGGATTGAAATGAGAGAACTATTTTGCAATTACCTTTGAACAACTATCAGATTCTAACAGCAATGTAAGAATGTTAATAAGAAATCTTTAGATAGGAAAGAGGTCAAGATAAATAAGAATTAACCCATTCTGAACCTCTCATTTTTAGGCAACAAAAAGCACTTATTGAATGTCCTCTAAAAGCCAGATCATATGTCTTTCACCTGGAGAGATCATGGATTAGTGTCCTTTACCTGGAATGGCATAGCACGGTGATGGATGTACTTGTAGAAAAGAAGCTAACTTCAAATGCTATCTTCTTTAGCTTTATTATTTACTATAAGCCAACTAGTATTACTTGCTTAAGAGTTGCTTGTGATAAAAGGGAGCCTTTTCCCCAGGTCCCGATATCAAGTTTGCAGTCCTTTCTCTGCAAAAACATGGCTCTCCTAAAAATTAACAATATAATTAATCCTTTACTCCTCAGTTTTAAACAATGCACAAAACGAGTGCAAATAAGTACTTTTTAAAGAAAAACTTACAACTGTCATATCTATTCCTGCATCAACTCTTACTAATTCCAGCTGCAGGAAGCTGTTGTGTGATTGCTGGGGTCCCTGCAAGCAGTACTTCCACGCTGACGCTTATCACTGGCTGGGCTCCGCTACCGGCCAGCTCTTGCCTGTGGCACTTCAGTCCTGCAACTGACTTTGTTATTAAATTCATTTTAATTAAATGCCTGAGCCTTGCTGGAAAGATGCTATTAATTTTGACACCAGCCTTCCTCTGGAGGCCCATTCAGTTCTTCCACTGAGTCCCTCTCTGGGACAGGAACTGGTTCTCTGGTTCCTGAAGCTCATCTCTTTCTCCACAGTTGTGACTTTGGTGGGTTCCCCAAATGGCCCGGTTACTAGCAGGAGGCAGGCGATTAGCTTAAATATCACTCCCATGCCACATGAATCATTGATTGGGCACCTGCCAGGTGTCACAGGCCACGCTAACTGCTGTCCCTACATTATCTCATTCATGCCACACATATTTACTAAAAGACCACGTGTGCCAGGCACTTCGCAGAACAAAAACACAGCATCCCGCACGACACACCCACGCTCTTTCCTCAGTGCGTGGGCTAAATGGTCATTAAAAGAGGCAGGCTGGTGGAGTCTACTGATTGTAATTTTACACATTTCTTAGTTATTTGAATTGATCCCACGGTGTACTGCATTTATAACTGAGACAACAATGTTCTTTTCAAAAGATTAAGAAGATTGTGGTGGTTATCATGATCAAATCTAATCTCAACAGTCCAGTGAAAACTTCTGCTGATATTCATATAAGAATCATCATCTAAAAGAATCTTTACCTTGGGGACAAACAGAAGTGGAGTTGGATGTGAAAAAGAGAAAAAGGAGACAGGAGATGGCAGATCGGGATAGTTTTGCAGAGTAATCTTGGGACACAAACTAGAAATTAGGGTCCAGCATGCAAAGTATATCTGTATACATACTTGAAGGGAGCTCATCAAATTTGAAATCTCTGCTTTATTCTGATGTGTTCTGGAATACTTAGCATGGTAAAAAACCAAAGCTACTAACAAAGTCAATTTATCAATTAACTCATTTATTCTTTCTTATTCTTTTGAGAGCTTACTAAAGATTAGTCTTTAATTAAATGATAGACATACAGTGGTAATAATTCAGACCAAAATCTCTGCCCTCCTGAACTTGTGTGGGAGAGGAAAATAACACTAAAATAAGCACAAAATTAAATATGATGATTTTAGATAATGACAAGTCCTAAGGGAGAAATAAAACTGTAGAATGTGATGGGATTTGAGTAGGATGAGGGCATGTCAGAGGGTGTCTCTGAGTTGAGACGATCTGGAAGTGCCAGATACAGGGGGATCTGGAGGAGAGGGCGGGGGAATCATTCCAGGTGGGGAGGATAGTAAGTGTAAAAGCCCGTGTCAGGAACAGTTTGTGGGTTCAGGGCACCTGGAGGACGTTAGTCTGACTGGAGAGAGAGAATCACTGATGGTGAAAGTGGAGAGTTACACGGGGCTCAGTCAGGCAGGGATGGTTCTCCCTGGTAGGAAGCTTAGATGTCCTTCTATCCGCAATGAGAGATCACGGGATGGAATAACATGATGTGATGCAAACTTTACAATCTGTCTGCTGAACAATGCACCGCCAAGAGCAAGAAAGGATGTCGGGAGGCCGTTTAGGAGGCTGTGCAGAATCCAGGCATCCAAGATATGATTAGTGGCTTAGGAAGAGGGAGGCAGTGGAGACGGAGTGAGGTAGTCACATTGAGGATAGATTCTAAAGGTAGAACACTCGGGAATTACTAGTGGATTGAGTGTGGACAGTGAGAGAAGTAGAGGAATCGAGGATTCTCCTGAGTTTCTCTCTTGCGAACACTTCGTAGATGCTGGTGCCTTACTCTAATTAGGGATGGCTGGCGAGGAACTGGTTTGCAGAAGGAGAGAAATCTGAGCAAGTTCGAGAACGCTGCTGATACATGAAGATTCTCCTTTGCATATGCTTGTATTCATTACATTAGTAAAATGGTGACAAAGATTCTTCCATCTCAAGTACCAGATCATTTTACATCAAGGCCTTTCAATCTCGGCCCCATTGATAGCTTGTAATGCGGGGCTGTTCAGTGCACTGTATGATGTTTAGTAGCATTCCTGGCCTCGACCCACATGACGCCAATCACATCCTTCAAATTGTGACATCCAAAAAAGTCTCCAGACATTGCCAAGTGTCCCCTGAGGGGCAAAACTGCCACAGTTGAGAATATATATAGTCTCTCTATATGGAACCAAAGCAGAATATCAGAGTCAAGAGAGGCCGCTTCTCCAGGCTAGGAAAACTTATTTCCCTGAATATAATAGAAATTGGCTCTTAGTAACTCCCCACCCCCCCAAAATTATGGCAGTGTTAACAGAATTACAATGTTGTAGTTAACTGTAACTGTCAATATTTTAGAAATTAAAATAAGAAAGAAGTTGACAGTGTTAGGCTTTCTTATAGAAAATTCTGTGGCAAATAGCAATGAATAGTTTAGTGATTGTTTTACACAAGTGGGCATCAGTATGACTTTCCTCAATGATAAAAAAAAAAAAAAAGAAAAAGAAATTAACACAAAGTGTTCCTCCCTCCTCTAAAAAATGGTAAAGAACAGTGTAACTGTTTAGTGAATAGTTGAATTTTCTTCTAAACTGTTTTTTAGTGTCTCACATGAAGGTACAATTTGGCAACTTTTGTTGAATGCATGCCAGCCATTAAGGGTTTCCAGAAGCACTGGAGATTTTTAGCACATGGTTGTTTTCTAGTTTGGAAAAAAAAATCCCATTCTAAAATTTGGTTGCAACATTTTTCTATATTCAAAATATACTGAAATTAAAAATTTTTTCTTTAATATTTAATTTTTAAAATTATTATTTAAAATCTAAGATATTTTGGAACAAATAAAATGGCTAAAACCATTTGTGGTAGGCAGAGAAATGGATCCTCTTTTTCCTGGATGTCTGCATCCTAATCCCTGAAATCTTTTAATACGTTATTTTACACAGCAAAACAGGTTTTGAAAATGTGAAACAATTAAGTATCTTGAGATGGGGAGATTATTCTGGATTATCTGAGTGGGTCCAGTGTCATCACAAGGATCCTTAAATGATGCAAGTGGGAGACAGAAATTCAGTCAGGGATTTGAAGATGTGATTCTGCTGACTTTGAAGATGGGGGAAGGCATCGCCAGCTAAGGAATGCTGGTGTCCTCCAGAAGCTGGACAAGGCCAGGAAATGGACTGTCCCCTAGAGCCTCCAGAAGGAGTGCAGCACTGAACACATCTTGATTTTAATTGAGTAAGGACCATTTTGGACTTCTGACCTCCAGAACTGTAAGAGAATAGATGTGTTGCTTTAAGCCAAAACGTTTGTGGTAATTTGTTACAGCAGATAGAAAACTGATACATCGCTTTATAAGACTATATGGTATAGAATAAACTGTTCTCTACTGTAAAGTTTCTATTTTTAACCACAAAAACATATCTTTTGATTAACTGTTGTATCAGAGTTTCAAATATACTAAAAAGTTGAGAAAAATCCATTTGAGTATTTCTCCTCGAGTGTTTTTCACTGGAAAGTTTTAACTTCCAAATGTATTTTGTTCTCACATACCTTCAAAACATCTTCAGGAAACATCAGGATACTATTGAAATTTCCTCAATGACAAATAATCTCATTTGATATTTCAAAAAAGGCTTTTATGTAAATAATGTCAGAGATTTAAAAAATAGCATTGAGCACTTATATTTGATTCAAAGATCATAAATTTGAATACATGGATCATATAAATTAGCAATCAGTCTGAAAACCTGTTTTATTTATTTCTTTCCTTGGTTCTTATCTGAAAAATAGGAACTACATTAATCAAAAAATAAATGCAGTGAAAATGAAATGCAAAAATCATCTTCATTAATACACTTAGGGTAAAATTTCAAGTACACAAGTGAAAAAGAAATTTAACATTTGAATCTCCATCACCATATTTTGTTCTCCTGCTTTTCCTCACTCCAAAAGATCCTCATTTAGAAACACAGGGAATACCTCAGTTCCTTGTACCAGTAACACTGGCTTAAAATAATAATAAGTAAAACCAGTGGTTTCTACAAGACAGAAATGTTTTAACACCTGACTTCCAATCTGTTTTGATATACAAAAACCTTTGGAAAAGGGACAAAATGTGTCTGACATCAAAATTCACTCTATAATGAAGTGTTATTGTGAACTTCTGGTGTGATGTTTAGTCTGGTGTTACACAAAGACGGAGGATAAAGTTGATTAGCACGGATCAAACGGGTTATTTTAAGAACAACTGATTATCATCCTCTGTGAAGTCATTATAGTTTAATAAACTGAACTCTGATATTTTGATCTGTGTTTATTACCTTAAAGGGCGAAGGGGAGTATGATTAACATGCATGGTTTAGAGCTCGGGGCTTTACAAACAGTATCTTATTTAATCCTCACCACACTCCCTTGAGATAGTGTTAGTAACCCCACTCTATAATTGAAAAATCTAGAGTTCTGGGTATTTAAGTAACTTGCCAAAGGTCAGACAACTTAGTAAGTGACAAAGTCAGAATTCGGAAAGAATGCAGTTGTAGAGTCTGATGCTAAAGTGTACGTCGTCCAGTACACCTTGAGCCTCCCACTCTCTCCTGTTTCCTCCTCACTTTAGACACATTAGGTACAGATGCCAAAATGATTAGTGACGTCATACAAAACCTAGTCCCAGAGGAGTGACAAAGAATTTTAACGGTTTTGCTTTTGCTTAGAAAGAAATGGATAACAGAATTAAGATTAAGAAATGTCAAAGTAATTTAATAGAAGTCAGTATATAGACTCCATAAAAAATACCTGTGATAGTCTTTTATATCTTCCCATATATTACAGTGTTGATACTTAATTAACATGAAATTAATATATGTGTAGTTGATATATATATTTTATCATATATATATATATACACACACACACACATATGCATACACACACACAGTTTTGATTGCACAACTCTAGGAATTTTAAAATGTAGCTGCACAATCTTTGACATGATGCCCATAAAAATGTGGAGACCAATTCCTTTCCCTTGAATTGGGCTGACTACTATGACTTGGTTACGATGAATAAAAAGTGTCGGGCTTCCTTGGTGGCGCAGTGGTTGAGAGTCTGCCTGCCAATGCAGGGGACACGGGTTCGAGCCCTGGTCTGGGAAGATCCCACATGCCGCGGAGCAACTGGGCCCGTGAGCCACAATTACTGAGCCTGCGCGTCTGGAGCCTGTGCCCCGCAACGGGAGGGGCCGCGATGGTGAGAGGCCCACGCACCGCGATGAAGAGTGGCCCCCGCTTGCCACAACTACAGAAAGCCCTCGCAGAGAAACGAAGACCCAACACAGCCAAAAATAAATAAATAAACAAAGTAAACAATGCCTTAAAAAAAAAAAAAAAGT
Source organism: Eschrichtius robustus (assembly GCF_028021215.1). Lineage (NCBI taxonomy): Eukaryota > Metazoa > Chordata > Mammalia > Artiodactyla > Eschrichtiidae > Eschrichtius > Eschrichtius robustus. The sequence goes on along the minus strand of NC_090841.1, from coordinate 65,828,794 downwards.
GTCGTAAGTGATACTCTATACCTCCCCCTGGAACCAGGCACCATGTTGTAAGAAAACCCAGGCAACTTGGAGGTCTTACGCCAACAGATCCTATCAAATCCCAGCTGGCTGCCAGTATCAACCACCAGATGTGTGAGTGAATGAGCCTTAGATGATTCCAGAAAAATTCCCTCCAGCTGCCCCAGCTGAACTGAGTCAAGTAGAGTCCAGCTGTCCCTGTGAGCCCTGCTCAAATTGTAGATTTATGATCAAAATAGATATTATTGCTGTTTAAGTTAGTAAATGTATTAGTTTGCTAATACTTATAACTGTTTTGATCATGGGCTGCCATAACAAAGTAACAGACTGAGTGGTTAAACAACAGTAATTTATTTCCTCACAGTTTTAGAGGATAGAAGTTCAAGATCAAATTGTCAGAAGGGTTGGTTTCATTCTGAGGCCTCTCCCCTTGGCATGTAGATGCTGTCTTCTCCCTGTGCGTTCACATGGTCTTCCTTCTCTGTGTGTGTGTGTGTGTGTGTGTGTGTGTGTATGTGTGTGTGTGTGTGAGTTCTAATCTCCTTCTTATAAGCACACCAGTTACATAGGATGGGTCCCATCCATTTTTACTTAATTACCTCTTTAAAAGCCCCATCTTGAAATAATCACATTCTGAGCTACTGGGGGTTAGGGCTTCAACACATGAGGTTTGGGAGGACACAATTCAGCCTCTAAAATAAGTTTTGGGGCAGCCTGTTATGCAGAAATATAGAACTAGAATAGCAATCATACTGTTTTATAATAAAAACTAGCCAAATTTGTATTCTCCAGCATATTTATGTAGGAAGTATATTAATGTCAGTAGGGCATAAGGTAATTGCTGTTGGAAAAATAGTAGTAGTACTTAGCAGGGGCAGACGTCCTAATAAAAATAACCACAGCAAGGAGGAGGATGAGAGCCTTCATGACTGAGGCATGTCTATAAACCAAATGATTCACTAAGTTCTAGGCACACAAGATCTCATATAATCTTTACAACAACCAAAAAAAGAAAGCGTCATCCTTGGGTTATAGGCAGGACAACCGAGGCTAGGTGAGGAGGGAAGAAGAGAAAATGAAGACAGAGGTGGCCGAGAATCTTAGAAGGTCAGGATGCCTCACTTGCGAGGCAGGTATGGATTCAAATCCTGGCTCTCCCAAACATCAGCTTCTTCATCTTAAGAAACATCATGTTTCTTAAGTGACTTGCCCAAGGTCACACAGGGAAGGCTGAGCTGAGCTGAAAACTTGTACCTCCTGCCTCAGGGTACTGTGTTCCTTCCCCTGTCATTGTTCTCGTTTAAAAATATTCCTTTAAAATGAGCTGTAGAGGATCCCACACAAAATTTGTTCATTTATTTATCTCCTTTATTCCTCTACTGCACTGAAAAATTACAAAACCATATCGCCCATTGGAAAGAATGTGATTAGAGACAGTGCAACACTAGGTATATAGAAAATACTCCACAGTTAAAACACATGCTAGGGGAATTACTGATTCTCCTTTTAAAATTGCCCTCTACATGAATATATTTACATCTTGGAGCTTTCCATGGATGCATGTTAAGTGGCTGAGAAATTACAGGGACGTGAGACCAGGCATGAATTCCCAGGTGACTGTAATGCAATTTTAAGTGAATTCGTTTTTTTTTGTGGGGGGGGGGAGTGGGGTGGGGTTAAAACAATACAAATTTATTATCTTAAGATTCTGGAGGTCAGAAATATGAAATGGGTCTCACTGGGCTAAAGTCAAGGTATTGGCAGGGCTGAGTTCCTTCTGGAGGCTCTAGGGGAGAATCCATTTCCTTTCCTCAACCAGCTAAGCAAACTCTTTAAGAAGCATTGGTATTTCCGAAATGACAGTTGACAATGGCACAAAGGAAAGGAATCATTGGCTCTTTGTTCTACATCACATGATTGGCTCCTTATACTATTATGTCAGCAGGGAGTTTTGTTTTTCATCACCCTCCTTCCTAGCAGTGACTGCCTCGTGGGGTGGCAGATGGACCCTGTCAGACAGGATCTACGGCTGTCCAGGTAACTGGACAGGTTAGCTGGGCTGTAAACACGCACCACATCTGTGTGCGCTATCTCAGCTTGAGGGAAATAATTTTCTCAGAGGTCATGTCAGCACTGCGTTGTTCTGACCCTGACTCCTGTTTGGAGTTAAACTGGAGAATAAGCCGATCAACAATGCAAAGCATAGGAATGTGTGAGAGCCTTTCCCACCCAAGGCTGTGAAAAAAAAAAAAAAGAAACTTGAATGGCAGTATGAAGGATTCTGTTACTTTCCATGTATTTTGCTGCATCTGTCAGTGGCACGGATGTATTAAAAGGAGTTGAATTTTCTTAGGTCTTGTACCCTGACTAAAAATTAAGTTTTTAAATGTTGCATAAAGAGAACCTTACTCAGTTGAGCACTACGTATGGAATAAAAGCATTTCCCAACTTCCTTTCCTCCCACCTGCAACCAGTAGTATCTATGATACAGAGAAAGATTTGCATTTAGTGTTTCTGTTGTTGGCCAGGGCAGATATCACATAGATATATTCAGAAGAGGGTTCAGTCAGGTTAAAATCCTACAGCAGTATATTTGCTTTATCTTGGTTTCTGTTTGGTTTGGTATGTCTGCTTGCCACTCAAATAATATAAAGAGTAGGTAAAAGCTCTTTCAGCAACGTGTTGTTGAGACAGCTACTTCTAGGTAGTATCAGATATTTGCCTGCGGATTTATTTTTCAGTTTAGTGATAGAAAAAAGAGAGAGAGAGAGAGAGGAAAGGGGAGAGGGAGGGAGGGAGGGAGAGAGGGAGAGAGAGAGAGAGAGAGAGAGAGAGAGAGAGAGAGAGAGAGAGAGAGAGAGAGAGAGAGAGGCACCCTTACCTAGATCCTGTAACCCAAATTAACTCCTTCCTTCCTCCACAAATATCCAAAGATGTCATTGATGAGAAAAATAACATGCCACCATGCACACTGAAGTGATGCCCTAAGGCAAATTATTATTTATTTTGTAATTTTACTTATCATTTATTATAATAATTATTAACATAATTTTTATTTACTTAACAGAAAAGAGTACAGGGAGATGTACGTATGCAGGCAGAAATTTTTAAATTTCTAAATATAGGCTATTGGGACTTAAGATCTAAAGGTAAGTATTCACGTGTACAGAGAACCCAACTAACATTACTGAAAGAGGACAGGCCCAGGTTCCGCGGGGAATGAAAGCTGGTAAATCAAGTCCATGTTTGTGAGAATGATAAATGGGCACCATGGGAAGAAGCATCATGGGCTAAAAAAGAATATCGTATCTCAAACTTTAACCATTTCTGAAGTCTCACTCAAATGTGGACACATTCTTCATTTGATCCTGCACTGTAGAAAATCCACGGAAGCAGGAATTCCCGGGCAGTCCAGTGGCTAAGATTCCGTGCTTCCACTGCAGGGGGCACAGGTTCGATCCCTGATCCGGGAACTAAGATCCCGCAAGCTGCGTGGCATGGCCAAAAAAAAAAAAAAAAAAGGAAAAAAAAGAAAATCCATGGATACTTTGCCCGAGCCTCCTCCAGAGGAACTCTGGGGACTTCACTCTGATTTCCATGTGTCTAATATGGAGGGGAGAGGCATGAAAACACACCGTTTTAGCTCTAACTCCAGTTTCTCTTATATAATTCTTCATATCCATCAAGGCTTTAGAGCTTGGTCTGTCACCAAGGCTTGAATCCCATAGCAGCTCATTCTGAAGAAAAGTGTAAGACTGAAAGGACAGTTGATTATTTAAGCTTCCAGGATGTCCTTCTTACACTGATTTGAGAATGTATCATGTAAAAGCTGTGGTGCTGGGAGCTGGGAATAAAGGCATAGATAAGACACAATTGTAATCATCTGGAACAGCTCCCAGGAGAGCAGGAGAGGTACAGAGGTTACCCCACAACAATGATGGAGCCCGTCAGCACTGTAATAGATGACATGTTGATTTGCTCGTTTCAGGGCATGATGGAGAAGGTTTCAGAGAAGAGGTTACACTGATGAAACAGACAGCCTTTACTGAGAGCTTATTACAAGCGAGACATGATGCTGGGTGCTTCGTAATCACTATCTTATTTATATAATCTTCTCAATGAATTATAAGGAGGGTTTTATTATTAACCCCACTTCAGAGATAAAGAATTGAAGATAAAAGATGTTAAGTAACTTGTCCAACATCCTGTAGCTAATGAATGGCAAAGCCGAATCATCAACCCCAGGCTGCAGACTCCTCTGCTTCTAGGGTGTCATATTCTCCCTCAACGTGAGAGGAGCCTCAAAAGAGCAAACAGGATTTATCAAGCAGACAATGAAACGCTCAAGGTTTTCTACAAAGGGTTTTCTAGAACACATATAAAAATGTAACCCATAACGTTGTCGCTCAAAGGCACTTTACCATAACATAAGCCACCATGTTTTACGAATTGGCAATGTTCTGGAACATTCTGTATAAATGAAATTTCTGGAAATAGCTTCACTTAAAAAAGAAAAAACCAATAACCACTGAAGTATACGTTACAGTCATTTATTGCCTCAACCACTAGCCCCAGGCAAGCACTAATCTGCTTTCTGCTAGTCTATGTAAGCTCTGCTTTTTTCAGAACTTCAGGTAAAGGGAGGATCATACAGAAGGCAGTCCTTTGTGTCTGGATTCCTTGGCTCAGCATAATATCTTTGAGATTCATCCACAACAATCCACTTATCAATATTTTGTCTCTTTTTCCTGCCGCGTAGTATTCCTCTGCATGGCTACACTATGGCTGCTTGCCCATTCTCCTGTTGATGCACAGTTGAGTTATTTCCAGTTTCTGGATGAAAATAGCATGATTTCTAAGAAGGCGTATAGGAGATCCCTCTTGAGACTATTGCTCCCATGAACTATCCCATCACTCACCTGTTTTTCAAAGTTTGCAGAGCCCATGGCTCTTTGGTCTTGGACACAATTGTGCCTTTGATTCTGGCTCTAAGAACTCTGTGTCTCCGCTTATCAAGTGCCCTTCAGCTCTGACTCACATTTTCTGTTTCTGCATGGCTCTTAATCCAATTTTGATTCAAATTGTGGGAGCTCAGAGAATCTCATCTCTCTAAATTGACCTATAATCATATCCCAATGAAGTCACCATGAGCTGATGATACGAGGGTAGCAGTGAGCACTGCACAGACCAATTCTTTCAAATTCTCTATCAGCTCTTCCTTTGCCATAGGTTTCTGAAACTAATGAAATTCTACGTCTGAATTACTCTTCTCTCCCAAAGGCAATCAAAACATGTTGGATTAGTAAAGAAGAAAATCTCAACGCATGAGAGATGAAGAAATATCTTTGTTATCATGTTCCTGGATGAAAGAAGCCAAAAATGTGATAGTCAGCGTGGGCCTGCAAAGCTTGCTGCGTAGTCAGGATGCCACAGGGTAGCGGATTCTGGGCTACACTCTGGTCAAAGGCTCCATCTCCCAGACAAAAGGTTACAACCTCTGGCCTTAGACTAAATCCTTCCGTCACATCCACAATGGAGATATCTGGAAAGTTGCTTAAATGAAGTGCTGTCTGTCTGCAGAGCAGAAGTGATAATCTGTAGAATCCTTTGGTGTTTCATGCTCTACATCATTATTGGCATGTCAGACCTGACTGCATGAAAATGAGTTGAACCTCAGCAAAAGGATCTTGAAGTAGGTCAGACAGTTATCATGGCAATAGGTAGAAAGCTTGCTTTTTTTTTTTTTTTAATATTTATTTATTTATTTTTGGCTGTGTTGGGTCTTCGTTTCTGTGCGAGGGCTTTCTCTAGTTGTGGCAAGTGGGGGCCACTCTTCATCGCGGTGCGCGGGCCTCTCTCTATCGTGGCCTCTCCCGTTGCGGAGCACAGGCTCCAGACGCGCAGGCTCAGTAGTTGTGGCTCAGGGGCCTAGTTGCTCCACGGCATGTGGGATCGTCCCAGACCAGGTCTCAAACCCTTGTGCCCTGCATTAGCAGGCAGATTCTCAACCACTGCGCCACCAGGGAAGCCCCAGAAAGCTTGCTTTTTATTTGGCCATTCTTTTCCCAGACAGTACGTTCCACTGAACTTGAAGTGACCCATGATTATAATAGCCATTTTATCTTCCAAATGAGGAGGAGGAAGATTTGGGGAAAGTACATTTACCGTCTTTTCTAAGGGCCTCAAAGGAACTTTTACAAACCATATTCCTCTAAAACGTCTTCCCGGCTGATTTGAGTTTTGCCTGGTGTCACCTACCACAATCCAACTGTGAGGCCGTGTCCGTTCACTAACACATTTAATGCCCTAAGCCCATTTTTAGTGTATTTAAGGCAAAAAAAACCCCAAACAAACCTATTTTCAAGTGCATTTTGAAACATGTATTTTTATCATCTTCACCCAGAACTTGGGTAACTTAAGTAACTAGTTCTTACACTGCAGAAATCATCTCTGGGCATCAATAACTACCCACTTAACCCAGGATTTAGCTCCTGGGCACCTGCAGTGTGGTGCAGTGTCTTGCATTCTAAGATCAGGCCAGATGATGGAGGTGTCACATTCTAGCTCTACCTTCACTAGGATTGCAACCTCAGGCAACTAGCTTAGCCTCCTTGTGCCTCAGGTTTAGTATCTGTAAAACGAGAATGATGATACAATAATAGTAACTATCTTTGAAGGTCATTGCATAGATTAAATGAAGTAACAAATGCCTGGCATAGAAGAAGAGTTCAATAAATATTAGACATTATTATTGCCCTCCTACATCCTCTGGCGTCTAAAAGAATAAGTGGAAGGCTAGATCTCCTTCTATGAGAATCATTCAATATCATTGAGGGGTGGGGTAACAAGGCCTACAGAGAAAGGAAGCAAGGAGGGTACCAGGCAGTACTGTACACTGTTGGCATTTTATACAGATGGAAGGAAGGTTTAAATGATGTGTCACATACTCACAGGCGGCATCAGATGTGCCGTTAATTGTGCAGAACAGTCACTTAGTGCAACAGCAGTTAAGGGCAGTGCTGGATGCACCTGGGAGAACTGGCCAGAGGAGGGGGGGTTGGAGCAGATGGAGAAGTGATAGAAAGGCAGTGATCCTCTTATATTTAACGAGTACATAATCACATACAACTGAGACTCAAACATTGATTCAGTTATTATAAGGTAAGCATTTTCTTCACAATGCCTAAGTATTTGCTACTGTACCTCATTTGAAACTAGGTAGGATAACAGTATATCCAAAATACAGAAGAAAAAAGAAAACTGGGAAATTTTGCTCATAAAGTTGACTAAGCCCATTTTCAAGGAGCAATGTATTTTTAAAAGTGTTCCCCATACAGGCAAGATGGAAAGGCATTTTAGAAGCAGGACAGTCATATTTTAAAGGTTTTGACTAGAAGTGACTTCATCTTTTATTTTTCCAGTGCAAAAGGGTCTTTCCCAACACACCTCTGAGTGAGTCTGGGAGACCACTTCTTCCTCTTGCCACACAAATGCACGTCCTACATAGTGGACTCCCATTTACTAAAGGACTCTGGAAATCTGAGAGTAACAGTGGAGGCTGGACCCATTTGTCTCATAAACTGTATCCCAGTATGAGAATGTCATAGTAAGTCATAAATGCCATGGAGATGCTATTTTCATCAGGGTAAACTAACTACAAACAAGAAGTTTATGATGTCACAATGGATCGGAGTTATATTTATGAATGTCCAGTGAGGAACACTCCTTTAGCTGTACCAAACAGAAGATTTTTATCTGCCGTAAATACAGCATAACCAGTTTATTGTTTCCATTAACATGTAATGTGTGATGAATGTGCTTGGAGAATATTAAAATCCTGAAGAAAATAAGGCCTTTGGCTGACGGTGGCATAAGAACACTGTTCTGTTGGATTTAACAAACTACCCACAAAAAAATGATAATTATAAAATTTTCTACTTCTGAATAATCTACAATAGAGACTGACAAACTTTAACTGTAAAGGGTCAGATCGTACACATTTTCAGCTTTGCAGACTGTATGGTTTCCGTAGCAACTACTCAACTCTGTGCTTGTAGTGAGAAAGCAGCCACAGATAACATGTAAGTGAATGAATGTGACTGTGTTCAAATAAGATGTTATTAACAAAAACAAGATGCAGACCAGCTTTGGTCCTCAGGCTGTAGTTTGTCAACACTTAGTCTACAATAAATTAATTTGAAAAGATAATTTTTTACTATTTGGTTGTCTCTGGTGTGTTTTGCAGCTCTTGGGCTTTAGACCAAAGGGGAAGGTCTAAATTAGAAGGGACCAATTCCCGTTTCCATACTTTCTTAGCTACGGGTCGAACAGCATGCAGGGATTCATTCTTTGGGCCAGACATAGTGTTAGGAGTAAGGATGCGGAGTTGAAAGAGCCCCAATCCCTTCCTCTTCTGTATCTTAAAAGATGTTATCAAAAGAATGTGTCTAACCAGAGAGAGAGAAAAAATAGATTAAACAATGGTAAATTTTGAAAGTCTATAAACTTCATAGGGATAGAAAGCAGGGAAACAAACGAATAGAATATACTACACTGGGAACAGAAGGGAATAATAAATGTCGATGGGGGTATTACTCTGGAAGGTCCATGATTGGATTTGCCTTATTATATACAGTGGCAAGTAAGCTCCCTTGTCCAATATATTTTGGGTTATACCATTTTCTTTATAGCCACTTTCTCCTATGTAGTTCCCAGGGATGTAGACTAGAGCAGGATTTTATCTTCAGAACTGAGATTTTGAATTGGATCAAATCCTTTCTAAGGTATATGCACCACAAACTCCTCCCTCCTACTTCTATACTATTTGCTTGGGGACTCAACTTCCTGCCTGCATCAAATGCAGTACCTTAAGGGACTTTCCATTCTGGTTAGTCCCCTGTGTAGACCCCCTAAATATCAACTCAAGGAACCATAAAGCAGTGTAAATGTCTCCCTGACAGAAAGGAAAGCGCATTCTCAGGCTTGCTTATTTTCCCCAGAAGTCAGCTAAACTTTCATGTGAGTGGCAAAGCTCTATGAAGCCTCCCTCCTAAATACGTTAGAAATGCCACTCAGCTGGTACTGTGGGGAGAGAACTTAAGAAAAATTCAACACTGATAGAATTACATTTGTTCTTCATTCAATCTTGGTGAACTTTCTAGGCACTAGAGCATACTGCTTTTACTGTGCTGTCATTTCTGAAAACCAAATTGCACAAAAACTTTTATAATCACCCAAGAGAACTCCTAAATGGGTCTACTGTCATTCCATGAATCACAACACTGATGCAGGCTTCATGGTGGCCCAGCCAATTCCACACCCTGTGACTCATATAATCCTCGTAGCAGCTGGGACGGGGGCCCCCTACCTGCCTGCCAGGCAGAGTAGGGCTCCAAGAGCCAAGGGTGATCTCCCAGGATTTTATATCACCGAATACAGCCCTTCTGTTCTACAGAAGAGTGAAAAAGGCCCAGAGGATGAAGTAACTCGCCCAGTTAAAAGGTCATAGAGTGATATCACAGAGGCAGGAAGGGGCTCATTCTGGACCAGAGCTCTTTTCACTGTTTCCCGGGGGTCTCTACTTTGTGCTCATATACGGATTTAAAATAAAAGAGACAAAATGAGATAATGAAATTCATTTACTGACAGCTCAGAGTAAACTGGCGGCAGTAAACTGCCTTTCAAGAGGTGAATGACACCAGGTGCCAGGAGGAAGCCTAAAATAAAAGTTTGAAATGCCTTGACAGGAGAGAATTAAGACCTGGGCTTCCTGTTACTAGCCCACCACCATCCCTTCCTGGTGGCACTCTTCTGGTAGATTCTTCGATAAAATAAGCGTTTGTGTATGCTTTATGTGGTAACAGACACAGATATTAAAATACATATATATACTTGTACTTGAAGATTTTGCTAAACCTATACTACTAAAAATTATAAATGTTTGCTTACCTTTTGAGTTTAATTACTGTATAGAGTTAGGTGTGTCATCTCTGAAATCAATGTCTTATTCTTATTCATTTATATTCCCAAGACCTGCAACACTGGCATACAATCGTCATACAATCGGTGCTCAGCAAAACTTCTTCATAAAGTTCATGAAAAGGAATTCTTTTTTTTTTTTATTATTATTGTGTAATAAAATAAGGGCCATACAAAGTTGTAATAAAATAATATTAATAATAATAGGTAGCATTTTTGAATGGCCAGGCACTGTTCTAAGGGATTTACATGGATCTAACCTTTTAATTCTCAAGGCAGACCTACAGGGGAACTATTAGTACCCATTTTACAGAAAAAAAGAAACTGAAGCATAGAGATATTAAGTAACTGCAACGTGGTCCCCAAACTAGAAAGTAGAGGTTCCTAGGTCAGCATTCAAACCCCTAAACTCTGGCCCCTGAGTCCACCTTCTCAGCTACAAAAATTATACAGTAAGTTAACCTGTAAAAATTTTACTATACTGAGAGCAGCTAAGAGAAAATGGGATTCAAAATATTGTTATACAATAGTTATTTTGTGCAACAGCATTAGCTATGACAGATCTTGGTCAGCTATAAAGATCGTTAAGGTTCAAGAGTCTTCATTATTCTAACTTAACCATTCTCCATGTCACAAAAGTACAAAATAAATTTGGAATGCCCATCTCACTCCCCACCTTAAAAGTACTGGGGAAAGTTATAAGGCAGACATAAGAATATTATATGAAACAACTCTACAATTGCCCTATCACATCCATGAACGATATCAGGACATTCTGCTAAGGAATTCCGAACTTCTTTATTCTGACACATCATCAACCACATATACTGGTGCAAAAGATTGACAAGCAGCAAATGTGGGTCCATGTGTAACTCACTCAATGTATATCCGGAAAAAACTACCCTACTCCCAAGAAGAGATGAAAATTAGCTTTCTCCTTCTCACATTTAAGAAAGTGGAGGGCTTCCCTGTTGGCGCAGTGGTTAAGGATCTGCCTGCCAATGCAAGGGACATGGGTTCGAGCCCTGGTCCGGGAAGATCCTACATGCTGTGTAGCAACAAAGCCCGTGCGCCACAACTACTGAGCCTGAGCTCTAGAGCCCGCAAGCCACAACTACTGAGCCCACGTGCCACAACTACTGAAGCCTGCGCGCCTAGAGCCCGTGCTCTGCAACAAGAGAAGCCACGACAATGGGAAGCCCGCACACCGCAACGAAGAGTAGCCCCCACTCGCCGCAACTAGAGAAAGCCCGCGCACGGCAACGAAGACCCAACGCAGCCAAAAATAAATAAATTTATTTAAAAAAAAACAAAAAACAGTGGAAGTAAAGGGTCCAACAATTTAAAGCACCTCTTCCTTAAAAAAATTGTACAAAGTATTGAATGTCTACTCTGGGCCTGGCACTAATGCAGCTTTGGAGATACATGGCCCCTCTCCTGTGGGTCTGTGAGAGGCACACATTCATCAAATGATCACCCACCCAAAATGCAAAAACTGCAATGCGATAGAGTTAAGACAAAGAGTGAACCTTGCTCTAAAAACCTATGAAGGAAGAATTTTATCTAGGTAATCCATAGACTTCCTTGAGGAAGCAGTGCTAGTGCTGTTATCTAAGGAATAAGTAGAGGTTGGCTAAGAGTGGAAGGAAAGGAAGAGGAAGAGCAAAAGACACAAGCAAAGACCCTAAGGTGAGGGAAGCATGAAGGGTGAGGGTGTAGAGAGGTGAAATACAGCCAGAGGGGTTGGAAAGGAAGGTCCAGGCATTTGGGGTTGAGATAAGATTCTTGAGGGCCTGGTGTCATGTTAAGGAGCTTTGTGCTTATCCCAGGAGCACTGGAAAGCCAATAATGTATTAGTCAATATATTAGTCTTTGTCTCATTTTCCCCAAATTCACATATTTCCAGTGTGGATAGAAAACTGAGTGAAAGGGGATGGATCAGTAATATGGCTACAGAACTGTATGTTGCTAGCTACAATTCTCAAGTTCAAATAAATCTAAATTCACATAAAATACTAATATAGTTGTTAAGGGTTGAATTGTGTATTCCTTGAAAAAGATATGTTGAAGTCTTAACCCCCAGTGCCTCAGAATGCGACCTTAGCTGGAAACAGAGTCTTTGCAGTGGTAATCAAGTTAAGTGGTTAAGAGCTCAGACTTCGGACAAGATTGCCAAGGATGACTGCCCACCTGCCAGCTGTGTACCCAGTCTCTGCTCCTATTAAATAGAATATACTCCACAGAGTTGCTGAGATTACATGAGTAAATAATGTTAAATACGTGGAAGTTTTTCTCTGTACTGATTCTTTCCCATTAGTACAATAGCAATTCTCATTTCTCCCATCTTAAAATAATAACAGTATGCCAATAATTGTTAATACGAATACATAATGATTTCCTTCCCTTGACCTTATTTCAAAGTCAGTTTCAATTTCTCCCCTTCCTTTTTATAACAAAATGCCTCAAAAGACTTGTTAATTCTTACAGCCTATGATGCTTCTCCCATTCTCTCTTAAAACCGCTTAGGGGGCTTCCCTGGTGGCGCAGTGGTTGAGAGTCTGCCTGCCAATGCAGGGGACATGGGTTCAAGCCCTGGTCTGGGAGGATCCCACATGCGGCAGAGCAGCTGGGCCCGTGAGCCACAATTACTGAGCCTGCGCGTCTGGAGCCTGTGCTCCACAACAAGAGAGGCTGCAATAGTGAGAGGCCCGCGCACCGCAGTGAAGAGTGGCTCCCGCTTGCCGCAACTAGAGAAAGCCCTCGCACAGAAACGAAGACCCTACACAGCCAAAAATAATTTTTAAAATATTAATTAATTTAAAAGAAAAACAAAAAACAACAAAAAAAAAACCACTTAGACTTTCACCATCATCAACCCCAACAAAAATGTTACTCAAGACCATTGATGATCTCCACATTGCTTAATTCAGGAGTCCCTTCTCATCCTGATTTTATGTTGACCCATCTGCAAAATTTAGCATGGTTATCATACGTTCCCACTCGCTAAAGGTTTTTTCACTGGTCTTCTAGAACATCATATTCTCATGGGTTTTTTTTCTATCTCATTGGTTGATCTTCCCTGTCCTGTTTGCTGATTTATCCACTTCTGCCAGATTTCTTGAGATCGAGTCCTTGGATCTCCATTCTTCTCTATATTCACTCACTCCCTTGGTGATGTCATTTAATCTACAGCTTAAATATCATCCGTAGTCTGATGTCGCCCGCTTGTTTATATCCAGACAAAACCTTTCCTTAGAACTCTAGATTCATACATTCAATTGCTTACTCAGCATCTCCACTCAGATAGACAAAAGATCTCTTAAACTTCATCTGTCTGAAACTGATCTCATATTCTTCCCCCCAAATGCACTACTTTCCAGTCTTCACCATCTCAGTTAAAGGCAACAACATATTTCCTGCTGCTCAGGGCAAAAACCTTACATGGCATCATCATAGATTTTTTCCTTTCTTTTCCATTCCACAACCTGTTTCTACCTTCAAAACAAAACAGAATTCAACCATTTCTCACTACTTCCATTGTTAGCTGATTTGAATATAATAGTCTGACTGGCGTACTGCCTTCTCCTCTTTCTTCCTACAGTCTGTTTCCAACATAGTATCCAGAGTTGCTATAAACCAGTTCATCATAGTCCTTTGCTCAAAACCCTTCAATCAGACCTGAAGAGCAGAAAACATATTTTACATTGGCGTGAAAAGAAGAGTAGCGATAAGGAAAAGACAGGATTTATAAGCATTAGGATATTAGAACAAAAACTCAAAATGAATGGATAAATATAATACTGTATTCTTCTACTGGAAGTAGGGTTTACATTTTCCATATTTTCAAAATAATAAGGTTGAGATGGAAAATTATGTTATGGAACCAAAACAGCAAGTTTAAATTCCATATCTAATAGACCTCACATATAAAGCATAAACCATCAGCCATTATTCATTCATATAGGATCTATTAATAATGTAACTGCAGTGTACTGGGCTGGTATAACAACGGGTAGTAACTGGGACTAATTTCACTATGATGAGAAAAGATGAAATGCTATGAATAAATACATATCAATAAAAAGGGCTTTTAGGCCTGAAGATACCAACTAACCCATCAAATAGTAGGTGGTAGATAATTCATATTCTTATATTGTAATTAATATTATTTAAAATAAGTGATTATCAATAGTGGTTGTAGTTTTTTTTTTGTTTTAGGGTAGAATTTGAACTATAACATTGTTTAATTAATGTGTGTTAGCAGCAATTTGCTCACTCTCAAAGTAAAATGAAATGTTAGTGGTATGATTCAATTCCTTCCTCTCCCCCATTATCCGCGGCCCACAAAGATCACTATTCTTTTTGACCCCATGTATTATTTGTGGACTATGCCACATAGTTTGGCACTTACATTTCATTTTTATTCTTTATTTTCGGTATGTCTATGTTTATTTCATCTTTTTAGATAAATCATGAGTAAGTAACTCAAGAGCCTATTCTACCTTTTCTTTTCCTCAAACTCTCAGAATAGTCAAAACTAGGTGATGCTTAATAAACATCAGTTTATTGGGATAACCCTACAAGATAACCTCTATGCTTTAACACACATTCATCTTCAGAAATCAATGTAATAGTTAATGATAGTCTTATTATAGTATATGATAACCTCCAATATTTTGTTCTATTTCCATTCGAACTTTCTCTTTTCCTACCTTGCTTTGCATAGCTTCCAAAGACCCCGAAAATGGCTGAATCTTTCATTTGTTCTTTTTATTCAGAAATATAGAAAATTTCTAATTTTCAAGGGTACAAATAATCTGTCATGGTATTACTTGCACCTGCTGGCAAAGCCGCCATTTTTTTATCCTCTAAAGGAGTCAAGAGCTGATCAAATTACTCTGGACAGCACCAGCACAAACCTTAAACTATCTACAGAATTCACAATGGGTTGACACAGCTGACTCTTTCCAAATCTCTCACAACATCTCTGATATTTTTATGCTTTGCCATCTCCCACAGAGTGCTTCTTTCAGTCTGTCGCTTTCTTTCTAGATGAAAAGTCGCTGTGATTCTCTCCTGCTGCTTATAAGTAAACTCCCTGATGTGTTTGCAATTTATTGTGGTCTATTTTCCTCTTTCCAATAAAGATGAATTTTTACAGCCCCTCTCATAGTGACCAATGTGAAAAAAAGCATTCAGAATGATAGGAGTGACAAGCAAAGTGCATCGCATGCAGTTGGTACTAAATAAATGATATGTGACTATAAATTGTTTATTGTCCCGCCATTTTAACACAGGAATTGCTGAAAAAGAATTTACAGCTAGGAATAGGTAGCAAGCAGTGACAAGGAGAAAAGGTAGTTGTTCTTCTTCAACTTCTACTTTCATTAAAGCCATGAAAAATTTTGTTTTGCCTAACTAAAAGTTTTCTCCAAGATAGTGGAACAACGAACCAACTGTGGAGGACAGCTGATGATGTATGATGACCCATGACCAAGGTCAAGAGTCACAATCCAGATATGGCTTACTTCTCCAATCTATTGGTTCCTTGTAATTTACGCCATGGTCACCTCAAAACACGTCACACCCTCTCACACCTTTGTCCCTCACAGTGCCACTTGCATGGAATAAACTTCTACACATTGTCCACCTGGGAAACTCATCTTCATCTTTGCAAAAGGAGCCCCACCATCAGTAGATCTGGGCTCTTTCCAGGCGTGCTCACCAACTATTCTCCTCACCACCAATGCAGAGTTTATCACATACTCCTCAGTGTAAACTGTGCAAATACCATTTTTCCACACGTTTTACTCATTCCCCTATAGTTTACTCATTTGTTTACATTCCTATGTCTCTTAATATGTGGCTTTTGTAGCCAGGGTCCCTGTCTTCTGGATCTTTTGATCCACTCTGCCTATCACAGCACTTGAGGCGAGTTAAGTGCTCCATTAATATTTGTTGAATATTAATGTTTAGAGGACTGAAAACTAATTTTGGACATGTGCCTTATCCTCAGCACAAGTTGGGAGTCAGAGAATTTTGCTTATACCCTCTCACAAATTCATACTCATCTAAGAAATAAATCTGATTTAGATCCCTAGAGGTGGGAAGGTAAATTAGTCAGATTCTTTAAACTATTCTACTGAAAGAAGGTTTATTATTGTAAATTTGTATAAATAACATAAATGAGACAAAGAACGTGTTATCAAGTAGAATATATTGAAGGATTTTTTCATAATTAATGGATACGAATACTGTGTCGTTTATAATTAAAATGCATGATTCCATGAATATAGATGCTTCCTAAAAATTGGAAAATGTCTTGACTAGGTAAAACTTATCTTTTTTCAGTGTTAATAATTTACATATTAAAACCATTTTTAACAGGTAATACCAAGAATATCCTCACTTGGGCCTTCTGTGGATTGCCAGTGAAATTTTAACACTATTATCCAAATGAAAATATGCAATTTCATTCTGTAAGGGGATAACAGAGATTTGGAACTTAAAGAACTGAAAGCATATATTTTTTTAAAGAAAATAACACTGTCTCAAAATAATGAAGTTTAATGTTATCTCTGAATAAATCAAACACTACTTCGGTGAAAGGAAAACACTGTTTCAGTATGAGGTACTATGGAACCATAAACAGGAATTCAGAAATTTCCACATAAGAAATGGGATGGAGGAAAAGACATTATTGCTAGTCCCAAAACTGCTCATTGTATTTATGAAAAAAGAATTGAAAGGGATTTGAATATCATTGGGAAAATCTCTGTTAGGTCTCTGTGGGCTTCAATGAATTGTGTTTAACAGACTTGCTGAGTAATCAAATTATGATAATTTGGAGGAGACATCTCAACCTTTTCATGTAAGGTGTTCATGAGCGATTTCCTCTTTATTTTCTTTGTTTTGTGGTTGTAATCAAATTCACAACATGAAGTGTCATTAATCACATATGATAATGATACTCCCACCGTGATTTATGGAAAAGGCTAAAGCAATTATGACATCTGACCATAGTTACAGTCATTTTATCTTGTCCCTACAAACATGCTATTTTGTTTCATTAACTTCAGTAGTTTTGTGAATTTCAACAGTGTTCATGTACAGTATTTAAATATTCTCATGTCATAAGGACAATAATAACTTGAATTTGGGAAAATAAAACCATAAAAAATGGGCTTGTCTTCCTTTCTGGAGATCTAATAAGGAAATTCAGAAAACACATTAGCATGTATCACTATGTGTAATGTAATCACATCACATGAGCACGTATGAGTCTCATGAATGGAGTCTGCGTTTGATCAACTATGCTACTTCACAACCTAAGTGTCCATCGACAGATGAATGGATAAAGAAGATGTGGCACATACATACAATGGAATATTACTCAGCCATAAAAAGGAACAAAATTGAGTTATTTGTAGTGAGTTGGGTGGATCTAGAGTCTGTCATACACAGTGAAGTAAGTCAGAAAGAGAAACACAAATACCGTATGCTAACACATATATACGGAATCTAAAAAAAAAAATGGTTCTGAAGAACCTAGGGGCAGGACAGGAATAAAGACACAGACGTAGAAAATGGACTTCAGGACATGGGGAGGGGGAAGGGTAAGCTGGGACGAAGTGAGAGAGTGGCATGGACATATATACACTACGAAATGTAAAATAGATAGCTAGTGGGAAGCAGCCGCATAGCACAGGGAGATCAGCTAGGTGCTTTGTGACCACCTAGAGGGGTGGGATAGGGAGGGTGGGAGGGAGACGCGAGAGGGAGGGGGTATGGGGATATATGTATATGTATAGCTGATTCACTTTGTTATATAGCAGAAACTAACACAACAATGTAAAGCAACTGTACTCCAATAAAGATGTTAAAAAAAAAAAACTATTAGGAATTAAAATTGTCACACTGTAAGTCTAAAGGAATTGACTAACAGAGAAAGTAAACAAATTATATACATGTGCTAAATATAGTAAAATTTAAAAATTCTTACCTTTGATTCCATCTCAACTGAAGATTTTAGGAGGGAAAATATAGCACTTTAGACATTTTATAGAAAAGTCTATTAGAAAAATTCATCCTGAATATAAAGAATCTGATTAAGGACTATGATTTTGCAAGTTTTACTCAGTGAATCAGATATAAACTTTAACATCTACAGAGTTTTTGAATGGTAATAAAATTTGTAGTAGAGACCAGTAAAGTGAAAATCAACTGATTGTCTTACATTATTTATAAATGTAACGGTTCCTTTCCCCTTATGGTGCTAAGACCCTGTACATACCAACACAATTTACCAAGAAGAAAAAAGAATACTACATACAGGGAAGAACACATAAAAACAATAAGATGTCATATAATCTACTAGAAATATACTCCTGAAGACTGATTGCATTTTTAAAATAATTCACACCATTTAAACAGCTTATTCTTGGACTGTGTTTTGGGTTCTAGATAAAACTTCTTTTCATTATTAATTATGAAGTCAGAAGAGGCAATAAATAATAGAACATTGTTCATAGTGCTCCTTCTGGATTTCTCCAAAAGTATTTGTAATTATCATTTCACCTGGATTTTAAAGTAGTACTTGAACGCCTTGACATTCAACATTAAAAAATGATAAAATACTAAGATTGGGAACCTAAGTTTTTGTCCCAAAGTAAGCTCTAATAATTAGCACAGAAGCAGTTCACTACTGTGAATGATACTAGCCAAGAGGCGAGAGGGTAAACTATCCATCTAGGTTGGAAACTGGATCACAGGCATTTGGAAGATCCAACAGAGAAAAAGTACAATTTTGAAGTCAACGCTCAGGGAACAATAAAAGTACAAGTAATGGGAGCACAGCCTGTTCTCATGTACAATCAATAATAAAACCAGGTGTATAAGAACTGAAAGTTTGTGAAAAAGAAAACTTCTCCTGCCAGGGGTTTTCAATTACAAATTGGACAGCTAAAGAGACTGATGAATAAGAAAGTTTTCCTCTTTAACTTTATCCTGCAGGACTCTGCATTAAGAAGGACTGATGGCATTTATTTTAGAAATATTGGGCCATGACTCAGTAAGTGTGGGGATTTTCCAGTAGAAATTGTGAAATTATTTGGAATACTTATTTTGGCTTTAGTTATGTAATTGTCTAGAACAAAAACCTTAAAGACGTTTTGAAGGGTGTGTAAAGAAAAGACTAGGAGTGCGATGTCTTACTGAACTTTAATTTTTAAAAATTAATTAATTAATTAATTAATTTTTGGCTGCATTGGGTGTTCATTGCTGCGCGGGCTTTCTCTAGTTGCGGCGCGGGCTTTCTCTAGTTGCGGCGAGCGGGGGTCACTCTTCGTTGAGGTGCGTGGGCTTCTCATTGTGGTGGCTTCTCTTGTTGCAGAGCACGGGCTCTAGGGCTTCAGTGGTTGTGGCTCACGGGCTCTAGAGCGCAGGCTCAGTAGTTGTGGCGCGTGGTCTTAGCTTCTCCGCAGCATGTAGGATCTTCCCGGACCAGGGCTCGAACCCATGTCCCTTGCATTGGCAGGAGGATTCTCAACCACTGAGCCACCAGGGAAGCCCTCACTCAGCTTTAATTTTTTAAAGACCAAATCCTCTTTTACCAAAGGACCAGTCCTCACTGTTCTTTGCTTAGCAGGTTAGGACATGGGTTTAGTTAAAACTGCAGCAAGATTCAGCCCCATGTGTACCTTACTTGCAATGTAGAAAGCACACATTTCCAAAGAGGATTGTGCAGATACTCAAAAGCATTAGAAAAGAACAAAAACCTAGATGACCTCCATGTGTTCTTCTTTGTCTGTAGAAGTCTACTGCAGTGCACATGACGACAGGGCCCAGAGAAGGAAAGCTTATTCCTCAAAGCAGACAGAGCATCCCATAATTAGGACCACCACATTCATAACATGACAATTTTTAAAAGCGATATTGCCCTAGTAGGTTTTTATACTTGGCTACTTTGGAATATATTTTATTTGTTCCATTTTTCCATAAAACATTAATACCATCTAATATTTTTAATTATGAGAGTCCATTTTCATTTACCAAACACATTTTTTTTTATCTTTCTATGTCATGTACCCATTCTTCATGCCCACTTCTCATCATCCCTGCTCTGCAGATGAGATAACAGAAGCTCAGTAATTCAGAAAATTTTACCGGCTAACGTGTCGCAGAAGAATAGCATCTCTTACTCATTCCCCACTCTACACACAAAAGTCAAATGCTAGTGTAGTCTGATGTATTAAAATCACCTGCATATTCATTTAACAAACAGTAGAGTAAATACAAACATCATGCCATTATGCAACTTTATTATACAATTAAATTTTAAATATCATTCTTCTAAGTTAGCCAAAGAGTCTTCCAATCTTCCTGAGGTATCCTCAAAAAGTTATAGTCAGTGGAAACTTTTGCATAAAAGAAGCAAAAGATTTTCATAAGAGTATTTACTTCCCTCTACTCCAGAGAGCTTGAAAAATTCAATCTTGAACACTCCCAGCTGACTTCATTTATGATCACTTTTCAGCCTAACTTCCTCCCGACTGTTAGATGGCACTGTGCCCTCTAACAAGGTGTTATGCCAATTTTTCTAGGACACACCTGCCAATCAACTGTGGGGTTTAATAGAGAACAGTGAAAATGCCATCTCTCCAGCAGGGCACCCATTATCTCTGGCAGTAATACCCATTAACACCAAATATATCTTGAATGCCAAAATTAAAATTATGAGTTGCGGAAGAAAATGCAGCATGGTAGATGTAGGTGCTTGAATCTGCCCAATGGAGAGGTTCAATTCTAGGAGGCCCATGGAAACTCATTAAGCACTCAGGTGTCCTGATGCTCAACAGTGTCTTTGGAATTTGAAGTGATTTATGAAAAGAGCAACAAAATAGCATTGTAAGAATAAACTGTGTCACCTCCAAATTAGAGATGAGCCCAATTACAAGAGTGACAACCAGAAGTAGTAGATAAATTCCAAAGCCACATTCAAAACCACTAAGGGGCATGCTAAACAAGGCATGGCCTATAACTTTCCCATTAATTGCTAGTGAATTACTTGACCAGCTTTTCCCCACATAGATCTAATCATCCAGATGTGCAGTCCTGAGTATATACCTTAGTTCCTAGGTCACACATTTATGACCTTAATAATTGCCACTTTTGGAATTTCACTCCCAGGAAAGCATTTCATCTAGGCTCTCCCACTCATTTCACCAAGGAGGAAAGAAATGAAGTAATTCAGACAACTAATTAGGGTTGAAGTAAGAATTCAATTCCAGCTATGTCCTATTCTTGCTCTAGTGAGCTCTGGATTACATCAAGCTTCTCCTCTCTTTACTTTTCCCCCTATTTTATTCATATTATGTTTATGGTATGACATGTATTCATATTATATACATATATAATAACATGCAATAAAATATTCCTAGTAATAGTAACATATACTTTATGCCTAATCAATACATATATACTAATTATTTGTGCAGTTTTATTTTCTCAATAATTAAACAGTGAATTTTCATCTCTCTATTAAAATGTATGCCCCTGTTGTCATTCCATCCATGACTGGCAAAATAAAATGCTCTAAGGCCTTTTATAAAAGGCTCTAGATGTCTCCATGGGACGGGCTTGTATCAGTGAACACTTGCATTCTTATACCCACCCATACCTCTGATTAGCACTTATTAGCCTCTACTATTCATTTGTCTGGTACCCACTCTGGAATGGGAGTTCTTTTAGGGCAAGGCTAGGTCTTATTCATCATTGTACACATTGCACTGGCCAAAGAGTTAGTGCTCAATAAATGTTTGCTGAATGAACGGATGAATACATGCATAAGCTGGTACCTCCCATGGATTGCTAAAACAACCCTGGGCTAATCCTACTGACTGTCTTTTTCAATGCCTGGTTTGTTTTCAAAGATTTCTCATAGGAACAAAAACATGTGAATAAGACCCTTCTTTCAATCGTTCATTCATGACAACAGCCTTTTTTTACACATGGGCATGAACTATTAAGGCCTCTCAGAGGAAATTATTTTAATTACAGAAATCAGAACAGCTTAATTGTAAATGTGCAGTGTGAGTACTTTACAAAAGAGATTAGCGGATCGTCCCTTTATTTCTTTCCTTTCTCTTTAATAATTCTTATAACTCACAGTAAAAAATATTCCCAGGATTTCAGCATGCTGGCACATCTTTCGCTTCTATTTAACCACTTTTAAGGAAATCTGCAATGTTGATGCTTAAAGACTATGAAACCACACTTCTCTCCACCAATTATAATGCACTGAACTAAATTGTGATCATGGTGTCAGTACACTTCTGGATAGGTGAGTTCTAAGGCATAAAGGAAAAATATGAGGCTGCAGAGAGACAGAAGTCATCCACGAACTTTCTCTCCACTGGAAATACTCTGACATACTTGTACCCTTTCGAATAGATTTGTGACTCAGCAGTGAAAAGTCGAGAGAAAATGATATTGTGTAGCTAAAATTATGGGATGCTGACATTAAATTGCCTGTCCCCTGAAACTGAGTCAAAGTTGTGCTCAGAAAACTGTTAACCTAATATTCTGGGCTCTCTTGAGGAAAATGATTTTAAATCTCACAATAAATCCGTTTATATACCCTAAATTAATTTAATGAATAGAATTATAAAGCAAGTCAAAGTCAGCTCTCTAGCACTACGGTATGATGAGCCTGGATCCAGAACACGGTGCCTGCCACAGAGCCAGTTGCCTGTGCCAGGTTGATCTGATTCTCTGTATCACTAACAAACCATTAACAAATCACAGTTTGCAGCGTGGTGAGGAAAGTACCAATTACATAATAGGAATTATTGAACTGGATCCCTCTCTTGATAAGCTTTTCCCTGACAGTGACAGACCATTTGGGAGGATGAATGCCAACTTTCTCAACCCCTAGTGCATCACTTTGGGCACCCAAATAGTAATTCACTAAAACTGTAATTTCCCAGTTAATTAAAAAAAAAAAACTATGCCCTAAAATGTTTTTATGAGAAATCTACGAGAACCAATATTTCAGGGGTTTTTCACCTGAAAAGTACCTTCTTTATCAAGCCCCCCCCCAAAAAAGTGTGGAAGTCCTCTCAAATCTATCTGAACACCAATTAGTCACGTGGGTTTGAATCATTTAATCCAGTGATGGGCCACCTTTATGAGCATTAGGGCCCCTTTTCAAGAATTAAATATCTCAGAGAGCTCCCTGTGATAATAGTTGGGCACTTATTTCTTTTGTTTACTACTGATGCTGACACCCATAGATGCTTGCCACCTCCTGCATTAATTAGTCTCCTCCACCTCCCCAGGGCAGATTGAAAACCGCAGATTAACTCATGCATGATGATTGACAATCTTCTGGTGCTCATTACACTTAGGGGCCACGGCAGTACCACATACAGAGCCAGCCTTTGAGGGACTGAGAACAAGTCTCTCAATAAAATGTCTTTGTTATTTATGTCAGAGTTCCAGTCAGGACCCAAAAGGCATTATGAAAAGACAGAATCTTTCTCTATTTTCCTCATAACCAGAGGAGCTGTGTGAATAATCAACCACAGGGGTTTAGACTTCCTGGTGTGAATTTCTAACGTTCTTTCTTTAAATAGGGGGATGACGCATTAAAACTATACATCTGCATTGTCCCACACGTCAGCCACTGGCCTGGCATTTGAAATATGACTAGTCTCAAACTGAGATCTGCTATAAGTATAAAATGCATACCAAAATTTGGACTTAACACAAAAATTAAAATATCTCATTAATAATTTTTGTCTTGATTATAAATTTACATAACAATATTTTGGATATACTGGGTTAAAAATTTATTGTTAAAATTGGTTTCACCTGTTTCTTTTTATTTTAATGTGCTTGTAGAAGATTCTGAATTACATATGTGATTCCCATCCTATTCCTATTGGACAGCACCGCATAGACCAAGGAGTTTTATACCGGGTTGCTGTATTCAGACAAAAGTCTCAACACGGGGAGAGGCACTGTGGATTTACAGCATAGGTATCTTGTCATTCAATCCCAAGTTCCTTACCTAATAAATGCAATGCAATAACCATACCTATCTCACGGGTTTAATGCAAGGATTAAATGCCAGTGTGTGAAAAGTACTTACTACAGGGCTGGCAAGCACTCAATAACTGTTAGATTCCATTTCCATTAGACAGGAAGTAAATTTGATAATGGTGATGATGTTATGATGACATTGATCAGAAAAATTCTAGGCCTGTGATTGCTAAGATCCGTTTCAGCAGGAGTAAACTTCTAGCTGTGTATATGATAAGAACATTCTTGAAGATGTTAAAGGAGAGGATTCTTTTCTGATTCCCAACATCAGGAATAGCAGGGGTTTTTTTAGTGGTTGGTTTGCTTTTATTTGATTAAAGAATAAAGTTTAGCTCACAGTGAAGGCTAATAGAAAGCTTAGAAGAAGGTTTGCAAATTCAAATGCTACAGAGTCAATAACCATGGGTGAAGTTAACTGACTGTATTTTTGAATCATAGTTACTAGTTGCATATTAAATAGAATATTTTATACTTCCAAAAAAATAAAATAAGCTTCCTACTATTTTTTCCTGAAACAAGACCCTATTCACCTTTCACTTATTTTGCTTTTAGTAAAGACATAGGTACGGGGCTTCCCTGGTAGCGCAGTGGTTGAGAATCCACCTGCCAATGCAGGGGACACGGGTCCAAGTCCTGGTACAGGAAGATCCCACATGCTGTGGAGCAACTAAGCCCGTGCGCCACAACTACTGAGCCTGTGCTCTAGAGCCCGTGAGCCACAACTACTGAGCCTGCGCACCACAACTACTGAAGCCCATGCACCTAGAGCCCGTGCTCCGCAACAAGAGAAGCCACCGCAATGAGAAGCCCACACACCGCAACCAAGAGTAGCCCCTGCTCGCCACAACTAGAGAAAGCCCACACGCAACAGTGAAGACCCAACACAGCCAAAAATAAATAAATAAATTTATAAAAACAAGACAAAACAAAACAAAAAAACAGAAGAAAAAGACATAGGTACAGAGAAACATTTCTCTATTGTGAGAAAAAGAGCCAAACATTGTGATAGATGGCAGCCCATGCTGACTTCAGAATCAGGCCAACCTAACCGCAGGAGTGATCAGACCCAAGTCAGACCACAACACGGATTCCCCAGCTACAACAAATTCCGTGTAAATATTCTTTAGCGCCAGCTGATTTTGCCATGCAGAACACAGGCCCAGGTTGGTCATATCTTCAGAAATTGCAGCAATCCACAATTTATGTCAATCCTCCCCCATTTTAAAACATTCAAACTCTTAAAGAAGTTGTGCTGAGAACTTCCTGGCGGTCCAGTGGTTAGAACTCTGCTTTCACTGCCGAGGGCGCTGGTTCAATCCCTGGTTGGGGAACTAAGAGCCCATAAACCGCACGGCATGGCAAAAAAAAAAAAAAAAAAAAAAGGTGTGCCCAGATGAACATGTCTGTGAGCCAGTTTGCAGTCTGCCTTAGATGGTGACTTTTGGCCCAATGGGAAGTATTAGTCAGGGAGTTCTAATAAAGCTTTTTCTATCAGCCTCATTCCTACCTCTACCTTATGTCTACACCTTTGTTCCCTTAAAAAAATTGTTTCTAATTCTTGTAACTGTCTGCAGTATGTATAAATCAAGCAAGAAATTTCAATAGTGAAATACATGATAAGGGAGTCACGAAACTCCCAAGTAGGCTGGCACTGAGAGTGCAGAGTGAGTTAAACACCCACGTGTGCACACATGTAAACTACAGTTGTTTCCTTCTCTTAGAAAGAATGTCCAGGGAATGACTACTGTGAAAGATGCCCAGATATACTGGCAGTAAGCAAATCCTTTAGATTGTAAAATAAATCTTTAAAAGTAAGATTTTTTTAATAGAAATGCTATTGATGTGGGAAAATACTTATTTTAAAGTGAAAAAAGTAGGATCCAGTATTAAGTATCCCCCATGATTTAGCAATATGTAAGATAAAAGTATATTAGAGCTACAAAAACACTAGAAATGCAAACTTTTGACACTGGTTATCTCTGAGTAGTGGGAATTTAGGATTATTTTACTTTCTTCTTTGTATTCTTCTGCACTCTCCACATTTTTTTTTTTTTTCTTTCTTTTTGGATGAGCACATATTGATTTTACAGTCAGAAAAAACATGTGAAAATACTATTTTTCTGACCACCAACAAAAAGTAAATATCCAGGTGATTTAAGCTAGAGTGACAGTTTTATTTGAACCCTCTTGGTGATTTGAAGGGACAAAAATGTTCATTTGGCTTGCGTGATTTACAAGATTATCTCATTTCCCCAATTCCCTTTTTCTCATAATGACAAAACAAGTGATGAACTATAAATTGATCAGGAGGGAGACCCTGGATAGCTGAGAGTCAAAGGCTTTATGATTTATTAAACAATTGGTATATCAGATTTTCTACGGAAAACCCTATCACTTTCACACTTTAAAAAAAGAAAAGAAATAAGAGAGACATTCAATCTGTATTCCATCTGCTATCCCAGCCAAAATGCCAGGGTACTTCTTTTTTTTCTCCACTCCGAAATAGATATTTCTCATTCCTTATGGAAATACTGACATAAATATTTTATACAGTTATCTTCTGCCTACAAATGCTGCAGGATACCATAAGGTTTGTCTTTTCAATAAAACACTTTATTGCAAGCGCAGTTGGATTCTCTTTGGTCCAGCCTTTAACTTGAGCAACAGAACCCTAAGAGGAAAGGACTTCCGCAGAGCGCGTGGTTTCTACTAATTCTTAAAGCACTACCAAATCCTACCTATATTTCTGACTAAATTGTAGCCCACTTTCATTGAAAAACAGTGAAATAAATGTTGCCTTGCATCTAGACGTATTTTTAGCAAGAGAATGTGTTTTTAGAAAGCTAAGAGCAAACAAGGAACGTTTTAACACCAATTATTTATAAACGGATATATTTCTTTACGGAGAAACTCATATTTATACCTACTATGAGAACGATATGCAGAATAATAATGTTTCCATAACGACTATATTTATGAAAGTTTCAAATGTTGAATGGATGAACTTCTTTGATTGCCGAAATCCTCTACAAAATGAACACAGGATAGTTTGCCTTCCTGACTTCTTAAGACATTATGAACTGAAGAGGATTACGTTTCCATATAAAATCCTGCTATCTGCTGAGTATTAAGTATGACAGTGGCACTTTTGACATGCAGCATATTCCTGCAAGGATGAAAATGAATTTTTAAAAATCTGTTTATGCCAGCCACTTAAGTGTCAGCTGATGTTAACTTGGAGCATCTACAGTTTTACTCAACTCTAAATGTCAAAGTCACCATTATCCTATTACTGACACTCTAAACTGTCCATTTTCACTCTTGGTTATCCAATTTAGGTACAGGAAAATGTAGAGTTTCGATATTGTCTGGGATGATGACTATTTTCTAGGTATCTGGGATTGACCCATTGTGTCTGCACTGACTATCACTCATCAAGACGGAGAGGTATAAGGCAGCATACACATGAAGGGGAATAACCCTTGCTTGTAATCACAAAGATAACAATGGAGAAAATCTATGGTATGTAATAATATACCCCTGGTCTTCCTTACAGTCAAACATCTGTATGACCTAATACATCAATTAAAAAAAAAACACCAATATGTCATACTCTCTACATAAGTCCTGCTCTACGATGTCAGCACTATTAATGCACTATATCTGTCAAGCTTTATTAAAATTATTTTTGATGTGTATCTTGGCTCATAAACCTCCTCAGTGCCTGATATTGCCTCAGGGAATGTCCTTGTAACATTGAATCTCTGAAGATGGGACAATAAAAGAAAAATCCTCCAAACTTTCAAGTTCAGCTATGATATCACACAGCCTGCAACGTCTCCCGTCAGCACTCTGAACACGCTTTTGCATGTGAAAGTAATTACAACAAGACTATTGTTCAAACCTTGTTTCACAGAACCTTCTGGTAGAAAAAGCATACATGCATTCAGAGATAATTATCCAAGAACAGAGTCAGCACTGACATTGGGATAAACTGTTAGGTCCGTTTTTCTTTATGAAGCCATTTTAGAAGCAGCATTCTTTGAGTTACAGCACTAGAGTTTTAATCTTGGTCCTTTTTTATTTGTGCTGTACCTTAATTGGTACATTTCACCAGTGGATGTTCCCTATTAGTAACAAAGACGTCTGCTTGTCACCCACGTCTTCCATGGCCCCAGAGGAATTCTTGTACTCGCAGGGCACAGGCAAACAGCAGACATGCCAATCAAAGTGGATTTATGAGAGCCCATCACGGTTGGAAACGTAGAGAAAGCACCCCAGGGGAAGAAAGTTAGGGCAGGGAGGCACAAAGAGGGGTAAAGGGATGCTGAATACAGAAGGAAAAAGCTCAAACACACCAACAGAATCAATCAATATACGTTCACTATTTTCCTATCCTTAGCACTGTTCTGGAATAGTACATTTCAAACTATCTGTTTGAGGCTCAAAGGATCTGGACAGGCTTTGGCTGGCTGTTTGATTTTTCCCAGGATGTCATGACCTGATATCTAATCCTCAAGAGTGTAACCAAGATGCACCTCACACCAAGGAGACACACCGTGCAAGTTCAACAACATTGAAGAAGAGTCAACCGGTGGGGTCTTGGATGTTGGGGCAACGTGAAATTGCTATCAAGATTTTTTAAAGGCCTTCAATTTTTGTACTTGTTGCAGAACCGTAACAGCCTGCTCATGGATGGGCTCCAGTCCATGGACCATGCTTTGTTCAGTCTGTTCTAGGAAGTACAGGGGCAGAAGAGTTAACTTCTCAACCAATTAAAACCACTCCAGTCAAACTGCACTTGCTAAAGTTAGTAGCATGCTTATGGCCAAATCAAAGGTCTATTTTCTCTGCCCCTCCCACTTGACTATCTATGACATTTGATGCTGTTGATCACCCTATTTCCTGAGTGCCTCTCTCCCTCTACTTTCAGGACAATATGCTTTGGGTCATTTGTCTTCCTTTACTGTATCCTCTTTAAATATTTATACTCCCTGATGTTTCATCTGATCCTGTTCTCTATTTTCTCCAGCTAAATGTTACTGTCTTTTGCCAACAAACATTTCTGTGTTGGTGATTCTCAAACCAGTCAGCAGGCAGACAACTGTTACTAAATGGGAACAAACAGCGTGCCAGGAAATGTGCTTGATGCTGGGGAAACAATCTGAGAAGACACACCATGTTTATACCCTGCCTGTTTGTTCCTTTGTTTCTCCAGATGCATGCTCCACTCTGCTCTACCTGCTTGGGCTCAGGGCTCATCAGCGCTCACCTGGGCAATTACAATAGTTTCCATCCCTGCATCCACCATCAGTTTCCCCCATTCCAGTTTATCATCTCCATGAATGATCTTTCACAAGTAAAAATCTGACCACATATTTGTCTTTTGAAAAATCTTAGCTATCACCTCTTGGCCTATGCAGTGTCCTTCAAATTCCTTAGCTTGAAATATAAAGCTCAAATCATACGATCCAGATCTACCTCCTGGCTTCATCTCCACAAAAACGGGACCTTCCGTGGCTCATGCCTTTGAACCTGCTGGGTCCCTGGCAAGAAAGCCCTAGATCTTTTCTTCTTCTGTAAGACCCTATTCATTCTGTAAGTCCAAGTCTGACTACAACCTACTCTAAGGTGCCTTTTCCAATTTCCCAAGGCAAAGGGAAGCATGCATTTCTCTTGATTCACATAGCATTTTACCCACACCTCTATCTTCATCCTGATCCTTTGTGCCACACTGAAACTTTTACACCTCTATCTCTTTTGGATAGACTGTGATTTCCTCAAGGACAATGCTGTTCATTGTTATTTCCTGTTTCTTACAGAACAATGCCCAGCGAATAGCAGGTACTCAGCACATTTGCCTCTCAAACGTAGTGGAATGCTTTTAAGCAAAGAAAGACAGACATCATATGATATTACTTATATGTAGAATCTAAAAAAATGATAAAAATGAACTTATTTACAAAACAGAGATAGACTCACAGACATAGAAAACAAACTTATGGTTACCAAAGGGGATAGTGGGGGGGGGGGGGTGATAAATTAGGAATTTGGCATTAACATATGCACACTCCTATATATAAAATAGGTAAACAACAAAGACCTACTGTATAGTACAGGGAACTTTACTTAATATCGTAATAACCTATAATGGAAAAGAATCTGAAAAAGAATATATATGTATGTATGTATAACTGAATCACTTTGCTGTATACTTGAAACTAACACAACACTGCAAATTGACTATACTTCAATAAAAAAAAGAAAGGTTACTTTTTAATTATGCAGGCAAAATAGACAAGCACAAAATCATTAGTGAAATAGGCAGTTTTTATTCAAGGGTTCCTTTAGGTTTCCAGTCTTATCTCTGCCTGTTCACTGTCTTGTACTTCATGCCTCAGGAATACCACATGCTTGCAGCTCCCTGCACACATCCGTGGTTTCATGCTGTGCTTCTGCTGCGTTGTTGCCTCTGTCTGAAGCACCCTCCCCTATACCAGGTGCTCTCATCATCTGTCCCAATACCCAGGCGTCCTTCAACACATCATTCAGCATCTATATCCCTGAAAGTTTCCCTGTACTCCAAGGTTAAGCTAGGTGGCTCTCCTCTCTGTTCCCAAAACATCTATTGCAGAATGCTCACATTAGATACTGACATTATTTGCTTCTGTCTCTCTCCCAATTAGTACTTGCAAGTACTTTAATTTGCTTAGCCTTTGTATCTTAAGAACTTACCAACAGTACTTGACCTATAAAACACACGGAACTAATGCTTATTGATGAGGCATGAGCTAAATCGCCACAATGGCTCCACTTTTACAAGAATCCACATTTGGATCAAATGAATGTTGAGTTATTAAAACCACCCATCTTGGACTGTAGGGGAGAGAAAGATTACACCTGTTAGGTATGTTCATAACTGTGGTTCCCAAACTTGTTCCAGCTATGTTACATCGACATCCCCCTTACCTTCTCCTTTCATTATGAATAAAACTTCAAACCTAGGTTCAATGGGGAGAAATGTACTCATTTTAATGGAATTCCAAAAGATAGTATAATTTTAAATAAAATAGCTTAACAGGCATAGGTTATTAGAAACAGACACAAGCTACAAAAAGACTAAAAAGAAAGGATACACAAATAGCTTTTAATGCATTGGAAATAAATGGCTTCATTCTCCTCAATTTTCACTCTCTTAACCATTTTCCAAAATCACACACCAAAGCTAGGCATTCTACAAGAGAACTTAAAATTAGTAAGAAAGATCTTATTGTTTTAATCAAAGTAACCAAATTGTTTTCATCAAAATGGGACCTCATCTCTTGGTTCTCTGGAGTCCTCTATAGAACACCATATGCTACTCTTCAGGGTAGATGCTCTTTTCTTCTTCTGATACCTGGACTTCCTCACACTCTTTTGATTTCCAGTGCTTATCACAGCACCTGGACTATGGTAAAATTCATACATTTCCAATGAATTATATTAATAAGCTATTTTTGTTGTTTTGGCCTCTTGTACGAATGCTATTTTGTTACTATTTTTTATCATGATATTATTTATTGATTAACAGCAAAGTGCTTTCTAAATATAATATAATGCCCACACCATCATCATAAAACAGCAAGCATATATTATTTATGCTGACTTAAAAGTTGTAAACATAGAAATATTATTGATAATTTCAAAAGGTGTACCTATTCTTCCTAACATTGTATGTTACTGAACTAACCTACACTGGATAATCATCAATTACAGAAGAGAATACACTGACCACAAAAGAAATAAAAAAGCTTTCATTCACCTAAGGCCTCTTCATGGTCTTTTTCATTTCTGGATGACTCTAAAAAAATTAACTCCAATCAAAAGATCACCACAGAAGGAGCAAAACAAATCATTCAGGTGACAGGCACAACAGGTGGTCTTACTTTATATCTTAAATTCTATCTCAGAAGCAAACAGCTAAATAGAATACCATTTCCCTTGTAAACTATATCCATGGCAAATTCTTCAGAATGGTGTTCCATTTTGATCAGAGAATGTTCTGAATGGATGTATTTCATAGGCTTCATTTCATCAAATTTGATGATAAATTTTTTCAGCCTTATAATCTATCAACTACATTTATTGAAAATTGACTCTCTGCTTATTGCTTTCTAGGCACACATTGTTAATGCAAGACTGTTTACTCAGCTGGATGGACCAGTTAAGAGGCTCTCCATGCAAAGATACCATTATGGGTAGCAGACATAGGCAGGTGACTGTTGATAAAAATATTCTGGTCTTACTAAAGCCAGACATTCTTTTCAAAGTCACGACCCACAAGGCAGAAATAATTTAGATAAGAAAATAGACAGAAAATAGATAGATAGACAGATAGATAGATACATAGATAGAGATAAATGACAGTATTTGGCAATAGTTCAAGTCCTATGGATTCCAATTCCATTACCTACTAATTTGTCTGGAATGAATCCATGAAATGATTTTCATAGTTGAAGTGGTTGCTACTGACACAGTTTATAGATTTTCCTCATAGAAGTCACTTTTATTAAAGCAAAAAGATATGAAAGTCATGTCTTCTTTGTTTAAATGGAATCAAGATGGACCAGTGAAGACACTAAAGTCACTTGCCTTCATGATGAAAAATGGAAGCTCAGTGTAAGCAGACAACTGTTACTATCTCTACTCAGCCTTCTTTCCGTTCTTCACAGTGCTGG
This sequence comes from Eschrichtius robustus, assembly GCF_028021215.1. Taxonomy (NCBI): domain Eukaryota; kingdom Metazoa; phylum Chordata; class Mammalia; order Artiodactyla; family Eschrichtiidae; genus Eschrichtius; species Eschrichtius robustus. The sequence continues at coordinate 65,795,978 of NC_090841.1, read as the reverse complement.
GCAAGCCTCAGAGGGACTGCTGGCACCCAAGTTCCCATTCACGAATGGGTGTATATAGGGGGGTAAAGGTGGTGCTTTAAAAAAGGGACCATGCTAAAGGAAATAGCCTGGATCCTTTCTCTCAAGACCACTATATTATCAAAATGTGCTTGTAGGTTCATTTTAGAGCTTTGTCTCCCATGCCTACTTGGTATCATTTAGCACAGGATGGAACACAGAAAGTGAATGGTCACATCCACAAACAGCAGTAAGTCTGAAAAACCACTGAGGCTAGCTCAGGGACTTGATCGTATCTACAGAGATGGAAAGAATCATAGATGAACAATGGTGAAGTCTCTCCCATTTTAATGTCTTTCATTAAAAAAATCTTAAACCCACACACACACACACACACACACACACACACAGCACAGAGCTTAAGAAACAGTACGTTACTGATAACTGTGGAAACCTCTGAATGTCCCTCCTTTATAATACCTCCAAACCTCATCCTTAGAGGTAATTACCATCTGATGTTTGTGTTTATCATTTTAAAGTTTTCTTCAGAGTTTTACCACATATATTGTATTTTAATTCCTAAATGATGTATTGCTTAGTTTTACATTTTTAAACTTTATATAAATGGTATATAATTTTTGGTGATTTTATTTATTTATTTTATCTCAAAATGGGATTTCTGCAATTGATTCATCCACACATGTGGCTATCGTTCACTTATTTTCAATGCTCCATAGGATTTCATGGTGTGACGAGATCACCATTTATGCAGATGGGACATTTGTGATATTTCTACTTTTTATGTTATTGTAAAAAGGCTGCTATGAATCCTACACATATATTTGTACACATGTGAAACAGTATGTCCAGGGGTAGAGTTGCACTTTTAAGATATGCATGTATTCAATAGCACAGGTATTTTCAAATAGTTATTTAAAATTAACTTGCTCCATCCAAAGCCTGGAAAAAGACAATGTTCGTATCTGAGATGGCAAGAGTAAGTTTTAAAAATAGTGATGTTGACGTTGACAAATTAGTCCTCCATTTTTCTGGTAAGGAAATTCCCCAAACGTTGTGTCAAAACATTTGTGTCAAACTGCTGTGTTTTGCCAAAGAGCTAAATTTTCCCGTCAAAACAGTTAATTAGAAGCTATTAATGATGCCTTCTTAGATTTAAGAAGCCACTGTAAGAGAAGAGAGAAACTGAAGGAAAAAAATATCCCCCAAGCCAAGGTGCAGGAGATAAGGTAGTCTGTGGATCGCTATTTGGGAATTTTGCCTTGAATTCCTTAACTCTTCTGCAATCATTTCACAAACTCTAACTCACTCAGTTAACAGACAACAGGGAAACTTCTGATATATGAAGGGCTAAATGTCAAACACAATTCTTGCTTCTCCTCCTAATATAGTTAGTCTTGTAATATTTTATTCTTATCACAGAGAATGGTTTGGGTGCCGTAAGTCATCGTCATAAGCACCCAAATGGTACTAGCAGATCTGTATCTGATTTAGTCAGCTACAGACCATCTGGTAATCATTAGGTGAGAAAGTTCACTGATAAAATACTTAAATCCCTGAGTCATAAATTATTTGAGAAAAAATTTCTTAGCTTCTTTTAAACCAAGGCTATATATCCACATCCATCTCTCTCTCTCTCCATTCATCCACCCATCCATCCATCCATCCATCCACCCACCCACTAGAAGGCAGTGACCAGATGTCAGCATGGGATTTATAATTTGAGTAGATTACAGCTAATGAAACTCAGGTCAGAAAAGCTAATATCTGCATAGAACAGTAAACATTCATAGTTACACGACCACAAACTACACTGCAAACCCACAGCAGCTGTTCTGCAAATGAATGTTGGTCATGAAGAAATCAAGGGAAGAAAGATCTCAGGGTTGCTGAGTATATCTCTCCTTACATCTGGAAAAAAACTAAAGGTCATACTCTACTGATGGTCCATGATATCAACCTTTACCATGAAGGTGGACACGTTAGATTTTGGTACACAAAGACCTCAGAATGAGACAGTCAGGGAATGACAAAGGGGAGGTGCCATTTCCGGGCTGTTGTTAATGCTATCCTCTGAGAAACAGGAGAGAGAGTCAGTCAGTCAGCAGCAACCTCTCCTCTGGCTTTTTAGATGCTTTGATAGAAAATATTCCCTTACCTCACTGAGACCTCCCCAGACCAAAATATATGTACCTAATCATTATTCACACTCAGGCAGACTCTATATAAACAATCAGGAATATTGCATATATCAATCCATGCCTTGAACTTCTTACCTCACGTTTCTCATTCTTCAATAAAAGCAAAGACTTCAATGTGAAGTCACTGTGACTGAACTTTTTTTTTTAAACAAAATCTCTCTCAAGAATATATGGAATATATATTTATTTCTTATATCTATCTATATTTCGCAGACTTTCCCAGATAATCATATTTCCTCTTGTTACTCCACCTGGCCAACTCCTTATTAATCCACTTTTGGGGTTCTATTTCCTTTGGTATCTAGAATGTTGTTGATTTTCAATAAAAAAAATTGTTTTTAACATCAAAGTTATAGGCCCTTTATATTATTAAATTCCTTGTGTTTATCCTCATCAGAGCGTTCTTCCAAATAATCTTTCCATATGCTCAAGTAAACTTTTTAAGAATTGATAATTTAAAAAATGGATTGCTATGAATTTTACAAACAGAGCCATAGAGAAACATTTTTAAGGGTATATACATCTTGATACGAAGATGTAAATATTGAGGAGATTAAAGTGGGGAAAAAAGAAACATGCCAGGATGGTACTAATAGTTATAAAAAATATGTGGCACTTTGGCACGACCTTGCAGTAAGAAAGTAATATCTAGCAATAATCTTTGTACAAACATGACCTTCTTGGGGTGACATAATACCAGACTTCTGTTATCTATTGTTTTAACTTTACCTCTTAAAGTAATCATCTTTCAGTTTATTTGTTGGACTGCCCTCATAAATGGGCAAGCTCATCTCATAAGAGCAGTTGAATGTCAAGGAAGAATTTAAACGAAGGCATATATCCTCTACACAGGAAACACTCAATGTTTTAAAAACAGCAGTGGAAAAAAAAAGCCCTTGCAGTAAAGGTTTAGAGACATCCTCAAGGAAAGGCACAGACGTGTATTAGTGATTTATCTTTCTCATAAGCCCAACGCAATACACGGGATTGAATTACAAAGATAACGGATAACAAAAAGAATTCTCCGCCAGATTCTACACTTTGTATTCATTAGTCCTCCCTAATCCAGTTCTACAGGTGTCAGTTCTTCTTTTACTAGTAAGGAATTCGGCCACCTTGACAAGGATGATGAAGAAGAAGAAATGCCAGGTGCTGGTGTTCGGAGCAACAACTTGTCTCCACTTGCCAGCGCCATAACACTGTCTCCTTGGGACTTCCTAGAGGATTATAACCTCCGGATGGACTGTTTCATGAGTATTTACCATCCTTAAAACTGATCAGAAATGCCAGGTGGTCATGGTTACAAGACACCTGTTTTCACGCATTTTCTGATAAAAGCTTCTCTGCTGAATTGCTGATAAATATTGACATTATGTTTCAAACCACATGCAATGGCTTGAAATCCTGGCTTCTCTCGCACAAAGAATTAAGCTTTACCATTTAGCTGATTTCTCTAAGAGCAAGAACCACTGTAAGTGAGAACTTTTACCTTGAATTTCTTTTTTAAACGTTGGTTTTAAAAACAAAAACAAAAATGAGAAAGACCAATTAGAAAGACAGTAGATTTTCAATTACCTTGGAAACTCGATTTGCAACTTCTCTGCCCACGGTCAGCCCCTGGACAAATGTCCGAGCAGCAATGAAGGCGCGAGTGACCTGAATTTTCAGCTTCCGGGGAACATCTCCAAATGGCTTCAGCTGGTCCGTGTATTTGCTCACGCACTCCAGGTAGTCCTCGCTGAAGTGATACTGTGGGTTGATCAGCTGAAACATTCGTTCCAGGAGCCGAGCCCAGAAGTCATTGAGCATCTCCTCCAGATTCACATTGCCCCCGGTGTAGTATCTTTTTAGCTCTGTGAAGAGGTCCTGGAACACTTCCGAATTCTGCATGTACAGCATGCCATAGGTCCGTACAAACATATCATTTAGTGACTTCTCTGCATTTTCCAGAAGCTCTCGGAAAAATTCTGCAAATAAAACAAGAAAGCAGTCGTAAATTAGCAAGATCAAGGAAGTCCAAGACATCTACTTACCTTAAAAACAACTGCTTCTAATGGTTATTTTCACAGAAAAAAAAATGTATCCTGTGATTAAGGTATCCACGAACTGATAATATTTTAAATGAGATTTGACCTACATCTATGATCTTCTCTGAGTCAAAGAAAACAGAAGATCATGGGATTCTGTCTGAAAGAACATCCATTAACATTAGGAATTTACCATTTAATACTCCTCCAAAAAGGTTCAATTATATTTCCATTTATTGTTAATTTTAGAAAATCCTATGGTTTCATATTAACTCAAATCAGAATATGTGGCTAAGTATTGTCATTAACATAATAATAAATGCATAAGTGATAAAAACATTTGCTCCAGTCTATTTACAAATCTGTTCTACCACCAAATTCAATTAAATTGCTTTTATTTGGAAAAGTTCATAAATGGGATATTCAAATTAATGTAATATTTGGACTCTTTGTAGTTGCTATATATAGCAATCAATTATCAGTGTTTAGAGATTCATAATGCAATTAAATGCACTTAATGCCAAGGCTATAATAAACATAATTTAGGCTGCCATCATGCATAAGAAAGTTATGAAGTACCATGCGTTATCATCATACGCTATCACTATCATTTTATAGCACTTGAATAAAATATAGGCATTTGGGCTTTCTGGTTAAGAGGTTCTAAATGAAAAAGAGTCTACCAAGAAATGACCTTTCGATCCTGCAGTAGCACTTGAGTGTTTCTGGGAGTAGTAGTAGGCAAAAAATTAGGATGGCAAAAACAACGTCCCTGGTTACTGGTAGGTCCTCATATTAGTCTCCCTCAAGACACAGTTCATATGTGTATGATACTTATTCATTTGCACAAATGAGCCTGGGTAGAGCAAGCTCAAGTTTTATCCCATTCAGAGAATGTGACTGGGGGTGGGAAAAAGGCTATGGAAAGATCATTCTTCTGAGTCTGTAAATCCAAGTTACCAACAACAGAGTAATTCTGCTTTACTTCCTACAGTTCCCTCTTATTCGCGGAAGCTATGGCCCCTCTTAGTTAAAGCCGGGGAAAAAGCAAGTCCTGGATACCTCAAGGAATCCCAGTAGGAATCAAATAAAAACCTCTTCTTTTTTCTGGGGGCTTGCGGGATTCTTTTCCTGAGAGGCAGAAGAGAAAAAGCCACGACTCTCTCTATGAATTCTATGGAAGCTACACCTAATTTCGTCTTTATCAGATGAAGAAGCACTTGATTTAGCTACCTCAATTCCAAATAATACAGCATTGAATCACTGTCTTGATAAAATGGTGTCTATAATGGTGATTATTTTGTATTTGTTTTCAAATAAAACCAGTACACTAAATCTTAAAGAGGACTCTGTTCAATGTTTATCCTCTTACTACAAAAGAATACATTTTTTTTTTCTTAAATACAGAAATTATGTTGCTACAGTGGTAGCAAAAACTGAGGGATTATCTGAAAGTCATGGCTTATCACCCCTGTGTCATCTTGTTCAAGGCACCAAATAGTTCTTGTTTTAGTTTTTCCCAAATGTAAAAATCAGGCTAAATAGTATTAAACCTCCCTAATCTTCGAGGATTCATTAAGGAAAATCACTTCGGACAAAAATGTTCAAAACTGTTAAAGGATTAATTAATCAAAATATTTATATATGCTATATGTCTATGTTATTTATGATTTTTTGAAATAAGAAACATTTCAGAAGTTTTTCAGAAATTTACTAGTAACTTATATTGTCCTAAAATGGAAACTATATTAAATTATTAATATTAATAACAAAGTATAAAAATAGCATAGTAAAACCTTTCAGTCTTGAAACCAAGGATGAAAATAGCTTGGCCTTGTTCATATAGGAGCAGAGTGAAAGGTGTTATAATTGTGAAAGAAACTCTGAAAGAATGGAAAAATCACTGAATTGAAAAATACTAATATAATGAGACTGGAAAGTAGATTTGCATCAGGAGCTCAGGATAGCCTATTCATTTATCTTCTTTTTGAGGTCAATTACTTTGTTGGACTCTGAAATAAAAGCTTAATTTACTGAATACAGAGTACTGCCTTCAGCAATGAATAGTCAGTAATCAGTAGTGTGGTCTGGATTTGCAAGAGAAAAAAAAAAAAAAAAAGAAGAATCTTCTGGTTCTCATTGTTCTCCAAAGATTTCAGGTATAAATCCTTCTCTGTAGGGATGAAAATTTTGTTTTCTCTTTTACAGAAGGTAACATTCCTAGACTTTTCCTCTCCTGACACGGGGAAAATTAAATATTAGGCTTATGACCATTTTGTAGCTGAATAGTTAAAATCAGATTGCCCACTCACTGTGCTTTGGGGTTTGTGTCTTTATGCCTAAATTAGTATCATAATTGAATATAGAAACTAAGTTATCAGATTTCCATAAATACGCTCAAGAAACATTTTATTAGATTCCAGGATTAAATTTGTGTTTAAGGGTGTGTCATTGTCTCAAAAGTTTGCTCTTAGCTTCAGTGGTCCTCAAAAGTCAAGTTATTATTCCGTGTTCAAAATCATTATACGGTTTAGTGATCTCACAGTCAAAGTTAATACTTGGTATTGAAGGATGCTAATGCATCAGGCAATTACGACAAATGTTGGTACCCTAAAGTACATTGATCTTAGACCTTATGAAAGATGGGGATCTGAGGTAGTGAGGCAAAACTAATGTCCTCCAAAAAATAAGTATTCTCATTTCATTTTTAGCATGCCCACAGACTTAAACTTCCACCTTTTGAAGGGTGACTCTTTGAACAAAGTATTTTATGCTTGGATGAAAACTGTCTCAGCAAACCAAACAAGATGGGGATTTGGAAGACAGTTATCACACCCATTTTGCTGAGAAAGTATTATGCCCAAACAGCATAGAGAATAAAATCGAAGAGCCATATAAGGAAAAAAAAAAAACAAACTCAATCTAACCCTTTGCTTAATGGGAGAGGTCAAAGCTCAGTGGATAAAGGCTTCAGTCAACAAAAATTCTCATCTGTAAGCGTTTGGCAGATGAAGATGTTTTTTAAATTTTTTTCCTTCCCCAATCACAAAATATACATCAAAGGTGGTTGCTTAGGGCTCAGTTATGCTTTATAGATGCACAAAAGAACTTCTTCCAGCCAGCAGTAGCCTCTGGGATGATTTTATTCATCTAGAGGGGAGATCTGGATGTGAACATCTGTTTGCTGCAAGGCAGACTGCCCCAAGTGGGAGAACAATCTTGTAGATAAAAACCACCACTGTTCCAAAAGCAAAAAGAAAGTCTATGCATGCCACGGATCGCTTGGAGAGGCCTCTTAAGGGGCAAAAATCAACTCCTAGGAGCCAAAAGGTGCCCTAAGGATATCTGAGAAAGGCTTCAAATAAAGCCTCCAAATGAATGGATCAAAATGTAAGGTGCACACAGGACCAAGGGGAGGTGCAGGCAAGAGGAGAAAGGCGGACTAAAGGCTCTCAAGGAATCTGCAGTCCGCACAAAACAGCAAAAGCTTGGCCCATTTAAGCTGGAAGTGTTATCTAGTTAATATTATCGTAGGGGGATTGGGCATGGCAACTGGATCAAGCACTGTTTAGCATTTACCCAGAAACTGTAGCATCCTCCTGTTCTATTCTCATGCTCTCCAAAACACTTCTCATTGAAAGGTCATTTAAAATGAGTGCTTCAGATGGTGGTGTAAATCCACTTCATCCCAGAGCCCAGTGAGTGAAAAGCTTTGGTCACTGGTGTCAGTGGAGACTGTATCCATGCATGATCACAGACAGCATCTGTCTCACCAGGGGAAGCAGGTATATTCACTTTGCTTCCCTAAACCCACATATTTGTGTTGTGTGTATTACTCTTGTAATCTCTTTTTTTCTGCCCTCCTCTCCACAAAAGCATGCTAAATCAGTTCAGCCAGCCCAGAACCCAAGCTTTGGCTAAGGAAAAACCTCAAGTTGCTGGCATGGAGGGTAAGTGATTCAGAAAGCTGGTGTCCTATAAGGGCTATGTTTCATAGACACAGGAAAGCTACCACCCTTCCCCTGACCCAGGCCCTTTTCAAGGTTAAGTCACTACGAGAGTCCTTCACTCTGCACACACCTGCCAGCTTTCAAGTATATCTTCTGAGATGACTTCTCCTTTCAAAGTCTCCTTGCTTACATCATAACCTGATGTGACCAGCAGGGAAATGCTGGGTTAAGGAGGAAGAAGAACCCCAGTGCCATTTACTCTATTTTCCGGTAGACTTACACATGGTCCCTAAATGACCCACCTCTCCCCACTCCCCAGACGGTAAGACTCTATAAGAGGATTGGTGCTGCTCAGGGAGTCCTTGCCACATGCAATGTCACCCTTGGCAGGTCATGGCTTATGTGGAATGGACAGCTGGATGCCAGTCTTCTACATCAGGGGTCTCTGCCTCAGGACTGTTGACATTTTGAGCTGGACAATCTTTCTTTTTATTATTTTATTTTACTTTATTTTATCTTATTTTTTTAAACATCTTTATTGGAGTATAATTGCTTTAGAATGGTGTGTTAGTTTCTGCTGTATAACAAATTGAATCAGCTATACATATACACATATCCTCATATCCCCTCCCTCTTGTGTCTCCCTCTCACCCTCCCTATCCCACCCCTCTAGGTGGACACAAAGCACCGAGCTGATCTCCCTGTGCTATGCGGCTGCTTCCCACTAGTTATCTATTTTACATTTCGTAGTGTATATATGTCCATGCCACTCTCTCACTTCATCCCAGCTTACCCTTCCTCCTCCCCGTGTCCTCAAGTCCATTCTCTACGTCTGCATCTTTATTCCTTGGACAATCTTTTTTTTTTTTATTAATTTTTAAAATTAAAAAAAATTTTATATTTATTATTATTTTTTTTGCCCCACCATGCGGCTTGTGGGATCTTAGTTCCCCAGCCAGGGATTGAACTTGGGCCCTCACGGTGAAATCACGGAGTCTTAACCACTGGACCACCAGGAATTCCCTGGGCTGGACAGTCTTTGTTGGGTGTCTGTCCTGTGAATTGTAAGATAACAAGTAGCATCCCTGGCTTCCGCCTACTACCTGCTATGGGCACATCCTTTCTCCAGGAGTGATGACAAAACTGTCTGCAGACATTATCAAATGTCCCCCAGGGGGGCAAAATCACACTCACCCTACCCACTCGGCACAACCCTTCTACTGATAAATTCCAGAAGCCTAGAAATAGGCTATCGATACATTCCGAGGAAAAGCCAGCACATTTCTAGACCTCATCAGCCTCACAATTTATTTACAAGATGAACTTGAGGATCTGTGTGTGCTTTAAGTGAAAGGAGCTGAAACACGCATCATATTCACAGGTAAGGCTGTTGGTGACCAATACTACCATTTCCACGTATGGTGCCTATCACAGGGTAGGGCCTTAAAAAGTGGTGACTAGTGAACGAACAAATAGATGGTGAGCATGAACACCCAGTGAAGTACGTCCTGACTCCACGTGGACTGGGCTCCTCTTAGATAGTAGTAACTGTGGGAGAGAGATGCTACAACCATATCTTAGAGCAGACATAACTGATGTGCCCTACTGTCACCCTCCAAACGCATGTATTTATAAATATATAAACATTCATACCCTCCCATGCTCCACGGTCATGTGCACCTACATGTGAAATGCCCTGTGGCCTCTGCTCAAAAGCATGGTGGTTCTCGAGACGGCTCTACCAGACCCTCGCTTCCTCTCTGGACATCTCTGCCTGTTCTGAGCCACGCTTTGCCTGGCTTCACTGCTGCCCCTCCTGCTGCTGGTCCTGCTGGGCCTTAACCCCACGGCCCACGATCTCACCAAGCTGACCGCATTCACATTCACTCGCGCACCTCATTTAGGCAATGGCTCGCATGAGTTAACTCTTCAACCACCCTGTCTCCTACACTGCACTGAAGCCTCCTTCCATCCAATAGCTAGTCAGATAAACTCAGTTTGGAACTTTGTTGTTTTCAGTAAGCAAGACAATGCCACGTTTTATTTCGTCATTACTCAGGTTAAATAATTATGTCAGGGAAAGAGGAGAACTATTTTGAAGACATATCCTATTATATCATCTTTGTAGTTTTTCTTAAACATCAGTTGTGTTTTTGTGTAAGAAACAGACCCTCAGTAGGCATTTTTTAAAATTATGGGGTTGAAATTAAATAAAATGATTTCCAAAATAACAATTTATTCAACAAGGGAGAAAACAGAATCTGTAATTACTGAGACGAAGTTGCTGTAAGCAAAACTTCATTTGTGATTTGCCCCTTCTTTATCTCTTAATTCATACTTTCTCTTGCTCCGTGTGTGTGTGTGTGTGTGTGTATGTTTCCATAGATTATGTTTATTATGTTATAATAAGCATTATGATTTAGTCAGTCAGTTCATCCCAGGAATTAATAGAAGCCTATATAATTTCAAAGTGACTTAACAATAGTAATCTACAGATTTCCTGTTTGAGGGATTATTATAATCAAACTGCAGATGAGGAAATTGAGGCCCAGAAATGTTAAGCAAGTTGCCCTTGACCACTAAGCTGGCGCACGACCCAGAGCTCCAAACCACTGCTGACAGGGTGAGTTCTAAGAGACAGTAGGACAGCAGGGCAGCTTTGTAGTTTACACGAAGTCCAATTTTCACACTGTGATTTGAATAATTAATGAGAAGTATAATAAACTCCTGGGACACTGGGTAAAACCATACTTAAATATAAATTGCAAAGTGCATTCTAAAATCAAATCTAAATTATCTTTTAAAAATAATTTTCATGTGTGATTATTTTTCCACTAATACCAATTAGCTAATGTAGATAACTGAGACTGGAGAGCACATGCAAATCCCTAGGGTTGGTATATCTTCCACAAAGGAGTGGCTTCCACTAGAAGAAAATCAGTGACCGAACCTGTGATTATAGCTACAGTGCACAGAACAGCGACTGGTATGCAAAAGGATGCTAAAAATATCTGACTTCACATATGTCCCATTTTATAACATATATATACACGTATATTGTAGGTATTGTTTTATAATAACATGTATATATTATCAACAAATACATTTAAACATTTGAATAAATTCAAACAAGCAAAATATAAACCAACAATGGCAAAGAATATGGGAACAAAATGCTCCAAATATTTAATATCCAGCCCTTTACCAAGACATTTTGCCAATCCCTGGCATAAAGGGTCAAAATCCTAAGTGAAATGTTTTAAGATAAATTAATCAAACAGAATGTATTATGCCTTTGAATTCTTGTAAGTAGGAAGACGATTTAATTATTAGTCTGTTATCTCTTAGTAGTAGAATAAAAGTTCTTTCCTCCATTATTTTACCTTATATGTTAAAATTTGCTCTGACAGCCCTGCAGCCTGTTCACCTCTTTATATTCCCCTGCGAGGTAACTAAAATCCAAAAGTAAATTCTTAAATCACTTAAATGATTTAGAGGATTTAGGTGACTTTAGTGATTTTAAAGTAGACACCCTAAATTTTTCTAAGATTGTGGTTTAATGAGTCCCTGGAGATGTTCATGAGGAGAAAATCTTACAATAAACCTGGAATGTAAAATAGACAGTATAAAAATGAAAAAGGAAAAGAAAAAATAACACCCTACTCTGATACTAGGTTAAGATTAAAAAAAAATACAATTTTCTTTTTCAAATTTCTTTTCATGATAATTAATGAAAATAAAAATTTAAACAATCTTTTAACATCGTACAAGGCCCTACAACAAAATAAAATGCTCATAATAAATCTAGGAGAATTATTTTCAGAAAATAATAAATATATCAGTTGTTTAAAATGTTACAATACAGAAGTCAAAAGTTGTTTGCTATATTAATCCAAAGGTTATTTTCATTACATTACTCCCATTGTATGTTGGAAACTCTTATAAACTAGATCTAAATAAGTAGAAATGTAAGAGTTCTGGGGAAATACTTCTAACCAATAAGTCAGGAAAAAAAAATGCCCCAAAATTTAGGATACAGTAAGTGCATTTTAAAACACATTATTCAGCTCAACTGGACATCACCATTCTATATTCTTCCAAGGTATCTAATCAAGTTGACTAGACTTTTCCATGAAGAAATTTTTAATGAAAAGTCATCAGTTTACAATCATGACTATTTGTTAAAAATAACCAATATCTTGCAACAAAGTCCTTTAATTCAATACCATTAAGGTAAAGTCAGCTGAAGAGACCCAAAGCCAGGAGATTTTTCAGAATCAGGTGTGTAATTCAGCTGCAAAAAGAAAAGTTATCTGAAAGCAGCACTCTGTAACTGGCTGATATAGGGAGATTTGAAGCAATAGAGCAGTTTATAGAAATTGTTGATTTGAATTCATATTTCACAAGGTGAAACTTTTTCTATACTTAGTGATCCTTTACACATTAGATTGATAAATGTTTTATTTCTTGGTAGGTTATTTCTCCCAAAGATCTCTTTTAAAGTAAGAAAGACGGATTAGGCCATTTATGTTCACAGGTGGTATAGATAAACTATTAATGCTGGGAGTCATGAATTAAGTTTGAAAGTTGCTGACGGTTGCTGCCAAAAGCAAACAAGTGTTTTGAGACTGCAGATGGTATTTGTATCTCACCCTAAGCAACGCATATGAAATTGAAATCTGGGATGCTTTCTGAGTTCACCTTCGTCATTGTGCAGCTCCTTAGCTTTGGCCTACGGACAGTGTTCTTTAGGCCTTGCCCAACACCCTGCTTCCATTTTTTTCTGATGACATTACCCACAGCATGGAGTATATGCTCTCTTCGTAGTATATTTCTCTCTTTACAAATCCAGTTCTTGTCCAGCTCCCCTGACTTCTTCACCCAACTACTCATTGGGCCAGAGGGTAGAACACCCCTCTCCAATATCAAACCACCAAGGGTGAACTCTGGGATGTGGGGCTAAAGGTAGTTTGTAGGTGAAAAGTCAATGATAAGGACCTGGGGGTACTGGAACAAGAGATTATGTAGGCTTTTAGGGGAGTAAGGAAGAAGAGCCAAATGAAATTTACTTCTTTTTCCCTCTTGGCTGCCCATTAAAATCACTTAAAAAAAATCTTGACGCCCAGGCTGCATTCTAGACTAAATCATAATCCATCAGAGTGAGATCCAGGTATCGATATATCTTCAAGCTCTGCAGGTGATCCCAAAGTATAGCCAGGACTGAAAATCACTGCAGCTCTTCTCTGTTCTCTAATACTTCCATTTTAGGTCAATGCATGATTGATGATGAAATGGGCAGGGAAAGGAGGAATAATGATGGAGGGAGAAGCCATATTATACATCAGGAAAGACCCTATTTTCTCCTTCCCTTCACTTACTTTCCCTTCTCTCTTTTCTTGCAGTAGAAAATTAGTGTTCTGGTCTTGGGAAGGCAGCCAAGCATTGGTCAGTGTCCAGAGTATGTGAAGAGCACTGGCAGTGGTCCTGGGGGATAAGAGTGTGCTAGTCTCTTTTCCTTTGTCTTCCATCTCTTTTTCCTTTTCCACCACTTAACACCCTCTCCCCAGTCACCCGCTGCCTTCATTGATTACAGGACAAAGGACTTATCCCATGGTGAGGGAAGGAGGGGTACAGTATGGGAAGAGGGAGGAAGAAGGTCTGATAATGTCCAAATTAATTCATGACAAAGGGAAATGGAATGATTACAAAAGTCTAATCAGGGCATCATTTAAGCACGTAACATGGACAACAGGAGGAAGAAGTTGTATTGGGAAATGCTGAGTTGCAAAAGCATAACTAAATATAACAGTTTTTGTGAAAATATTGTATCTTAATTTAACACTAACTTATTAAGTGGTATCCTTTCTGGCCCATCAAAAACCTGCAATACCAAAAACATGTGAAAAGTCCTGGAATAAAAAGGACTTTTTTACTTTGCTTAACAGATGTTTAAATGAAAGCAAAAGTCAGTACAAAGCATAAGTTTTAAAAAATAAATCAAATAATAATATATTCACATATTTTGCTATACCCCACCTTCAGTTTTGAGTTGTTTTTAACTATCTACATTTTGCAAAAGAAGAATGTTAACCTTTTTGATATCTACTACTTGTCTGTTTCTTTTTTTTTTTTTTAAAGAAAAAGTGAAATGCAGGATACCTCTAATAAAAGAAGATGGTTCAAATGCAAAGTAAGGTCAAAACTATGTGTGTAAAGATATTCCTCCTTTATTTATTTTAGCAAAAAGGAGAGAAAAATTAAAAATCCCCAAAGAATGACTAATCCACACTGTAAAATATTATGTGACGTTTATAATTATTTTTAAAGAACATTTAAAAGCTAACTCTTACTAAGCACTATAAGTGAGCTGCTGTTCAAAGGGCTTCTCATGTGTTAACTAATTTAATCTTGTCAGGAACCCTATGAGATGGTTATTATTATCGTCTGAATTTTACATTTGGGGAAACAGAAGCACAGAAAAGTTAAGTAACTTACGAGGTACATAGCTAACAGGTGTGTAGCTGGGATTACAAACCCAGGCAGTATGGCTTCAGAATCTAAAGACTCTATAGATAATATGAGAATTGAAGCTTATAAATTTAGAAAACTCTTTTTAAACAAATATAATACAAAGTTACAAATACAAAATAAGGCATAGGACCTTGGATAGGGTCTATTCAAGTGAAGGGTCTTGAAACATAAACTTTACCAGATTCATGGGAAATCTACCTCCAGTATAAGACATGATGACAGAAATTGGTAAGATATAAAATGATACAAAAGGATGTATCAAGTACAATTCCAATTTTGTAAAAATAAATAAATGATAAACACATACACATTGAGAAAAATTTTAAAAATACATATGCAAAAACAGTTTACAATGGGTAGAATGTTATGGCTTATTTGTATTTTCCTCTCTGTACATTGTTAATTTTCCAGAGTTTGTACAATGACTATAAATTGCTTTTATATTTGGAAAAAAACAATAGATATTATTTTAACATGAAAAGCCCTCTTAAACACAAAAATACTGCTTGATGACAGAGGGGAAATACTTAAATGCACAGAGAGGGCCGAAAATAAACAAGAAATTTACTCAAAATTACAGGCTATACCAGCAAAGTAGAAGGAATAGAATTTGAGTCTTTTGACTTTAAATCTAGTGGATTCCTACTGATTAGTAAAAAGGACTTAATTAATAAAAAAAGAAATAAAAAGTACAGCATGCTGGCTATAAAATAATGCTCTCAGTAATGTTAGCTAATTATCTATTAATATTAAAAACATCTACACTTTGGGTTTTTGAATAAATGCTCTGAAAAATACAGATAATTTCTATTTATTTCTAGATGGAGAAAGGATTTCTCTAATTGAAGTAATCAGTATTCAACAAAATTCCATTGTTCATTATTACAGATGTCAGCTCAAACTAAAGAAAAAAGACCATCAGTTTCAGATTTCAATTATTTTGAATTTAAAGTCATTGTCTTGTCTGAAGAGCTTTTGGTGGGCATTGGATGAACATTAGCACAGGATGATAAATTGTGTAATTCTAGGAATGCTTCTATAAACATCTGACAACAACAGAAATGTAAAGAAAGTCAGGGCAACTTCCAACCACCTTTGTCACTCACCACATGCTTGAGCTTGTTGGACAAGACTAAGAGATGGCCCAGCCTCCCCAGGTCATAACTTAGGAATCATTTGATTCCTTAAATCTATCAAAGGGAAATGAACGTCAGCCCCACTTGGCAGCATAGATGTTTAATTCAAATGTAACTATATTGTTTTGATGAATGCATAAACAATGGATATCCTGGTATAGGTATATAATAAGACTTACAGTATTATTGTGTAAGATATAAATACAGATGAATTAATTTAACTTCGATCTAAATTTGCTTGAAATTGGTTACATTCACTTTGCCAGTCATTTACCAGATTCTTCTCAAAGAAAAAAATACTGAATTCATTAATCTCACGTTGTATGACGGCTATTTTACTTTTATAACATCAATCATTTGGAATGCAATGAACAAAAACAATTATTATTAAACACTTCATAAAGTATCAATTATTGAGTGCCATATCTTTTATGAAATTCTACAATGTTGAATGTACACATCCTATTTCTCATAACGTCAAAATTAAATGAAACCCTAGATAAAGGACATGCTTATTTTGATCCACTGGTATGTTTTAAATTTACAAAAAACTTTTAGATGACCTCTATCCCAACTTCTGAATTATATAGATCGTATGTAAAAGTCCACAAAAGAATATATTCAGTTAACTTTAAAAAAGTTTTATTTGTACCACAGGCTGATTATTTTAGACTTTATTGGATATTTTATAATATTTGTTCGTCATTAGCCATATGTTATATAGTGATATATCACTCTTATTTTTATTCTGATGTTTGTCATAAAAACCTCCCCAAAGCAGTTAGCAATAGTTTTAAAGAAAGTATCTACATATTAGAAATTGATCTCTACAAAGGGTAGTCTTAAAACAGCTCTGATTTAGGGGGACTTCTTTAAAGGGCTCTGCAAAGCTTCCTCAATATAGCAGTTCTTCGTTTTTTGTTTTGTTTTGTTTTGTTTTAAATACCCTGACCTAGGAAAACATGGCTTGTTGTGAATGACTCCCTCCATAGCCATTCCCCCCTCTCTTTTTGAACTGCTGATGGTAATGAATCTCCTTCTTCCAGCTCCAACTGCTGGATTCAGTTATCATCAAGAGCAGACATCAACCAGCACTCTTATCTTGCTCTGATGGATAGACTACTAACCTTTCACAAGATTAGAGACACAGGGTGCTCTGGAGATAATAAAATTCAAATAGGTTTATTTCAAAGGGCAATCCAATCTCGCTTTTGTTCATGGGTCACTTGGCAGATCATTTGCCAATGCAGTTTTTGTGTCTTTCCAAGCCAGGTTCTGGTTCATTGTGCCAAAGATGTCAAATTAAGTGGGCTGCAGAAGCCATTTCCAAAGTAAGATGAGGAAAACTTGAGAATAACATTATTTTAGTACATGTGACAAAAACTCTATTGGCCATAATTTTAATTTTGCTTAAATTATACCTACTGTACTAAAAAAAGTAAATCAAGGCTAACCATGTTGACAACACCAATGGCTTAGTATAACTGCCAGTATTGTGATCCTTAAGTATAAATTCCAAATGATAATTCAGAGATTTCCATTTCAAATAAATGCCTAATGGAAATCAAAACCAAGAGTTAAAACATATGGTGCTTTTTGAATATTACGAGGGTATCTGTTTAAAATTTTTCTAGAAATAAAAGTCAAAGAATATTAAATGAAATAAATCAAGAATAAGTACTACACACATATGAAGAAAAAGATCAGGACCGAACTCTATTCCTCTAAGAGCGATGAGTAATCCTTACAAAAGGCTTCATGTATTTTTCCTGTCCATAATGTCTCATTATTTAAAATTACCTCTTCCATATACAAGCCTGCAGTTAACTCCTAATAAGAAAATGAGAAAGGAAAACCAAAAGGAGTTCCATGTTAAGAATACTCTTAAAATGTGTTACTTATCTGTAGGATAACATTAGCATACTATTATGGAAGGTAAAATGTTCAAATTTAAAGAATGCTAATAATTTTATACTACTATACCTGATACTGATGATACATATGTGCATCATCACTTTTATAATTAATTTTAATCCTTAATTACATATTTTGCAATGTAGGATAAAAGTTTTGTTCATTCTTTAAAAAAAAAGTTTTACAAAGTGAGAAAGTTAAATTTATATATATATCTATATTTAAATTGTAAAAAGTTCTTAAAATTTTAAATGTTATTTCATTAAAAGAGAACTTCGCAATTACCTATATTTTCAATATCATAGCAGAACAATTTTCCCAGACATATTTTTAAATCAATCATAATTGATTATCCTTACTGTGTTTTACTAATTAAATAAGGCTTTGAAATGAAACAATTATAATCAATTGTATATTTAAAATAAAACATTTAGCTGGGCTGTTTTGCTCTTTCATTTCAATAATGCAGCTGAAGAACATCTGACAAATTCTTATTAAAAATAAGTCTGAGGGCTTCCCTGGTGGTGCAGTGGTTAAGAATCCGCCTGCAATGCAGAGGGCACGGGTTCAAGCCCTGGTCCGGGAAGATCCTACACGCCATGGAGCAACTAAGCCCGTGCGCCACAACTACTGAGCCTGTGTTCTAGAGCCCGCGAGCCACAACTATTGAAGCCCGCGTGCCTAGAGCCCGTGCTCCGCAACAAGAGAAGCCACCGCAATGAGAAGCCCGCGCACTGCAAGAAGAGTAGCCCCTGCTCGCCGCAACTAGAGAAAGCCCGCGCGCAGCAACAAAGACCCAACGCAGCCTAAAATAAATAAATTTATGAAAAAAAAATTCTGAGACTACATTCTCCAAAGAGCTTATGCAAAATTAAAGAATGTCATTTAGATTATTTTAAAGATGTTTTAAAATTTCTTGGAATAATCACTGTATATTCTTATTTATTTATTTGGTAATATGAGATTGATGAGGTTAAAATTGTTGTCTTGTACTGAGACACAGGAACCACCAAGCTATATTCTATCTTCTCTGTGCAGAAAAACTACAATCTAACAGTTTGCAGAATGTTACCTAAAGCAGTCCTATCAGAAGAAGGGATATGAATGTCCAAAGCACTGCCTCTGAGTTAGATTGGACATACATCATGACATAATTAGAAAGATGCATCAAAGACAAATACTGGGATTCTCTTGGTTTTACCAAAATTTGAGATGTAGGCATATGCCAGTTACTCTTAGTGCCTCATCTATAAAATGGAAATAATAATAGCATCTTCCTCATAGGATGTTGTAAAGATTAAATGATATATTGAAAGTAATTATGAGAGTGTCTGGGTCATAATAAGGAATATATAATTGTCAGCTATTATTAGTACTGTCTCAAGAATGAAAACACTTGTTAATAATAACCATGACCATTATTATCCATTTAAAATCTATATTTGGTGTATAAGACAACATTATTTTTCTCATCATACTAGCCCAATGAGGTATTATGAAGTATTTTTTTATTGGTTCATAATATTATGTAAGTTTCATGCGTACAATATTATATTTAGACTTCTGTATATACTATAGCATGCTCACCACCAAGAGTTTAGTTTTCATCCGTCACCATACTGTTGATTCCCTTTACCCTTTTTGTTCTCCCCCAACTCCTCTTTACCTCTGGTAACCACTACTCTGTTCTATGTATCTATGTGGATTTCAAATTATATTACAAAGTTATAGTAACCAAAGCAGCATGACACTGGCAGAAGAACAGACATATATATAGGTCAATGAGACAGAATTGAGAGCCCAGAAATAAACCCACACATATACGGACAATCAATTTATGACAAAAGAGCAAAGAATGTACAATGGAGAAAGGACAGTCTCTTCAATAAATTGTGTTGGGAAAACTGGATGGACACGTGTAGAAGAATTAAACTAGACTACCATCTCACACCATATACAAAAATTAACTCAAAATGAATTAAATACTTGAATGTAAGACCTGAAACCATAAGACTCCTAGAAGAAAACTTAGGCATTAGCTCTTTGACATCAGTCTTAGCAATATATATTTTTTTGATATGTCTCCTCAGGCAAGGGAAACAAAAAGAAAAATAAACAAATGGGACTACATCAAACAAAAAGGTTCTGCACAGCTAAGGAAACCATCTACAAAACAAAAAGACAACCTACCAAATGGGTGAAGATATTTGCAAATCATATATACAATAAGGGGTTAATATGCAAAAATATAAAAACTCAGACAACTCAACAAGAAAAAACCCAAATAGCTCAATTGAGAATGGGCAGAGGAGCTGAATAGACATTATGAAGTATTTTTATTGAGAATGGCCCCCCAAAAATGTATTTGGTGGCAAAAATAGATGTAATGTACTAGTTGTTGCGTGACATCCTTATGTAGGGGAGCAAAATTTGCCACCCCAAAATATGTCTCTGGCATGAGGATTAATTTAGATTATTTTTAAGGCCCAAAAGACTTAGGAAGAAACTCTGACTTCCCCCCTAACCACCCAGAAGAATTATATAGATAAAGGGCCTGTTCCCAGAATAGAGCTACTGCCAGAGATACTGCAAATGTGGGCTAGGTGGGGTGAGGGAGACTCTGAGTCCACTCTCTGTCCCTTTGTCTCTGTATGGCCCAGCAAACAGTTACCAACATTTGCTTTTGCATCTTCATGTCAATTGCCTTCCTCTCCTTTGAAGTCCCAAATCCCTTACCCTCAATATCCTCTTTTGTCTTTAGCTGAGGATGACCATTTTGATGAGTTACTCAGTTCTCCCGGGTCTCTCCCATGTATACATGTTATTAAACTTTTGTATGATTTCACCCTATTAATCTGTCTCATGTCAATTTTATTCTTAGACCAGTCTAAGAACCTAGAAGGGTAGAAGAAATTTTCTGCCTCCCCAGCACTTGATCAAAAAGATAATTTAATGTCAAATTAAATATATTCCTATAAAAATTATGTATCTATTATTCTCTCTTGAGGTGAACAATATCCTCCTTCTATAATTGTGTGTGTACATCTTTATTGTCACCTCTCTCTGTTTATGGTCTTTCAGTGACTGAGGCTTAAGAGTAACACCCCTTCACTGAACATACAAAAAGACTGAATAATCTGAATAATCGAACGACATTGTTGATCTATGTTGGTCCCAGCTCAGACATGCCTGGTATCTTTCCTTTGCAACAGGAAGTGTGGTTTGGGCCAGAGATTCAGTATAAGAGGCAAAGCAAGTAGTTGATACTAATGTAAACAACAGGTTTGTTTTCACATTTTGCATTTATGGAATTTAGTGTTTTTATTTACTTTGGCATATTTTTTAGTATTAACCACTCAGCAATTCCTTCCCAATTAGTTTAGATCGCAATTCTAATTTCTTAAAACTCATTTTGGATTCCTAATCTTTTTTTCAGAGGTTCTGGCAAAGAAGCTCCAACAAACCTGACTTTGCTTCAAGTCTCTGAACATATTTCATGTTCTCTCATGAAGCCATTTATTTAAAACAAAACAAAACAAAACAAACAAACAAAAACAATAACAGATCCATAATCAAACCTGTGGAAACTTCTAAATAACCACAAACTTGTCCTGATACTCTTTATTGACCAAGCCTAATAACATTTTCCCAACATCAATATCTACCTGATTATTATTCCATCCAAGCCATTTTTTGCAAGCTTATCAATGACCATTCCATGTGAAATAGCACTGATAACTGTGCAAAGGTCAAACTGGGCTGTAACCAGTGGGTCTCCCAGTCTATAGGATCAGTCACTTTGTCAAAGAGGGAAATTAGTTTTGTTTGGCATGGCTTGTTTTTGAACAGTCCATGCTACCTGTTAGTTTGTTACACTCTGGGAGCTTGCAAATTGATTGTGGAATAAATTGCTCCTGACTCTTTCCAAGAATGGACCTTAACCCTACAGGTAATTAATTCCCAGATATTTACTTCATATTCCTTCCTTACAGTCATCTGCTGTGATTGTCCTTTCCCTAGTTCTCTGGATCTGTGCCAGTCTGCCATAAATCTGCAAATTCACTTAAATGAATACAAGGTAATTTGATGTTGCATTTGATTTGGCATTAAATGCTACACAGTTGTTGACTTCAAAGTCAAATACATAGATCTTCACTGCTTAGGAAAAGAGGAGGCATTTGTTCTGAATCAGTTTGAACATGACCATGCAGTCAAGTTCAGATCTATAGAAACAGATACAGCATTAAAAAAAAAAATTGGTTATAAAACCTTCTCCTTATCATAAGTATATAAATAGGAAAACATACATATGCATCTAAATAAGATGAATAAAAACTTAAAGCAAATTTTGGGCTTTTGTTATATATCTTGCTGTGGTATTTTTCAGATCCAGGCATCAGCTAATGTTTTCCCCAAGAGCAAAATTACTTCCACAATACTCAATATTGCACACTTGACTTTGGGCTTTGGACATTAATTTTGAACTTCTTTGATTTCAAGAGGTTGAGTCAGATCCATCACATTTCTGTAATGTCCTTTTTGTGAGTGTGTGGTTTAATTATAGGCCATCCTCTGAAAGGTAGCACAATAACAATTTATCAACTTGTTTTAGCTCTCCCCTGAGGAAATGTCATCTCTTACTAGATGAATTTCAAAGCCAGCCAGAGTGTCAATGGACCTCCGAAAAACAGTCACATTCAAACAAAAACAATCTTAAAACCAAGACACAAATCATTTCAAGTCAGTTTCAAGTTAACACAGGCTTGAAGCTCTATTATTCCATGTGGGTTTGTGTGGAAATCCAGGGCAATTTACAACACAAGGGTGGGGTTCTATGTTTAATTTAGAAAAGTGATGGATAAATTAGGAGGTTGGGATTAACATATACATACTACAATATATAAAATAGATAACCAGCAAGGACCAACTGTATAGCACAGGGAACTATACTCAATATTTTGTAATAACCTATAAGGAAAAAGAATTTATATATATAAATAAGCCCTGCAAGGGCTCATGAACAGCAATACAGGCAGCAAAGCAGGGAAGAAGTGAAGTGGTAGGGGGCACATATATGCAAATACACTGGATTCAGCAAGAAACAATTAGAGAGACCTTGATGGGTGCTAGTGAAGTGGCTGTCAAACATATACCATGATGGGGAAGAATATCTTGCTTGTGAACTAGAGATATTAATGCCAGGATATTCTTAACTATTCTCACCCAAAGTTGGTGAGGGCCAAAGACATCCACATTTTATGCCATGCCCCCTAAAGTCACAAGGTTTTAAATAAGAGCTGTTAATTATGCAAATTGATTTTAAAGGCAGTCTTCATTGAAATGAAGAAAATTAACCCACTAATTATACCTTATAAACTTATCTGTTGATTCCCCCAATTGAAAATGATTCTGGGAACTATTTTTTTTTGCAGCACAAGGACTGTAGCCATCTGACTCAAGTGAGAATCCATCCTATTTAGCTGTGAGGAGTGGGGAGGATCGAGGAGGAGTATTTGCAGCGTAGTCCGAAGAGTGAGGAATGTTGAGAGTTGCAGGACCTATAGTAAACCAGTGCAATCCATTTTTTCCTTTTGAAATGGATGAATTTCTACTTTCTCCTGTCTTCACACACTCCCCTATTTTCTTGCTCTCCCCACCTCCTCTATCCTATCCATCCATAAGTCCTTTTGTTGAGGTTTTCAGGACACGTACAGAATCCAACCACCCTTCACTAGCTCTGCAGCCCGCACCGTGATCGGGCCCCCCTCATCTGTCACCTGCCTCACTGCAACTGTCTCCTAACTGATTCCTTGTTTCCTACAGTGATGTTCCTGTAGGCTTCCTACAGTGATGTTCTGGCTTCCTACAGTGATGTTCCTATTTACTGATGATTTCCACACCCTTGCCCAAAACAGGAAGCTCAAAAGGACAGGGATCTTGGCTGTTTGGTTACAGTCACTGAGGAAGCTCAAGCCCCAAGAAGAGTGTCTGAAACATAGTAGGTGCTCAGTTGATATTTGTCAAATGAATTTATGCTCTTTCATAGTTGCGGGAACAAAACCTACTCACCAGAGAAGTTCCGTTCAATCATATGCCCTTCATTATAAATATGCGTAAGATCAAAGTCTGGACTGTGGGAGACACATAGTTATTGATAGGGATTAAGACTTTAATTATTATATGAAAGACGTTGGTTCATGTTACAGGGAATTTAGTTATCGAGCAAGTTGTTTGGGAAAGAGTTGTTTGGGATAGAAGATGCTTGCTGACATCACATCAAACAGAGGAGTTATTGTTTGCATAGCTTAAAGATGAGGCTGACTCTTGCAATTTACATAACCTTTTTCCTCCCTTTGTTTCTGTGTCCCTATTAACACTCACTAAGAGTCGCCATTTTATTTTCTCTCAATGACTGGTACAAAGCAACACAACAGTGAATTTTATGAGAAACACATTTTGTATAATATTACATAGATTAGGATGAAAATGTTCTAATTTTTCGTTTCTTCTTTGGAACCTACAGACCCACTGAGCCACCAGGGAAGTCCCGAAGCTGAGGTTTTATAAGCAAGAAATTGTTTGACCCCTGTTGTATTACACAGACATGGGGGAGACTCAGGAAAGTTAAGCTTGGTGGGAATGTAAATTGGTGCAGCCACTATGGAGAACAGTTTGGAGGTTCCTTAAAAAACTAAAACTATAACTACCATATAACCTAGCAATTCCACTCCTGTGCATATATCTGGAAAAGACGAAAACTCTAATTCAAAAAGATACACGTACCCCAATGTTCATAGTAGCACTATTTATAATAGCCAAGACATGGCTACTGACATGATGAATGTCACTGACAGATGAATGGATAAAGAATACGTGGCATACATATACACAATGGATTATTACTCAGCCATAAAAAAGAATGACATACTGCCATTAGCAGCAACATGGATGGACCTAGAGATTATCATACTAAGTGAAGTCAGTCAGACAGACAAATACAAATGTCATCTGATATCACTTATATGTAGACTCTAAAAAATGATCCAAATGAACTTATTTACAGAGCAGAAATAGACTCACAGACATAGAAAACAAACTTATGTTTACCAAAGGGGGAAGGGGGAGATAAATTAGGAGTTTGGGATTAACAGATACACACTACTGTATATAAAATAGATAACCAACAAGGACCTACTGGATAGCATAGGGAACTATATTCAATATCTTGTAGTAACTTGTAATGGAAAAGAATCTGAAAAAGAATATGTGTCTGTGTGTGTGTGTGTGTGTGTGTGTATGTGTGTGTGTGTGTGTGTGTGTGTGTATGTGTGTGTGTGTGTGTGTGTGTGTGTATGTGTGTGTGTGTAGACACACACACAACATTATAAATCAACTATAGGTCAATTAAAAAAAAGGAAGTGAAGCATATCTTAGTGGCCCATTTAATTTCATAACTATTGTTGTTTGAGTCACCCACCTGCTCTGCATTACGTTTGAAATATAATTAAAAACAAAATTATATTTCCTTAAACTGTTACCTTTAGAAGAATGGGGAATATTCCAGGAACTTCTTTTGGATGAACACAGCTTACTGAAGAGAGCAGAGGACTGAATTAGAAGGGAGGTCCTCTTGGGTTTCCAGTATGGTTCAGCTGTATGGCTATAGGTGAGTCACTGGATCATCTGTCAATCTCTATATCCCAAGTGAGTCTCTTATTACCTGGGTCTACCATATACCAGTGCCACATGATCATGACCTTCAGAGTGTCCCTGTCAAGCATTCCAGGGTTTTCTCGAGAGGAAGCAGGATGAAAGAATGCACAAACCAGTGCCTTACGTTAGACCAGGGATTCTCAAAATGCTGTCTTTGGACCTGGAAATGTGCTACAGTACAAATTCTTGGCTCCACTGAATTCCTACTGAATCAGTAACACTGGGGTGGGGCCCATGAATGTGTGGTTTTCGTTTGTTTTGCTGTTTGTTTTTGTTTTTAATTTTTATTGGGGTATAGCTGATTTACAACGGTGTGTTAGTTTCAGGTGTACAGCAAAGTGAATCTGTTATACGTACACATACATCCACTCTTTTTTAGATTCTTTTCCCATATCGGTCATTACAGAGTACTGAGTAGAGTTCCCTGAACTATATGGCAGGTCCTTAATAGTTATCTATTTTATATATAGTAGTGTGCAAATTCTTGGCTCCATCCCAGTCCTACTGAATCAGTAACACTGGGGTGGGGTCCATGAGTGTGTGTTTTAACAAGCTTTCCAGTGATTCCAATGTACACTAAAGTTTGAGAACTATATTAGAAGAGCAATTTCATTTGGCCAACCTACAAATATGGGTACCACTTTCAACAAGTAACCCTTACTTATCAAATTCCCTGATATAACCATTATTTTGGGATCTATACTTAACTTCTGCATTTTGTCCACAGATCTTTAAATCTTCTAACCCCTGAGAGATCTTTCCTTAAATCACAATTTCTTTCTACAATTCCAGTCGTTTTTATTCATTAGTAGAAAACACCTGTGACAGCAGGCGCTACTTATATTTTAATTGTTTCTTGTTCCTTTAAATTGCTTGTCATTATAAAAGAAATGACAGAAGTGAAATGGGAGAAGAGCAATGTGGCAAGAAGACTAGAGCCCATTTTCAATGTTTAATTGCTTTACAATGCTAAGAACAGATTAAAAAGATAAATCAAAAGTTTGCAGAAAAAAAGTGAGGTCCCCAGTCACTTTTATGGTTTCATTTGAGCTGCAAAGATATTATTATACACTCATTTACGAAACAATGATCTCTTACTGTTTATGAAAGTTTAATCTCTTGGTTTATTGCCTTAATATATTTCACATTGGTAAGGTTTACTTTTAAATGAAATTTCTGACTGTCTTATGTGGATGTTATTTTATACTGAGAATACGGACAGAATGAGTGTAACATCAGAATTGTATTCATCTATGAAGCAATTAGAGTCAGGGTAATTGCTTCTAGTTCTCAGCTATCTGCATACAAAGTAATAGAATTAATATTTTATCATTTGGCAGTATCCCTCGTTAGCTAAGAATTCTAAGGTTGTATATCTTCTCTGTCTACAGGAATTTAAACAGACTGTATGTTAATATTTGCGTAAATCAAAAACTGTGCCAAGTGGAAAAATTACATGGAGTACGTTGGCACCACTGGCCAACATATCCATCCAGCTGGTGCACAATAGATCAGAGGCCTCTGAACACATTCTCCAAACTGAGCAGATTAAATGATAGCTGAGAGAAGGCTCAGGGACCTCGCTCCAGTCTCCAGTTATTTCCAGGTGATCCCATGGGTGCCAAAGTACATATGAATTCCATTGGGTTCTAAGACCCTGATTCTGATTAAAACTATATGGTTGCTATACTATCAAGATTCCTATCAAAACACCCTTACAACTTTCTGCAAGGAAAAAAAAAAAAAAAAAAAAAGGATAGAGCTGAAGGAGAGCATGATTACCTGAGGGAGTAGGTTGGTGAATGACTGACAAGATTCAAATCCTCAGCTCGAATCAACAGGACTAAGAAGGGCTAAATGAGGACTTATAGCCTCATTTATTTTCTAAGAGGCTTAGGCTGGAGGGAGAGAAGAGAAGCCATAAATTGAATGGCACTTTGCTTGAATAAAAGGGGAATAAATGAGGGAATTTAGTTGAAACTAGCAGCTCAATCACTGGACCAAATTTAATTGATAGATAAGCTGTATTTCAACATGAGTAAATATTACAAAGGACAGGGAAACTGCTCCTTCTTTTCAGTCTGTGCAAACAAATATCCTTTATGGAGAAAGAGATAGTCTAGAATTAGCAGTGGTAAGAAGTATGTCTGAATTATGTTTACGTATGATGTACATTATAAACCTAGCCATGCAATACATAGTTTAGTTAATTACCTGTTACTCAAATGTTGTTTATGATAGTCTAAACTAGAACTTCTCCCTGAAAAGTTAAAATGTGTATTATTCTCCCCAAACACTGGTTTTTATATATTCTTTCAAATTCTTTACTTATTATTCTCTATTCATCATTATTAAATGACCTTACAGAGACGTCATTTAACTGACGGATGTCCTGGAGATAGGGTATAATAGTAATGTACGTAAAGCATTTAGAATACAGAGTGGCAAATGGTATGCACTAAGTGTCAAATATTATTAGTAGTAGTAGTAAATGTAAGTACAGATTTGATCTGTGATTAGTTAGAAAATTATTCTACCTTTCTCAATGACATAACAGTGACACATTTGAAAGCTGTATCCTCACTACTCATATGGATTTTATTTTAAAATGTTGTGCAACCTCATTAGCCCTTAGATTATCTTAGATGCCCTGATTACTTCCTGGTCCTTTTCTCCCTATGAATTTGTGTGGCTGTTATTTTTAAATCAAATAGAGAATTGTTGATTAAGCACTTATAAGTGAAAGGATTAAATGCTACATGTGATAATTTCTGTAAAAAGCTGATACAGTTTTTTTCAAAATGGCAACTCACAAACTACTGGTATATCAATTAGTCCTCCTACCAGTGCTATTAGGATGGAAGAAAAGAAATGACTCTATTCTCTAGTTCACTGAGACTCAGATAGTTTAAGTAACGTGCTAACATCATACAGCTATTAAATGGAAAAACCCAAATTGCATTGGAGTTCAGACACTGCCTAGAATATAATAGGAAACTAGGACAATTGTCAAAGGAGAATCCATGATTCCTTCCCATCCTGGGAAGGGAGAGAAGGAGTTAATAAGATCTTCATACACCAAAAACCACGGGTTTGGGAGGTAGGCTCTTTATTGATGGGGGTTGGGGCTTCGTTAGCTCTTTGGAGTGCAGAGGAATTTGCTTAATTACAGATTATAATCTAAGTGGGAAAAATTAATTCCACATAGCTTGTGGATTTATTTAGTTAAGGAATATAGAATTAAGGTATTAAAATTGAAATGTTCTGGAGGCAGTTCGAAATATGGAGCTAAATGATAGGTAAGACGTCCAAAAAATAAATTTAGATCTTGAAATGATACTATAAGAATAAATGCATTCTTGAAGCAATTCAATCAGAGGAATTTCAAGGTTATGTACGTATGTTATAATGGCCCCTATTCCTTGTTTACATATTAGCAATTCTATATTATCAACTTATGAGAAAATTTGAAATGCATGCATTTTCTAGAAAAAGTGGAAAATACACTTTTTGGAGAATCATTAGACTGAGCATATAAAATTTTAGGCATAATTGGTGTAACATCATATGGAGACCTCATCCTTTTCTTTTTTATTAACCTCCATTAGAGACCTGGAAACTAATCAAATATTGGTCAGAATATGCCTCTTTTTCTGTTTGTTCGCTTTAGTGTTATACCCTTTTTTAAACAGCTTTAGTAAGATATAATTCATGTACCATACAATTCACTTCTTTAAAGTGTATAATTTAACGGTACTTACTATTATACTCACAGTTGTGCAATGATCACCACAATCTATTTTAGAACATTTTCATCATCTCAAAAACAAACTACATATACATTAGCAGTCACCCTGATTTTCTCCCAACCTCCCCACTATTCCCCAACTCCCAGCTCAGGCAACCACTTATCTACTTTCTGTTTCTATAGGTTTGCCTTTTCATATAACAGAAATACGTAATATATCATTTATGATTAGATCCTACACCTTAGCATAATGAGTGCAAAGTTCATCCATGTTGCAGTGTGTACCAGGTCTTCACACCTGTTTATGGCTGAATAATATTCCATTGTATGGATGTACCACCTTTATTTATCCACTCCAGTTGATTCTTACTTTATTTCCACACTTTGGCTACTATGGACAATGCTCCTAAGAGCATTCACGTACAAGTTTTCAAGTGAACATATATTTGTTATTTCTCTTAGGAATGGAATTGCTGGGTCAGATGGTAATTTTGTACTTTATTTTTGAGGAACTGTCAAACTTGTCCACAGCAATTGCACCATTTTACATTCCCACCAGCCATGTGTGAGGTTTCCAATTTTCTTGCCAAATCTTGTTATTATTTATATTTTTGATTACAGCAATCTTAATGGGTAGGAAGAGGTATCTCATTGTGGTATTGATAAGCATTTTACTAATGGATAATAATGTTGAACATCTTTTATATTGGCCATTTGTATATATTCTTTGAAAAAATGTCTATTCAAGTCCTCTGACCATTTCTCAATCAAGTTATTTGTGTTTTTGTTGTTGAGGAGAATTCTTTTTACATTCCAAATATAAGTCCCTTGCCAGATATATGATTTGCAAATATTTTCTCCCGTTCAGTCTCCTCTTTCAACCTCATGATTTCCTGTGCTTTAAAAAATTCAAATACAAATTAGGAAATACAAGTATAAGAAGCTGCTCTAGGATGGGTTAAATAAAGTCAGCATTAATTCAAGTAAGCTAAATTCAAAATCTAATTCTCCTTCCATACACAGAGGTCTGACTTTGGAGACATTGTTTCATAGTTCACGTAGAATAAAATATTTTAAAATATGGTAGGCACAATGAGTACTAAATAAGTGGTGATGAAAGCTAAGCCTGGTGCATATAAAACTCAACTGCTAAACTCAGATTTTTTTTATCAGAACAAGTTTTCTTCTACAATACTATAATTTATTTTTCTCTCTCAGGTGTTTCTTTGTCTCCTAGAGATATATTTATTATTCACAGTTAAATTACTAGGCCTTGTCCACCAGATACACTATTTTTCATGTCATCACTTTTCTTTCTTCTGTAAATAACTGTCAAAAGTTATTTTCATGTATTTGATTTACTTTGACAATTAGACATAGGAATTTAATTTTGGAAGTATCTAAGTTACTAACAGTAGAAATAACAGCAGGTTGCCCACATCCACCATACCTTAGGTGATTAGAAGACAAAGCAAAACACAGAGAAAAACATTTAAAAAATGTTTCCATATTTTGGAAACAACAAAATGACAGCTGACAGAAGAAAGCGTGTACACAAAATGATGATAAATATATGTTATTTAAGTTTCTCTTTTATATTCTTTATTTAGCATGAAAAGTAACTGTCATAATTAATGACAAAATTAAACTAAAATTGCAATTACTTAGAAATTTACAGTACAGTTTCCTAAGGAACTATAGGGACAAAAGAACAGTTTCCTAAGGAACTAAAAGGGACAAAAGAACAATAACACAGAACAGATTATGGAAATAATTTTAAAACTTAGTACACTACCTATTAAAACACCCTAAAGAGAAACACTCTAATCATTCATTCATTCAGAGAGTGAAGAAGAGATAGAACATAGACTAATAGGAAGAAGGTTCTTCAAAGCAGAGAGGTATGAAATTCCAAGGTGTGGAATTACCAAAAGATGAATTTGTTTAGCATGTAGGACACTTACAAGGAGGTCAGAGAAATAAAGCTAGAAGTTTAGGTGGAAAAAAGGGTCAAAGAGGGACTTTGCCTTTGTTCATCTATGTTTCCCATCTCTCCCAGATTTCTATTACTACTACATTTACAAAATTGATAAGACTCTCCAATTGAACTCTCAAATAAACCAACATGAAACAATAACAGAATAGAAATCTCTACTCCCTTTTATTCAACATTTTAATTTTCCCCTCTTTGGCTTGGACAGACAGGAAAGCTTTTCATCTCCGGATGGGGCCCATTTACCAGGAATGGGGAACAGTACCAGTTACCAGAATCCAGGACTGAGATGGCCCTGCAGAGTGGGATGAGGGAAGAGGAGAGGGTGTATAACCATCAGCTTCAGGAGTCAAGACATCTGGACAGTGTCTGACTAAAAACCAAACCAAAAGATGCCCAACAATCAATAGAATTCAAGAAAAGTGAAGTGAGATAGAGCACTGTGATAGATACACAGGGGTTCATTTTTTTTTTTTTTTTTTGGCACGGGATCTTAGTTCCCAGACCAGGGATAGTACCCGTGCCCCCTGCAGTGGAAGTGTGGAGTCTTAACCACTGGACCGCCAGGGAAGTCCCCACAGGGGTTCTTTATGTTACTCATTGTACTTGTCTGTTATCGTTTAAATATTTCAAAATAAAAATTATTAAGAATTTAAAAAAAAGAAAAGTGAAGTGAATAGCATTCAAGAAAAATCAAACCTATTTTCTATCGCCACTTTCAGAAAGTAAATGTGACTATTCTGCTTTATATTTTAGGAGGCTATAGCTGTTGGTATGTTCATTTGCCTTCTTTCTTATCTTTAAGTCTACTCTATGTTTATTGTAACTACATACACAGCTAGAAAAGACCCTGCCTATGCTATAGTTAAGGATAATTTGTTCTCAGTGGCATAACTCTCTAAAAGACCCAGCCAGAGACAACAGACAACAGCCATACTGGCTCTGCTACTCAATCCTGAAAAGCAAACACTACAAAAGCCTTTTGAGCAAACAACTTTTTTTCCAAATAAGGCCCAGTGCTTTTTACTAGAACTTTTCAGACTTTTGGCTATAGTGTCTTTTGACCTGTCAGCCATTTAGAAACTAATTTTGCCATTCAGAGTTTCTGTGGCCTGACTGGAGGTAAATTTAACGCCAATGCATATAATCCATACAACTTCACCATCCAACTTATCCTTGTCCTACCTTGCCTGCCAAGTGACTTGAAACATTTTAAACTAATACAGACTTATAGCTTTGGCAGACAGATTCAGGAATTGGAGAAACATTCCAAGATATTGGGGAATGTTAAAATATGCAATACAGGAGGTGACTGCATCCAATTTCTAGGCTGGTGTTCATGCTGATAGGATAGTTTTCAGGGCACACTTTAAATTCAATTTCCTTTATTTTAACAAAACCTATTTCATGCACATTGCTTACAGATGGAATAACTTGCGAAAATCAGTTTTATAGGCCACATTCTCATAGAGATTTGCACAATTCTGGTTCACTACAGATGCTTTCCTGGAAAGCATAACATCACACGTAACTCTCTTTATGTTCGCTGTAGGTCACTCACTTCATACAACATACGGTTTTGTCATGACACTAATCTTTCCTCTAAGGGCACTTTCACTTTCTCTTTGGGATGCTCTTTGAGATGCCCTAGGGATCACAGTGAGGTCTGAGAAATTCCTCTGTCCCAGTGGTGCTGTTTTCTCAAACACGTTCAATTCAATCCTTGAGAGAAGCCTCCGTTAGCTCTCTCTACATTTTAACATAAGCTGAGAGAACACGTTCACTCTGTATTCAGTTTTTGTCTGTCCTGCCTCTAGCAGCCAGGGCACTGCCCGCTGCACGAAGTGTTCAGTAAATACATCCGGAGGTATATGAAAGTTGAATTTTTTCCCACTGGAGAGTGATTTCTTTGAAGGTGAAAATGATGCCTCAGGAATTTAGGTATCCCACTCCGTGCCCAGCGCAGTATGACATATAGCATCGTGACCATGAAGGCATCGTGAGAGAGTAAGGTCGGGCTCTGTTTTACAGAGCCAAGCACTGTACCAGAGGCTGTTTATCCATTGTAACCCTCATAACTGCTCCAGAGAAGGCATTTCTATCATTTACTGAAGAGGAACCTGTGGGTGGCACAGAGCCACAGAACAAGTTTGGGACTCAGGCTAACTCCAAAAAGCCACGCCTTCCACTATGCTGCTTTGTCTACCTCTCTGCAGGCTGTCAATATCACTGCCTTGAAGTTTAGACCAATTCATTTCTCTTCCTTGTTATTAACTGACAAGGGAGCAAGTGTTGGATAAACTGATAATCTCATACACCTCAGAACAGAAGTATCTGGTCTTAATTGGCAGTTAAAAATTCATATGTGGTTTATTTTATACACAGTTGACCCTTGAACAGCATGGGTTTGAACTGTGGCGGGTCCACTCATATGTGGGTTTTTTTCAATAAGATACATATAAGTGTTATAAATGTATTTTCTCTCCCTTATGATTTTCTTAATATTTTCTTTAGCTTACTTTATTGTAAGAATACAGTATACAATACATATAACATACACAATATGTGTTAATCAACTCTTTATGTTATTGGTAAGGTCAATAGTAAACTATTAGCTAAATCTTGGGGGAGTCAAAAGCTTATACAAGAATTTTTAACTGCTTGAAGGGTCAGCACCCTTTACCCAGGTGTTGTTCAAGGGTCAATTGTAGTTATATATCCTTATGCAGTTGTATATTTTCTTTGTGCCTAGAGATAAAATTGTATATTTTCAAAAACCAGTGACTGTATTAAATTTAACCATATATATTTATGTATATTATTTATATTTATGTATATATATTGGATCATTCCCCTCCCCCCATATGTGTGTGTGTCTATCTATCTATCTGTCTATCTACCCTATAAATAACTCAGATTGAAAGAACATTAAATTAGGGAGGATTTCATGCAGGCAAGATTTTTTAACAAGTAACACAACTATGACACTTATGCCTTTATCCCATGTAACTGAACTATAAACCCACTAAACATTAGGAGATGGAGACTTAATGAAATGTCTAGGTTCACAGGGACAGAAACATTTGCTTAAGTACACTGCCACTGCACTTTTGTCAATATGAATCATTAATTGAGAGACTACTCATCACTGAGAAAGAACTGATTTTAATAGCAGATTCGGTGTTGGCATGAAATCATAAAATATTACCCCAAAGTAGACTATGTAGCTTTTTAACTTTTTGCACATGAAATTTTAACTTTTGCTACTATGTCTACCTAAGAGCTAAATGACTGTCATTGCTGTGAGTGCACATTTCCAATGACCTTTCACCCATCACCACATGTGCTTCTTTAACAGAAGATGTAGTGTGGTTTCAGCAGAGACTCCATTCAGCCCTTCATAGCATAGCAAGTGCATGATGTGCACGGCCTGTGATATTTTTGCACCACAAAAATCTAACAGAGTTGGACAAAATGGCATCTGCTGCTTATTAAATCTTGTTTTTATATGGTAGACCTAATTTTCCAGGGTTTAAAATTCAACTCCTTATCACCATTTTGGCTGAAATTTCAGAGCTGCTCTATCAAATACTGCATGTCACTTACACTTGTACACGTCAAGTAACTGGATTCACAGAAGACCTATGTCAGTTTTAAGTCCGGTCCCAATTAGAAAATACATCTTCAAAGCTGTAAGTGCAGCTTCTCTTTTTCACACCTGCATCACCTTCAAAAATATCTGGGAGCAGAGAAGCGATGTTATGTGACTTACACAGTCGTACCCTAGACCCTGCCGTTATTAATAATGGTTACCCTTCCATAATCTCAAGTTCAAGCATTCTACTCTCTGATCACCAGCCCTTCCCTCTTACTACTCCCACTTCAACAATCTTCTAGGGATGTGCAAACCCCTGGGATGTACAATCCGTTATTCTACCACTTTTTCTCTGTCCCTCAGGACCTCACTCCCCTCCTAATCCAGACTCAATTCCCTGGCCCAACTATACCCCTTGTTAAAACTAACAAACTTGTAACCTTTGTTAACAATTGGAAATTGAGACCCAGACAATTTCATTTCCATGTTCTAAATAGTTACTCACTCTATCATGATTACAGACAATGACAAAAAAACTCCAAGAAAACACACAGCCTTGTAGACTGGTATCAGCTTAAATTTGCGGTCTCCAACCCAAAATTGACAATATTTTGCCCGGTCGACCCACTATATTTCCTTCCCCCCATTCACTCTCACGCTCTTAAACTACTGTTCCACACTTTCTCCCTCACCTAAAGCTAATAAAATGACTCAAATACGCCCCAAATTCTCTATAGTAATAACCGGAGGACAGTAGGCTATCACTCCCTTGTAATTATCCTGGTAACCCCAAATTTATTCATTCCCTTCCTCATTAATTTAGAGTATTTACATAGTGCTTAACGGAATCCTAAAATATTAGGTCTAGGAGGAACTTCCAAGAATCTCAAGTTATACAAGAGGAAATTGAAGCCCAGAAATTTCCATTTTCATGAGCTAAACATTGCATGTAAATGAAGACTGTACTGGAAAAAAAAAATCTGCCCTCAATTGGTTTCTTGCTCTGGTTTGCCTAACCTCTGTGAAGATGGTATAAAAGGGTGCATCTCCATAACATACATGTCCTTGATACCCAATGTGACAAAACACGGTCACTGGTTCGGCAGCATCTGATATCTGGAGGCTGTGAGAAATGCAGCATCTCAGGCCCCACCCCCGGCCTAGGGAATAAGAACCTACCTTTTAACAAGATCCTCAAGAGTTTCATTTCCAAAGGAACGCTTGAGAATTACTGCTGTATTAAATGAAAATTGGAATGATAATTAATGGCCCAGCATCTGGGCTACTGCCAGGAATACTAGAAATAAACTTCATCTGTTCTTAGGCGAGGCTACTTTTTCTTTCAGACAGAGCTATCTTGTCTTTTTTGGTTGGCTGGGAGGTTGACTTGTGAAAATTCACCTGGTATTCACAATTCATCCCTTCGTGTCTGAGAAAGTTAGGAGCTTTGATTTGGTTGATAACAGAAACTGATGCGACATCACATCGGGGCAAACCTCATACATTTTAAATTAAGATGGTACATCAGAGTTAAGATGAAAAAGCTTAAGCTCTTCTTGGAAGGGCAAAGCCTGAGGAAATGCAAGCTTGCCACCATGAAATCAACTATGTGTTTTCTTCCTCTAAGGCACACACTTTCTTAGCCCTTTTGAAAACAACAGATTTCACTTTGGGGCCAGGAAGAGGTTAAAGCTAATAAATTCATATTCTCAAAATAAGGAGGGCAAAGGTTATGTTGTTGGGCAAAGGGGGAGGAAGGAGGAAATTTCCTCCTCATTCCCTCTTTGTTTTGAAATTACTTCTGAATCCTTCCATCAATGGAAAAGTGTTTCCAGTCTTACTGTCCTTTAAAAATTTTTTTTATTTTATATCCCTAATATGTTCAGGATGCCATCTTTTCCAAAAACTTCATTAACAGTGTTTTCTGTCAAAATATTCACATTTTAGGGAAAATAAACAGATGTGAAGCCCATTAGTCCTGTGATTTCTAGGTCAAAGGCATGTCACACACAAAATTTCATGCTTAAAAAAAGGTCTACTACTTAAAACACTAAAAAAAAGTATTAGTAAAAGTACTAAAAAACAGCACGGTAAAAATGAAGCAATTGCTATTAAAAATATATACTCCCATTAACAGATATTCACTTTGTCTTTCTTCTCTATTAACTGAAAAATATCCACAATTACTAGACTGCTAATAGGAAGTTACAGTTCTTTTTTTTTAAAACGAAGCCCCTTGATTTTTGACCCTTAGAATAATCCAAAATCAATTCTCTGGATGCCTTTCCAAATCAAGTTCTTTCCTTTTTCAAAATCTTTCCACAAACATTGACGTTCTGACACAACCTACAGGTACACACTGCCTCGTCCACAGATGGTGACTGATTTGTCATTGGCAATGGAGCGCCTTCCTGAACCCAAATAATGTGAACAACACCCACTCACCTACGAACTAGATGTATTGAATGCAAATCTATGTTACGTAACGGAGTGTATATGTTTTTTTTGTCTTTCAATATCTCGAACTTACTTGTAAATGTCCCGGCCAAATGTTGATAACAAAACTAACCTACCGGTTGTAAGACACTACATGTTATCAATCATCCTAGTCCTTTCGTTAATGTATTTAGTCTTGATAAAAAGAAAACCACAGGCCCAAAATAAAGTCACTTACGCTAGGCCACACCGTTCAACCGGGTCTTAATACCTAACTTAGTTGAAGTTTCAACCTCCCTGAGAAATTTAGTCTTAAACCAGTCGGTCAGGAATTTTCCGGCCAGCACCAGTGAGGTAATTTGTCACGTGGGTCCTCTCCGTCCCCCAAAGAAAGATGAAGTAAGCTGCCACACAGACCCCTTCCTTCCCCACAGGCAGGTTACCTAAGCTTGAAATAACCCTTTTTGTTTATGACTTCCTTCTCTTGCCTTTAAAAACCCTTCCCTTTCTGTAGCCCTTTGGAGCTCCCCTCTTACTCGCCAGACGGGACGCTGCCTGATTCATGACTCATTCAATAAAGCCAATTAGATCTTTAAAATTTACTAGGGTTGAATTTTGCTTTTTAACAGTCCTTACTTTCTGATGAGTGGGGTTGGCTCTGGTATAGCTTATAGAAGAGCTTTCACATGTATGCCACTTTTTGTGCCAAGTAAAACCCCATTTCCTAAACAGAACCTTGCACTGTGTGTATGCTGGGGGCTTTTGGCATACAGTGGCTACCGTTCTGCTCTGTGACCCAGTCTCAGAGGTGATAGGAAAGGCTGATATACTTCTGAAAGTATGCCTGAAAAGCACAAATAATACCACGAATACTTTTGAAATAAAATCTTTCAAAGAACCTTTAAATTGAATATTCACATCATAATGCTCACACTTACTGAATTTATAGCAGTACTCAGTGCTTTAAATACGACACCTCGCCTGCCCTATTTAGATCCTTGAATACTGTGAAGCTTCCACCTTAAGTGACTTGCAGGCAGCTGTGAATATATCACCATCCCCACTGATGAGTCGCACGACCAATCATGACCCCAGCGGGAAACGTGAGTTCTCAGGTGTATCGTCCCCCTCTTCCCCCCATTAAATTACTGATGTCACTGAAACACAACTCTGCTTTTTCGGTGTGGGCTGGGAGTCCTTCCCCGCTTTTCCAAATTCTCCCCAAAATATGGTGTTTATAAAGTGCCGATGTGTATTAAACTAGAAAACTGGGATCGTGAGATCATTTAAGTAAGAGGGTGAGGCCTTGTACTAGAAGTTTGCTTCTCAAACTTGAGCATGTAGCAGAATCACCTGTAGGGCTGCTTCAGACAGATTACTGGGCCTCATCTGCAGTTTCCGATTCAGTACATCTGGGGAAGGACCCGAGAACTGGCTTGTCTAACAAGCTTCCAGGTGACGCTGATACTGCTGGCTCTGGACCACACTTCGAGAATCACTTTATGGTAATATCTTCTAGTCCATGATTGTTCTGAGAAGTATTTAATAAAAATCTTACTTGGTCTTTCTCTGGGCGTCTTCTAAATTACTGCTTCTCTTTGAACCTTACACTCTCATAAAGTTCATCATAAATTTGAAGTCAGAAATGAATGTGGAAAGGACATGAGACTATCACATGATTTTCGTAACTGTAGGCTGTTACCTCTTGCCTCCTGATCTTTCAAGATTTTTCATTTACAGTATTGAAATTATAATCCTTAGGTGAAATCTAGGTACACAGACACACACACATGCATGATCTATGGACAATGTTGAATAAACACAAAAACATTAATAGACATATAAAGACATTTGTTTTATATTGGCCAGCATTCACAGCAAAATGGCTTAATAAAGTGAGAATGAATGTCGAACATTTCTTAGCAAAATAAAAATAAAATTGTGGATTCCTATCATAAAGATGCAAATCAGCTGATTTGCTCAGTTTATTAAAAAAAGTAATCTGGAAATGTAAAATACCCCTAGAGCTTAGATTTCTTTTTATTTGATGATTGCTAGTATTTTAGAGTTGTGGTTCTCCGTCATCTTCATTGCCATCATAAAAGTAGTTAATAGGAATTATTAAAAGTTCTTGGTTCTATGCTAATTATTATAAGATATATCTTATTAACATTTGCAGTTCTTCTCCTGCTCTAGCCCTCAACACAATACAGAATGCACAAGGGACTCAATACAAAAGTTCATCTATATTCTTCACGAGGAATTCACACAACACAAAAAAGTCAATAGAGACATTCTGAAATTCTAAAACAAGGGGATATAAAATAAAATATTTAAATCTTTCATTGGATCTTTTGGTTTCCTTTAACTTGTCCATTCATAGAGAAGGAGTAGTTAGTATCTCACAGCCTTTCTCATTAGAGGTTGCAACTGAGGCAGAGCACAAAAAACAGGATTTGAGCGACTATTTTTGCAATTCTCCCAGGGATGGGACTCAAGTAGTACCATTCTAGAATTAATTCATTACATTAAACGAATGGCTTAGGGTCCCAGTTGAGAATGGCTGCTGAACAATTCAATCAAAGCATATAGAAGTTTCTAAGGATATATACCTCATAATGGAAAAAGATGGAATCCACATCAGAAATGAATTTGTGGCTCATCAAGACGTTCAGGATATGATCTAGCAGACAAATATCCTAGACTAAAATGCTTCAAATTTTGATAGGCTATTATTTCAAACCAATTTCTCAGACATCTTAGCAATCACCTTGTCAATAGTATTCCTCATTTTATAGACGAGAGGTACGAACATTAGAAAATTCAGAAGCTGAACTGTCAAGGTCACATGGCGGGTAAGGAGCAAAGCAGGTGTCGTTACTCCATGCGAGATGATTTTCCCGGATCCGGGGGCATGTATCTTTTAAGCCTGATTGTCCTGAGAAGCTCACCTCTATTCTCCATACACCCATTTTCCTGATTTTAGTTTGATCTAGGTAATCAAATCTTCAGGATGTACTCTCCCACACCAGCAGAACTTACACACCTCCTGCCCTTAAGAATTAATGTGAAGACCAAGTTTCCCCCTGCAAGGCTTCCTCAACATTATGCAACCTAATTTTCCCTTGGCAAGTGGGAAGCAGAGCTTTGAAACGCCTGTGGACCTGACTATGCAGCTTTAGAAAAGACAGGAAAACCACTGACGTGTTACCCTTAGAGTCAGAAATCAGAGAAAACTAAGGATGGAGCCACATGGCCAAGCTGAGAAGTGAGAGTATTACCTGCATAAAGGCATAAAGGGAGGGGCTTTCTCTCTTCTGCTCCCCACCGCTAGAAAGAGGATATAGCATCTCCACTGTTAATTTTTCATTTGTACTTTTTGTTGTTAATTTCTCTCCTTGTTAATTTTTCAAAAATGGTTTAGAAAGAAGAGAATTACTTTTCATGGTTGTGTTTGCCACATTACATTTGTCCAACACTAAACTTAACAGGTGATTCTTTAGAAAAAATTTTTTGAAGCAAGCAAAATAAAACTTCACAATTCTGTCTCGTTCGCTGGGTAGAATCCTTAGGGAGTAAGACTATGGATGGAAAATTAATTTCCAACTACTCCTGGGAAGGGACAGTGATGTTAACAGAATTACTGGATACGGTTATAAGGACAATTTCACCCTGAGTTGTTTTTAATATCACAATCTAAACAAGTTTACAATCCCTCTGAACTCTTTTTAAATGTAATACTTCGGGAACAGTCTCTCAAACACTCTGGAAGCTAAGCCTGTCGACAGACTGTCAGTGTGTCAACAGTGGTTTTGATCTTTTCTTCTAACAAAACAAACAGGAGAGTCACATATTTCAAGATGTTTTAACGTTTTAATTAAGGTGCTGTGGAAAAAAATAGGCTGGTGCGGAGATGGGACTATTTTTGTCAGGTTCCTATTTAACACTATTTAGTGGTATTTTTAAATATAAGCATTGGTGTTAAATACTGTTTCTTGCTGAATTTCTTTGGAAATAAGTGTATAATAATTCTATGTCATTCACCTTAAAATATCGACAGCTATGCTGACTTAAGTGCTATTTCAAGTAATAGACCTTAGGAAAAAATGACATCTTCCTAGGAAATATCTGAATCTTTTGCAAGTGAACATCTCTTTAAATAGCTCTGATTTAAAAGGATAAAAAAAAAGTAAAAGAAAAGATTTGTTTCCTGTGTACTGCAGGCTTCGACAAGACAGGGATCATTTCTACAACTCTAGTCTGAAAATTTTCTGGCATACAGAAGCAACCCCGTACTACTTTTGAACAGATGAATAAAGTACCCATGTGACCTGAGAAGCACCACTGAGTACCAGTGATAGCACAGGTCACACATAACAGGTATTACTACTCATTCATCAGTGAATTGATCGCCACTTGTGGAAGTAACGTTTTAAATTTTATTAGAAGCAGAAATGCAAGGGGTTATGAGGCTTCTCACTAGTTCCCCTTTTCAGAAACTAAATATTTCTTACAACTACCCTCTGAAATGGTTTGATTCAAAGCA
This sequence comes from Eschrichtius robustus, assembly GCF_028021215.1. Classification (NCBI taxonomy): domain Eukaryota; kingdom Metazoa; phylum Chordata; class Mammalia; order Artiodactyla; family Eschrichtiidae; genus Eschrichtius; species Eschrichtius robustus. The sequence goes on along the minus strand of NC_090841.1, from coordinate 65,754,173 downwards.
AACAATTTCCTGTTCCCTCTGCCTGGAATGATCTTTAAAAGCAGCTCTTTGTTGCTACTTGTAAAATCTTTCCCCACAGGAAGGCCCAGCTTCACTGCCCTCCACCGGGCAGACATTCTCACTCTTCATTTAGAATCAACTATTCCATCCTTTGTACTTAAAACGCTGCATTAGAACGAATGTGAATATGCTACATGCTGTCTCTTCCACTAGATTGGCCCCTTCTTGAGTTCCAGGACCACGCGTTACTCATCTTAGTATTCTCTTTTGCTTAAACTAATGCATTGAATATGTGTGTGTGTGTGTGTGTGTGTGTGTGTGTGTGTGTGTGCATTTAAGATTTAGGCATATGATAAACCTGATGTAATAAATTGGGTTAAAGGGGGAGAAGTAGAGGAGTGACGCCATCTATTGAAGTGAAAGTGTAGATATAAGAGTTGCATTCTTGACTCCAAAGAGACAGTTGGTTCTAAATACAAGAGCTTGTGCTCACTAGTGTGTATCCTTGGAATCTGCCATAAGTCGGGGAACGAGGCTATGATGTCTACAAATCCCTTGACTGGACTGTGATGATAGCAAGGATGCACAGTACACCTTTTGATAGTGTTTTTAAAAAAATGATCATTATTCAAATACCTTAAACTGCCTTTTTACGTTTAATACAACCTCAACTGAACAGTCAACACATTTTTCATAGACATGTTTTTTGACATGAGAACACCGTCAATGACCTGGGACATATTTTTCATATTATGTATACATATAACAGACCCTGTAGAACATCTTGGTTTCACTGAACAAACATCAGATATGCCTTTGCTTTAGGCTGGTCAGTCTGTTGAGAAAATGTTCTGACTTCCTTATTAACAGTTACTATAGTTGTGAAAACTGTCAATAAACTTGTCATTGTTCTAGCAATGAAAATAGTTTGTCTTCTTCAACTACCTTTTCTATTTTATTTAAATTTTTTTAAACATCTTTATTGGAGTATAATTGCTGTACAATGGTGTGTTACTTTCTGCTTTATAACAAAGTGAATCAGCTATACATATACATACATCTCCATATCCCCTCCCTCTTGTGTCTCCCTCCCACCCTCCCTCTAGGTGGACACAAAGGACTGAGCCGATCTCTCTATGCTATGCGGCTGCTTCCCACTAGCTAGCTATTTTACATTTGATAGTGTATATATATGTCCATGCCACTCTCTCACTTCGTCCCACCTTACCCTTCCCCCTCCCCATGTCCTCAATTCTATTCTCTACGTCTGCATCTTTATTCCTACCCTGCCCCTAAGTTCTTCAGAACCATTTTTTTTTTGATTCCATATACATGTGTTAGCATACGGTATTTGTTTTTCTCTTCCTGACTTACTTCACTCTGTATGACGGTCTCTAGGTCCATCCGCCTCACTACAAATAACTCAATTTCGTTTCTTTTTATGGCTGTGTAATATTCCATTCTATATATGTGCCACATCTTTATCCATTCATCTGTTGATGGACACTTAGGTTGCTTCCATGTCCTGGCTATTGTAAACAGAACTGCAATGAACACTGTGGTACAAGACTCTTTGAATTATGGTTTTCTCAAGGTATATGCCCAGTAGTGGGACTGCTGGGTCGTATGGTAGTTCTATTTTTAGTTTTTTAAGGAACCTCCATGCTGTTCTCCATAGTGGCTGTATCAACTGACATTCCCACTAACAGCGCAAGAGGGTTCCCTTTTCTCCACACCCTCTGCAGCATTGATTGTTTGTAGATTTTTTGATGATGGCCATTCTGACTGGTGTGAGGTGATACTTCATGGTAGATTTGATTTGCATTTCTCTAATGATTAGTGATGTTGAGCATCTTTTCATGTGTTTGTTGGCAATCTGTATATCTTCTTTGGAAAAATGTCTATTTAGGTCTTCTGTCCATTTTTGGATTGGGCTATTTTTTTTTGATATTGAGCTGCATGAGCTGCTTGTAAATTTTGGAGATTAATCCTTTGTCAGTTGCTTTGTTTGCAAATCTTTTCTCCCATTCTGAGGGTTGTCTTTTCGTCTTGTTTATGGTTTCCTTTCCTGTGCAAAATCTTCTAAGTTTCATTAGGTCCCATTTGTTTATCTTTGTTTTTATTTTCATTTTTCTAGGAGGTGGGTCAAAAAGAATCTTTTTTTTTTTTTTTTAAACATGTTTTTTATTTTGTTTGCATCTTTGACCATGAAGCTTTAAATTTATTTATTTATTTATTTATTTTTGGCTGTGTTGGGTCTTCGCTTCTGTGCGAGGGCTTTCTCCAGTTGCGGGGAGTGGGTGCCACTCTTCATCACGGTACGCGGGCCTCTCACTGTCGCGGCCTCTCTTGTTGCGGAGCACAGGCTCCAGACGCGCAGGCTCAGTAGTTGTGGCTCATGGGCCCAACCGCTCCGCGGCATGTGGGATCCTCTCAGACCAGGGCTCGAACCCGTATCCCCTGCATTGGCAGGCAGACTCTCAACCACTGCGCCACCAGGGAAGCCCTCAAAAAGAATCTCGCTCTGATTTATGGCATAGTGTTCTGCCCATGTTTTCCTCTAAGAGTTTTATAGTGTCTGGCCTTACATTTAGGTATTTAATCCATTTTGAGCTTATTTTTGTGTATGGTGTTAGGGAGTGTTCTAATTTCATTCTTTTACATGTAGTTGTCCAGTTTTCCCAGCACCACGTATTGAAGAGGCTGTCTTTTCTCCACTGTATATTCTTGCCTCCTTTATCAAAGATAAGGTGACCATATGTGCGTGGGTTTATCTCAGGGCTTTCTATCCTGTTCCATTGATCTATATTTCTGTTTTTGTGCCAGTACCATACTGTCTTGATTACTGTAGCTTTGTAGTATTGTCTGAAGTCTGGGATCCTGATTCCTCCAGCTCCGTTTTTCTTTCTCAAGATTGCTTTGGCTATTTGGGGTCTTTTGTGCTTCCATACAAACTGTGAAATTTTTTGTTCTAGTTCTGTGAAAAATGCCGTTGGTAGTTTAATAGGGATTGCATTGAATCTGTAGATTGCTTTGGGTAGTGTAGTCATTCTCACAATGTTGATTCTTCTAATCGAAGAACATGGTATATCTCTCCATCTGTTTGTACCATCTTTAATTTCTTTCATCAGTGTCTTATAGTTTTCTGCATGCAGGTCTTTTGTCTCCCTGGGTAGGTTTATTCCTAGGTATTTTATTCTTTTTGTTGCAGTGGTAAATGGGAGTGTTTCTTTAATTTCTCTTTCAGATTTTTCATCATTAGTGTATAGGAATGCAAGAGATTCCTATGCATTAATTTTGTATCCTGCTACTTTACCAAATTCATTGATTAGCTCTAGTAGTTTTCTGGTAGCATCTTTAGGATTCTCTATGTAGAGTATCATGTCATCTGCAAACAGTGACAGTTTTACTTCTTCTTTTCCAATTTGGATTCCTTTTATTTCTTTTTCTTCTCTGACTGTTCTGGTTAAAACTTCTAAAACTATGTTGAATAATAGTGGGAGAGTGGGCAACCTTTTCTTTTTCCTGATCTTAGTGGAAATGGTTTCAGTTTTTCACCATTGAGAACGATGTTGGCTTGGGTTTGTCATAGATGGCCTTTATCATGTTGAGGTAAGTTCCCGCTATGCCTACTTTCTGGAGGGCTTTTATCATAAATGGGTGTTGAATTTTGTCGAAAGCTTTTTCTGCATCTATTGAGATGATCATATGGTTTTTCTCCTTCAATTTGTTAATATGATTTATCACATTGATTGATTTGTATATACTGAAGAATCCTTGCATTCCTGGGATAAACCCCACTTATCATGGTGTATGATCCTTTTAATGTGCTGTTGGATTCTGTTTGCTAGTATTTTGTTGAGGATTTTTTGCATCTATGTTCATCAGTGATATTGGCCTGTAGTTTTCTTTTATTGTGACATCTTTGTCTGGTTTTGGTATCAGGGTAATGGTAGCCTCGTAGAATGAGTTTGGGAGTGTTCCTCCCTCTGCTATAGTTTGGAAGAGTTTGAGAAGGATAGGTGTTAGCTCTTCTCTAAATGTTTGAATTCACCTGTGAAGCCATCTGGTCTTGGGCTTTTGTTTGTTGGAAGATTTTTAATCACATTTTCAATTTCAGTGCTTATGATTGGTCTGTTATATGTGCTATTTCTTCCTGGTTCGGTCTTGGAAGGTTGTGCTTTTCTAAGAATGTGTCCATTTCTTCCAAGTTGTCCATTTTATTAGCATATAGTTGCTTGTAGTAATCTCTCATGATCCTTTGTATTTCTGCAGTCAGCTGTTAGTTCTCCTTTTTCATTTCTAATTCTATTGATTTGAGTATTCTCCCTTTTTTTCTTGATTAGTCTGGATAATGGTTTATCAATTTTGTTTATCTTCTCAAAGAACCCAACTACCTTTTTTAAATTGTAGTTTCCAATGGTACTTTACATATGGCAATATTATTTCCCTAAGAGAATAAGTGAGAAAAACACCCCTAGACACATGCTATTACTCTTGTAATTCACCAGTAACCAATTAATACTTAATAGCTGAAATCTGAATTACCAATAAAGTATCTGCTATATTTTTTTCTGACACTATTCTCAAACCTAACACTTTCGTTATAGGCTTCCAGTTCTCTGGAATTGGAGATTAGACTATTTATATCTTTTCCATGTAAAATAAATATATTGGAATCTGTAGGGTTCACATTTACAGAGATTAACCCAAAAATGTTACGTTCTGTTTTATAAAAAATGGAATACAGATTTCCCCATAGGAACCAGTCTTCTGTTTCAAGATTGTGAATTGAATGGTACTCATCTATTGTCTTGTTTGAAAGTCCTAAGAAAAGCCTCAAGCTTTTGACTCCTAACTGGGCATAACTTATGTATTTTTAACTATTGCCTGTAAGAGAATATGTATAAAATAGATAACTAATGAGAACCTGCTGTATAGGACAGGGAACTCTACTTCGTTGTACAGTAGAAACTAACACAACACTTTAAAATAACTGTACCCCAATTAAAAAAAAAGTTTGTTCAAACAAATACCCAGTGATAGACTGAATATAGTGATGTCATCTTCTTTAACCTAAAGTCTACTTTTGCTTTTAATATTGATATTTACAGATGGCTTCATACACATTGCATTTTCAATGACTGATTTTGCAAGACATGCTTATATATTCCAAATCTTTTTGCTGCTTTATAAAAAAGGAGTTTTACCTTCTTTCATTCCAGCTGTGGGAAAACCAAATGAGAATTATAGAGGAAAAGGAGTGTATGTTTCTTCTTATCCCTAAGATCACAACCAAAAACTCTCACTTGTTCTTGATTTTACTTCTCTCCTGGCTACCCCTTTACGAATAGAGTTGTGTGGCTGGTGCTTGTACTAATGTCAATCAAACTGCATGAGCCACCCACTTCATTCAAAGTCCATGGCAGTCTATGTATTCAGTGCTGGAGCTGAGCTACTGTAGCCTTCTCTGAACAACTCTAGGCACTGTTGCATTTATCAGCATTTAACTGTATACTGCCTGGCGATACACTGAACATTGTTCATTCAAACATTTAAGTCTAGTACTGTAATTGTGGGTATATTTAAGGTTGTTTGCAAGTAGAAGATACATCACTGTTTCTTTTTATCCTCTTAAGAGCCATGGTCTAAGAGCAGGCACAAGATGAGCACACAGTGAATTCTCATGGATTACTGACAGCTCCAGACATTGCAAGGCATGAATATCTTCTGTCCTGACTCATTTCCTCATCCCCATTCCTATGGCTGATTGCCTATTCAATATCCTCACCAATTAGGTATTTCAAATAAAAAAGACAAGATAAAACTTTTATTTTCTCTCTCAGATTATCAGTAGCATCCTTGGTACAAGGTACCGTAACCTTCCTAGTTGTTTAAGCCAAAAACATTGAAGCTATACATGATTTTTTTTCCTTCTCTCACATCCAATTTATTGGCAAAACTTAGGGTGCTACCTTCACAATAAAATCTGAATCTTAATATGTCTCTCTACCTTGCCTTCTTCCCTCCTGGTTCAAACCACCATCATCTTTCCCTGGATCACTAAAGAGCTTATGCCCTCAGTCTCCGTGCTCTGGTAATTGCCATGCACGCAAAAAAGTACAATGGGGCTTAACAACCACAAACAGAAATCAAGGCACTTGGGAGGTATCCTGCTTAGTCTAGGGGCAGGATTACAGAGAGAACAATCTGGGGAAGAAATAGAAGTTTGTCAGGCAGACAAGGTTTGTGTGTTGTGTGAAGAGGGGTGATGAACAGTATTTCAGTAAATGGTATTTTTCCAGACACCATTTGTAGTGCTATAATGCACTCCATTGTTACTTACTAGAAGTAACCTATCCAACTATACCCTATGTCTTACAGAATTTCTCAATAATTTCCAAATACCTCTATTTATACTACTGAAATATTAGAAAAACAATCACATAGAACAGGGGCTGGAAAACTATAGCCTGCAGACCAAATCTGGCCCACTCTCTGTTTTTGTGAATAAAGTTTTATTGGAATGTAGGCATACCCATTCATTTATATATTATCTACAGCTGCTTCCACACTACAGTGGCAGAGTTGAATTGTCAGGACAGAGACCCTTTGGCTCCTTAAAGCTGAACATATTTACTCTCTGGCCCCATAAAGAAAAAGTTTGCCAACCACTGTCATAGAAAGTAGTTTCCTGGGGAGGAGGAGGGGCAGAATTTAAAAGTATATGACTTTCTCATGGGTTAGGTTAACTGCACTGTTTTAAAAAAAGTTTTTTTTTTTTAATGTGGTGATAGAGTAGTTCATATTTATTACTATTCTTGAGATAGTTTAATTGTTAAAGAAAACATTGTGGTTTATATAAAGACCCCTGTAAGTGAGGTATCATTGCTGTATGATCAGGCTGATATTTTCAGACTTGAAATTACCTTTCAGTACATCCTTAAAATGTACAACAATGGGAAGTGATTTGCTGAAATAAAAATGTTATATCTGGCTCCAGCCCAAATTGCTCATGCCGTGTAAAAATCTGAGGAGATGCAGACATAATAGGCTCACTAGGTTGGAAGTAATATCACATTTTTCTAAACACAAAGACTAATCTGGTGCCACTTACTAAGTTGAGTTCAGGTTTCACTGACAATCTTTATTAACCTCTTATTTTCCACATGTGTAGAGTTTTCCCCTCAAATATACTCCAGCTTGCTTAGACACAGCATGCAAGGGATTTTTAAACTGTTTTTGAATTGCATGTATTTAAATAATTTCATTAACTTTTATGTTTGATTGAACAAAAGTTTTCAGTCTTCAAATGCTTTATTGCATTTTAATGGTTCACAAAATGATTTTTTTTTTCAGCTTGAAATTTTGCAGCTGAGTGGCTGACATGGCATAGTAGCTGTGCATGTGCCTAATAGCTTATGTCATTTCATTAGTGAAAAAGGGAAGAGACTATGGTAATTATGACCACTCGGAGAAGACACCCATATGAACAATCAGTTATTTTTCTTCTTATTTACTGTAGCATTTTAATAAGACGATAGTCATAATAATGGGAAATACTATGGTTATCAAAAAGCCTAGAGTTTTCAAACAAGAAGCAAACAAAAGAGTTCAGCCTTAGATGTGAACCTCCCCGAACTTTGCTGACCAGGACGGGACAGTCCTGATGCTGTCTCAAAGTTCCAGTTTAGAGTATTTTGCACCTTGACCTTTTTCCTCCTGTCTCCACTTTTGGGGAGATTGCTACTCTTTTGTTTCCAGCACTTTTCTTCTCTTCCTCTCTATCCTCTTTCATCTAATCATATGGTTTTGGCTGTAACATCTGAACAGTGGATCCCAACTCTACCTGGTCAGCCTGCAGTCACCCTGGAGCTCCAGGGCAGTATTTCCATGTTTGTCAGACACTTCTACCATTGTTACAGCAATTTAATGCATGTTAATGGGGTGTTTACTCTCACTACTCTTCCTTTTGAAAATTTATTGGTGAGTCCCCTGTATTTATTCTACAATATTAAATTAACAAATGTCTAGTGAATAAAGTTTACAATCAGAAAACAATCAGTGGACTTGTAGACTTGTACAGTAGACTTGTTTGATAGTCCCCAGAACCACACTTTTCTTTCCTTCCTCAAACAGGCATTAAGCTGGTGCTTCTCAAATTGTGATCTATGAACCACCTGTGCCAGAAATAACTGAGCCATTCTTTTAAAATATCAATTCAAAAGTCCCAGCCCGGGCCTTGAGAAACACTACCACACCAATGAGCCATTTTAACAAATCCCCAGATGAAAATTACACGTGCCAGATTTTGAGGACCAATGCAACACATTTTCCAAACTTATAAAAATTTTTGAAAGACTATATCCTTCTTTCTACTCCATTTATCACATTCTCTACGATATATTTCTTTCCTTCTACTCTAATCCAGGCCCTTATCCCTCATGTCTGGATAATCAGAAACCTTTGAAATGATTCCCTTGCTTCTAATCTTCTGATGCTGCCAGATTGTCACTTAGAATCATAAGTTTAACATTCTAATCACCAGCTTCCTAGTGAAATGCACTCTTTTCCTACTTGATATTAATGACATCTTGTTAGTTAAAGCGCCTCGTTAACGCCTACAAAATCCTCTCCTCAAGAGAATTAGATTACTTGCTATTCTTAAACACATATTCCCCGTTATAACTCTGTACCTTTGCTCAAGTTTTTCCAGGTACCTTGCCATTTTCACTTAAATTCAATGTATTTCTTATACAAAGTTCCTTTAAATTGGCATCCTGCATGAAAGGCTGTCTGACCACTTTCAGTGGCCTGCTCCCCACCCCCTGTCCCAAAAGCATTCGGACACAATCTATGTTTCTATCATGGTTATTTGTATCTGGGTTGAGGCATCATAGCACAATCATTCACCCATTTCAATGGAAAAAAATATTGATTTGACTATAATTCCAGTTTACAAAAACATACCAGCATGAATTTCAAGCAACTTTGAGAATTTCTCTTTAAGCATACACACAGATGACAGGCCACTTCTATTAGGGACACAGGGGAAAAAAAGGGAGTGGGAATAGAAAAAGAGAGTTTAGCAATGTCATCCTGAAACAGATCAAATGAACTCAAAATAAACCTTGGTCTTAGGAGTTTACTTCTGCATCTGGGAGAAAAGCTGAAAGGTATATGCTTTAGTTGGAAGTTAGTGTGAGCAGAACTATGGCTGTATAACTCCATCTTTGGAGGAAGGGAGTTGAAAAATGCCTACTCAGCCGGGGTGTGTTACAAAAATGGAAATTTCCCTACCTCTCTGCTTGCTCAGGGGCCCCAGAGGTATAGAATACTTTAGATGGAAGGAAGCAACCAATAGCCATTTTATCTGATCAGGGTGGCTCTGGTCCAGTAAAGTGAAGGCAAATATTCAGGTCTCTTTGTTCTGTGAGCTGGACCCACAGGAGACAGCTACTTCCAATAGTTTTCAAACCCATCAGAGTCATCCCTTCTGGATCATGAATAAAGCCTATTATTCTATCTGTCACCTCATTTCACACTCCATCCCCACTTTCCCTCCAATTATCTCTCTTGATTCTGTTAAATAAAGATTCATTTATAGGGGCTCCATGGCATACATGGTATCATATTAGGTGCAGGGACATCTCGGTAAATAAGGTCTATACAGTATGGCCAAAGACCCTGGAACATTTACAACTATTATTATTTCTACTTTTTATTTTTTGGTATAAACCCAATGCTATAAGGACAAAGAGGTGAAGGCAGTTCTAGCTGGGCAATTGAGAAAGATCTTGAAGAATGAATCACTTTCATATAAGTGTCAATAAGCAGCAAGATGATTCTAGGAAAAGGAAACAGAATCACTGAAAGCATGGAAGCATGAATATGCTTGACAGGTTGGGCAAGAAGCATCTATAACGGAATGTACGAGTGTGGTAGGTGGGAGAACATGGACCTTCCAGTGGAGACTGGGATATTGCTGGTGACTTGGGAGAATATCAGTGATGAGTGGTGCGTCCATGGGCATTTATTATATCACTTTCTAAACTTTTTGTTTCTTAAAAAAAGTTTTTTTTTTCCAAAAGGAGCTGATCGTAAAAGAAAAAAAATATTTTGTGTATACACTTAGAAAAAGACAAGATTTTGTTATTGTATTGGCCCTGGCTCATCTGTCCTCTGTTTAATATTATGGCTCAAACAGGTAGCCTCAGATATTCTTAGACGATTGTATCGTCTTAATCTCTGGAACCACCCCATAAGGCTACTTCTAATTTCATTAATGGCCTTTGCCCCCTCTTCCCTACTTTTCTCATGGTGACAATTTCAAATGCTTCTAACTCATAAATTTTCAAAACCCAAATTCCAGAGGTGGGAATGTAGTATAAAGGATCTTGAATGTGCACAAGGTCCAAATCTTGGCTCTTCCTTTAATTATCTCTCATCTTGGGTTAGCCGATTAATTGCTTCTGAATGATGTTCAGAAAAAAGCATGAAAAGCAATGTCCCTGCTTTTCGTCTACAAAATAGGAATGGGTTCCTACAGTCTTCACAGGATCAAAACAATGCTTGTGAAAGCCTTTTGTTACAAAAGAAGAAACAATTGAAGAAAGTATCATTATATATTTCTTTTAGCCTGTAAGACCCTTGAAAATAGGTTTGTTTGTTTTATGGGCACATTTTTTATGCTCCGCCTATAACAGTACTTCACACACATAGGTCATCAAAATATAAACTTTTAGTCAATAAGGTCACAATCAAAGAGAAATAAAAATTGTTATATCAAATAAAATCCAGTTATTTTGTGTTAATAAAATTTTTACTATGATAACAAGAAGCAGTATAACAAAGAAACATAAAGCTGATGCCCAAAATAAAGATTCAAGGATACAGATAAAATATAGGTTGTTCAGGTGCTCTAAGACTTGTTTCAAACAACAACGTCAAACCTTTAATAGGAGTGGTCTTAGATAAGGGTAGAAATTGCATCTTAAACATTTATTGCGTTTTTGTTTTTTTTTTATGTTAAGCAATTGAGGTCAATTTAATGAAATTTCATATATCTATAGGGCCAGCTGTTTAATAGTGAATAATGCTGTGTACCAGTTTGGAGAAAGCTTCAGAGGCTGTTTTATATGCTGTTTTTAACAATTCAACTAAGCCAGGGGTCATTCGAAGATGAAGAGATTGGAAAAAATAAATTCACAATGATGGCTGAGCTAATTGTTTACAATAGTTAATGGAATCTGATATGGTGGGGTGTAACTGACTGTGTATGTAGCCTATGGTGAAATGCCCTTAAGGAAAAAATGTTTTTTGGTGGTTTTTTTTTTTTTTTGCTTATTTATTTAAGTTTTCGTTTAATGAATTTGATACCTACACACACATACACCACACACACACACACACACGTATATTTAAGTTGATGACATAGAAGTTTTCTTCACATTTTGAGAAAAAAACTTACTGTATTTTTTTTATCTTTTTTTTTTTTTTTTTAACTTCTTAGTGACTTTATGTCCAATTTACATTATTGGACTAGTTTTGCCTTATTCTTACCTATCTTTCCTGATCTTGGTACCCTTCTATATGTGTACCAGTGATTCCCCATTTGTAAGATAACCTGTATTCCTTAGATTTATAAGGAAAAATAATGTTCTCAACCCTTTACGACAAACTCCACCAGTGGAGAAGAGTTGTATAGCTTTTCCGCTCCAGCGGATCATGTGCACACATTTGGGAAATCTAAAGAAAGGCCCAGAATGGTCTTTCTCTATAGAGTAGAAGAGCCTCACCTTTCATCAGATCACACAGTTTGTCATTTCTCTGACATTAAGCTCTAAGGTGAATGCACGGTGCCTCTGGGGAAATCAGGGAAGGAGGTGATCTCCGAATTTTGTATTCACAGTTGCAAGAACCACATAATCTCTGTTTGGCAAAAGGACAAAGAATTGCTCCCCATGACCCTCAAAAAAAAGGAACACAGTGAACACTGGGGCAGAAACATCATAGACTATACTAATATTATCCAGTTGGGTGTTTCGGAGATAATAAAACCATCTCTCCACAGAAACTGAACCACAGAAGCTGGATCTCATCATATTGTGATGGACAATATGAAACATAGGGGCACTCTATCCACTATATAGTTGCATTACTGTAACTTCAGGTAAGTGATGTACTCTACTGGTACATGAATACTTTGAGGCTTTGTATTATTTTTCCAAATTGTCTCTAGACTTAATATGAGTGATAAACATGTGATCAGTACTTTTTAACTGTAGACACCAGAAAGAATTGAAGAAGCAAACCTGATTCAGAATGTCATTAAGTGTGTTAAAAGGCTATTTTGGATATAAATTATTTTGCTTATACAAAAAATTATAATTAACGTTGACTAACACCCAATAAATTCAGCTTAATGTATTCAATTCCTCCACTGTGTCAGCACAACAATCAGCTTTGAGCAGGTTACAAAGAAGTAGTCTCAGTCCCTTCCTCCAAAGGACACACAAAACTATGCAAAACTATGGATGGAATATGACAGAAATAATAAACTGGGTTAGAAAACAATATGAGAAAGAAAACTGTATTTGGCAGGTAAATATAAAATTTGCAAAAAAACACAAAACTGTAAAACTCTAGGTCTAAACATACAGTTTAGTGAGATCAAAATTGTCAAGTAGTTAAGAAAAAAAGAAAAACAGAAATGTTTATGTCAATTATCTTTTAGAAGAAACGTGATTTGTTCAACTTGGATTTGCTGCAGTTCTCTGAGTTATCTGATGTAAGTAGACATGGCCATAATCTCACTGGACATCAAGGTAAACGTATCCAGCCAACCCAGAAACTCAAAACACATCTTCCATGGGAAGACTTGGCTCTGTAGACATTGCCAAATAAGACATTTGCTTGGAGTGGGACTTTTCTGGGCAGGGGTGGGAGCTTAGGAAGGGAGGATAGTAAGCAAAAGGGACTGAGGAAAGTGACAGAAGTGACTTGTCCTAAGACAGACACGTGGGTACACAAGAAAATTACCAGTGATGCCCAGGGCCATACCCAAACAGGTGTACTGATGTCACCTCAACCTCAACAATGGTCTTTGAGCTGCTTTCAGGCAGAGTTGCTGCCTCTTTTCTCACTTTTCCAATACTTAGCCCAATGCTTATAAGTTAGTACATACACAGCCAGCATTTGCTCAGTGAATTATTGAATATATTTGCATGTATTGTAGCACCAGTTAGCCTACAACATAAGACAGCCTATCTAAGAAATATCCTCCAGTTCACTCTCTTCATTTTGGTCCTCCAATTTTCTTACTGCTGTTTGTGTATGTCTGTGTGTACCTTAACAGAGATGCTAGGAAAAGAAAAATCTGTCAAAGGAACAAGATTCAACTGAAGGAAATTATTGACATTCACAAAAAAGAACAAAGCTCTTGGTCCCCCTCTATCTTTAACACAGAGGTTAACAGATTTAGCAGGGAAAGCAGGCTGTAGTCCCATTGACAGCTGGGAAATGAAATGACATCCAGTATTCGATGACTGCCCTCAATTAGCCTATGCAAAGCAAGAATTAATTACCAGCATTGAAAAAGCTCACCTTTGACTTCTCTTTCAAGATCTCACTTACACTGAGTGTTCCTCCGGTGTTACAAATGAAAGTTCGGTAGACTTGATAACTTGCTTTTCCCTTAGTATGTTTTAGTACGAAGTAGTTTTTATTTAATATGGCAACTCATACTTAATGAAAGAGAACTCTTAGCTGACCTAAGATATAGATATAAATCTACATATAGATATAGATGTAGATAGAGATAAATAATATATATATCTATAGATAAAGATATATGAATGAGTGTGACTTACTGATATAGAATGCAATGGGCATTAGCAGTACCTTTGTGCATATTAGCTTTGGAATTCTCAAGGCAGCAATTAAATGTATTAATGTAAACCTATAAAATAATTTTATTACTATACAGGGAAATAAATTATAAAAATAACGTCTGTATAGGGACAGATGCTATTTTTTGACATATTCCCCTAACAAAAGTTGTATATCTTTTTCCCAAGCCAGTAATAAAATAAAACCAAATGAATCCCTAAAGCCATTCACTTAATGAAATAAATTGTTAAGCAAATCATAAAAACCTCATTGGCAACAAAGAGATCAATCAAGTCAGAGCATACAGGAATGCCCAAGTGAAAGGTTAGAATGTGGTTTGCCAGGTTTGGGGGAGTTATCTGGGCAAATGGAAAGGTTTAGCTTGGCTTATCTAATATTGGTGGAAAGCATCAATCTTAGGCAACATAAGAGTTAGGAAATACAAGGAAGTGTCAGAATGTAAGAAATAAAAAACACTGGGAAGTGGAGAAAATAAGAAAGCAGGAAAGTGGGCTTGAGAGAGGAAATCGCCATTTGCTTGAGCACCTGTTTCAGTCCATGTGTGAGATCCTTTTACCTCTAGCTGTGCAGTGATAACAGCATGGTGCCACTTAGAAAGCTAAACTCAGAAGTTACTAATTGGGCCGGGGTCAGAAGGATAGGAAATGAAGAGTGTGTCTGTTTTGGAAGACCACTGGGTTTGAACTCAACCAGATATGGGTTTAAGTCCCAGCCTTTATTATTACAGGTATCTCTATGGATGAGGAAACAAGACAGGGGTTCGCTCTATGGGCAAATGTGTTTCATCATAATATTAACAGAACTGTCTTCTGTGTGGTTGGTCACTGTTGGGTGAAAGAATGGCCCAAATCTTACTCACCTCCATAGCACCCGCCATTTCTGAAGCCTGCCAACCAGTCAGCAGGGAAGGGGATGGATTTAATGGTTTAACAGGGACAAAGTAAGCCTGATATACAGTGCACAAGCATCACAACTGACTTAGTAACTGCCCACCACATGGGGGTTTCCAAACTTCCTCTTAGTGGAGCCAAAGGCAGGTCTTAATAGAGAATGTATGCTGAATATACTGAACATACCTTGAAAGATCAACTAGAGAAATGGATTAATAGATCCAGATATTAGTTCACTGTTCCAGTATGACATTGGGACTCAAAAGGAGATACTATGCACATTCTTCTGGACATAGCTTAATGAGGTAGTAAAACAGAGTTGGTTAACCTGTGTTGGTCTCAGTTATTTCATCTGTAAGATAGGGATGTTCTTAGCATCTATTTCATTATTGCCCTTAAAATGCTTCAGACCCTGCCTGCACATAATGAGGGTCCAATACACATGAGCTATTATTATTATTAATACTATTAGTAAAATGAAATTCAACCTTCTAATTCTGTAAAATATCGCTTTGAGAGATTACTTAGATTGTATGTGTGTGTTTTAAAATAGTTCTCCGTGAAAAGATGTTTGGGTGTTTCTCCAGGCCA
Source organism: Eschrichtius robustus (assembly GCF_028021215.1). Lineage (NCBI taxonomy): Eukaryota > Metazoa > Chordata > Mammalia > Artiodactyla > Eschrichtiidae > Eschrichtius > Eschrichtius robustus. The sequence goes on along the minus strand of NC_090841.1, from coordinate 65,738,781 downwards.
GTGCTTAATAAAAATGTGAAAAAAAGGGTTTTAAAGGCAAATGAAACTGGATTGTGTGTTTTCCAAAGGGGGTTTATTATTTCTGGCTGCAGCACTACTTTTTAAAAAGCCAATTATTCTCCTACAAAAACAGTCAGCAAATAATGAGTCACACTGCAGAATTCTGTGACTTTTCAGAGAATTATTTTCTGACAGCAATATATCTGAGTAACTTTAAAATTCTGTTGAAACTGGTTTGTTTAGACAATGTTCGCCAACTTCTGCCTTGGGTGTTAAGAGCGAACCACTCAGTTTTAGCAGAGTAAGGCGGGGCTGACTGTTCTTGAATACAGTAATGTTGCAGTCTGCCCCAAAGTAAACAGAAATTGGCAATCCGAAAATGTCATCAACACAGAGCTTTCAAAGGTGTTAAATATTTCACCATAGCTAATAGACTGCAAAGTTATACTTGCTTGGCCAAATACATGTGCTTCTTATTTCTCCCTGATCACTCTTGGCATCATCTTTTTTGTAGCCTCACTCAGCATTTCAGAAGCAGAGGAGGCCCGAAGGCAGCAACAACGACCTGGTTCTAGAAAATTCTAGATTTAGCTTGAAGAGAATGCTTTAGAATTTAGGCTTTGGACCTGGGTTCGAATCTCAGACATGAAACCTAAACTCCATGTGACTTTCAGCACGTAAGCTAACCTCTGTAGGCCTCCGTTTCCACATGTGTAAAGTCTTGTGAGCAGTTTGAAAAATAAATGAGACAATGGGCATTAAGTACTTAGCCCGGTGCCAGGCACACTGTCAGCCCAAAAATATTGGCAATAAGTACAATAATGGTTTATCGTTGTGATTTTGTACCGTGTTGTTTATTGTGATTTATTGTGATTGTTTATTGTTGTGATTTTGTACTGCAGTGTTCATTGCTGTTGTATTGCTGTGATATCAAGTACTTTCCTATCTCTGGGCATTTGCCTTTGTTCCTTCTTCTCTTGGAACACTCCTCCTTCGAGCTTTGCACAGGTGTTCCTTTCTCAACCTTTCCTTTCTCAAATCAGATGTAATCTCCTCCCATGGGCCTTGGCTGGTTAAAGCAGCCATTCCTCATCTCCCCACCACACTGGCCCTAAACCCACCACCCACTAAGCCTTGTCTAGTGCATGACCTGATTGTAACTGAAACTATTTTATTTACTTTTTAAACCTGGTGATGGTCTACCCCGGTCAAGCGCAAGCTCCTTAAAGAAGGGACTTCGTCTGTCTTTTTCACCATGACTTTCCAGAGCCCAGAACAGGCCATGATTCTCTGGGGCTTCTAAATAATCGCTTATTGATGAACCGACTCATTACGGTTATGAGGAGCATACCTCCGTATTCACTAATTTATGCACTGGATGTTACTCAGAATACAACATTATTAAAGAGAGTTCCTGAAAAAGTTAATCCATCACATAGGCATTATACATGACTTTTACTAATTATAGCATCGAGTGTGTCATTAGTGTCTGGGATTCTGGTAAAAGTAATATGCTAAGGGGAGGTTGGAGAAAAGTGTATTATATTAGCATAACTTATCTCCTAATCAAGTTAAAAGTATAAGACATTTTGAGATAACTTCCCAAAATGCTCTAGTGCTCTTAGAAATGGCTCTGAGAAGTGGGATAGAGGCAAAGGTGACTGCTAAACCAGGAGTGTGGGCAAGGGATTAATACACCTCTTTTGTCTTTTTCATGACAAATTGACCTTCAGTGAGTGTACTAGCTCTGTTCCCCTGGTCACTTGATATATACCAACTATGTTACTTAGGAATAGTACCTACAGGAAAAATGACCCTAATTGACAAATTAAGTCTAGTCTGGGAAGAACTAGAAATACGCTATAAATGTCTGGAATGGTCTTCACAGTTTTGGGTGTCCCTGAATGTCCTGACTTTTCTGTCATGCCCCTCATCATATACAAGGACAGCTATGCCCATGGATCTGTCAGAAACATTGGCGGCTCTGGGGCATGAGGCATCTAAGCCAAAGTGGCCCTTCTGTCTGCCTGATTTGAACTTATCTCCCTGCACCTGACTGCCTGCCACATGGCAAAAAGAGGTCTGTGCAGCTCTGCGGCCAGCTACAGGGCCTCTGCCTGAAGAGAACTCTTGAAGCTGCCCTGCTGGCAGACTGTGCTTTCCATCTTACACCTTTCGAATGAATCTAAGGCCAGTATGACCAATGGCAGTTGTTATGGACTCAATGTGTGTGCCCCTCCCAAATTCATATATTGAAGCCCTAAACCCCAATGTGATGGTATTTTCAGGTGGGGCCTTTGGGAAGTAATTAGGTTTAGATGAAGTCACAAAGGTAGGGACTCCATGATGGGATGGGTGACTTTATAAGAAGAGGAAGAGATAGGAGATCACCATCTCTCTGCCGTGTGAGGACACAGGGAGATGGTGGCCAATACAAGTCAGGAAGAGGACACTCATCAGGAATCAAAACGGAGACACCTGGACTTTGGATTTCCAGCCTCCAGAACTGTGAGAAGTACATTCCTGATGGTTAAGCCACCCAGTCTTCGTATTCTGTTATGGCAGCCAGAGCTGATTAAGGGCAGTCTTTTGCGACTCAGTGCTCAGTAGATCCTAATAAGACACCTGGTGGTCAAAGCGGGACAGGACATGGTTTGATGACTACAGAAATCACAGATAATATTTTGAAAAGAGGTTTCCTAATCAAAGGGCACAGACTGAGTGACTGAAAAGTAGGTGAGAAAACCATGGGAGAGAAGGCTGCTCCAACTTCTGATTAGCCAAGGAGTTTGGCAGAGAGATGAGTTCACAGAAGCAGGGAATCTCTACAGTCAGACAGCAGTAAATGAGACATGGGAATTAGGCATGAAGACTAGGAATGGACTATTTTGAGTCTAGTTGGGAATTTCTTGCAGTATAGAAGCTAAATGAAGAAGTTGAACTGTATATATATAAGCGCAATAAATATGCAAGCTGGAATGACACTTTAATACTCTCTCTTGAAACTATCTCCATTTCTTATTCTCTACCTGTTTCGTTGGCTAAATTCTTTGTAAAAGTGCTTTCTTTGCAAGGATAGGCAGTGTCCTAACTGTCATGGAAGATATCATTATTATTATTATTATTATCATTTTCTGGCTGCACCACGAGGCTTGTGAGATCTTAATTCCCCGACCAGGGATTGAACCCAGGCCCTTGGCAGTGAAAGCGCCGAGTCCCAACCACTGGACTGCCAGGAAATTCCCTGTCACGGAAGATAATAAAGGGAAAATGCCCCACCATGTAAGCAGTAGAGAATACAACCTCTGAATAGAAAGGATTCTGATAGTTGACACGACTCCTTCTTTTCCTAGCGCTCTAGTCATTCCTAAAGGCAGCATGTCATAATAAAAAAGGATGAGGGAGACAGTCAAGAACTCCAGCTTCTGGGTGCGATCATACAACCCCTCAGAATGATGCTGTGACAGGGCATCTGCCCCTCAGCTTCTTAGGAGACGTCCTCACTTGAAGAGTTAGCAGCAGGATGTGACTGGCAAAGCCAGGGTAGATCCAACATCCTGAAATTCCATCACTCCTCCTCCACACCCAGCATCCGTTATGACAACACTCTGTTTGTTTTGTCTTTGGTTTTTTCCACATAGAAAATTACAGGAGTGTCTACCCAGACTTCTTTCTTCTCATTTCTCTTCCTTCTGTACATTCTGCCTTTTTAATATCCCCAAAGTTCACCTCTCCTTACACCACTGTTCTCTCAAATGGTGCCTCATTGCCCACCACCAGACGTACAAGGTCAGGCCTTCCAACTGAAATCCTTCATTTCTATCCATGCAGAGTCCATACTATGCACAAACTCCATATTATACACCAGAAAGGAGGGAAGCAGGAGATATAGGCTTGTGCTGTTGCAAATTTGAACACACTGAGAAAGCCCTAAACCCAAGCAATGCTGATATCTTTGTAAATAAGAACAAAAGGGACACAGAACTAAGGAATCATCCTACAGTTATCTAGCATAAGTTGATATCATTACTTTTTTTTTTCACACACACTGTATTTTATTTTTACAAGAGATAAATAAACTGACACCAAGCATTGTAAATGGATGACCACAACAAAAGCAACAATGATTGCAATTACCAAACACGAAACACACTCACGCTATGTCATAATATTGGATGTCATTACTTTTTATCATTAGTAATATTTTATCAAAAGTTTCGGTGCTTAGTTCTCAAAGACCACTGAACAAATACTGTGTAAAAGGAAATGCAATGAGGACTATACCCAAAAGCATACTGTCAGATATGGTATAAATTCTCTCTCCAAAGTATCATTTGTGAGTGACCACGCAGAACTGCGGTTTGGCAACTTGGGTCGACTCTCCCTCCAGAGTCCTAATCTTTATTAGACTAAACAGGGTACAATAAAATCTGAACTTCTATTGTCAAACCTAATCCAAGTGTGATACCTCCCACGCTTAAAATTCATAAGGGTAGGGAACTTTTACATTTTCCTTATTTGGCAGTTGAAGATTTTGATGGTTTTTCTTCAGTCACCCACATTCCTGTCCTATCAACTACACATCTCATGTGGCTGACTTTTAAAAGTTATGTGTTTCTTTATTTTAGTCTAAAGGGTAACCAAACAATGAACTGCATACCTAAGTGTGAACCAAGACACCAAACCTGTAATCCTGAGACCCCTCCCCCCCAAAAGCCCACCGAGTTCCGTCCGGCCCTTAATCAAACAAAATCGCAGTGTGTGCTCCCCATTGCTCGTGAGACAAATGAGGTGATACGAGAGACGAAGCCAAAAAAGCAGCACTGCCCTGCACCTTCAATTAGCCACGGAGGGAAAATGAGACAAACAGTCATGTATAATTTAGAGGCTTGCTCTCTGGTTCTTCCTGCCGTGGGAAGCCTTTCACCGAGGAAGGAAGCATGATCTAGTGCAAAGCACAGACCTGGGAGCCAGTCATCTTGGGTTCTGTTTCCAGTCAGTTCACTGTCTTACTGCATGACCTTGTATGCTGCTTAATTTCTATCAAAGAGACTAAAACAACTTGCATTTACAGATTACGTGTTTAGTTATCCTGGGCAGGGGGAATGCCAACGATCCTTTGGTATATATACAAATTATGTTTAGCACAAAAGAGACAGGATGATCAAAGACCTTGGTGGCCAAAATAGGATTCAGAGACTGGGAGGATACATGACAAGGAACAGTGGAATGAGGTTATAAGGTACTTCCTTTTCTACCTTTTGTTTTGTGTTTTTTTTAAAATTTTTTTTTTTTTAATTTATTTCTTTATTCTTGGCTGCACTGGATCTTCTCTGCAGTGCACAGGCTTCTCACTGCGATGGCCTCTCCCGCTGCAGAGCACGGGCTGTAGGCACACAGGCCTCAGTGTGGCCCGCGGGCTCCAGAGCACAGCTTCGGCAGCCGTGGTGCACGGGTCCAGGTGCTCCGCAGCATGTGGGATCCCCCCGGACCAGGAATCGAACCCGTGTCCCCTGCATCGGCAGGAGGACTCCCAACCACTGCACCACCAGGGAAGCCCTGTGTTTTAATTGGTCAGCAAACTGTAAACTGTCCTCATGATGAGAGGTGCTTAAGTAAGTGTCAAATGGCACTGTAACCTTATTTGACCAAGAAAGTATGTGGGTGGAAAGGATTTATTTCCCAGACGAAGTGGGTCTTTGTCTAATAATCACCTTAAGCTGAAGTGCTGAGAAAAACTAGACAAAGAAGTTGGAAAGCTGACTTCTGCAAGGAAATTTCAAATAGCAATCGCTGGGTCTTGGAACAGATATCTACTAAGAAATCATCTGAATCCACAGAAGAATCCAGAAAGAAGGCAAGAAGAATCCCTCTCCTGCCACGAAGAGTGTGGAGAAGCAAGGGCTAGATCCGTGGCTGGAGGAGGATGGTGGGGGGAGCCTGGGCAGGGATTCCCCTTCATAAGGCGGGAAACCTCTGGAGGGGCCAAAGGAGGAGCAAAATGTAGGAAGTCGAGATCACTGTTAGGCCTCTGACTCAGGGGGAGACGGGCTTTTCTGAAGGTCTTCCCTTTGAACCATACTCTCACAACTCTTCTGCAAATTCTTATTCTGCAAAATAACTTAGAAAAACCAGTCGAGGTCATATATTGTGAACCCACTACCGGTACTTGCCCACTCTTGACCTGAGGAAAGGTGGTAAACACAGTGCAAGGCAGAACTGATGGCAGGACGGCCAAGAGTTCACCATCTGGGAGTCTATCCCCTGAAGAAAAACAAGCCCTTAGTGAAGTCTGAGCTTTGCAGTTGGCTGACTGGGTTTCCTCTATTGTAGGGCTCAAAATAGTTTATTTCTTGGCCAGCACAACAATGGAAGAGCCTGGAACAACTGCCTTAGTGAATTCCAGCCACCTCTTCCCAGCTTTCATGGATTGGCCTGATATCAACCAGCAGTCTTATCAGAAACTTGAAGTCTGTGGGATGCAGCAATGTTGGCTGCACCTGGAAAACCCTTGAGATCATGGGAGAAAAAGGGAGGCACCAGGGTTTGCCAATCTGTGGCTCAGAGCACGCTTTGTTCCTTTACAGGAAGCACCTGGGCACACTAGTGGCTTGCCTCCCCCAAATATTCTCCACCTTAGAGCTGGTTCTAAGGGATTAGCCTACCCGTCTCAGGATGGATGTTTGGAGAGAGCTCGTGAGCAAGCAGCCCCCAAGCGAAAGGCTTAGCCAACGGCCCAGGTTTCAAACCTAAGAGCTAACAACAGTCTACAGACTGCAGATCTCTAGAAAGTGGTCTTCCCTCACTCCCTCCCAAAAAAGAAGAGCGAAATCAAACAGCCTTAAGAGGCATGAGAGAGAAAGCAAGAGCCTTGGGATTTAGGAACCAGTTTCATCTCGTAGTTTGGTTTCTGGAAAGAAGGAAGCAAATGCTGTAGTCACTATCCACAACTTGGCCGTAAGAATTCCGTGGAGAAGCCACAGAGGAAAAAAGAAGAGTCTCAACAATGACTAGCCTGGATGTGAGGGTTCACTCAGGGAACACTGAAAGCTTTCCACTAGAGATGATTGTCAAGACCTATATCCTAAGAGTCACTCATGCCACCCAGCTGCCAAGGAATCTGTCCCAGCAGTTCCAAGACTGTACCCAGTTTGGTCAGAGTTTCCTAGTAGTTTTCCCCCATGTGCTGAGGGCAGGCTTGCCTATTGCGGGGCAGCCTCTGGGAGTCCAGGCTTCCTCTCACTCAACACCTTGAAAAATGTACCCGATGAGGAAGAGGGTGGAAGAGAAGACTATCACTTTGAAGAAAGTGACGTGGGGAGGCTGTCTGAGGCTCAGAGATGAATTTGAGAGAGAAACTCAGAGTATACAGGTTGAAACCCCCCCAAGGCCTCACTTTGTTTCTGAGCCTGTTGGGGTTTAATGTTCCTGGGAGACGGCCAAAACATTTCACCTTGCCAGCAAAGGTCACACACACCCAATCTAGAGGTCTAGGCAATTTCCAGGTAGAACACCTTCACCCAAGGCCTCAGACAGCCCATGGCCTTCAGCACCACCACCAATGTTTGCTACTCCTGGCCTCCCCTCAGCCCAAACATCTGCTCTTACCTTCGGCAGAATGTCTTCAGGGTCTTCTTACAGCCACGTTGTGGAAAAAGTTGGGGAAACTGAAACAGCGCCAGCTTAAGCCAGTTTGGCGTCCTCAAACAGGCGGCTAATTAGTCAAACCTGGAGTTATTTTGCAAAGACAGCACTGTGCGTATGCATGATGGGAAGCCGTGTCTCCAGGAGGACCTCAGGACCGAGAATCTTCAGTCTATGGAACTCAGAGGATAGAAATGTTGCTACCAGAGCTCTTGACAAAGCGAGGGAGTCCTTCCATGAGGAAAACCTGGCTTCCTGCAGCAGGAGTAGCTTATATGGACTGATTAGAGACTAGCCAATCAGCTTCCAAGTTTGGTTTTTCTCCTACCCCTTAAATTTCACCCTAAACCCTGGATCAGGTAGACAGGTATGAGTCCTGTTTCCAGTCTCCTTGCTGGTGGACCTCACAATAAAGCTCTTTCTTTTCTCAAAAGCTGGTGCCATAGTACTGGCTTCTATATGCATTTTGCTGGGTCGCACCTCTAAGCCTCCACGAAACTGCTGAGCTGGCACGTCTTTCCAGGAGCAGCCCCTCTGAGTGGAGAGAGGACAGATACCCTTAGCACACTAGCTAGCAGGGCCCAGCTTTGGAGGAGATGGTATTAAATGTCTCAGCTCAAAGAAATGGTGGCATGTATCAGACCGGTTGCTAGCTTAGAAGACCAGTGAAAAACCTCCTTCACCAAAGATTAGTGTTTCAAGAAACCAAGAAGGATATACCTTTGGGTGCGCAGAAAGTGAATTAATGGCTAATATTTATTACGCACTTAGTATTAGGCACTATACTAAGTGCTTTACATATTTTATCTCATGTAATTCTAAAATCGTTATAAGATGGTTGCTATTATACGTATTTACCCATGGCATAACTGAGGCATATCTGAACAATCAAAAAGAAAATATATCTATTTATTTTATACCCATAAAGGTGTATTTTTTTTTTTAAAGAATAATTAGGATTGAAAGAAAGCAGATAGATGGATTTCGTTTTGGTTCTGATATTTGCCACTAAATAAGGCAACCAACTGTCCCAATTTGCTCAGGGTCGTCTTGGTTTTAGCACGCAGCTCAGGATATCCCTCAGAACGATCGACCATCCCCTCCCTCAAAAACTAAGTTGTTCTCAGCTACTTGTTGAATAAACACAGAAATCTAAGCCCCAGAAAGGCTAGGGTAGAGGTTAAGCATCCTTGGTTGTAAAAGGCTTCCCATGTCATGCTGATGCCTGGCAATGGTGGAAAATACTGACTTAATTCCCACCTGGTGGAGGTGCCAAACCACACCTAAGATAACTGTAGCATAAAAGCAAGATCATAATACAAGAGAAAAATGTTAATTAGAACATGTGGAAGGGGTAAGGGTGAGGGAATGGGCCGGCAAGCAGGTATCAGGTGAAGGTGAGCGAGAGGAGGAAGCAGTGCCAGTAGGCAGGGGAGCCGGAAGCAGCAGGGGAGGGGTCCCTCCCTGACTGCTGACTGAGCATTTCTCCTCCCAGAAACCTCTGTGGCTTTCCAGGGCTCTTATTTGCTGCAGGAAGCAGCCACTCACAGCTTGTGTTTCTCTACAACCTGGATCATCTTACCAGCTGTTTAATAAGACTAAATAAATGATGTCAACTTCAGAAAGCATAGCACATTCTGTTTATAGACGTCTACATTCCTTCATACTATTAAACTGTGATAACCTCTGGCAAGAAATGTATATTCCTCTGCTCTGCCTTCTCTGAGAAGAAATTTTCTTTCTGTTCTCACGTGGTCATTGAAGAAACAGACTACCATATTTAGTGGAAGACAAAAGGGCATGCTTTTAGGAAAATATTGACTTAGTAAACCTTATCCCTGAGAAAAAGATTGTAATGGAATGAGCCAATGAATAATTCCCAGTGAGATTTACAAACTTTTATTTTTTTGCCGACGTTCACACGTCACTTTAAGTTGACCCAGAGCATTAAATCCACGCTAATTTTAGCTAGTTACTATGTTTTTGGAAATTAGGGTTTAAATCCCACTTTGTTGGGTTAATTTTTTTGTGTTTAACATCTTTATTGGAGTATAATTGCTTTACATTGTTGTGTTAGTTTCTGCTTTATAACAAAGTGAATCAGCTATACATATACATATATCCCCATATCTCTTCCCTCTTGCGTCTCCCTCCCTCCCACCCTCCCTATCCCACCCCTCTAGGTGGACACAAAGCACCGAGCTGATCTCCCTGTGCTATGCGGCTGCTTCCCACTAGCTATCTATTTTACATTTGGTAGTGTGTATATGTCCATGCCACTCTCTCACTTCGTCCCAGCTTACCCTTCCCCCTCCCTGTGTCCTCAAGTCCATTCTCTACGCCTGAGTCTTTATTCCTGTCTTGCCCCTAGGAAATCCCACTTTGATAGTGGGAAAAAGTAATCCATGAAGCTGCCTGGTAAGAGTCTGGTAAAAGAGCATTCTTTTTTGAAAGAAACTTGCCATAACCACTCCTTTTATTGCATCACTCTTTCAGCACTTCCCTTACTCTGCTTTGCCTCGTTACCATTTTCACACATGCCTTGTTCCCTAGATTTAAACTGCACTGAGGAGAGAGGAGGTATCTGATTCATTCACTCAATCAATATTTACTGAGTGGCTGGCATGTGTCAGGCTTAATTCTAGTGCCTAGAATACAATGGTGAATGAAAACATAGTCACTGAATCATGTGTACAGGCTTGGGGAGGGAGGATTGGTAAGTAAACAAGAAATCATGATGCCAACTCTACATGCCTTAGAACAGATAAACTTATGGCTTTAAGGACCTAATCTTAAATGGTCAAGAAAGGATTCTCAGGGAAAATGACACTTAAGCAGAGTCATTTGCTTTGCAGGTTAGTAATAGCTATCCAAGCACTAGGGGTGGGAAGACCAGTGCCATGGACAGGGCATAGAGCAGAGCAAGAGTGTTGCAGTCAAGGCACTGGCAGGTCCTGAGCTCATGGTCTCCACCAAGTACTCAGTTCTGTACCTTGAACGTGGCATTCACTCAACGCCATAAGTTGCATTAAAATGACAAAAGTCCACCTAGATCAAAGTGTACGTGAAGAAATGTAAAGTCAAAACTATCCTTCAGATACTTTTAAGGACTCTAATCACCCTTAGTTTTCTTATGTTTTTTTTTTTTTCCTCTAGTCCTTGTTACTCAAGAGCTTAAGAAGCCAAATCAGTGAGAAAAGAAGTTTACTAAATTTTCCCTTGAAGATGAGTTACATTTGTTTAACAACAGAAATCCGAAGGACATCAGATGTTTCCTCATCTGTGTTCTATACATGCATGAATTGAAAGCTGGAATAAACACTTCTTAAGCTCAGCAAATTTTCCCCTCTGAGGCGGCCAGATGTTCCAGCTAAACACTAAGCTGGTGGTTGGTAATCAGGCCCTTCTTTGATGGTAATCAGTTTTTAGTGATCAGGGAAAGAGTGTTTCCAATAATTCTTCCTTCATTTATGAAATAGAGTATACACTTAATTTGCATCAGCTATACATTGGAGCAAGCATTTGCCATTTGCTTGTAAAAATAAAGCCTCAACAGCCATTCCGCAAACGAGTAAAATGGCATTATTTTAGCTACAGATTCCAACAAATTTTGATTGGAAGACATTTTTCTGACTGATAAGGATTCCAAAAATATTTTTACTCTGAGGCAATATTCACTAAGTACACACTAAAAAAAAAAAAAAAGTGACTCAGAACACTGAAAAAAATATACTCCCAAGTTAATTTCCCCCCCCACTGTTTTAAGATGCCTTGGTATAGAACTGCAGCTCATTTTGCTTTACTTCTTTCAACAGAATATAATTTTCTGGTGGAGCACTTGTTGCTTTTTCATGGTGCATTAAATAGAAACTCTGAGTCCAAAATACAGCTGCTGTGGCTCTGATAAGCAGCAAAATTATCTTCAAAAGCAGTACCTTCATTATGGCGCATCTCTTTTCAGACAGTAGCTTCCCAGTCGTATAATGCTTAGCATACTGATTATTAAAAAAGTAACAGTTATGTCACTGAGGATTAATGTTCAAGAAACGATATCAACACTAGTTCCAGGGAACTTAGCCCAAGTCACTGCAGAATGAGCCCAATGTCTCCACCACTGAGGAAAAAAGTAGTGCATCCTAGAACACTGGGATTTGTTTCTGCATCCATCAGGGGTGTCCACCAAGCTGAAATGAGTGACCCAAACGGAGCTGATGCTTTTGCCACCAGTTACAATTAGATTTATCTGATCTTCAGCTAAGCTTAAGGAGATAATTAAATGTATGTGGTTTAGCTTCACAAGAATGAAACCAGTTTCAAGAAACACTATGTTACAGGATTGTGTCAACAAAATGTCCCAAAACACCGTTCATTTTGTAATAATACTTATGGCAAATACCTCAATATTTTTAATGGTGATTTGATGATGAAAATGCTTACATCTCTTTGCATCGTTTTTCCTTCTCCTTCCTCAAATTCAAGTTCATTTAAAATGATTTTCCTTGGACATAATGTAATACCCTATAAAAATAACTTAATGAAATTGATTAACTTCACTCTTTAACAAAGAAAAAGTTTCAGATCGCCCTCCAAGGTATACATGCAAAATCCATTATGAACTGTACCGCAACCCAATCAGATCTCTAAGTACTCAGTAGATTTCAACAAATCTCCTTTAATTTTTTAATTTCACTGAAAAAAAAAAGCTTGATTCTAATGGTCCACTCCTTTTGCTGAATGATGGTCTGCAAGCAGTTGTTACAAATTTAAGAGTCGGATAGGAACAGAAATCCTGCACTACAACCTAAGTAACTTGGAACACAGCTTCTTCTCTCTTAACGCCAGACCCCACAAAAACCTTAGGACACCCACAGTACAGCTTGAGTGAGGTGTCCAAGGTCCATGGCAGGTGTTCGTGTGGCACTTACTAATGGCTCATTTGTCACCGAGCTGATGTTGCACTTACACGTAGGAGATAGGGTCGTGCTTGAGCTAAGAGGCTGAGTTTTACAAATGCTGAATTTTTTCTATCGTAACAAAAAGTTAGCTTCCAGGAAAAGTGATACAACTTGAGAACAGTACCATGTTATTCATGAAGGCATAGGCCTGTTCCGTGAACGGAAAATTCTTTCAACAGGGATAAGAGCAATGATTTTACATTTATGAGGTCGGCACTGAAATCAGATAAGACACCTTTGGGGTTCATTCATTGTGCTGTATCTCCGTCTCTCTAGGGTGACATATAATTCACCATTGTGAATTTTTGTTACGTGGGACCATAATTGCCCCCTAAAGATTAACCTGCGCTAAGAGGGATGCATGTAACCTGAGGCATGTATTAATTTAGTGGTAAAGTTCTGCCGTCTTAATATGATTCTATCCTCTTGAAGAAATCTGAGTGGAAATGTATGCTATAATTATCTCACTTTCTTAAAAAGTTTACAATCTAAAGAACTTATATTAATTTAAGGGAAATAACATTTACATCCCCGTACATCTTATTTGAAAACTTTTAAAATATGTTCAACAGCTTTTCAATGCATCTTCATCAACTGTGATAAAGGGTTGTATGTATTTGTAAGCATGGAGATTTCTAATACTTTAAATAAGTTGTCCCTCCAGAGAACATACAAACTTTGTGATGGAAAGATACTATATATCTTTATTTTTATATAGCTTCATAAAACAGATAATGGTCAATGGTCTATAAAAACATGCATCTATTCCAACTACATAGACATCTAGCTACATCTAAATGGACTTATGAAAACATATGCTGATTATTCATTTTTATCTTCTATTAACTTTTTCCAAATGACTTAATTCTAGTCTTCCAGGACTATATTTTTTCTTCCTTTTGACTTTCGCCTTGACCATGTACCCCTTCTATAATTAACCCCACACAGTGGCTATTAACATAAATTTCTCATTAACCTGGTTATAGCTGGCTTCGTGTGTGTGTGTGTGTGTGTGTGTGTGTGTCTTTTATATTCTCCTAACAAATAATTTTAACGTGTAAAAATAATTGCTCAAAAAATCGTTACATCCAACACCCCAGAGAGTCTCAAATTTTGTTGGTTCATCAGTGGCACTAATTAATTTAGCCCTAGTAGATAGGAACCAAACCCTACACTGTAGTCTTAAAAAAGTGTTCAGAGCTAGCAAGTTTCATTGTTAAAACTAACGCACATAAGAAATTATAAAAAAAGGCATGTTAAAAACTAGGCAAGATCAAATATAACAAAATATTATAAACACATAACATCTCAAAAGAGCAGTTTATTGTTTCATGTAACAAAGGTAGCGTTCTGTAACATCAAAGGGTTCTGATTTGTTGAGAAGAGGGAGAATATTTATAGCCAAAGGGTCTGCTATGCTTTAAAGCTTGGAAATTTTGGACTAAAAACCAAATGAGAAGCTGATATGTTTGAAAAAGACAAAGCAGGCTAACTGCGCTTTAAGTGATTAGGTGACTGGCCAGGGAGGAAACTATTGAGATAACTCCAAAGGGATTAGGAGATACTACCTACGATGCAGTGCAACAACCCTATTAAAACAATGGTATGGCCAGTGGTTCCTGCCATTCTATGTGAGGAAGCTGGTTAGGATGTGTGTAGTAGCTGGTCATGGGATGAGCTACAGCCTTGCAGGATCCCGAGATGGCCTAGAAAGGAAGGATAAAGGAGACGAAAACTTGGACAATTATTCCAAAATCTCAAATCTTCTTGGGGAAAAAGCATGTGGTCAGCAAGAATGTTAACATACTTACATGATACTAAGAGAAGGCTGATAATTTACAAAGTTCATGTATTCTGTTTGACAGATTTTTAATTTGTCAAAAGAAAAATGAAAAAAGAGAAATCACAAGCCGTCTCATCGGAGACATCCTATGGGCAATGATGGGAGTTTTTGGAGAAAATAGGATCCAGGATATCTTTGCGGGCTACACTTGAAACTGGTATCACATAGAAAATTTTGTTTATTTGAAAACTTCTTGAATGACATGTGGTTGTGAAGGGAAACCTCTCCAAGAATGATTGGGTGCAGGATAATACTGGGGGCTGCCCAAATCCTGCCATATGGGAAGACAGTGGCCTAGAATCATTCCTGGACCTCATTCTGAGAGCTCCATCCATAAAGAAAAAGAACACCTCTAAAGTTTGCCCTTCTATTTTAGGCCGTGCTACATGACGTATGATTGGTGAAATTGTGCTCCTTTTGGCCCCGTGCCTCATGAAGAATCAAGGAGTCCAACTGATTATAACAGAGCCTTTGTGCTTCCCAGTAAGTGAACTTGATCACTAAGAAGCAACCTATTTCTAATGACCTTCAAAGTGTCTGGATCATGTTGGCATTTATGTTCAGTGGTAAATTACAGAAGTAATCAATATCATAGTTAAACTGTCTAGTCCTAGTATATCAGAGTGACTCTAAATTAATAGTTGCTCTTTATTGATTATCCTATCATGAAAATGGAGAATTTGGGAAATAACTGACTGCCTTAGTTCCAGTCAAGTTATTGAGAAATGAAAAGTATAAAGCACTTCAGCTAACCGGGCCTCAAATATAAATCTTTTCCAAGGTGCAGTCTATTACTCACAGCTTGTCAGTCTTACCTCAGCGGAAGGATTTATGCAATGTCTGCTTGGCACAGGGGCAAGCTGCCATAATTACCTATGATCAGAATTGCTCTCAAATACCACAAATGGTGGTTGACAGTTATGAATCACAATTAGCATGGTCGCCAATCATGCAACGAGTAAATTGATCTGCATTTGATCTGTGTACCAGCACATCAGGACCTGACTTAGAACAATAATATGGATTTATCCATAAATGCTGGTTAGGTCATTTTTGCCTTTGCATAATTTTTTTTTTTTAATCTTGTTTTCTTTGCTTAAAGGTGACAGCTAAGTCAAGCATAACCTTTTATTTTTAAATTCCCTGCCAGTCCATAAATTCCACTCTGCTCTTGGTAGGTTTTTCTTCTTTGCCTGTGTGTTTTTCCAGGACCTTCTTCATCCATGCTTACAGCTCCATTCTGGGCAGATATCTCCTGTCCCTAGAGCCTTGCTGTTACACTGACCACAGGTCAAGAAGCATTTATCTACTCACATCATCAGTCGAAACTCCGACCGAAAGATTCCTGAGAGAACAGTCGTTATGCTTCCAAAAGCAGACACCAAAATACACCATCAACAAACTTTTCCTGCTTTGAAGTCTCTAGGATTGTAGAACTGCATTAGACTGTTTCTAATTTCTAAAGACTTACCTCAAATAAGTCATTGTTTGACCATTAAAGCAATAAAATTTTGTCTTTAATAAGTGTAGCTGGGGAAGGATAGGAAAAAGAAGACTGAACTGTCTTAAGCACGACCTCGAGGTCAGAAAAGTAACCTTCCTGCAAATTGAAGATGTGCCTCTTCGTGCTAGTTTATAATCTGTCTACATTAAGGAATTAACTTTTAAGCTCTTTGCTTACATAATACATAGCAGAGTGCACGTTCCCTCAATCAATATTTGTTGATATATTTACACTAAAGGAAAATTAAACCATTTTTAAAAATCAGAGTCTATAAACTAGTGTCTAATATAAAATTACTTACTGACAATTTTACTACTATTGCATGCCTTGGCAACTGCCTCCAAACTGATAATTTTCTTCAAAAATACAGGGAGAAAAAGAAGGCAGGAAGACCAAAAAAAAGAGGTTAATGAAATGGAATAGAAATTCCAGCAGTTTAAAACAACTTTTTTTTAAACTTTACAAAACTAATAATGCTCATATATAGAAGACTAATCCCATACAGTAAACATAATCACTGTTGACATGAAAGAAATCTTACTTTGTCTTTGAAATGATCACATCCTATGTGAAGAAGCACTTAAGAACAATAGCAACAATTTACATATTTTAGTGCTTTTCATTTCAATGATTTTTCATGGTGTTTTGCAGACTTTAAAGGCTGCTGAGCAATTTCGACTCAAAAGCCTATGTAACTAGAGGAACAAAAAAGCAGGTTTTAAATCCAGTGAGGAAATAAACAGGCAATCATTTGCTGGAATTTTGAGGTGAATGCCAGAGAAAGCATGTTCAATGTTGGCATATTAATTTACTTCAGCATGCATATGTATTTTACAAAGTATATTTTACTAAGGGATACGTTTTAGGGGTGGCAGCCTGGGGCTCTGCTGAGAAGAATATGGTTGACATGGGAAGCCTTTCTTCCCCCCAGCTTTATTGAGGTATCGTTGACAAATAAAATTGTAGGATATTTAAAGTGCACAATGTGATGATTTTATACACATATACATTGTGAAAGGATTCCCCCCATTGAGATAATTAACACATCCATGACCTCACATATTTACTTTTTTTTTTTTTGGTGAAAACACTTAAGTTCTACTATCTTTGCAAATTTCAATTATACAATACGGTATTATCAATTGTAGTCACCATGTTGTACATTATATGTGAAATCTTAAAAAAAAAAGCATGACCTTTTAGGTATTTAGGTCTAGGAGAAAGGCCAGGACTTTCTCTGCCCACAGTCTACTCTGTGTTCTATGCAACTCGCGTTCGGGATGACCTTTTGGAGCTCTGAAGCTGTGAGTTGCCTGAGATCAAGCCAGACTCCCAGAAGGTGAGTTGACATAAAGTTTACTTTCTAGTCCATTGCTAAGTCAAGTCCTCTCTTACTCAAGAAGTAAGGGGACCTTCCATTGGCCTCTTGTCTCCAAATATGCTTAGGATATCTCTAACACTTACTAGTACCAAGATGCCATTTGGAAATTCTCCAATCCCAAGAGGAAGCATAACATGGTGGTCAAGGTCAAGGACTTAGCACTCAGTAACTTGGTCCCATTCTTGACCCTGCTGCTTCTGGCTATTCGTAACTTAATAGCTCTAAGCCTCAAATGGGAATGTTCATGAATCAAATGGGAATGATACCACCTATTTTTTAGGGCTCTGTAAAAATCTATTTAATTAATACCTGTATGATACATATTATGCTATCTGGCACATAAAAGAACTCAACAGATACCAGCTGTTATTAACTGTTATCTTAGCATCTTTTCCCTTTTCTCTCTCTGTCAAGCTGGAAGAGGGATCATTACTTAAAGAGGATATTTATCACCTGCAACACTTTTGATATTTTATCTTTACACTTGATTGTATATACCTAGATGATAGAATCAATATTTTATTAGTGAGGAAATGATCCTGGGATCAAAAAGTATTGAGTTCTAGACTTGTCTCCCCAACAGCAGCTGACCTGCCTGCCACAATGGAATGTACAGTTGGCTTTCAGTTAGTTAGTTTGACTTTTTCTAATTCATAACTGAAAATTAAGATTTCACTTTTTTAATGCTCTTAGTTCAATAGAAGAAAATTCTAGAAATGAGATTTTTAGCAAAATATCAGGACCACTTCAAATCAGGATTTTCTTTTAAGATTTACCACCAGGTCTAAAAGTCAAAGCCATCCTTACTGAATTATGAAATCTGATACAAAACAGTTATGGTCATAGAAAAGCAATAAGTTATATTAGTTTTATAGCACAGATATAAAATCTTTCTTACAAGCCCACAGCATATCCTAAACTGCTTGTCAGCATAATAATTTACTCTGATGCGAACTTTAGGGATTCTTGCCATGTTGACTGAAAGTCATAGTCATTAGTGAGTTTTTTCATAAAAGTTAAATAATAATGTCCTTCAACACTGACACTGGAACCAACAGTGGAAATGCTGGTCTCTTCCCTAGTCACTTTGCTTTAAAACACAGCTACTATGTGCCACAGGTGACCCAAGTAGAGACACGCATAGGGACAATAGTGAATAAAGCTTGGTCAGTCTAGAAAGGGAGAGAAGCTCAACAGAGAAGAGAAGTAGCCTGAACGTGTTATAATGGACTCGTGTACAATGGACAACATTAGCACCAACAAGGGTGTGCTCACCTCTCTGGAAGGTAAGAAAACTTACAACTTATTTCCGGGAGGAGGGGACACTTGATCTGGATCTTGTGAAGCAGTGAGAGGGGAGTATGTAAATTCAGGCAGGTGGTTAACTGACACAGGAGAAACAAGAAGGAAAGAACCTATGAAAACGTAAGAGAAACACTACTTGTTTCAAAATGGCTAGACCTTAGGGCTCAGAGATAGAGGGAGAAAGAGGTAGGATTAGGGTCTGGGACTGCAGAGAAACTCCACAGTCAGATCACAGAGAGACTCACATGAAAAATTAAACACGCACACAACAACACAGGGAATTAGAAAATGATGGCACAATTAGGAAATGCCAGTAGGTTAAAAAGAAGTGAAGTCAACGTTAGCCTGGCAGCAACAAATGATTCAGTGCTCAACTTCCATGGATATGAAGAGCAAGGGCAGGTATTCAGGGAGACCCTTTCATGCTCAGGGAAAAGGAATGAAACACAACCCTTGGCATTCTTAAGATGAAAAGGCCTGTATCTGTAGATAAATATACCTAATGACATGAGAATTTTCTACTCACATATAGAAGTTATTATATATATTAACATATTTTTAATATATATTAATTCTCCATATATATTATTATTAAATAATAATATATGTACTGTATAGAGGATACTGGTATATAATAATATGTATATAAATAAAAATGTATGGATGTAGACATATACACATCTATTCTTTTTACACAGAGAATGAATCATATATAAAATAAAGAATATAATAAATTCATATATACATATATTCTATTTATATATAAATATTTATATAAATGTGCATATGTGTGTGTATATATATATAGAGAGAGAGAGAAAGAGAGAAAGAAGAAATATGTATTCAAATAAGAAGTTACAATGAGGAAAGAAGTAATCCTAGATGCATAGGTCAAGACTGTCTTCCTCAATACCACTTCCTTCGCAGGGACCTTTTGCACCCTCCTCTCTCACCACTAGGAACAAATGCATCTCAGTTGGATGCCCTGTTGCCTCTTTTTGTTTCTTTCTGAGTCTGAAAATCAAAGTCATCTCAAAATCAGCTTACGTGAAGCTCTGACCATTGAACCCAAAAATGCAATGTGAGCAGATTAGTAATTTCAGAAACAAATTCAGTTAGCGAGCGTGATTGAACTACTACATGCATGAACCCAGTATTCAGGATCAGGAAATTAATACCCAGAAATGGGGGAAAACTGAGAAAATATTCAATGTAAATACTGCTTATAAGACCAGTGACTGGATCTAATTTAGACTCACAGAACTTTAGTCCTGGAGGGGGCCTTGGAAATTGTCCAGCCCAAGTCCCTAAAGATATTAATAATTCAAATAGAAATCTTCACTATTTCCTGTTTTTTCTTATGAAATTACACATCCTGCGTTTCTAAGGCCAGACTATCCAGCCCAATGTGAAATGTTTGTAGATGGCAGCATCTACCATGTCTGCATTTTAACAGAAGATTCCATAGCAAAGCTTCCTTTCAAAGCTCTGGAGTCACTCCTCCTTCTACTGAACACAGAAAAGCCTAGGAGCTGAGGACTTGGCCTGCAGGACTGAACGGATGTGACAGAGAATTACTGTCGCCTAGAAAGAGATCAACAAGGAACGCTAGAGGAGTAAGCCCTGATAGTTTGGAAGTAGGGATCAAGAACTGTTTGCTGAGGGCTTCCCTGGTGGCGCAGTGGTTAAGAATCCGCCTGCCAATGCAGGGGACATGTGTTTGAGCCCTGGTCCGGGAAGATCCCACATGCCGTGGAGCAACTAAGCCCGTGCGCCACAACTACTGAGCCTGTGTTCTAGAGCCCACGTGCCACAACTACTGAAGCCCATGTGCCTAGAGCCCGAGCTCTGCAACGAGAGAAGCCACTGCAATGAGAAGCCCACGCACCACAACAAAGAGTAGCCTCTGCTCGCCGCAAGTAGGGAAAAGCCCGTGCGCAGCAATGAAGACCCAACGCAGCCAAAAATAAAATAAATAAAATTAATAGATTTTTTAAAAAAAAGAACTGTTTGCTGAACTTCAAATCAATGTAGGTGATTACACTCTTGAGTTTCAGAAGCTGAACAAGAATAGAAGCGTCTACTGCCTCTCATTCCTCCCATTGATCAGGGCAACATCAAACTCCAGGCAACCAGCAATCATGTCTCTCAAAGCCTGAGTTCTCTGTAATTCTCTCACAAGGCTGCTCCAAGCCACAGCCTTCTGTGGGCCTCTCAGAGAAGACTCAGCGGCCCGGAGGTCCCCTTTACAATCTGCCAGCAGATTTTGTAAGGATATTTGCTGTGCCCTAGAATCTCCAATCTTCTATCCCCAGTGTGAATTCATGGAATCAGGGACCCCAGTGTCTACATGAACCAGGTTTCAAATAGTTGCTGCTTATGTGTATTTATGAAGGTGCGTGGACTTACATGGAGAATCAGAAACGACATAGAAAAATAGTGTTGGCATTGAGAGCTTGGTCCAGAAGGTTTAATTTCCATGTGGGGAGTTATTTGGTAGGTTTTTCTTGTTTAGCTAATTAGAGGTATCTGTCAGAATATAAACAACTACCTGTAGAACAAGGGAGTCATAAAATGTTTGAAGGAGAATCTTTGCAATGTAAAAAATGCCACAGAGCAATTAAAGTATATTTTTACAAGCTCTATTAAACCAGAAGTTTAATAGAAGTTAAGCCTGGAAAACCATTTGACATCCCTTCAGAAGTGCTCTTGTTTATTTGCCTAGGGGACGGCGTTAGTGCTCACAGCTAGCAGTATTTAATCTCCCTCTCGCTATCAAGCCCCTACATCAAAATTGTCAGCTTATCAGTGGCACTTTGAAAGCCCAAGTACAGCTGGAAAGATTGGAAAGTTTGAATAAAGGAAAAGAAAAGAGAACCATTTCTCACTGATGTACCTCTTAGGCCCTCAACGATGGGAAATCCAGTTCTACACACACCTCACTGCAAGATGGAGACACCCAGGATAAGATTAAGCGGCATCTCCATCCCACTGCCTTGGCAGTTGGTGAATCCTCACTAAAAAACAAGCAAAGCACTCCAGCATCATCTAGCTCACACACACATTTTACAACTAAAGGTAGTCCATGAATGAAGACCTGAGGCTTTCAGGACAGGAGTTACAGAGTGGCCAATCTGGAATCACTGGAAGAAGGTGGTCCAGCTTTGTGGATGATCACTTGCCCAGATGGCTCCAAGCATGTTTCTGCTTTGGAGAAGAGGCCACACTATGATTTTCAAGCAGGGGCGGAACTCTTCTCTGAGGTGTACAGAAATGGGCAGGGGTGGTACTTCATTTTTGGTTGTCAAGATGACTACAAATTGCTTCTAGAATTTAGTGGCCAGTGCACCAAACATCCTGGAGTGTGCAATTCCGTCCCACAGAATGAAGTATTGCCTTACCCCAAATGCCAAGAGCACCTCCACTAAAGGCTGTCCCCAGCCAGGGTGGAACCCAGGTGGACTTCCGCCGACATTCCCCATGTAGACTGCTGCCAAGTTTAACCTCCTTGAAACTTACTAGGAATGCAAAAAAAAAATATATATATATATAGAGAGAGAGAGAGCTAGAGTGTCGGTAAACACATACATGTCTTCCACTAGAAACATAAGCCATTTTTATCTGCCACAGAGGAAATCAATTTTAGAGATAAAGTTACAGGTGGAACAAAAGAAATCACTAGAGAATTACTCCAGCACATCTTCCTGACACAGAAATGCTCTGCTGATATGAAACGAGATTCTTCTAGACTTAAAGAAACAAAGTCCTGTTCTTTAAAGCATATTGTTGAATGTTGCACGTTGTATGCCCGCCACAAACTCTATTTTCACATACAAACGAATGTTTCTTCAGAAATTCTGATGGCTTAACTTATGGAAGAGCAATACGTGAGGTCAAAATTCAGAGCAAATGAACTATCCTCACAGGTTTGAGAGTCCCTTATTCTCTTTGCCCTTTTTGGCAGGTATCATTCCTCCACTTCAAATGTCGAGGTTCTAAAACCCACTGTGGACACGGAGAAATAAACAATGATACAAATGTGAAGTTCTAGTTTTCCCAAGGGTATCTGTTTTAATAGAGATCAAATTCTTGAGTTAGAGTAACTTTCAGTGAGCGAGATGGATTTCAAATGACACCAGAGCCTTTCCAGGGTTCGAAAATTTCTGCCACATAATCCATACTGACTTATTCTGAGCTGCTAGAAATATAGTGTCTTCTACAAGAGGCAAATATGATGTGTTATTTGCATCAGGGACCACGATGGCCTAATACAGATGCACTTCAACAGAAAGAAGCTGATGCTTCCAGGGAAAATCTCGCTCTGGGTTGTCAAGGTACAGGGCTCTACCACCTGGAGGCTGGGTCCAAATCCTTTATATAGTGGTGGGTCCCAATCTTCTGGTATGTGAGGACCTTCTCAAATGGCAAAAACAAAATCTGGACCCCATGAGCTGTACTTTTAGGATGTCTTGATTGAGAATATGCATCAAAACAAAACAAATAAAAACCTACCCTGTATTTAGGGATAAAATGAATTAATTACATATTTTATCGATCACAACAGCACCTGTTTGCATTTGAACGCGAGTACATACGTGAGTGAAATAAGATTTTTTTCATACTGTGGACAATGCTTGGTACACTTATGAATTGTAACCAATCCCTTGGAATCAACTCTGGAGTTCCTGGAGATCTGTATCATGGGATCATGCTAGACGCATGTCCAGGCTTTATAGTAGCCAAGTGCATCCTAGACCCTCTTGCGTAGCCTCAGAGGTTGGTAACGTTAACTTAATTCAGGGAACAGAAATCCAAATGAGTATAGAATTAATTATTCCTAAGAACAATGGTTATCCTGATTGCAGTTTTTTAAATTAAAAATGAGCTTTGCTCTATGCCTTTCTAGACATGCTTCTATTCAATACCATCATGGGTTTTGTTCCTATCATTACCTGCTGAGACTCTGATTCTAAGTGTAGAGAAAAATAGCGTTCTTTAACATTTGGGAAGAAAGGGCACCCTTTCACAGCTCTTTTTCTTAATGCCCCCTGCTAATCAGCCATATGTGTCATTTTCTCCCAGTGGGACTAAGTGATTAATTATTCATCTCTTTTAGCTGGGGAAGTTGTTTTCATTCTACAGGCAATGCAGAGGAAGGGCTACAGGCATATTGGCTAGTGGGTGTATGTATGAGGATTATACTGGTGAGGAAGGAAAAGGGGACCCAAAACAGCTTATCTGATTGCCAAAATTCTGAATTAGATGGATAACCCCAAACTAATTAACGTTCTCAGAGTTATTAATACGCTCCCTTGACTTTAATATGAATATTTCAGGCTGATTGAGATTCTACGCTAAAATGAAACACAACCTTTTCCTCCAAAAACATCTTTGTTGGGAATAGTGGAAAATCTGAGTCTTTTATAATATGCATTAATTCATCACAAGAACATTAAAGCTAAAAATGCCAGAAGTTTTGCATGATGTTTAACAGAGCCGGCTGGCTTCCAAGGAAGCCCTGAAGCAAGTAGCCCACCAGCCTGTCATTCTTCTCCTACTATTACGTGCTCAATCTCCTTGGATTCCTTCAGCCCAGGGTACCGAAACATATTCCACTTACTGCTGTGTTACTGAAGATAAGCATCACCAGGAAGATATTTGCCCTGCACAACTTCCTTCTAATAATAAACATTGCTGGTTGTTTAAAAAATGAGACAAAAACTAACAATGGCGTTCTGCAAGTTATTTTAGCACCAAGCCAAACATGGAGCTACATATATAAATACTCACAATGCTGACACAGATCACATTCTACAGGCACTAGGTAGTGAGACACTGTGGTCGGTAACAGGTGCTTTTACTCTTTCAGTCATTAGGAAGTTGAGGCAAGGAACATTCCATCACGTTCTGTATGTGCCATCACCAAAGCTACCAGCATGGAAACAAGAACTCCCAATATTCCTGTTCCGACTCTTTAAGTGGCTTAAAAACAAGGAAGCAAGTGTCTATTCTTTTAAATTCAGACCCAGAATGAAAGCAAGCATATAAAAGGAAGACTGTCGAACACTCGCAGTGGAGCTGACAATTTAAAGTTAATGTTGTACAACCTGCTGTATCCATCTGATCATTAATTCACACACTCCAGCAGTAGGTGTGACAGCTCCTGCACCCAGAGGCTCACTCATGCCTCAGCGCTACCCCAGTAATTGTCTCTCCGTAAAAGACATGCAGCCTGGCCCATAAATGTCACAGCCATCACTGGCATGAGTCAGGCCCGTTGGTCCACGGGTCCTGTGGGGATGACAGGAGAGAACACAATTCTGGAACGCTTCACCCACACTGACGGGTGCCCTTTCAAGACTGCAACTCTGCAGCGGATGGTCAGTTCAGCTCTCCATCGACAACGCGGCAATCAAACCTTTCCCAAGGATATCAATTAGACTGTGGGGCTTATCAGCAGCTCAAATTGTCAGGTAGCCAGAGGTAGTAGGTTACAACTGCACTGGGCTTTTTGTAAAAAATTCAAAACACACAGAAAAGTGACAGCTCAGCTCCTGTGTGAAGAGCACAGCATTTGTGTGACATGAAATGGGAAACTGCTCAGCCTTGGCTGGTAACAAGAGAGCCCGCTGAGCTCCTGAACATGGCGTGTCTAATACACTGTGCAAAGTGCACGTTGCAGATGAACATCAGTGCGGAAAAATCATCACGTTTCGTAAGATGCCTTGTTTACCCTTGGTCTAAGAACCTAGCAGGGTCTTCTGACTGAAGACAGATTGGAAAACAAAAACTCTGTGCGGTACTCCACTTATTCAGAACAAACTTACCCACAGAACCCAAATCACATCATTCCAGTCAAAACTCCAGTTAATCCGTTGCTCTGGTCCCGTATGCTCAGCATGTTGATCAGAAAAAATAGAACTGATTAATATTACATTAGAAATACTGTCAGAGAAAATAGAGTCAGAGAGAATTATTAGAGAGCATGTCAAAACCACACTGACATACAGACCACACAAACCGGAATGGCGTGGCTAGAATTTAAGTGACAGGACAGAATGGAAATGATAGAAAAGGGAGGCAGTAGGAAAAGGGACTGGGGAGATAAATCCTCCTGCTAAAAGTGGAGAGGACCATGCCCGGAGGAACAAAGCAGACATTGCCTATTTCTGAAAAATCCTAGCAAAGGAGCAATTCTGAGACAGACACACAGTCATTGGAGAAAAACTATAAAACTCAATCAAAATAATTTACACTCAGAACTCTAAACCTAATGATGAACAAAGTAAGATATATTACGTCATCTATCTGCTGTTGGTGGCAAGGCTACACACCCTCCATCCTCTGATTTCCGAAGCAGAATACTGCAAATGAGCCCCCCTCGGCCTCTGCCCCTTCCAGCTTTACTTTCTGTTACTTCTAGCATTTTATACTTTTTGGGGGGTAGTACTTGAAAAACTGTAACTTGCAAAACAACACTCTATTCTTGTAAGGTAGTCAGCACCGTACTTCTCACTCTGCAAGTGAGGATGCAAAGACTGGGAATTTAAGTGGCCTAAAGAAAGACATTAAACAGCCTTTCTGCTTTCCTTCCTTCCTGCTTTCACACATTGCCTTTGTCTCCAAAGGAGAAGTAAGCACATACAGCGACCCCTGCATATTCCTCTGCCATCTAGAGACATCGTTGCAGTACTTGCTATGAACCACTACCAACAGGTCCAAACTGTGTTGGGCTCTCCTTGGAGTCACCATAGTGGCAGTTCAGAAACAGGCAAATCAAGTCCTTACCGAGAAGCTACCACACACCTGGCCTGCTGCCCACCCACTCAACCAGCTAAAATCGTCCAGAGCACCAGGGGTTGGCTGAAATGGTTAGCTGGAGTCATTTAAGCTTGGTTAGTACCAAGCTTGTTTCTACTGTAGTTCTGGTTTCATAGCCAATGATACAAACAAATGTATTGGACTTTAATCTCTTCAGAACATGTAGGCTCTGCTGGGGTATGTTTATTTTTGTTTGTTATCTCAATTGTAATATCTTTTACACTGAATATATCTCCATCTGCTTCAGGGATAACACATTTAACCACAAATTGGCTTGAAATAGAAATTATCAACCACTAAAAGTAAGTTTTTAATTGTGAAAATATAGCTCTGAAGAAATTATTCTCAGGCTAGGGGATCATGCTCTATTTATTTATTTATTTTTGAGTGAATGGTTATATGTCATTGTCCACTATTTTATTATAATATTAGTTTTAATAACCATATTTTTCACCAAAAGGGAGAAAAATTATCTTTGTTACTTCTCAGCACTAGTACACTTCATTCTAGTTCACTGGTCAACAGATTATCTTGGAAATATCCTCAGCACCCTGTTTTGTTTTTTGATTTTTAATTTTTTTTAATGAAAAGTAACTATATTTTCCAAAATAAAAGCAAGTTAGTGAGAAAAGTTGCCTTGTTTTACATTTTTGAAAAATTTTGATACCTGTCTTAATGAAAGATAGTGGCTTCCCATATCTACTTCTGCATTGAATATGTTGCAGTATGTTGTTTTAGTTGAAGTACATGAAGAAAGTGCACATAGATATGCATTTGGGAAAGTGGAAGCTATTTTAATAGACTTTTCAGATAACTGTGGATATTCCTCTTCAATACACCATGAAAATTTCAACAAGAGAGTTTTTTTCAAAAGTTAGTCACAATAAAGATCTGAAACAATATCAATGAACTTTTTGTACTCTGCTATATTAAAATCCATCGGTCTCTCTTTCACTTTGAATGGAACTCTTAAGCAGTCATGATTTTGTATCAATGTGCATTAGTCATTTGAGAGACACTGGTGCCCTGTGTTATGACAATCTTGTAAATGATGACACTTTTTACTATGTAATGCCTAAGAGTTACATTTGTTAATATCACCACCAATCTGATGGTATACATGTGGGAATGCTGTCAAGCTCCAGGTGGTGAAGCCAAGTGTTCCAAATTTCTAATTTTTGCTTAAAAGCTCAAATTTTATCATTGGAAATAAATTACTGTCAGTAGTTCTCCTTTTTTTCCTCTTAAGATTTTGTATTTTATTTTATTTTTATAAAATCTGTATTTTTATTTTATATATTCTTCCAGCTTTATTGAGATAGTATTGACATATACCATATGTAAGTTTAAGGTGTACAATATGATGATTAGATACGTATATACCGCAAAATAATCACCATCTCTATCCCTTCACGTAATTACAATTTGCTGTGTGCGATGATAACATTTAAGATCTACTTTCTCAAAAATTTTCAAGGATCTAAGCACCCTGATATTTTATTTTTGCTAATTCCTTCTCCTCAACCAAAAGTGGCCCTTTGCCCTCCATTGTCTCTAATGACAAATCTTATCAATTCTTACAGACACTGCTTAAATTCTATTTATTCTGGGATGCTTTCCCTAACCATTTCCCCAGATGTATTTTTCTCTCTCCTCAGTCTCTTCATCATTTATTATTAGGCTTAAGCATACAATACCTTTTCTCTACAACTTTCTGTACTTTACCGCAGAAAAGTTGGAAAATTCAGAATATTTCTAAAAAGAATAGAATGTTATTACCCAAATTTGAAGTCCAGAAAGTTAGAACACCTCAATAAGCACCGTTTGTAAATGCCCATTTTTCCATATTCTCTCCAAAATGGAATGATTTTAATCCATTGCAATTTGTTAGAAACAGAATTATATTTTGTAATTTTACTTTGCATTTCTTTCACTACTAGTGAGGTCGAAGAATTTCTGTGTGACTACTGGCCTCTTGACTTTTTCGGGGATAATATCAGTTTATGGCATGTCTTTTTTCCCTGAGGATGTCACATTTTATTATTAATATATTTGTAGAACTCTCCATATACTATGGAAATCATCTCCCTCTCTATATGCTACACATATTTATTGTAGTTTTTATGGTTTGTAATACTGCTTTACTATTTAAGTACAAAATATTTAATGTAATCTGTTTGAAAACAAAATGAGACTCTGACTATGATGATGGGTTACATTTCAAGAAACCCCTCCTCAGAAAAGGATTACTAAATAAAAAAGCAGCAAAAGTCAAAGCTTAAGAAGTAAAACTCAAGGAGAGTAAATAAAGAAAACCAAAGAAAAAAATTCCCTATCACAAAAAAATAGAAGAAGGTGAATTTCTTGGAGTAATATCTAAAATTGGCCATCCCTAAGAGATTTTAAATGAAGTTATAGTATGATTGAAAATCTTATTAAAGAGATAAGTATGCTGGAAAAATGTAAACTGTGATATATTATTAATAGGAATTTAAGGTCAAAACAATCAAAGACAAAACCGGCTTTAAAATAAAAACCCAGGACCAAAAAATTAAATAATACAAAAAGCATGTAAGAAGTTGAGATATCTGAATAATAGATGATGAGATCCAATGTGCAATAATAATAATTTTGAAAGAAAAAACAGCATGACTGATTAAATATTTCAGAACTGAAAAACAAACAGGACTAGAAGTAGTATCTTTGATTCCTGTATAATATACAACAACCAGAAACTGAATCCAACTCAAGAGTCTCATTTCAAAGAAACAATGCAAAACAAACATCTGTACTCTATGTGCTTTTAGGAAGAAAATGTATATAATCTATTATGGAATATAAATCAGGTTTTTTGGTGTTTATGAAAAAGTAAAAGCATAAGAAAACTTTAATCCGCGGTATTGTTAGTTTTCATTCATGAATGAAAACAGGCATTCTTGTTAGACTTAGACAATTTACTAAATAAATATATTTACTCCAACATCTGCTGGAAAATCTACCCCAAGTATTATATTAATTACCAGAGTAAACCAACTATTTGAAGATGTAAGTAAAAAAGAACTCTGCTGATTACTGCTAACAATATTAAGTAATTTAAATAATTGTTAAGTCCAGATTAATTACAAATGGAAGCAGATATAGAATGAGAGTGGCATATAAAACCAAAAAGGAGAAAAATTCTTTGTTGTTTATAAAAAAATAAGAATCTACAGAATTAAAAAGTTTGCAAACTATTCTAAAATAGGCACCGATGATTAAAAATTGAGTGATAAATTTTTAAATCATTTAAAGATAGAGGAAGTCATGGCAAATTCCACACAAACAAAAAGATGAGCAAAGAGAAACCTTAAAGTATTAAAAAAATGGTACAAACACAAAACTAGATAAGTGGAAAGAGACCAAAAATAGAAATTATGACATTAACCATAAGATTGTCTTCCTCACCTCATTTAAAACGCAGAGATTCTCATACTGCATTAACGTTATTCAACAATTGGCTGCTTAAAAAGCAATATGCCATTTAAAAGGCTAAAATTAAGAGAATCAATAAAGATCAATCAAATCTGAAGAAAAGAATCTTATGGTTGGTAATATCAACTAAAGTAAAATTGAAGACAGTTAAGTACAATATTAGACTAAAGAAAATTATCATACCATTATAGAAGATAATCAGTCATAAGGAAATCACAGCATCCTAGCTTCATCCACAAAATATAATACTTTCACACTTCTATTTTTACACTATCACGTGATACTATGAGCCAGGCGCTATACAAAGCACTGTGAATGTGAATGTGATTTAAGACCCATTTCCTCCCCTAAAAAAAATCCCAGGAAGAGAGACGAAGCCATCTAGAAATATAACTCCAGTAAAATTTGGTAAATGCCATAACGGAAATATTACAAAGCATATGCAAGGTAATGGCCTAGCAGTCAGTGATTTAAATTATGAGATAAAGAGAGGAGGGAGTATCAGAGAGGATCACGGGTGAGGATGTCTGGAGAGTAATCTAGAGAATACTAAGAACTCTCTAGGTTAAGTAGGATGCCAAATGGGGAGACATTCTAGGCATAGAAAAAAAATAGTGCAAAAGCACAGGGCATAGAACTTGGGAGAACGCCTCAACCGTTAGCAATGTTGGAGCATTTGGAGCAAGAAGAATTACGGTAGCTGAGGCTGGAAGGAAAGGTACACATTATGAACAGAAAAATCAGGTAAGCAATGCTAAGTAGTCTGAACCCTATTCTCTGGAGAACTGGGAGCCTAGGATTGGTTTTGTCCCGGAAATAATGAGTTGAATTTGCATGTAGATGGTGAACCCTCCCGTCAGCGTTGGGAATAGACTGACCTTCCAGGTGGGAAGGTTACGGAAAGGATGTGGGTTCCCGGCAATCGGGGTGGAGAGGAGAAGACAGATTTGAGAGCTATATTAATGTTACAAAATTGACAAGGCTTGATGGCAGATGAGGTGACAACCTCCTTCTTACTTGCTTATGAAAGTGGGGGAATCGACCAAAAGAAAGAAGAGACTCAGGAAAACAGGTTTGGGGAAGATGATGAGTTTAGTTTAGACCCTTTGAGTTGAAGACCCTGGTGAGACTCCAGGTAGGGGAGGCCTTAGAGAGGTCAGAGGTGAGTACTGAGAAGTGGAGTAAATCAGCAGAGCGTAGGAGGTGATGGAACTCATGGGAAAGGGTCAGAAAAGCAGGCAGAAGGCAGGCTTCCTGGGTAGAGATAATGCCTGTGGAGGTAAGGATTGAGCCCGAGGAAGAGAAAGAAAAGAAACAATGTTCAGAGAAGTAAGAGATCAGGAAACAGACTGGCCACGTAAATGAAGGGGGTGGAGACTTTCCGTGTGCAGGGGTCAGCCGCGTAAGTGCCACAGGAGGGGAAAAACCACCACAGAGCTAACAGCAGACACAGAAGCAAAACCTGGGAATAATACGGAATGGATAGAAGCACAGTATAAAATGGGTTAAGCTCCTTCAAGTGGGGAATAATTATTTGTACCCCCAAATAAATTTTTTTTTTATATATTAGGCAGAGAAACAAAATAAAATAGAAAAATCAAGAGTTAGATATGTGAATTTCACTACTATAAAGTCAATAAAATAAAAAATAAATGCCATTAAGTATCAGCAAAAATCTTACAATACTTAATACCAGTGTTCCCAAGTAACAACTTGGTCAGGATAGAAATAAACTCATCTTAGAAAGAATACTTATGGAAGCATAGGATGTTACGTATTGGTCAAAGTAGTAGACAGAGAGACATTCATAATGTTAAATATTTCTATTATTTAAAAAAGAAAAGGAGAAAATACGAATAAGAGAGTTGAGCATGGATCTTCAGATCTTGGTTAGGAAGGAAAATAAAAGGAAGGAAATAATAAAGATGAAACAAGCAGTAAATATATTAAAATCAGGATAATGTAAACAAGGAGTTGGCTCATTCAAGACTCTAATAAAACAGACAAATCTCAGGCAAATTAAAGTTTGTTTTTTTTTTCTTCAAAAGCAAAAACCTATAAACAAGGAAAATTGGGAGAGGGAAACAGAATGTAAGAGCCACAGTAAAAAAAAAAATACTGAAAATTATAGAGAAAATGTTAAGCTAACATGAGCGATTAAAGCTAATAAATTTAAAAGTTTGCATCTAATTAATGATTTATTATTTTATTTATCAAGATTGAAAACTGTCAGCCACACTTAACAGTTACAAAAACTGAGACTCAGAAGAATTAAGTTCAAACGCTTATTGTAAGCATTAGAAACAGATTTTGAGCCCAGGTCTTGGACACTGTAGTTTTAGTGTTTTTCCTGCACAACATGGTCTGCCGTATTTGCATCTGTGTGATCTACCATGGGATGTCTCACAAAAAAAAGGACTTTAAAGTCCAAAAGTAAGTTCCCATCTTTTCCAGCACATCTTCTTTTCTACCTGCAGTCTCTATCTCATGGGAGAGCAAAAGTCTGAGCCCTGTTGCCCAGGGCAGGCACTTAGAAATCATTCAATACACAGTCCACCATTTCTCTCCACAACTGCTGGCAGCTACTTAAGCTTTGCTTCATTTCTGCACCTCCATTCCATTTCTGTAGCCTCCAACGCTCTTCATATTCTCTGTGGAATTCGACATGTGTTCCCTAAAACTTCTCCTTCCATTTAGACCTGCGCACCCATTTCTCTGCGCTGAAACCAGGTCTTAGTCTCTCTAAGCTGTGTGCACAAGTGCTTGAGACACCAATGTCGAGTACCAATATTTTGTTGACAATATACATCTCATTTGTTTGCACCCATATCTCCAGGCAGTCGGAAGCACTTGGATATTGATTCTGTCACCAGTACATTCATTTTATCCAAACCTGGCATCATTAGCAAACTTGATAAGCATGCTTCCTGTCATCGTGCAGATCTTGGATAAAAGTGATGAACCAGAAAACATTGCCAAGAAGAGCACTCAGAGCAATGACTTTACACGTCAACCTCTACCTTAATACCAGCACATTCATCAGCAACTGTTCAATCAGCCACAAATCCACTTGTCTGTCTTCTCATCTGGCCCACATGTATCCATCTTGTTCACAAGGTTTTCATGAGATACTTGAAAAGTGCTTGCAAAAATTCTAATTACACAATGTCTGTAACCTTTCCTTGAACCACAGCATAAGCAAAAAAGCACAGATTATGAATTTTAAAATCTGCATTTTAGGCCCAGGTTTCTCTAATTCTCTCCCTGGCAATGAATCACCTGAGAGTACAGGTTTCTGCTTATCTAGAAAGACCACCAGAACAGAAGCAAGGCCAGCGTAGGATGAGTTAAAATCAACCATCTTTACATTTAAATGGAGAGCATTTGGCACACATAGGTGGAATCATTTTATCTCCATATCTTTCCCACTTTGAGATGTTCATTCTAAACTTTCAGTTGGAAGACAAATCTCTACAAATAAAAACAGACACCACAAAGTATTTATTTATGTCAAATGTCAAACGTAGTACATGTTCTTTCTTATAAGACCATCAATCACTGGAATCCATCCTGGGACCTCCAGAGGGCCAATTAATCCTTACACAGGATATGCAGCTCTCAAGATAATTGGACACTTGTCATATTCTTTCTGCAATTGCATTGCATTTTTTTTTTTGTCCTCTTTCATTTTCTGACTTTATTCTTGTTGGTACTGAAATACTACCATAGCAAATATAGTTCTGTTTAAGTAATGGAAACTACAACCTTAGGGGGAATCATAACTTGATGAAACAATGTAAGATGAGAGAACTAGCCAGAGAATTTAGAGGACTAGGAAAGTGCATAATTAAAAACCAAAAGGAATGAAATTTTGCCATTTGCAACAACATGGACAGACGTGGAGGGTATGTATTATGCTTAGTGAAATAAGTCAGACGGGGAAAGACAAATACTGTATGTTTTCACTTATATGTGGAACTTAAAAAAATAAAACAAGCCAACGAATATAAGAAAACAGAAACAGACTTACAGATACAGAGAACAAACTAGTGGTCACCAGTGGGGAGAAGGATGGGGGGAGGGGCGAGATAGGGGAAGGGGATTAAGAGGTACCGACTACTATGTCTAAAATAAATAAGACACAAGATGTAATGTACAGCACAGGGAACATAGCCAGTAATTGATAACTTTATATGGAGTGTAGTCTATAAAAATATCAAATCACTGTGTTGTCCACCTGACTAATATATTGTAAGTCAACTATACTTTAAAAAAAAAAAAAAAGGAACATCAACAAGTGGTCATACAGTCTAAAACTACACATAGGTCAGGTAGAGCACAATGTGAGGAGAGAAGACTGATCGGTTTAAGGAGAAAATTAAAACTAATAGTAAAAAGACACAAATGACCCTGTGTTTCATTTCCTACATTTGCCCATCAATAACATTATTTCTCCAGGAAAGGATGGACACAGAGAATTTATAGACATCAAACTCTCAAACATAGGGAGATCAAGGCAATACCAATGAAACTCTGTGGAGCCATGGTGTCTATGCTGGAAGGAAGTTCACAGGATCCCAGAGTTTGCAAGAGAAGTAACGACGAAGGAAAATATGTGGGACTGGGTTGTGAGTAAAGAGAGGCTGCATTCTAATCCTCTCTGGCTGCATGTCTTGTGGGGGAGATTAAGAAGATTCCAGATAAGTAATCCATATCCTACACAAGTTCAAACAAAATAGAAAACAAAGTTCAAATAAAATATATTTATGATATGTTATGTATATTAAATATTTAGCTTCCTAAACAATTATAAAATCAATAACTTCATATCTAATTCTAAACCTAAAATTAAAAAGAAAAGGAAATAAAATGCATTACCCATTGCTTTCCCAGCACCATTCATGTTAACAGCATGATTTTTTTTCTTTTAAAAGAGATAGTTTTCCACAGAAAGTAAATGACCTTTTGGAGCTCTGCCTCAAATTTGGCCACAATGTCCCAGATTGTAATCGGGATTGTAAAGTTTGGAGTTCTGTATCAAGTATTTTGGGAGCTGAATTTATTTTTCAATTATTTTAGATCTTTGTTCTGTGGAATTAGTACTAAACTCGTCTAATCTATCTTGCAACCTTAACTGTCACTTGCTTTCTACTAAAAGCTTTGAAATATGATCAGGAGATTTTATCTCATAAAGGATTTGCATTGTTTAGCAAATGTGATACTGTCAGAGTACAACAAAGCAATTGTAATATTAAACTGTTCATCAGTTTCAGTCCCACTTATCATTCTGATCATGTTATGAATTTCTCCTTGCAAAAAGCTGCCTTAAAACTCTGGCCCAATTACAGAATGCTGCTTCTTGACCTTGACATTTTTCAGTCTTTATCCCTAATTGCCACCCAGTGCTTTCAGAAGACACTTGTCCACTGAATCAGACTCTGACATTTGAAATGTTTATAAAGTAAATAATTTAGTGTCACAGCTATATGTTTTGTTTAGGTGGTTGCTTTTTACACACTCTAATCTGGCATCATTTTCCTGCACAAGGCTGATTAGGACATTTCCTTTAAAATGTACATCAACA
Organism: Eschrichtius robustus; assembly: GCF_028021215.1. Lineage (NCBI taxonomy): Eukaryota > Metazoa > Chordata > Mammalia > Artiodactyla > Eschrichtiidae > Eschrichtius > Eschrichtius robustus. Next base: position 65,703,273 of record NC_090841.1, on the reverse strand, counting down.
ATGAACTATAAATATAATTAAAACCAGACTGTAGCGGGGTATAACCATGTCTCATTTCTATAGCACTGCCTAGCAGCTTATAATTTTAAACGTGCTCTACCCCTGTTAATATTAGCTGTTGAACACAAGTGTTCAAAGACTTAGGTCAATTGTAATTTGAAGGGGACAGTGAAGGTCCCAAATAGAGGGTGACAGCATGATCAGTTCCTCTCCTTTAGGTCTTTAATTCAAATTCAGTGAGGTCTTCTCTTCTGCCCCATATATTGCTAACCCCCTCTCCCAAAATTCCTTATGTCCTTCCTCATTTTATTTTTATCCAAGATAGTTCTCACCATCTACCAAACTGCTAACCTATGTGGTTTACTCTCTGACTTCGTTCCCCACAACCCCTGTCTGATGGTAAACTCCATGCAGACAGGAATTTCCTGAGGGCTTCAATGCCTGCTATGCTCCTAGAACCGGGAAGGGTGCCTGGCACGTAGTAGACACTCAATATGTATTTGAATTGTGAGTTTTTTTGGAGGAGAGACTAAAATAAGAGCAGGGTTTAATGAACCAGGAAATTCTTACAACAGTGACTCTGAAGGTGGAAGATGGGAAGGAAGTGAGCGTAGTCCTATTATTAGGATTATCAGACTCCCTAGAGCCCACAGTTGCTTTCCCTTCTTTCAAACGGTCCAGTCCATAACCTGGAATTCTGATAAGACTCCTCCTGACAGGTGCTTTATCTTCACTTCTCTCTCTCTTATCCATACCCACTCCTTTATCTTTGAGAATCATTTCTATGATGGGAAGTGTTGATGATAATAATGTTAACCATGAGGACCGCACTCAGGATGAAAAAATGCTGACAACCTCTCTGGCTCTGTCTCAAAGTCGTTTCTAAGTAAATTTGGGGTGTGGTTATCATACGGATTTCAATTTCATTGTAAAGGTAATATGAGAAGCTGTATGGAAACCCATGTAAGGGGGAAAAAAAACCCATCATGCGATGACCCAAATCATCCTTTTCTGGTCACCACGCATATAGAAAACTTAGATGATCAGTCCACAAAGCCAGACCAAATACCACTATTCTGAGAATAACTTCTTTCTACGGTGAATCAAGGATATGCAGTTCATTAGTGGTAGCTTGAGAAACCAAGTGATGATGATAATGATGACGACGACGATGATAAGGAGGCACGTAGTCATTCAGACGTTCCATCAGGTATGAATATTTATGCAAAGACCACTCTTTGGCAGGCTTTGAGCCATATTACATGAACCACTAGTATGTTCTTTAATTTAGATTGCATTGTGTTGAAATTTGCAAAGGATAAAAATAGGAAATGAACTGATATCACAGCAAGTTGTTTGTCAGGGTGGGAAAGAGGACAATAGTCTGCCACACGTTGTACACACCTTCAGTTCGAAGATATGGGAGGTTGGAGGGACATGACTTCAATGTTCAGGGGCATGAGTTTTTGGTGTTGCTTCAATTCAAACGTTGTATAATTCTAGGTGTTTTGTTTTCAGGGCACTTAGGTTTGAGGATAAAGGAAAAGTTGATCTCAGAAAAAGCTTCAGAACTGTTAGCCTCATCAAATGCACTGAGAAGACATTAAAAAATAAGTATAATGCTTTGTCAGAGCTGTTTTCTAGAGAGTACATAGTCCTGCATTTTCACAAAATAGAACCATTAAAAAAATACATTCGTTCACTTAATTTTTCCATAAATAGTGCCTTTGCTAATTTTAAAAAAAGAAACACTTTTCCCCCAGAAAATGTTATTCACTTTTGCCTTCTTTTATTAACAAGAGCTCCCCTGAATCCCTCAAGTCCTAGTGAAAGCAGGTAAACAGATGTAAACTGTATTTAATTAAATTGCATTGGCTAGAAATGAACAAGGAGTGCTCAACTTCGGCTTGTTTTCCTTTAACTGCTTTTATCAAGTTTTTCAACTATCTTCTAAAAAGGAGTGTGGTGCTGCTGTTGTTATTTAACCTCAGTATTTTTTGAGAATGGGAGCTATGCTTATGAAAACGTGGCACAGATGTAGGAAAAATTTCATGCACTTTCATCGAAGCTTTACTTAGATGAGTAATAAAGCTTCATATTTTAAAGGTCTTCTAAGGCCACCAAAAATCCATTAAGAGACAATAGAGGTCTTCTGGTTTGAAAGAAATCCATGTTGACCAGGATCCTAGTTCTACAAATAGTTTTTTGGTCAACTCATGTGGGCCAATCATAGTGCGATGACCATAGCAACAGAACCCTCTGAGGCACACATTCAAAGTAAACAGCAGAAAGAAAGAAAAGAGACAACTATGGTTTCAGGGAAGCACATAAGTCAAATTTATAAAGAATGCCTATGACGGCATCTTGGAAAATGGAGATGGGTATATCTAGCTCATTTCCTCATTCCCTTTATCTTTGCTTTCCCAGAAAACTATGCAAACTTCAATAGCAAATATTGTGCCTTTCTGGGTTTAACTAACAGAAGTAGACATTTCCCATACTACTGAGTTCCTTTAAAATATATCAGAGTAAACAAGAATCTTAAGGATGCCTTTCTGTGAATATCATGATTTCACAAATACATGCACTTTCCACCCAAGAAGTGAACTGAAAGACAAATTTAAACGTCTTGCCATAAACCAATCAGTATCCTCTATCCCCCTACGTAAATGATACTTTTTTCCTTCAACTGGTAAATGTATCAGATTCATCTGTAGTGCCAAATTATGGCATAAGATTATGTTTACTTTAAGCATCACACATTTTAGTTTAAAAAATTAACTCATATATTACATTCTCTTGATTGTACCTGATATATATCATTGTGGCTGAGAAACCTGTAGTTATTATGTAAAAATGCAGCTGGAAATGCCCCATTTCCCTCACCTCTATCAATTACCTGTTATTTAGGCTGTTTGCTAATCAATATCCTATTCATCATTCCCATTAAAGAGCAGTGGCATGCATTATCTTGAACTGAAAATTATGCTGTAGCACATTAAAAATAGATGTATTTATATGGCAACGAGACATAATAGCAATCCTATTACTCACAGTTCAAAGATGTCAGTACTGCTGTCACACATAGTTGGATTACAAATTGCTGCAAAAGTTTCCCACAGATTTAAAGTTTTGATATATAGCTATTCTGAAATTCCTCACATTTATCTTTAGTTTCAAGGGAGCTTTCAGCCTCCTAAGAGTCTGGTTATATTCATTTACATGTGACTGTTTGGGTCTCTGAGAGCCCTCGATAATGTGGCATGTGTCTTTTTTTAGCATAGAGGGATGATAAACTCTTCTAAATCCAAATTCAGTCTTGAAGCTGAGAATGCCAAGAGCTTGGCACTCTCTTTCCAGCTAAATCCATTTCAGGATGCAGGCTTTTCCTTTCAACACCCATTTTAAAGCGATGCTGGAGTTGCAGAGAAAGTACTGGCTGCCACCTCTGTAGGCAAAAAGAACAGACCCTGAGGCAAGCCATTTAACTTCCAGTAAAAGATTACCTACTTCTCAAAAGTTATTTGCCAAGGAATAGATGTAAATACCCAGTAGATGTAGAAATGGACCAGGTCCACCAGGAAGGCAGTACAGAATGTGTTCCAGCCCTTGGTATAGGCTGGAATATAGGGGTGCCTGAGGAATGTACCAGAGCAGCCCCAGTAATGATAGTGATTATTATTTTATTTCCAAAAATTGACCAAGCATTCAACTTGGAAAGAGAAGGGCAAAGTAGAAATCCGTCTAGCTTTTCAGGTGAATCAATTTCATGATCAAACTTCATAAAAGTTTGCCTCCTTCCCTCACCATTCTCTACGCATCCTTGGTCCTCGACCTCAGATGAGTCTTTGGAGTCCTGGATGCAGAAACCATGTATGCGTGGAATATTTCAGTGTTTTTCCTTGAATTATTACGACCAGCCCCTTACTTTTTTACTTTATAGTGGAAAATATAAAGCAGCAAATATTTTTATTAAAACATAAATCATTATCACCCACTAGCATTTCTTGCTAAAAGGAAAATTTACATACACATATGGACTAAGCATGGCTAACAGGAACAGACTATATACTAGTCTTAAATTTTAGGATAAAATTTAAGGTCTACCCATTAAATATATTAGGGGAAATATAATTTGAACTTTGAGCCAACGTAATTTAATGCTTTATTTATTTATTATACACCGTAATCTCGGGAAGATTTCAAATGGCTTGTAACCCATTATCAACCATTACTAATTATCAGTTTGCATGGTTTCTCTTTGTAAGCTTTGTTGCTCTTTGTTTTTTACAGGAGAAGAATAGAAAGGAAAACATTTGTGATATTAATAATCAGGTAATTGGTTATTTATTAAAATGTTAATCATACCAGAACTAATTTTCATGTGCCTGTTTTGGGATGTATCAATTGGCTTATTATTTTTAGGTTTACCATGCCACCATGCACAATTTGTTGATTTTAAATAGACATAATCTATATTTGAAATTATTCAAATAAGTTATTAAAAACATATAAACCTAAATTCTGCTTTGATTAAAAAAAAGGAATGAAAATATTATCCTCAAAGGAAATATTTCTTAATTTTAAGTGCCCTAGTGATGAAGCAAGGGGTGAAATTTCAATTTCTCAAAAGGGTAGATGACTGTTAAATGTTATTCACTCATACAAACAGAATAGATCCACCATTCATAACGCTCAGGTTCTACCAAGTCTTCTGCTTCTGCAGTTTTAGTTTAAATGATTTGCTAACTTCATTGTGAAACAATAACTCTGTAATTGTTCCCACGTGTGAGATTCTGTGAACATGTTTTAATTATCAACAAAGTAGTGCAAATTCAAAGCGACTTTAATGACTCCAAATTTGAGTTCTGAAGAGCTCTTTAAGGCTCATTCATGTTTAATATAGTTTGTGGCTTATTTGTGGGATTCCAAGCATTCAGGATACTTTTTATTTTCTGCTAAAACAACAACATTTTCATTTTCCAACTTGGCTTTTCTTGGGGCCTGAAAATGCAGAATTCGAATCCTCCACTTCTATAGAAGCCAAGGGACAAGAGGTCTGAATTTAACAACAAATACTTAATCTGGCTAAATATTAATGCTGGGTAGGGGCCATTAAACCTTGTGGATGTTGATGTCTTCATATTGCAGACGTGAATAAATGGATTTTGATTAACTATCAAAATCCACTAAGAAGGGGAGCCAAGACAAACGTCCCTCATCATTTCATCAATTCCTAGGGATAATGGACATGTCTCTTCAATAACTGTTTGTTCCATCTTCTCCATCTCACTTACCACCAATGCCACACAATGGATTTTCTACTTCAGGCCATCATCATGGGTGTGTTGCTGCCATTGTTTCCTCTTTGTTCTATTGTTCTGCACATACTCTCAGCAGAAATACTCCTGATTAGTAGAATCACTGAATTTAATGGCACTGTGAGAGATCCTACCAACCTCTCCACCATTTCAAACAACTCTTCAAGGATAAGTAAGATATTTTCCCTCTCAGAAGTTTCTTTCTATAGAAATCCTATGGGTAATGGGGTGATACATCAAATTCCTTCAACGTACTATGCCCAAACACACCATATGGACGACATTATTTCACACTTGGCTTAAGCATCTATTGTCCTTCAGCTGTTGCTACACGTCTGTAGGTCTCACTTACAAGTGGAGAAAAGCAGAGGGAGAATGGATAAGATACAGCAGAGAGGAAGTAAGAGAAGAGGAATTAGGAAGCCAGGCTAAGAAGCTAAGAGAGCCCTTTCCTATTTAGCTGACATACTTGTGGTTCACAGTTCTTAAACACACTAGTGGTTCTACACACAAGTGGCCTGACCTTCACCCCTCCAGCTAGTCTCCCTTCTCCCCAAGTCTGATTTCTTAAATGCTATAAATGGCTCAAGACCTTTTGAATACCCTGTGAAAGCAACTATAATATATAGAAATTGGAGATAAGAAATTACACTAAAAATACCTTCTACTCTCAAGTAAATTTAATAATCTACTTGTGTCAGAATGGATTTCTGTGTTTTTCTTCTATACACTGTATCTCTTAAAGTGTACTTTGATGATACTATTTAGAAAAATGATGTGTAGCATACTGATAAATGGTCAGTATCTTATCAGTCTTATCAATGGGAAAATTCTAATGTTTTCAATAAGCAGCCCTTTCAAATGTCCAGTGGTACCAAGACAAAAGAGGCTTTCCTAGTACAGAGTACCATTTTTTCTCAAGATGATCTTGTGAACGGTAGTTCTGTTCTTCTTCAGTGGGGATTTTTCAATCTGTAACACATTGCCATGAATCATATATAAAAGCTGGATAGTTTGTACCCTGCAATTTTGCCTTGAATAATAATTTGGGGCATGCTCAATGTATAATTAAACAAATAATATTACTTATCAATGTTTCCCTGGAAAACCACGATGTGCTCTTTATGATCAGAAATTCTTTCACATATTGGGAGATTCACAGAAGGATTAGTGCAAAAAGAGGATTTCTTTCCATTAGCAAAGCTAACATCACTAAAAAGGTGCAGTCCTGAAATTTTCAAGTGGCATAGTTGAAGGGATGTAGCTTAATAGATCTCTTACAGTAGCCATGTAGAAGAAAAGTTATAGTCTTGCCCTGTCCAATATAGTAACCACTAGCCATGAATCATGACATGGCTGGACAAAATTGAGATGATCCATAAGTATAAAACACACACTGGATTTCAAAGACTTTAGTACCTACAAAAGGATGCAAGAGATCTCATTAATATTTTTGTATATTGAGTACATGTTGAAATGATATTATTTTAGATATATCAGGTGAAATGAAAGTATTATTAAATGTGATTTCTCCTGTTTCTTTTTACTTTTTTATAATGTAGTTATATGAAAATTTAAAATTATACGTATGACTTGCATCGTATTTACATTGGATGGCACTGCTGTATAGAAAGACGGAATTCAACTGATACGTCTGAGACTGACAAATATACCAGAGAGAGAAATTTCTGAAGATCCATTTATTGAATTTGTTTCAGAAACTCCACTTATACCCTTAATAGTTATCGTTTTACAAGAAAATATGTATAGTAAACTCTGCTGCTTGCTAAAGCCAATAACTGGTTAGATTGCTCCAACACTGGGGAACCTAATGACAAAACTCCATGACTGCTGGCAATAACGCACAACAATCTTTTTAATCATATCTCAATTAGCTTTAGAAGTTTCTCATTTCAGGGATCCCAGGGGTCTCATTGCTTGTCTTTTCCACTTGAGATAAACAAAATCATCTGTCTTATATTCATCTCCAGTGTTCGTTTTTTGTTGTGGTGGTGGTCTTAATAAGCTGCAGTGGCTGATAGTGCTTTCAGCTGCAAACACCCCTGCTGTCAACCTCTCTTTACCCTCCCAGTGCACAGCTGCAATCACTCTGGTACTGGGGCCGTGAGCAGCCCTCCCCCCTCCCCCCGCAGAAACGTATAGGGACACCTAGGCGTCACTTTGGGAAATCATGGTACAAGAAAGGTACAATTTTTACCTGTTTTCCTTAGAGTAAGAAGCTGGATATGCAGCATCTGGGTATGGAGGGGAACTGTTTAGAGGCTGATTATTATTATTATTATTATTATTATTATTAGCTTTATTTAGAATGAATTAAGGTATAGTCACAAGTCATTTATTCCTTTTTCCATTTATTCGTTCACCAACCATATATCATCTATTAGGTGAAAGGTGCTAGGGATACAGAGACAAAAAATACGTTATCTTTGCCTTCAATGATCTCACACTCCAAGTCACCTTCATTATTATGTATACGTAAAGTCCATTTTTTTCTCAAATACTTAGATTTTTAGAATTAATCTTCAAGGTTGATAAGGAGAGGCAGACTTGTTTTAAAAGCATCTGAATGACCTAATATAGCTCTTTCTTTACTTTATGTCTCGGCCTCCTTTATGTGAATATACCATATTCATTACAATTCATTATCGATATCTATATCATTATCTATATCTATAGATGTAATTCATATCTATATCTATAATCCATATTCATAGCCATACCTATATCTATAATTGATACCCATACCTGTATCTATATCTACTCCATACCTAAAGTATGTACCACATATGCAGGACTGAAGAAAGTAATACTGCAATAATTCTTGTCCTTGGTATAGTCCATAAAGTTGATATAGTGAGTCGTCTTAGGATAGATGCCTAACCTGTAAAGTCCTGTAAATAGAACCCAAATACTCTGCTGGGTCTGTGAATGAGATAGGGTCCCTGAGTTAATTCCCAGTAGTAAAAGAATGCTTCATGACAACCAGCTTTACATCCAGAAACTAGGGACTCCATTCAGGACTAAGGATTGATCAGGTTTCCTCCAGACTCTTCTCATATACACCACTGCTGTGATGAGCAGCATACCTGACAATATTGCAAAAACTCTCAAGAGTTTCATGAGGTAGTATGGCTGCCTCATTCCTGTTCAGCATAAGAATTTGGACCCAGAAACTGTCATAAAGCTAACTTACACTTCCACTGGTCCTGGCACTGAAACTGATTATAGAGAAAATGGCCTCATTTTCTCCCCAGTAATGTCACGCAGAGAATGAACATCACTGCAATCTTCAGCAAACCTCCCCTTCCTTGACACCCATGCCCCACCATGACACAGCTCTGTGGACTCCAGAGTAACAGCAGAATTTAACTGGGTTTGCCTCTTTAGCTTTCCTTTTGTCCTGACCTTTCAAGAAGGAATGTTGTCAACAGATTGTAAGAGGCCCCTCCAGTTTTAACACAAATTACACATTCCAGCAAGGGGTGAGGTCTTATTTTATTTCTTCTAAGGGCCACCTGGATCTACTAAGTCACTCCCAGGTCATCAACTTTTTGCCTAGAGAAAGGCCTCAGTGAAAGATTTTCAAGTTCTGAGGGTAATGTTTGAAGGCTGCCAAAATAAGAAAAGGTTTACGCCTTTCCAGCATCTCCAGGTTTACTCATTTCTCTTGTTGACTGTTCAGCCTAAAAACCTACTGCATAATATAATTAACTCAGTGGGCTCTACCAACTAATGAAAACCTTAGATACTCAGGGAGCTTTCTGAAGCACATGTCAACCAGAGGAGCCATCAAATGTTTTGTTAAATAGGATCTCATGCGGTCTAGGCCAATTAGTTACAACAAATGGCACGGAGCAGGGGCTAGGCTCTGGGTGATGACAGTGCCGGGTAACATCTCTGCTGGGAAAGCACAAGGATTAGCAAAAATCCATTCAGGATCAAATACACAATGAAATGGCACCAAGGACATTTGAATAGTTTTGAAATTTTATGTTGAAACTGGAAAAGCAAGTGAGATTTAGAGTGTGATTTACTAAAGTTAAGACTGTTGTTTTTCCATCTAGGTCAATTCATAAGGCAGCTGGAACATTCCCTAATATATCCACCTGTCTTGTTCATCCTAAGAGTGCTGTCACTTGCACTTACAGAGCACCTGGTATAAGAGTTTTGGGAGGAAAACCAAAGGCAGAAATGTGAGCTCTGCTTTTAAGATGGTAAGGGAAACCATGAAGCAACTTAACGATTAGGTAAATATGTTATTAATGCATATCTTACACACAGAAAAGATCACATCCGTGTACGGGATGCAAGAAATAGAACATTACTAGTACCATAAAAGCTCCCTTCCCAATCATCAAGCCCCTGACTTATAACAGAGCTTAGTTTTTAACTTATGTGAATGAACTCATACAGAATGGGCTCTTCACTGTGGTTCCTATGTTCACCATTATGTTTATGAAATTTATCTGTTTTATCCCATGTAGCAATTATTGCAAGGTATCAATTGAATAAATACACCACAATTCACTTTGGGTTGTTCCAAACTGGGCTCTCTGAATAGTGCTGTCATGAAATTTCATGTGCACATCTTTTAGGGCATATATGTACACCTTTATGTTCGGTATTTATTTAGAAATGAAGTTGTTGAGTCATAAGACATGTTTGTGTTGTTTTATTTTTTTCTCACATTTTGTTTGAAAGACTCTTTAAATTCTATAGTGCCTTACAATTTTCAGACGTTTCACATACATGATTTCATATAATTCCATAATAACCCCTTTTAACCCTCTACCCCTATATTGCCCCTACCTCCTTCCCTCTTCCCACTGGTAACCACTACTTTGTTCTTTATTATCTGTGAGTCTGCTTCTTTTTTGTTTTATTCACTAGTTTGTTGTATTTTTTACATTCCATAGATAAGTGATTTCATACAGTATTTGACGTTCTCTGTCTGACTTATTTCACTTAGTGTAATGCCCTCCAAGTCCACTGATGTTGATACAAATGGCAAAATTTCATTCTTTTTTATGGCTGAGTAGTATTCCACATTCTCTCTCTCTCTCTCTCTCTCAGGTATATACCCAGGAGTGAAACTCCTGGGTCATAAGGTAGTTCTATTTTTAGTTTTTTGAGAAACCTCCATACTGTTTTCCACAGTGGCTGCACCAATTTACATTCCCACCCACAGTGTATGAGAGTTCTCTTTTCTCCACATCCTCATCAACCTTTGTTATTTGTGTTCTTTTTGATGACAACCATTTTGACAGGTGTGAGGTGATATCTCACTGTGGTTTTGATATGCATTTCTGTGATGATTAGCAATGTTGAGAATCTTTTCATGTGCCTGTTAGCCATCTGTATTTCCTCTTTGGAAAAATGTCTATTCAGTTATTCTGCCCATTTATTAATCGGGTTGTTTGTTTTTTGGATGTTGAGTTGTTTATGTATGTTGGATATTAATCCCTTATTGGTCAAATCATTTGCAAATATGTTCTCCCATTCAGCAAGTTATCTTTTCACTTTGGTAGATCCTGTCCAACCGTTTTCCTAATGGCTGTAGCCATTTATTCTTTGCTATAAACTGAGAATTCCAGTTGCTTCTCACCCACGTCAACTCTTGGTATTATCTGTCTTTCTCATTTTAGCCTTCTAATGAGTGTACAGTAGTACCTTCACTGTGGATTTCATTGACATCTCTCTGATGACTAATGAATTTGTGTAGCTTTTGATGATTTCATTGGTGTTTGAATATTTGAGCCATGGTATTTTATAAAGCTATATGTCAATATTGAGTTGCCAGTACTATGAATCTTCTCTAGGCTGAACAAATATAGATTGTCAGCTGTTCCTCTGAAAGTGTGCTCTGATAGTCCTCTCCTGGACTGGTCCAGAGTCTCAATGTCCTTGTAGAGCACAGTCCTCAGAATTTTCCTCTGGGTGTACGTTAAACAGCACAGAGTGGAAGGGGACAGAAAGCTCTAAGACATTTAAAACTCTGCTTCTTCTAATGTTTAATACAGCAAGTAAGATGCAAGCAATTCCACATCATTTCCTTACTTTGGCTTAATCATGCCTTTAGGGAATTATTCTTTCTCCTCTATTAATAATTCATACTTAAAATCTCTACTAATACTAAACAAACTGTACTCATCTATTTATACATTCATTCAGCAAACATTAATTGTGCACTAATTATGATTCAAGGAAGGCAAAGTCCATGCCTTACCAGAGCTTATGTTCTAGCAGTATAACACGGAATAAATAAATACACAAAATAAGATAATTTGAAATGATGAAGGACTCTGAAGAAAGTAAATCTGTAAAAGGTATAAAGAGTAAGTGGAACAGGGACAGCGTGAGCAATATTCTTCACAGGTTGGTCAGGGAAGCCTCTCTGCAGAAATGAACTTGAACTAAAACCTAACTGATTAAAAATGAAACCAAAAACCTACCAGCCCAGTGCTGATAGGAGTGAGGGGAGTTTTAGGGAAGGGAGATAGCCCAGTGCTGGAAGTTACAGCAAGAGGACCAGAGTAGTTAGAGCTTGTTAGGGAAAGACGGAGGAGGGTGCCTGTTTGGGGATGTGCAGAAGCAAGTCAAGAGAGGTAAAGCTTTGCAAGAAGTTCAGATTTTATCCCACCTATAATAGGAAGACAAAGGAGGGCCTCAGCCACAGAGTGACAGGTTCTGATAGCTTTGAAACCGGGGTTGGCAAACCTTACTCAATGGACCTACCCTCAGTTTGTGTAAATAAAATTTATTGGAACACAGCCGTGCAAATTCCTTGACCTATTGTCAATGGCTGGTTTCGTGCTTTTTTTCTTACCACAATACCACAGTTGAGTAGTTGTGACAAAGATAATGTGACCCAAAAGCCTGAAATATTTTTTATCTGACCCTTTAAGAAAAAGTTGGCTGAACCCTGTAAAGATCACTGTAGCAGCTCTAGGAAGCATGGACTATTGGGGGGGCGGGGGCGGGGCAAGAGGAGAAGCTGGACCACTCGGAAGATTACTTAGAGGTCCAGGCAGCAGATGATGATGCCTAGATTAGGGCAAATGGGGGTGATGAAAGGTGAGTGGATTCTGGAAAGAGTGTGTCATAAGACCTGCGGAAGAAGAATTAGAGAGAGTGGAAAAAAGCAATATTCTGCAAACAGTGGTTAGTTGATGCTCTTTTACAATTCTTGGAGTCCATATTTGAAAGATCTCATCTTTATATCGTAAAAGCAGTATAATTTAGTGGAAAATATTATTACAATTATTTTCAAAGCCACACTTCCCTGTTTATAGTAATTGACTCAGGTGTTCTGCAAAATGAAACAACATGCCGGCAGGTAAAAGGCTCGCGGTCCTTTTTTTAGTGTTACTGTGTCAGCAAATGTTTGTTCCCTAAAACCTTGCCCCCAATATTCAGTCAAACATAAAGCAATGAATAAAAGGAGTGTTATCTAAATAAAAACATCAACATATAAGCTCCAATTTCATTTCGTGAACAAGACTTTTCTCTCATCAACGTTAGTCTGAAAGAAAAGATCATTCCAGAGACAAAGTCCATTTGGGGATCCCTCACAGTAAGAACGTTAATGAGGAAGCATCAGACCTAAGCGTCTTCAGATGGAAGAGATTAAATTCTGGTCCTAAGCGGGTAGTTGTCCTCATACTGTAAGAGCGTGACTCCTGATAAATATCAATAGAAAGACGGAAGCCATTGTGTGGGGATCATAACAGGGAAGAAATGGCTTTTCCAAACACAGAAAGAATGCAGGCAGGAGGAAGGCCAGCCAACTGGCCTTCCTTGAAAAGCTGGGAGAATGGAGGCCACTGAACAGTTCCCAAGGAACTAAAGCAGGTTTAGACAAAAAGGAGGAGAGAGGAGATGTTACAGATTTGCAGATATGCAAGTATGTGACCTCAGAAGGTTGAAGGAATTTTCTCTGACATACCCTAAGGAAAGGAAAATAGGACTTCAGATGAGGTTTTCTAAACCTCTACTCTGTAATATGTGGGCAAGGTCAACATGTTCCAACATTGTTTGGGTGAACTTTTCCCCATCTGGTTCGGGTTACAGGGGTTATTGGCCAAGGAGTTTCAAACAAGGTGGAAACTAGAAGCCAATTTTATGGTTGTGAGCTAAAGCTGACAAAGAGCTGTTTCAAACAGTCTGGTAGGTATGCGGGAGTACCTCTTAAAGGTCTGACATGAATGCACAGACATAAATATGTCACTGTATTCCACACAGGAATCAGAGGGTTCAAATAGAACCACCAAGAAGAAAAATAAATAGCCTCTACAAATGGGCATTTGTTTGTTAGGAAAAAGAAAAACATATACATATATGTAAATAAATATGTATATATAAATATACATATAAATATGTATATATAAATATACATATACATATGTATATATAAATATACATATACATATGTATATATAAATATACATATACATATGTATATATAAATATACATATACATATGTATATATAAATATACATATACATATATATATACATATATATATAGATATATATACACACACACACACACACACACATATATATATATATTAAAGGAAAAGGTCTTGATTTTGCTTCTAAGTTCATCTATTTTTGTCCACGAAGTGAAGGGTAGCCTGGAATTTCTAAATCTAAATACGGTAAACTTTAGTCAGGCACTTAAATTTTCAGTGGGACAAAATGAGAGCATTCTAATTAATGCAGGCTGAGTTTTAAATTCGGTTATGTTTTCTACTGGCCAAAAATGTGCTGATTTGCTTGATTACCTAAACAGATGAAATGGAGTGTTGTTTTCTTTTTGAAAGTAATCTCACTACTAATCAAGTTATTGACCAGTACATCAATGGAAAACACTGATTTAAAAAAAAAAAAAAATTGTATTTTACTGATGTCTGATTTTAAAAAGAAATAATTGATTAAACACATCTTGGATGCTTTGTTAACAAATTACTAAGGACAGGGGAGAAACATAAAGTGCAGTGATTTGATGACTCTGATAATAATCACTGAAAATGTGTAAAGTACAGGGTTGTGGTACACTAGAAGTCACATCAAGATGAAGTGAGCAGATCCTCACCAGGCATGGAGGCCTTCTGTATGTTTTCATTTCTCTAGACTGAAATTTTTCATTCCCTTCATTTCAAACTCTATAACTAGACATAGCAGGTTAGAAAGGATCTGAGTAGCATTCCTGTGGCTCTTTGGTGATCATTTCCCCTCCAATTCTACTCTAAGGAGCAAGTAGTAGTCTGTAAGCAAAGGGAATTTCATAGTAAGCAGCTGGCTTATCATCTTGGCCTTTGATTGTCTAAGTCCTTACACTGGTCAAGTCAAAATCCACGAAGAGCATGCGATCACAGATTACTCATTGTCTCTCCGACACAGACACACGAAAACCTCCCATCCAAGAATACTAGTTGCACTTGAACTCACTGAATATTATTAGACTGTTTCTCAAAAATTTACCAAAATTTCAAATTCTGATTCTACTCTTCAAGGTAATTTCGTAATTTAGAGTCAATTAAAAATGACTAAATCAAGCTTCTTCAGGAAAAATGTTAAACAACACATGTTTGAGACTCAGCATTGAACTCTATAGGTTATACCATTAGTGAACAAATCTTGCCTTTGAGTGCACAAAAGTCATTTTCTGTTTTTAACATTAGGTTCCATGGAGACACAATTAGTCTTAATCTCTGTGGTACCTTATATCAGTGAGAGCTACAAGAGCAAACATTCTGGAGAAGGGGATAAAATCATTTTCATTTAAAAGGACATAATATCTTTAAGGGATGGATTTTCATCACATTGCTATGAAATCAAGATGAATTGCACATCAGTGAGTGATTGCACCTTTAAAGTGATACACCAGGGACACACAATGCTGTGTAAATAAATTCTAGTAAGTGATTCAAAAGTATAACAGAATGTACTAGGGAAAAGAGATACAGCAGAGTATTAGAAAAAAAGACGTTCAATCTTTATTTCTGAGATTATCTTTAAATCTGGTCATTAATCATTGGAAAACTATATACCAAATTAAAGTCAGGTGATAGAAATTGATGTCTTTGAGCTTATGGCAGAAATGTAATTTCTTCCCAATTGCACTGGGGATTTTATTTAGAAACTCTTCTTGAATACAAAGATACAAGGTGAAGAATTCATTGTTTTCTCTTCCCGCTAGAAAGTATGACATAAGTGACTGAATAGCTCAACCACATGATTTGACTATAACCGTTATCAACAGAATTGATTAACAAATAGCTGTCTTTAAGAGTGACAGCAAATTCAGAGGAACAAAATTATACACTTTAATTTTGTTTAAATGATGACTCAAAAAGAATATTAGAAACACCTTTCCCTCAAAAGTGATATATCTTCAAACTGAAAGTGTTTATCTGTGTCACAAATTAAAATCTGTTATAAGCAACTGCTGTTCCAACTTGGAAAAAATCCAGTTGGGGAATCTGCAGTCACTGTGGCCACTGCCATTGGTAAATACTTATCCAAATAAATAATTATTTATTTATAGTAGGAAGACATTCACCAAACAAGCCAAACACCTCCATACACCAGGAAAAATCTTCTCTTAATTTTTCATAAGGATGTCTTGTGCCTCCAAAGTACATGGTTTCACCCACAGAATTTAAACCCAAGTGTGGACCATTGAAACACCTCAGCATATCCCTTTCTTAACTTAGGGTGACCTGGGTTGCCAGGCAAGAGGAAGAGATCTTTATTATTAACACATAAGACTAGATTTCTAGGATTTTTATAGCTGAATACAAATTTCCCTTGTTAATTCTGTCTTTCCCATTCTCTCTAACCTCTCTATGAAAAAAGGTGGAATGTGCTTCGACAGAAAGCTGGAAAACGGCACCTTCATACAAAAAGCCTTTGGTTGACTGCTGGCAGTAAATGGCAACAGAAGCGGATGAGGAAGTGCATTAGTTACTTGTTGCTGCATAACAAACAACACCCAAATGCAGAGGCAATAACGAATTTATTATATCATCTTTTATGCAGGTCAGAAATCCCAGTGTGTCCTAGCTGAATTGCTGTTAGGGGAAAGACTTAAATGATTTAAAAAGTAAAGCACCCTTATTACCAATATTATTGCTACTGAGCTAAATTTTGCCAAATTTTATGTTATGAGTTGAATTGTGTCCTCCAAAAAATAAGTTGAAGTCTTAACCTCCAGTACCTGCGAATATAACTTTATTTTGGAAATGAGGTCTTTGCAGATATAATCAAGTTAACTAGAGGGGGGTGGGGTGCTAATTCAATATAACTAGTATCCTTATAAGAGAAAAAGAGACACAAAAACAGAGACACAGAGGAAGATGGCCATGTGATGACAAAGGCAGAGATTGGAGTGATGTGTCTACAAGACAAGGAATACGGCACCAATAGAATTGTGAGTAGATATGGAACAGATCCTTCCCTAGAGCCGTTAGAGGAAGCATGGCCCTACCAACGCCTTCATTTAGACTTCTAGCCTCCAGAACACTGAGAGAACAAGTTTCTGTTGTTTGAAGCAGCCCAGTTTGAAGTACTTAGCTACGGCAGCACTAGGAAATGAATACAATGTATATATTAGAATGCAAATATAATGATTTTTCTGGTCCTTCTTTTGCATTACTAATAAAAATCTTTGTACCAGCTTTATAGTAAGTGCTCAATAGTGGGTAATGAAACTGAATTTATTAAAATGAGAAAGAGGACGTGGGCACCAGTAAGACTTGAACTAAGGGATAATATGTATCAGTTTTTTTCCTTTAAATGAAAGACAAAACTTAAGTACTTAAAAATCAAGGAAAATGTGGAGTTATTTGCCATATTACACTTGTTTGGATCTGAGACTGGTTTTGGTAATAATTCCTCAATAATTATTTAGTTGCCTAATAGTGGTGTGTGGAATATAATATTGTATACAGAGTCTGATTATAAATATATATAAGTGCTCAAAAATAATTAGCAAAATGTTAAAAGTGGTTATACTTTTTTATTATTTCTACTAGGGAATTTATTGTTTTATTTCTATTTATTTATTTATTTCTATTTATTTTATTATTTCTACTAGGGAAATAATAAAATAGTTGGTATTTATTAAAGTATTTACCATTTAAAAGTAGATAATTTAAAGTCATTTATCTGTTGTATATGTTACAAATTCCAAGACATTGAATAATGAACAAAGGCTTGGTAAATGATCTTAAAAATTAAAGAATTTAAAACTTTATTTACAATCTATTAAAATGAATGCATAGCCTTATATTTGTTATTTCTCTTCTTCACCCTCTCCATGGGTATTTTTGACCCACAGTTAAAAAAAATTTTAAGTAAGTAGCAAATGATCAGCTTGCCATTTGAATGTAATGATTAAAATTATTGTACCCAAACGAACACATACTTACTATATATACTAATAAGTTACTTAAAGCTGATTATCTCTGGATACAACGAGACTGAAAGACTGAGGAATGATTTAACAGCCAAAATAGCAGTAAATAAAGACTACATTTAATAATATTTTTGCTCTTAGAAAAGTAAACAGGTGTGTTTTCTTGCAACAGAGCTGCCTTAGTAAACACATGGGTAGAATTTCATCGGAATACTTCCAGCTGTGTGAAGACCATCTGTTCATCCTTTTTAATTTTAATTAGTGCTAGAGACTTCCTTTATTTCATTAATCTCATCTGCAAATTCTGGTTTGCATTTTGCCCTCTTTATGGATAAAGAAGATGCAGGTCTGAACAAACTAGAAATTCTAACAATTCATTCCTTCTCTAGTTTTACTTTAATCAGCGATTCTAAAAGTAAATAAAGTTGTTTTTAATAATAATAGCAGTTTTCCATAAACTGCCCTAAAGCAGCATCATAATATAAAAGCTATTCCAAGAATTATTTAGCATATGTTTAACAGATAATGAGATTTTTAACCACAGATATTCATTCTGCCAAGGATCTTTTCCTCCTTTTTAAAAACTCAATGGTAAGGATTACCCACTGTGAAATTATTTCCATAGTATTCCAATTACATTCAAGGGCTTTCAGACATACTTTATTTCCACACTTACATATTTATTTATTTGGCAACTTATTTACACTCAAATCAGAAATAAAAATTAAAAACTTAGAATCTGTCTCAATAAACCAAGTAAAGTAAGCTTTCAGTGTGAATGTAAACTTGACCTTTTATTTAGTTTAACAATGGTACTTAGATTCAACCGTCCACATTAGTAAAGAGTTGCTTCCCCTGGCCTTACACCTTCACCTTTTACCTACACATATATTTATCTAAAACAGGGCTTCTCACACTTTATTGTGCATGTGGATCATCTGGGGATCTTATTGAATGCTGGTTCTGCATCAGTCAGACGGAGTGGGGCTTGAACTCCTGCATTTCTAATGCATTCCCAGGTGATGGTGACGCTGTTGTTCTGCAATAGAATCTTGAGTGGTGAGGCTATAGAGTGAGCACTGCTGATACAAAAAAATCATACGCTTCCCTAGTGGCACAGTGGTTGAGGGTCTGCCTGCCAATGCAGGGGACACGGGTTCGAGCCCTGGTCTGGGAGGATCCCACATGCCGCGGAGCGACTGGGCCCGTGAGCCACAACCACTGAGCCTGCACGTCTGGAGCCTGTGCTCCGCAACAAGAGAGGCTGCGATAGTGAAAGGCCCGCGCACCGCGATGAAGAGTGGCCCCCGCTCGCCACAACTAGAGAAAGCCCTCGCACAGAGACGAAGACCCAACACAGCCATAAATAAATAAATAAATAAAATTTAAAATCATAAACACCTGTAGTTCCATGAAGTTTACACCGAGTAGTATTAAGTTAAACAGCTCATTTTCTCTAAAAAAAAATGGCACTTCATGTCACCAAATATAAAACTGGCAGTTATTCTTAAATCAATTCCAGAAGCCCTCTCATTTCCTAATCATATAAAATCATATAAAATCACAGAATAAAAACTCTATTGAAAAGTGTATAAGAATTCTTCATTAAACACATACAGCAAAGTTGTTTAACTCTCATACTAAATGTTAAAGAAAGGAACAAAGACACACGGACATAATTTCTCTTCTATTTAAATGTATTTGTACCTATTAATCTCTCCCCTTTTTCGTTGCTGAACTTATTTGCATTTCCTGTCCGTATTCTTCATTAGTCTTGCAAGTAATTTGTCTATTTTATTGGCATTTTAAAAGAACCAGATCTTACTTTATTACCAAGTCTACTTCTGTTGTTTTCTGTTCATTTAGTTCTGCTTTTCTGTTTATCTCCTTTCTTCTATCTTATGTTTATCTTGAGTATTTTTGTCTTAGCTTCTACAGTTGACTACTTAGCTAACTTACTTCTATCTAGTCCCTAGTGTTTTCCGCAAATTGCATTTATTGCTAAATTTTAAAAATCTTAATACTGTATTCCATACTGTGGATAAAAAGTGTTCTTATATCTCCCTTTTTCAAATGTTACAGTTTCTGCTCTGAATTGCTCTTTAATCAAAAAGTCACTTAGATAAATGTCTTAAATTGCTAAGAGGTTTGTTTTAGATAGATACATACATAGGTAATAGATAGGTAGATAGTTACATACATATTTATTGACTAGTCTTTTAAAATGAATATGCAATTTAAATTAAGACCAAAGAATGCATTCTGTCTATTTCTACTTACAGGGAATTAAAGAAAAAGTTCTTTGTGGTTTAGTATACAAGCAATTTTTGTAAATGTCTTATTGTTATCTAAGATAAATATATTATGGGCAGTATTGTCCAAATATTTTAGGAAGCTTAAATGGAATTTATACTTTTTTCTTAGCAAATATAAATTGAGAAGGCATAATTGGAATAGAAAAACCAACCAGGACAAAATATATTTGAAATTCTGGACAAAAGACTACCCTGCTTGTAGGATGCTAAATAAATAATTTTTATAAGTTACTTTGATCAACCTTCAAGGAGCACATTTTCCTATATTATTCAAAGTGTTCACATAAGAAAAGATAGGCAAACCTGATAGGCAACACCATTATTAGATTAAATTAATATCACGTAAGAAACTAGGTACCCAAAGCCAAATGAAATATTGATATGCAAAGTTATATTAAAGGAATAATAGGAATGGTCAAGTGGAGTTACTCCAGGAATACAAAAATCATTCAATATAAATAACTTTATAAGTGATTTTCAGAACATTAGATGTTTTAAGCAGAAATAACATAATCATCTCAATAGATCTGTGAAAAAGGCATTTGATAAAACCCAACAATTACTGACAGAAATGCTTATTAAGCTGGGAATGCCAAGTAATTTATTCAACATGATAAAGAGTAGCTATCAGAACCCCAAAGAAATAACATAACAGTCGGAAAAACAAAACAAAACAAAACATTCCATTAAGAACCATGAATAGAAGATAAGAAAAGACACTATTACCTGTGTTATTCACCATTCTTCTAGAAGGTTCAGTCAATAAAATTAAAAAGGAATAGGAAATAAAGAGATTCAAATGTTAGAAAGGAAGATGTAATCCATCATTAACGGTAGATGATACAATTGTCTTCCTTGCATATGCAAGACAATGCACCAGGAGAATGTTAAAACAAAAAATTCTAGAGAGTTGTTGGATATACCAGAAAAGTATTTAAAATCGATAGCCTTCCAAATGTCAAACACTAATTATAAAATACTTTAGTAAAGTATATCTCAGAGAAGCAAAAAATGGAAAACATAGAAAAAAGTTAGTGAATAGTATGCAATCCTCATATGAATAAAATTAACTTGAGGTCCTAAATAACAAGGTAGGAAATCCAAGATACATGCTGTGTTCCTGGTTAAGAACACACAAAATTATTAAATGCCATTTCTCCTCATATTAATCTATAAATTCACTGTAATCCCAATCAAAATCCCTCAAGATTTCTCATGGTCCCTGACAAGTTTACTTTAACATATTATATGAAGAAATTTCCAAAAACAGCAAGATAATTTTGACAAAGAATGAGGGAGGAGATATATTCTTTCAGATTAAAACATAGTATAACATGTAAAATTATGGCCCCCAAATAGACACAGATTAATAATGAAGCTAGAAAACAAATTATATCAATTATGGGTATTTATGTATGAGAAAGTACTGTTGTACGGCAGATGTGAGAGAATGGAGTATAGTTTACCCTTCAACAACATGGGTTTGAACTGTGCGGGGTCCACTTATATGCAGGTTTTTTTTAGTAAACATACAGTCAGCTCTCTGATACATGGGTTCTGCATCTGCAGATTCAACCAACCACGAATCCCAAACTTAATACATGATCTGAGGTTGGTTGAATCCCCAGATGTGGAACTGTGTACAAGGAGGGCCAACTATGGGACTTACGCATCTGCAGATTTTGATATCTGTGGCAGGTCCTTGGACCAAGCCCCACTGATACCTCGGGATGACTGTATTCAGTAATTGTGAGTCATGTCTTTTCCTGTGCCAATCTCTCTGGAAAGCAGTGTCTGGAACACAAGCTAGCATGCAGGGATTTTACTTGGGAAGTGATGTCAGGGAGCCAGGGTGAGGGAGGAAGCATGCATGGGTAGAGAGGGAAAATCAGTAGGAGGTGTGTTCACAGTTAGTCAACACAGTGGGCAATTCAGGCTTGATCGTGCCATGACCCTCCGAGGAACTATGTGTAATATGCTTAAAATTGTCTGATCAAGGGACAGAAGAGGGGGGCATTTCTTCACCAATTCCCGTAGTAAGGGTTGCCCTTATTAAGGAATGTTAATTCCTTCACATTTCCAGTCTATGCATGGGTGAGTCTAGGGGAGATTTCCTGCCAGTGTCCCAAGGTGCTGTCAGCGACAGCCTGGGGTAGAAAATTAGAGAGGAACAGTACTGCCAAGGCAAGCTGTAACGGAGTCTGCCTTCCTCTGGTTGCTGGAATAAACGGAGGTTAGGAGATGAGGCAGAGTCCAAGAATGTCTAACAGAGGAAAACAGGAGATTCAGAGGTACAAAAAAAAATTACATGGGAAAACACATATATGTTTGGTTTCACCCTTACTGTAGTATCATTCTAGAGCTCTACAAGCACATTTGGGTAAACCGAGGGTTTAAATATTCCTTAAGAAGCCATAAACTGACCCAAGAAACTCAAGGTCAGCTCTGTCTTATACAAGACCTTGAAAACATTTAGTCAGAGTTTTAGTGCCATCTCTCCCTTCAGCTGCATCATCCTGTCACCTGCACTTATAGTACTTTACTCCTTATCTTTAGGATTATTACTTATAATTTCTTAGCCACCTTAATATAGCTGCATTTCATTTGTATGTAATGGATTCAAGCACACTATTGCTTTCAGGTAATTGCTTAATTTTAAGTAAAGAAAGAAAAAGTAAAAAGATAAACAAGTTATGAACAGAAATGCTTGTAGTTTTATAACAAGTAATTTAACTTTTAAAAAAAAATTTTATTGGAGTATAGTTGATTTACAATATTGTGTTAGTTTCAGGTGTACAGCAAAGTGAATCAATTATACATATACATATACCCATTCCTTTTTTTTTTAGATTCTTTTCCCATATAGGCCATTACAGAATATTGAGCAGAGTTCCCTGTGTTATACAGCAGGTTCTTATTAGTTATCTATTTTATATATAGTAGTATGTATATGTCAGTCCGAATCTCCCAATTTATCCCTCCCCCCAACTTGTCCCCTGGTAACCATAATTTTGTTTTCTACATCCGTGACTCTACTTCTGTTGTGTAAATAAGTTCATTTGTACCCTTTTCTTTTTAGATTCCACATATAAGCAATATCATTATGATATTTGTCTCTCTGTGTCTGACTTACTTCACTCAGTATGACAGTCTCTGGGTCCTTTAATATTGAAATGTATGTTTATATTGTTTACCTTAAAGTATATTTAATTTTAATTTATAACTTGCTGGCATTCAGGAATACTTGAGTTACCCATGATAAGCATGTTTGTAGAAATTTAGGAAAAAAAGTTACCTTAGGTTACAGAGGAGAGACTATTATGCAATAAAAATATAGTGGTTCAAACTCTTAAGAAAGTTCTACACTATAATAAACTCAGTTTCTTCATGTAGATCAAACATTTCCCTTGGGAAACGCTAAATATGGAATTCATTTACACAAGTCAAAAAATCTAAGGAATAACCTATATTTAAGAAAAAATGATAAAATAATTTAGAATGCAAACTTATTGAATCGCCAATTGATAGACTGTGATTCCTAATAGATAAGGGAGCTCCCTGTAGTAACATACATTTGTGTTTTTCCCTTCTACACACATCAGTACTGGTTTCCGTATAAATCACAGAGATCATATTCACCCTATTCACTAGAAAAAGGTGAGATATCTTTGAAAGCTTGGTTACTTGCAAATTTGGCAGGATAAATTTTCATAAAATATACAAACTAAATTTCCCAAGTCTATGTTCTGTACCATGATACTCTTCTATTCTTTTAAAGTTCTCCAGGGGTGTTATCTTTTAAAATATAGATATATGTGCGATTTTTAATAGTATCCCCTTCTGTGATTTCACTAAAAATTTTAGAAATACATTTACTTTTTTTTTTTTTTAAAGAAGGATATTTGTTTTACTTTTTCTTTTTTTGAAGGAATTCCTTTATTTTTATTTTTTATTTATTTACTTATTTATTTTTGGCTGCGTTGGGTCTTCGTTCCTGTGCGAGGGCTTTCTCTAGTTGCGGCGAGCGGGGGCCTCTCTTCATCGCGGTGCGCGGGCCTCTCACTATCGCAGCCTCTCTTGTTGCGGAGCACAGGCTCCAGACGCGCAGGCTCAGTAGGTGTGGCTCACGGGCCTAGTTGCTCCGCGGCATGTGGGATCTTCCCAGACCAGGGCTCGAACCCGTGTCCCCTGCATTGGCAGGCAGATTCTCAACCACTGCGCCACCAGGGAAGCCCAGAAATACATTTACTTTTATTCAAGAGTATTAAAATAACTTTCTTCTTTAAACATATCAATTTAATTCACAAAAAACATCCCTCTTCTTTATTTTCTTAAAATATTCTGTCCTTGAGCCTAAGTCTTTGCACTCAAAACGAAACTGAACACATTTATATTCACAAGCAAGGGGAAGCTATGTAAACCCTGAGTAACTGATGGATCTTATTTATGGAGACTTTCTGAGTGTGCTTTTGGTTATGCTTGTTCATAGTCCTGAACCGTTATTTTCAATATTTGCTATTAATAACTTGAAAATATGCTAGCGCTTCGCAATGGGAATCCGACTTTTAATCAGCTAAGTGTTAGTTGTATCTCTTCTTGGTTAAATAAGTAAAATGGCTCACATCCAAAGTAGGCCTGACACCAGACGGTACTTCAGTGACACTATTTACCTTTAACACTTCACTGTTGAATGAACCCAAAATCACCATTTGGAAATACACAGTGTATTTGTTCCAAGAAAGGCCAAACACCTAGAAACCTAAATTTGTTTCTGAATTTCCTGTTTTCTTTTTAGGACAAATTATGCTCAGCTGCACAAACAAAGTTATTGACAACAGAATTTCAGTAGAAAGAAGGAATGGTTTCAGAATTACAAAAACCTCTTGAGGGAGAAATACCTAAAAGCCAAGAAGAAGTCTATATTCAACGGTCATGGAGCTAAAGGATCGTCAATATAAAACTGTCATTTTCCAAGAATAATGATACCTAATTCTACTTTAAAATCAAGAAAATATGAAAGGTTATTACCAAGAGGGTGTTAACCAGATGTTCTCAATCTCTATACAGAAAGAATGTCCGTGAGTTAGAGATATAAGGCAGAGAGCAGCCACACACGGAAAGTTATTAAGTCTTGGAAAGGTTAAGAAGTGAGGATGTGAACAGTATTTTAAAGATTAATTAAATTTCATCTATCCAAGAAACTTGAGGTTGGAAGAAAGTCAGGCTAGATTGATTTTATATATATATATCTCTACCTTATAGCCTTCTTTCCTTCTTGTTTTATGGAGCTCTTAATTATATAGTAACAAGCTAAAAATAGCATTGGAAATGATTCTCCTGATTATAAAATAACTTTCCTACTCAATTTGTATACCTGACTTGAGTCTACTTTGTCATCTAACGGGCATGATATCCCCCAATACATTGTATAGAGTGATTTACTATGGAGTCAGAGAATTGGGAACTCAAACTGGCCTTTCCGCTTACAGTTGTGTGGCTAGGGTAAATGACTTATCCCTGAAGATGTATTCTGAGAAGCAGTAGCACAAATGTCAGTAATGATCCCAGCACGATGCCGGCAGGGATGAGTTTCCATCACTGGTTTACAAGTTGGATTCCCCAAATGGATTTGATTCCATGAGGGCAACAACATCTTTTACCTAAGTGTCGAGCCTAGTGGACTGACACACCAGCCACATGCGCTGAACTCATGTTAAATATCTGGCATCGTTACAAAGACGTTAGTAAAACTGCACACCGTGTAATATCTGCCCAAAATGCTTATGACAAATAGATTCTGAGAAAAGAAATTCACGTGCACCCAGTGCATTGGGCACGTATAAAGAGGAATCATTTAATGTCACTTAACAACAACAAAATCTTCAGTAAGTAAATATCAGAGGATAGCAGCAAAACCTTCAACTGTTGATAAAAAGTCCAAAGTTGTTGCTGCTAGAATTCCCTAAAGGGTAACACGAGAAAATTTAATAAACTAGGCACAATGTCATTTGAGACATTTGAAGTATTTGCTGTCTTTCCTGAGGGGTTGAAGGTAAGCAAATGTGATTCTCATCCAGCAGGTAATTGCCAGAAACAGGCTCTAAAACAGCCCAGGGATTAAAAAAAAATACGCTGGTATATTGAAATTTTAGAAGAAAATGAAAACAAAACAAAAAACTGGTGTGCTTATGCCTGTTTAGTGGTATGTGTTTAAAATAGGATATTTTATGTATACATACAGAAGCACTAACAAACATGTTACTGAATTAAGGGAAAACTTTAAAATAATTAAATAATGATTTAAAACTTGTCCATGAAATGAGCTTAGGGTAGTTTCACCCACACATTCAAAATGATTATAAGGCTTTCTGCTAAATGAGTGCTATAAGTGTTTGACGTTTGTTCTTCAACATGATTTATTAGTCATATTTCTGTCTAACATTAAGAAATGCTAATGTCAAAATTAACAAGAATTGGACTTTAGCCATATCATACACTGCTTCCAAAAAAACCTGCTTCCTCCTTTGTGTGCCAAATATGATTTCCTTTTGATGATTTAGTTACTGGCTACAGGCTTCTGATTGTCCTGCTAGAGTTATGCCAAAGGCTGCAAAAGAAGGGTTGCCAAAATGCATTGGAAGAGCCCAACTCCATATGGACCTCTCTACATTAGATCATCTAGAATAAAAAAGAATGCTATTTAATAAAACATAGTCCATAAATGTATTATTTTTTACATATTAAAGAAAGGAAGGACAAGAAATAAAAGGAAGGCACCTACTGTAAGATGCAAGATTTCCTTCCTTCATTAATGTAGGTTTTTCAACTTCGAGGCAAACGTTTATTAGGCACAGCAGTCCTCTCCTAGCTTAGGAACAGTGGGACTTAAAATCTAGAGGTTGTCCTGGCAGTGGACACGTGAGTCTACTTTATTTCTTGGGAGGTAGAAGCATTGATTTAGATTTGTCATTGCTGGAGATGTACAGGCACCAGCTGATTCTTCTTAAAACACAATCCACACTAAATGGGATCTACTGCTAAATCCCTAACACTCAGCAATGCATTTGAAAAGAAACATCATCAGCCAATTCTAACTATAAAAAATAATAGACGTTTATTTTTTAAAATTAAAAAACGCAGGTAAGCATAAAGAAGAAAATTAAAATTCTTTGTAAGCCTATCACCAAGAGACTAATGTCGAGAGGAAATAAAGAACAAAAGTGGAAGAAAAGTTTTTGTATAGCTAGCTCCTGGCTGCATCTTCAATGCTCTCCCTACCCCCTTACATACTTCACTAGAGAAGGCAATAAACCACCCCAAATGATACAATTCTGTCTCCCTTTTGTGTACTCTCAAGGAATGTTCTCAAGGAATGTCATTTACATTATATCCTGACAAGCTATGTTCCAACTAGTCTGTTACCACATTTGTCTCTCCCACGAGACTGTAAGCTCCTCAAGACCAAAAGCTTAAATATATGAAGCCTAATTATAATGACTGGCAAATACTACGTTCTCGATTGTTTCACTACTGAATGGATGAACAACTGAAAGGGTGCCACCTCCTCTGTTCTCTAAATGTGATAGTCAAGTGAAATAGTTTCTCCCATAAGCCTTTTTACTTCCAACAGGATACTTACAGATACTATAAAATCACAAACAGTTAATAAAAGCTATGGCCTTATCTAAACAAATTGGCTTCCCATGGGAGTGATTAACTGAACAAAAGGAGAATCTGTCATGATTTTTACCTAAATCTATTTTGTAACTAATTCAAAAATAAACATTTTATTAAAGTTACTAGCAAATAATTACTAATCACTAAATATCTGATGAACAGTTATATGAAAATTATACAAACACTTAGGTACAATTACAGTGGAGGTCTCCTATCTAATATGAATGGATATAAACTGGTTAAATAATGAAAAAGTTGGCTAACTCTGGCAAATTTTTTTAAAAGTATGAATATGAATTTCCTAATCTTTTTTATGCAGAAAGAGACATTAATAAATTAAAGTAGATGTCTAATCATTACATTTCTGAATAGTCTTTCTTTAGGACCTCCAACAATTATACACTGCCTACAATTTCCACTATCAATGCTTTAAGGTGAAACAGACACCTTAAACAGACACTTGCTAAAGACCCTTAAGAAGAAATTCATGTGCACAATCCTTTTACACTTACTGTCGAGCTTTTATAGCTATCTACCAGCACCAAATTCTACATATTTTGGAGGTGGGTGGTTGTTGGTTTTTTAATTTTAATTGTTTGCAATTAGACTTTATTTTGTCTTCCCAAAATATTCAGCTTAGTTATCATGGGAAAAACAGATTTCTTATGTATTCATATTTCATTTGTTTACATACCATTTAATTAAATCACATAATTACAAGAAAATTACAACTAGCATTCATTTGGGAATAAAAACAACTTACTCTTAGTAAGAATGTGAAGAACTGGTGGAACGCAGAGGCGTTCAGAAGAGTAGCCCAGTATCGGCAAGCATTCAGCATGCCACGGGACTGCAGACTGTGATTTGCAGAGGGAATTGGGAACGTCAATTATATGTAGATGGGTTGGTAGAGACCCTGCTGGAATTCTCATCCTTAATATGCATTGCTATCTGAATCACTGCTTAATTCAATCCTGGCTCATCTATCCAGCAAAATGCTCACAGCTTCCGTCTCTTCTCATGCTAGGTGCCTTGAATCTAGCCCACTGCTTCTCAAGTTTTCTGTGCTGAAAGATGAATTTCCCCCCCGATCTGTTACAAACCAATATTATATTTGTAAAATACAACAAAAATACAATGGGTAAAAAAAGACATAAAGCGCAAGGGCATTAAAAAGATTAGTTCAGCAGGCATAAAATTACTCTGTCAAACTGCTATAAAAGTTTCTAAACATTTCGGTTTCTGTTCTTATCTTCTCACAGACCTGGAACAGTTTGGGGAATAGCATGGGTTTGCAAACTACACTCTGAGTAGCATTTCTCTAGACCAAGACATTAACTATGCTGCATTCTATGTAATTACATTATACAGGCAACATGATCTAGAATACAATTGAAAAGTGGATATAGAAAGATAAATCTTTTCAAGGGAAAACTATTTTCTTTATCCCTGTTTGAGTATTTTCTTCTCTTTCATCCAGTTTAGAATTTCATGCATAAAAAAAATCGGATTTTGGGAACATGTGATTCTACACTATACTAAGATAATGATTTAATTTTTTTCAAAAAAGTATTAGCTATGAAAACTAATACTATTAAAATACAAGTGTATTAAAATATGTGTTTTTTTTTTAAAGGAAGGACAAAGCCAAAGCCTGAGAGAACATTAAAGATATTCTTGCTCTGGTCATTTAACATACTATTTTCATTAATTACAGTGTGATCTTCCTCAGCTAGCTTTTATTTTGTACTGTGGCTCAAAAAGAAGTTGAAAAAACCCTGTCTTTAGTTTTGGGTTTATTTTCCATAGCTGGTTCAAATGTACACATTCAAATAAATGTACACATATCAGAATCCTGAAAGAATCTAGATACTTCCATATGTGTGTCCGTTAAAAGGGGAAAATAGAAAGAACTGACTGTAACTTAATCAGATGGGCAC
This sequence comes from Eschrichtius robustus, assembly GCF_028021215.1. Lineage (NCBI taxonomy): Eukaryota > Metazoa > Chordata > Mammalia > Artiodactyla > Eschrichtiidae > Eschrichtius > Eschrichtius robustus. The sequence continues at coordinate 65,673,575 of NC_090841.1, read as the reverse complement.
CAGGGAGAATTTGTAACATGAAAAACAATAAATATGGATAATGTTGGGCTCAAGCTCAAACAAGCAAGGAATAACTTCTTTTTAAAAGCTATACCAAAAGCAGAAATTCCCTAAATAATGGGCTAATTAAGTATTCTGTTTGGTTGACCATTCATAGCTAGTTTAGTGTAATGTTTAAGCTGTGCTGTAACATCATTATAAAGCCAGCTCTCATGCCAAGATAAGACCTAAATACTTTTGTTCTGAATTAAATAAAATCCTATAATCATGGTTATAACAACATCTGTCTGACATTAAGCAGTTGGCTGCTAAAAATGGAGATTTTCTTTTCATCTGTTCCATAAAAATCATAGACCCAGGGATAAGTCTTCAAAATACCTGCCTCCCAACACACACACAAATTTCAAGTCATCAAGCAAATATTTCTAACGGTGCTGAAGCATTTCCCATTTTTTTTCCTTGCCATAAGTTTAATTATCTTTACTACCCCCTCACTTGCCATTAAAACAGGACAAAACAAAAGAAAATCTTTTGACTGAATTCATTCATGTTTCCAGAAAGTATTTCAATCATTACAGTATATAGCGTTTACTATAATAACCAATTCTCCTCTTTGGTTTTGTGTTTATTCATTGAAATGTTGTGTTTGTATGCAGAAATGTCCCTGGTGTGAGCATATTTTATAAGCTCTCCTTGTAAGTCAAATTCTCAAGGTCTTTAATCATTGCTTATTATTTGTGAACTTCTTAAAATACTCCCTTTTTGGTCTGTAATTTCTAACACTGGCATTTGTTTCTCTAATCAGTTTGAGCTAAAATTGTTTTCTATTTGATCTCTGTATAAACCCTTAACTTAAAGGTTCAATAAAAAATGAATACCATTATTTCACATGGTATAATTACTCAAATCTAGGTGAATGTGGTAATAAATACTTTATCCCACGTAGTCTTCACCTTCCATAGTCCCTTCGAAGCAAATGACCTGGTTAGTCATAGCGTAGCTACAAGTACCTGAAGTCCTGATGATACCCTCAGTTTGGGGAAATGCAGGTTTAAGGGTCAAGTACGTCATATCAATGTTCTTGAATTATTCATTGAACTCCAGGTTTCAAAGATGATGATAAACTGGTAATACACAAGCAAAAGTGCTGAGATTACAAGGACAATGTAAGGCCAGCCCCCTGAGCTCTGAGCCTTCCCAAACAATACATCACCACCAAGGAATGTATTAATTCTATACGTCAAAAAGGAAAACTCCCAGTCAATATTGTCCTCATTTGAAAAGTCATACAGGAGCAGCAAGTGTCACTGAGGCTCCATTTTAGGCAGCCCAGGAGGTTTCTGGATGTCTTGATGTCAGATTGATCATGCTGGTGCCATAGCTGTTCTTGTAGGACACCCTTATATTTCTGTTTTCAGTTACTCTGCTTTGAAGTCCTCCTGCCTTGACTGGAAACAATTTGCTCTCTCTACAATTGGCGTCATCCATGGATGTAAGAGATACAGTAATAGTAAGTCATCATAAAGTAATGTACTGGCACGTGTAAGGGGCTAAATCCTCAGTATAAAACACAGAAACTGAAGTGGCTTCATTCTACACAGAAAAAAACATGTCTTGTTGGACAGCTTTGCATTTATAACTGTGCATCACATTTTTTCCTGGAGGAACAACAGTGTTAAGAGCATTTAATCTTTATACATATGAATACATATGAATTCCTTTTGTCTTTCCTTTGATTTTTAAGAGGATTGATGTGAATTGGGTAAATAAGGTTTATGCTAATGCTTTCTTTTAGACTTTTTTTTTTCTCTCTTAGGAGTGCATTTCACATGTCTACCTGATACTGATAAAAGAATAGGTTGGTTCAGTTTATGTTATGACAGAGAAAGCTAGGTTAGAAAAAATAAAGGATGTCATCGGGAAAGATTTCTTTAAGAAGAAAACAGGACTGTACTACATATGAAACATTTGTTTTCCACTTGTTAGCAACAGTGAAAATAAATTTTCAATTGAAGGTACATTGTATACATCCACAGCAATAGAATAAGGTGTACTTCATACTTGCTTAAATAATTTTATTCAGCACAATTCCCAGAGAAAGCATTGGGTCTTATGCTTATGTAGAAAATATGCATTTTAAAGACTTCTGACAAAAAGTACTTAAAGCTGACAAAAATATTATTTTTAAAAAATCAACAAAATATATTCATTATATAATTTTATAATAAGTATATGGAGAAAGAGAAAGTAGAAATAATTTAGGATTATAGATCTAATTAGATGATACTTTAAATATGTGTATAAGCATTCTGTACATTCTGTACATTTCTATACACCATTATCATGTGGATTAAGAAATGTGCTTGTTTTTCATGACCATGTGCACCCCCTGCCCCTCCCTTCCCCTTTCCATTCCCTAAACTGAAAGCCAAATGGACATATTTACATACTGCTACACATAGGCTAGGGCTTGATCTTTCCTTACAAGCTACTTTTCATGTTCTAATCCCTCCTCGTGTATTTTTACTTCCCTCTCTTTGAATTAAATTTATTATCCACGGGTAAATGTGCCAACTTAAGTTTCTCAATCCTGGCTGCACAAAGTTAGGTTTGAAATGTCTGGGTCAGTATTTTCTCACGCACAGGAAAGTGCATGGAATCCTTCTGGGCTCCTTCTCTGGAGCCAGTCCTTCCTGAGTTCTAATTAACTCCTTGACTTTTTCAAGCTCCTGGCTGAACACTCAGTTCTCATGGACTGCTGGATATTCTACTCAGCCCCAATTAAAATGTGTGATGAAACGTTTAACTTTTCAGTTCTCCTAGCTGTTCAAGTACAGTACCACTCCCCAAGAGTCACTGAAATATATCAGGAACCCGTTCCCTCACTCTGAATGTTCCAGTTAGGGAGTAGCTCTGCTTCAGTTATAAGCCAAGATATATAACCACTGATTCCAACATTGCATTCAGAGAAGGAGAAAGAGGAGGAAATAGGGTGAGGGAGGGGGAGAGGGAGGAGGAAGGTGAAAAGAAGAAAAAGAAGAAAGGGGGGGAAGACTTCGAAAGTTAAATACATAATTGTTGAAATTTACAACAACCATATATAAGTGAATAAATAAACAAATAGGAGGACTTTTCTCAGAGGGTAGGGCAAAAACAAATTTTTAAGAAAAGTTGAATTATTAAGATAGAGTGTCAATCCAGGAATGTCCAAAGGTACCTCGTCTAATTAATGAGAAGAGGCAAGAAGGAGAAAATAATTAAAGAGATAAAAGAAAAACATTTTGTAAAATGAAATAAAATACTCTGGCCTGAAGAAAGAAAAGACCCATGTAGTAATGGAATAGATAGAACACACAAACAAACAAACAAAAATACATTTAGAAACATGCTCAGGAAATCTTATACTACCAGAAAGTTACAGAGTGTGGGATACAAAGTCCTCCACAGGGACAAAAGTCTGAGTGGTGTCAGACTTTTCATTCGCAACAAAAGATGCTTAATGAGAATGAATAATATATCTGGAGGAAAAGGATTTCAACACATAATCTACACCTAAGCAAACCATGTTATCAGGGCAAAATAAAGGCATGCTTGGATGTATTTGCACTCAATGCATACCTCATGCTAAATAAAACAAATTCATCTGTCAGAATAAGTGAAATACAGTTGAAAATTCCGTGGGAAGTAAAAGCTGACAAGATAATCATAAAACAAATATAAAAAGAAAGCATGTTATTGTTTTGAGCAACTGATGGCTTATTAAAGAAAGGACATTTGACCTTGATGCCTAGAATATTCTCCTTTAAGTAGCACACTTTAATCCCAGATTATATTCTCTGCAGACACAGTCACACTGAAGAATTCTGCAATGCATGGTATTTATACATTCATTATATTATAAACATTATTTGTTGGTTTTAAATTTATGGAAACAACTTATAGACAAAGACCTAGAGACTTTTTAATAGTGTAGAACAGCATGCAACTTTTATAAACCACGCAAATTAATTCTTTCAACAAATCTAAAGGTCTGTTTTGTGCCAGGTACTGCTATAATAACTGTGGATTCAACAGCAAAAATAGAGAAAATGCCTGACCTCCTGAAGCTTATATTAGAAGGAGACCACCTACAGGGGTGGGATAGGGAGGGTGGGAGGGAGACGCAAGAGGGAGGAGATATGGGGATATATGTATATGTATAGCTGATTCACTTTATTATAAAAGCTGAAACTAACACACCATTGTAAAGCAATTATACTCCAATACAGATAGTAATACGTACATATGGAAATTGAGATAATGGTAAGTGTTCCTGTGTAAAATAAAGCAGGGTAGAGTAACAAAGAGGAATGAGGGTGTGTAGCTATTTAATAAGGGTGTGTAAAGCCAGTGCTCTCAGAGAGGAAACAAGCCAGGCATCAGTTCATAGGACGAGAGCTCCAGGGAATGCACCCAGTAGCCAGGGCCTCAGGTACTGGTTGGCTGTGTTTGAGTCCTGGCAAGAAGCCCAAGGCCAGAGAAGAGAGAAGACAAGTAGGAACAGAGGTCTAAAGGGAAGCCTGGGGCCAGATATTGTACATAAGCCATTGTGAGTCATGCTATTGACCTTGGATCGCCTTCTGATATGATGAGGAGGCCCTGGGGGATTTCAGTCAAGCAGTGCTGTACGAACTGGGGGCCAGAAGAGGAAGAGGCACTAGGAAGGGATTCCTGATGCTTAATAGCAGGGAGGCAAGAGACACTGTCAAAAGTTGGTTGCTCACAAAATACAGCTTCAAATATATCATTTAAAGTTATGAAGGCTACCAATATAAGAATAAATATAGTAATACCAGTTTAGAAAAAAGAAGGCAAAAGCAGTTAACGTAAATGAGTTAAATGCTCATCCCTCACAACTTCTGCTAAAAAATAGATGAAACAAGAAAAGGGGGTATTAAAAATAGTCAAAACAGTAGGCAGACTAGGATTTAGGAGAGAAGATTAAGTTTCACTTTATATCATTTATTATTTATTCATTTTATTTAGTGTATGGATTATTATGTCCTGCTTATGCTTTGTATTAAACTTTGACTTTGTTTTGTTAAAAGCAATACCAAAACTCTAAATATTCAAAATCTGCGAAATAGGGAAAAGGAAATGTATATCAGTTGGAAATGATACTCTCTGCCTTATCAAGTACATTCACAAAATTTACCAGGCAAAAAGCGCTATCAGAGATCATAAGCATAGAAATGTAGCATTTTCTTGGATTATAATATCATTACAACATGTGCAGAAAGACTTTTATCTCAAACCTAAAAACACATATTTCTATGTATCTGAATATATTTTCAGAGGGAAAAAAATACCAAAAGTCTTTCTACATGGCATTATCATCTTCTATATTTACAAACACTCTGCATTCAATTAAATTTCAAGATATTTTCCAGTACAGTTTTTTCATGGGAAATCTGGACGATACTCATGATTAGATAAGGTTTTATTATAATCTTTGTTTACTCCTGACTGACCTCTTAACTCTAAGAACAAAAATTGGTGGAAAACAAGCTCAAAGTCTGCAGAGCATAATAAAAATAAAAGTAAAACTCCAAGTAACATCAGCAATGTCACAATCACCTTCTCAACTTCTATGTGCTTATCTTTTAATATAGTTTGAAACAACACCAGCTGATAACTAACAGGAAATGAATGAGAACATATTCAAAATCTCCATTTCATTCTTTATTTCATTTTAAAATATTTTCATGTTTGGTGTGGAAATATTTTGAGATATTTTTAAGTAATCTAAGAAATATGTCACTATATATTTTGAAAGAAATATCACTCAGAGGATATTTTTCAATGTCTAAAATAGAAAATTTTATTTATAAAGGTATTCTCAAAATCATTCTCCTTGTATAAATCATGTAACTATATCATGAGTGAAAGTTCATTTTGAAAATAAATAAATCTGAATTACAATATTTAATACTTCTAATATTTGACAGTGTCTATTTTTTCAAGCTCCTTTAAATTGTCCACTTTGTCTGCTGGCTTAACAATGAATAAAAAGAGTTTATTTTTTGAATTTTAAACATGTTTTAAAAATAGTGTATTATTAGCAATCTGTATTATGCCTACTCTTGCCAACCCCCCCAAAAAATATAACTTTAAAAAGTAAGTGAATCAATTTCTCACTCTGTTATGAAACATAAGCATACTTTAAAGTGGTTTTAGGAAATTTTTTTCTTAATAAAAGGGGAATGGGATCACTTACTGAATATCTCAGAAATTCTCATTTATTGAAGAATGTTTGTCTCTCATTAGTTTCTAATTGAAGAGCTTGATTATTATTTCAGCACTAATTTTAACTGACATGTGCATTGTTCTTGAACATTTGTAAAGTTTCTATAATATTATGGGATTTCATTCTCATAATAGTTCATGATCAGAAATTCAAGAATGACTTTTCTTCATTTGCTAGAATGGAGATGTGAAAATTTTTCTTATTATTTTTTGACAGCCTAGTAGAGAAGTACTGAGATTTTGGTCACGGTCCCAATGAGAAAGGTAAGGTGAGGTGAATATGGCTAAGGCTGATACCGGGGGATAGTCAAGTGTTAGGTCAAAGAAATAAAAGCAACTCTACCTTAAGTAATGTCATCCCCAACTTTTGTCTGGAGTAGCACCTAAAGGTGCTGATGCCACTGTGTTTGCAGTAGCGTCATGACATTAACACAACTTGATTTCTTCTCCTAAAGCCTGTATCTGGCACAAGACTGCCTGTGATGTACAAGTCAGTTTAATCACTTTGGGCAGCCTTGGCTTATACTGTCTTGCTAGGATAACAGATTATGTGAGCCCTACCATTTTCTACAGATGGTGAAGGATCCGAGTATCAAGTTCAATTGCTGCTTTTTGATTTGTGCTCATGCTGGAGCACAATTTTTTTTTTTTTTTTGAGCACAATTTTAAAAGGCTTTTTCCTTTTTTGTGGAAAGAGATATGAAACTTTTGCTTAATATGTAATACGCTAGATAGGAAAATATATTTTGAGATAGGCAATGAACCACAAGGAAAGGCTTATTTTCAGAAACCAATTTCTCAAAAAGGTATATGCCTCACCAAGCAAATCTAAGAACAAGAGCCTCGTGGGCTGTATTCACTACCTCACATTCCATCTCAGGGCACTGTCTATGCAAATCAAGAGAAACACTGCACAGTAAGTAAAAGGAATCCAGGAGCAACTTACAGACTTCTCAGCAGGGAACACTGCAGTTTTTTTTTTTTTTTTCTAAGATAAACAAAAGAGAAAGAAGGAGACAGAGACAGAGGAAGAATGGGGAAAAATCAGACATTTATTGCTATTTCTCATTCATAAATGATGTAAAATCATATTAGGCATGCTGAAATATCTACGGAGAGTAAAATGAGAGTTATAAAGAGTTGTAGTAGACTAGGAGCTTATTCAATTACTTAACGTACTACAGCGAATTTTTGCATTCGTAGTAAAGCTGACTAGAAATCTGGAGAGGGTAGAAAATAAAACAATTAAATTTATTTAGCTAATTTGTACTAAAATGGGCATAATTCTCAGTACTACCAAGCTCTAATTCTTAAGCTATTAGGAAAAATGGTTCTTTTTAAAGGTAATACATTCAGAATAAACTGTAAATTGGCCTTGGAGAGCATGTCCAAATATTTACCATCAGCTTCTCATAGAAGTTGATGACTATCTGGTAAAAAGAGAGCTGAGCTGAATTTTTAAAGCTACCTTCATTGTTTTAAACACATTCATTATTATATAACTGTTATTTATGTGAAAACACTAAGTAAAGAATTATGTAAATTTAAGTCAATGATGAAAACATAATTCTTAACAATTATTTAAAACTATTTGAGAGCTTTTAGCTGGTGTATCACCCTATCCACTATTGATTATCCCAGCATTGTATGCTTGACCTTGAAGACACTAATAATCTATAAGGAAAGAGAAGTAATAAGCAACTTTCCCTCCACCATCTGATTCTTAATTACACACTTTTTTTTTTTTTTCAAATCTACTCTTTAGTGAGAAAAGCTTCATCATTGTTCAGTAGAATTTATGGAAATCAGGCTAGGCAGCAAGTATTTGACTCATAAAAATTTACCGTTAAAACTAAGCGACCCATGCAAAGTTTCTTTTTAGTAAAAGTAAATTATAGTGTAGTTTTATTCACTTAATTGCTGAAAAAATTAAAATTAGACACATGTAAGAAAAGAAATCTTATGTGCTACACATTATATAAATTTGGAGAAAACTCATATCTTGGGCATAGTATCCACGTTTTCAAACTGGATACAAACTTTCAAATATTTCCCAACCTGATCTCCACAAATTTTGTGGAACAATGAAGATTTCCTCACTAAAAAATGATGTTTAAAAAAAGGGTAAGAAAATAAGTGACAAAGAATGAGATAGTGGAAGGAAAATTTCTGTATCCTCATCCCCGTTAAATTCTGAAGCAATTGTAACATATACCAGAGGGACTAATAAACAGTTTCCAATATTATTTTACAGTTAATGTATATTAATTGATCGAACAGTAAGGGACAGGTTTGCAGGCTATTCACTATAAATGTTGTTTCATTTCATTGTCAACTTAACTATTCTCAAACAAGCAATAGTATCAGACTGATACTAGGTTTGCACTGAAGCAACCCCATTTACTATCTGAGTGATCCTAGACCATTAACCTCCCTCAGTGGCACCTAAATTAACCTAAAAGTGCAATTTCAGCACTTTATATAAATGACAATAGCAATTAGGAATAATAATTAAGCAAGAATACTGAATGACAAGGATGTAACTAGCTGTTGTATATAAGTCAACCTTCACAGTAACAGGCAAACAGTAAGGACTAAAAAATACTAGTTCCTTTTTTTCTAAATATAAAATTTCTATTTTATGGTATCTGAAACATGCCAAATGATGATTATTTCTTGTGATGATTATTTCTTACTCACTAGAACAAAATATGGATTCTTTTTCTATTACAGTGACTACTGAACAAATTGAATTTCCATCACTGCATATAATAACATCCCCTGTTAAGCCCCTTTAAATATCATAACTTATAGGAATACAGTCAACGGCAACTTCCAGGCCCATTTTAGACTGCAACAACTAAGCCATTGGCCTTATGTGAAGAAAACCAAGAGTTATATTACAATGTAATACACATTCAATCAGGAAAACCTCAGAAACATGGATATGTGAATAGAGTACATTTTTCATTTGTAATAGCAGTTTGAGTCTGAAAAATATTTCATGGAAAAACAAGAAGTCATCACCTCTGAAAAGTCTTTCATCAGATTAGTGCCAAACAGGTTTATCCTGATTGTGGTAAGAGAAAAAAACATGGCCAATCTTTAATCCTACGAAAGAAGCTCAATTTTCCTCTGATAATACACAAATGTTTAGAGAGAAACATGTTTTTTGTTTTTTGGTGTGTGTTTTTTAATTGACATGTGATTGATGTATAACATTATATTAGTTTCAGGTGTACAACATTCAATATTTGTATATATTGTGAAATAAACACCACAGTAAATTTAGTTAACTTCCATCTCCATACATAATTAGAAAACATTTTTTTTTCTTGTGATGAGAACTTTTAAGATCTGCTCTGTTAGCAACTTTCAAATACGCAACACAGTACTACTAACTAAGAAGTACGTTTTAAAAAGCAATATGTAGAGGCATAAGCAAAAGTGGTTTGGCATTGTGGTCACTACAGGCATGACCAACCAAGAATTTCTCAACTGCTAAAAGGTCGCTGCACAAAAGTTCTCTTAGGAGATAACTTTTCTACATCATGTCTAAAGCTAGAGGCCAGTGGTTTTAAAGCAGCTACTAACTTGGGCAAAGAGATAGGAGACAGTTGAAAAAATAGGTGCTTGGTTTTGTTACCTTGCACTGCAAAAGTAAACTACCTGTGCTCTTCTGATTGCAAAAAGGGGATACTTAGGATTTAAAATCCTCTTACTTCTGCTTCATTCATGTAAATGAGGAAAAATGACAGTGGGATACATTACAGAAAACTGTTCTGGACAGCAAAGCTGAGACAGATGGATCACAAAGAGGTTGGAGAGAAGAGATATGCTAATGTTTTGGTAAAGCACAGTTTTAGGCACCCTAGCACAATGAGGGTTGACTAGGGAAAAGCTAAATGATTAAGGAGAAATCCTGTGCTAAAAAAAGAAATGTTTTCTTGTGATCATCATTACAAAAACAAAAACACACACAATAACATTGTTTCAAACAGGAAAAGGTAAAGTAAAATAAAAGAATCACTAAAAAAAAAAAAACAAAAAAACGAGAATTTCAACTTCATAGAGGAAAAATTGGCTGCAATCTTAAGATCTTGCTTCAGGTTAAAAAAGGAGGCATTTCCAGAAGTTCATAAGTTTAACAGAAATAATTATGTGCACCTTTCCATGTCTTCTTGAGAATATGTGTTCTCAGGTTAAGAGCCAATTCAGCTGGAGTGGTCTTATAAAAGACAAAGAACAAATGTTGTTAAGAACATGAGTATTGTTTCCTGATTTTATACAAGATATGCTAAGCATTATAAAAGCAAAAAAAATTTTAGAATCATAAAATTTCAGTATGAAGGCAGAAAAACCAAATAAACAAGTAGATTTGGGATATATACTACCATTGTGCTCAAATCATTAGAGTAGCCTGGCTGTTCAGGAGCTATCCATGGTGCTGAACTTTCTAGCAGTAATTTAATAAATGGTCTTATTCCACTCCCTTTTAATCTATCTTGTCCTTTTGACTGGAACTATCACTCACAGCAGTTAATTATCAAAAAATGTAACTTATCTTACATTAATTATTACCTAGGTCGATCTTATGCCCAGATCCACATCAAAGGTGACTTCAACTTCACCATTTACCAGCTTCTTACCCAGACAAGAAATTATCCTGACTCTCACCACCTAGTTTATATTGTTTAAGGTGAGTTAAAAGCATAGAAAACTCAACATTTCCAGTGGATTAAGTAAAACACTAATCTTTAGTTATATCTCCTACAAAAAACCAAAAGGGATGCTTCCTTAGCAAAGGAACTAAAAGCTACATAAACAACGTTTACATTTTCCAGTCCTCAGCACCTATAGAAAAATTGTCTCCTTGTGCTATTAAGAAAAATCCTGTGAGAGAAATAGTTTTTATCCAGTTTATTGGCTCAGACAAGAAGTCATGAATCAACACAAAGAACAAAGATCTGGGGCCATGGTCTTAGTTCTGTCTGTGTCACTTAGTAGACTTGAGTGTATCACCAGAAGTTTCTAAGCTTTAGCTTTTTCATTGACAAAATTAGCGGGATAAAAGGATGCTATACATAGCAAAGATATTATCTGTGGTAGCTATTTTTTTTTTAAAGATTTATTGATTGATTGATTGATTGCTATGTTGGGTCTTCGTTTCTGTGCTAGGGCTTTCTCCAGTTGTGGCAAGCGGGGGCCACTCTTCATCGCGGTGCGCGGGCCTCTCACTATCGCGGCCTCTCTTGTTGTGGAGCACAGGCTCCAGACGCGCAGGCTCAGTAGTTGTGGCTCACGGGCCTAGTTGCTCCGCGGCATGTGGGATCCTCCCAGACCAGGGCTCGAACCCGTGTCCCCTGCATTGGCAGGCAGATTCTCAACCACTGCGCCACCAGGGAAGCCCCTGTGGTAGCTATTTTTTAATGTAAAGACTCAGGAACAATAAGACTGAAGTCAGAATAATTTCTGAGGACATCTACATCTGTTAAAAGTTGAATGCTGCCTGGAAGCTAAGGTTCTACTTCAAAGACACAAGGCCAGATCTAGATGGTCTTAAAACTTTAAATAATGAGCTTTTAAATAAATCTGAGGAGAGGTCACCACTGGAGGAAGAAATCAAATACTAAATCCAACAGTTTTGTAGGTTCAAGACAAGACTACATGTTATTTCAGTGAATTTTTAGTAATGTTTTCTCCCATCAACCAGACAGAGAAAAGACTGTAGAAGAAAAGTCCACAGAACTATCAGACAGATGCTTCAGATTATTAAAGTTTATGGACTGGACGGTAAAATTATTGGAAGGAAGCATTTGCAAATGCACTTTTCTTCCAAACTCACTGAATAGAGGCATTTTAGGGATAGACTGTATCCTTTAAAACAAAGCTAGCTTCATAAAATCTTGGAAAAGTATATAGAGCCTTATAAAAGCAGATATACAATGGAACTATGTAATTTGGTTAGTCAATATTTATTATTGGCAGTAAAACATTAATTTATGAAAGACTGTATGATAAAGGTCTATTAAAAAAAAGAATTATAATTTTCAAAGCAATTAGATGGTCATGATACTCAAGACAAAAGATCAGTAGCTGTTACTCTAACAGAAAGTCTTAAGCAATATCAAATATGCCATTTTTACTACATATGAGGTCTGCTTAGGCTGAGTTAGCAGCAAGCCACTGACTCAATACAAACTGGAATTGTATTTAAACGTATTTATAATCAATATCCTTTCTGCTTCCAAAAACGACTGTAGGTGATTAAAATAAAAGGCACGTATGCAACGTAGATTTGAATTAGAACAAGGGAAAATATTTAGTAAAGAGCAGGAAGCAAATCTATTGAATACTGAGAAAATAATCACTATGACTTAAGCTTTTAGCTCTGACCTTGATAGGCAGAGAAAAAGAGGAAATAGGACTATATATCATTTTCGAACAAGCCACAGATATTTTTGACTCTGGCCTTTGCCTGTGCTGTTTCCTTGAACTGGAATGCCTTTCCCATGTTGCTCTGCTTATTGAAATTACATACATTCTTCAAGTCCTAGTTTGCAGACACTTTCTTCTATTAAAACATCCTCGATAGCTCCTAACGTGATTTTTACCCCATGCTTTGCACTCATATAAGACTAATGCTTATATAACTTTGAGTATGTATCTATAGGATAATCATTTAAGTTACATGTCTGTCTTTCCACCCAGTCTTTAGGTTCCTTAAGGACAAAAACCATATCTTAAAATTAGTATATCAGAGTAATTGGTAAAAGTTTTGGGCAGCAAGTACATTCACAGTTTTGTGTATGATCATTATCTATTTCCAGAACTTTTTCATCTGCTCACACTGAAACTGTGTATCCATTAAACAATAACTCTCCATGCTCCCTACCCCCCAGCACCTGGTAACCTCTCTTTTACTTTCTATCTCTATGAATTTGCCCATTCTAGATACTTCAAAAAAGTGGAATTATACAATATTTGTCCTTTGTGTCTAGCTTATTTCCCTTAGCATAATGTTTTTAAGGTTCATCCGTGTTGTAGCATGTACCAGAATTTAATAGTATTTTACGGCTGAATAATATTCCACTGTATACATATTCATCATATATTGTTCATCTATTTACCTGTTGATGGACATTTGGGTTTTTTTGACTTTTTAGCTCTTATGAATAATGCTACTACGAAGACTGGTATACAATCATGTGTTCAAGTCTTGATTTTAATTCTTTTGGATACCTACCTAGGAGTGGAATTGCTGGATCATATGGTGATCCTATGTTTAACTTTTTGACAGACTGCCAAGCTCATTGAGTTTTCTAGTGATGAAATGAGAGAAGGCTTTCTAGCACTAATCAAATCCATACATTTTCCTCAATTTTTGCTTGTTTCTGGTCTCTCTTCTCCCTTGTTTTGGTTGCTGGATTCAGTTTTTTCTTCTGGCCTTTCAGCATCTATAACCCCACACTCTGTCCTATGCATTCTCACTCTCCTCAAAAAGTACTCTCATAATCCCAATTGCTTGATAAATTGATAAATTAACAGACTTATAGGGAATGCATTTTTGACCCGTCCAAGATTCCATATATTATGAAGGGCTTTCTTGAAAAAACAAGTTAACCTAAAAGAAAAAATAAAGCAAAAACTAAACAAAGAAGCAAACAAAAATCTTAAGACTTTCAAATGTTACACAGTAAGTGGGAGGGATGAAAAGGGCAAGTGGGTCTCTAAACAGCCCACTTAATGCATTTGTGCATTAATCAAGCCCCACTCCTGATACATAGTAAGTAGCCTTGGACCTTCTAGATAGGTTTGGTAAAGCTAGCTTATATAATGATAATAACAAGAACTATTAATATTTTAGAACTTATTAGGTATATTTTAAGTACTTTACATATATTAAATTGTTTAAACCTTTATAAAACCTCTTTTATAGGTGAGGAAACAGAGACACAAAGAGATTACATAAATTAGCCAAGTTCATATGGCCAGGAAGCAATGGTACCAGCATTTAAATCTAAGCTGTCCTGCTACAGAGACTGTTAGTAACCACTACTTGATACAGTAAAACAAATTTCAGCCAATCAATTGGCCTGAACTTTCAATTCCATACCTACATGCCTTAAGTGCTAGACTCATTCATGTATAGCACTCAAGTTGGCTCATTTTAAGAAATATTTCTTGAATACCTATTATAGACTAGACAATGAAGGATGTAGGATAGGATGAGGAGTCCACAGGTGAGGACAGCAGAATAAGGAAATAATTATAATTCTGTAAGAAAGAAATCATAAACTAAGAAGGAAAGCAATTTAGTGCATACATAAGGCAGCCATTATATATTTACTGAAGTAAGTTAATTTTCTATGTATACAGCAAGAATTTGAAATTTGAGAAGTGAAAATAGTTTCAGCAAAGAATTTCAGCTGAACAAAAATAATCTTGGTAAATTATGAAGTCACATTTTAGCCTGAATTATTCAGATATTTGTCACACTCTTCTAATTTATTGTACGTGAGCTCAGAGAAATGAAATGTTATATATGTTCTAAAGTCATTAATGGGATCAGATGCTCAGTTCTTCTCCGTATAAAAATGTTTAGATCAATATGTTAGTGAACATACAAGATTGATTGCTGCAAAAAGAACAGGAGTTATTCATCAAAACTATCATCCTTCATTTAACTGAAGAAAAAAAGAGACGACTTTATAAAGTGTCTTTTGTTAAACACTCAAACTCTGTAAAAATCTCTATATTTATCACTTCAAAAGAAAATGGAGACTACAACAGTTAAATAAAACTTTTGAAAACATAAGCTTAGTCACACATGACTATTTTAACAATTCCTAACAAAAAAGAATGATTTACAATGTATTACCCATTTTGACAACGAAAACATTCCCTATAGTTGATGGTAGCAGAGGACATAGTATTCTTTTTCTCACCAATCTCAGGCGTGCCCTTCTATTTTATGTTAAGACCATTTTCCTTTCCTGCAGCTTCATTTATGCTACACCAATATTATCTGCCTGTAATAGCTTCCAAAACGTTTTAACCCGAGACCACTATCACAGAGGCACAGAGCACAGTGGAGAAAGCCTGCACTGGCCCCCATGCATCTCTGTATTTCAGGGAAAACTCCAAGCACTTTTCAGCTTAAGCTAGCCAAAGAATATAATCAAGATGAGAGCTGGACAACTTAACAGACATTTATTTTATGTTAATGTTTAAAATAGTCTACTAAATGCTACACAATTTAAATATTATAACTGATTTCTAATTTTATTGTGCTGATGGAATCATTCTCTCGCAATATCAGAAGTTTGATTCTTAATCCTGATTATTCCTATAGATAAAGATAATGAGGAAACTTAGTTAAATGCATTTAAACTGATGTGATGTAACAAAATCATGGAGAAGGAGGTTAGCAAAGAACTGTACTTGTATAAGAAACAATATGAGATACACAGCAACTTTATCAAATTGGTATCCAAATTGGCTGATAATGAAAGCAAAGTAACTAATGTCCATCACTTCTGGAACAAATGAATGTAAACATCAGACTGCAGTTTTTGAGTTGCCATGTAGTGGAATAGAGAAGAAACAGAATGGGATTTAAAGTCAGAGAACCTGGCCTAACCATTTCCTGGCTGTGTCAAGTACATTAATCCCATTAAGCACCAATTTCCTCATCTGTAAAGTGAGACTAGAAATGAAAATACTTTTCAAAATTTCCTCCCAGGATTGCCATGGAGCTCAAGAAAGAGTGCTTGAGAAAATATTTTTCATGAAATATAAAGTGTCACTTAATTGTGAAAGGTAAAAGTATAGAAAAAAAAACTGTTTTTTTTTTTTAATCTATGGGAAACTAATTTGACCTTATGGAAAATGAACTAACAACTCCAGGCTCATCAGCACCAGAGTCTAACCAATTAAGCTAAGTGGCACAGGACACCCACATTTCAAAATAAAATTTCAAGCACATGAAACCCAGTAACGTTTTTATAATGTTAAATGAGGTGTTTCATAATTAATTTTAAATGGCAGGTGTTCAGCTTATACATTCCCTGGCACTTCACGCTCTATTGTGCCAATAGGAAAGGAAACATAACACAACACAAAACTAGCACTCCATGTAGAGAATGGTAAGGGCAAAATTGAATGTGTCCATCTTGATTATTTGGAACAGTGTAACGTATGGCCCGGATCTGAGTCAGTTGGCAACCAGGTTGCAATGGGCACCTCATCAAGGGGGAGGTTTGACATCAGCACTTTCAGATGCTTTTGGCACCTATCAGTTCTCCCTGAAACAGCCAAAGCTCTGTGGCGCTAAGCCCTACTAGAGTCACTGGACAGCCTGAGGGCTTTGCTGCTGTCTCTCACAGACCATTTAAAAAACGAATACATAGGGCTTCCCTGGTGGCACAGTGGTTAAGAATCCGCCTGCCAATGCAGGGGACACGGGTTCGAGCCCTCGTCCAGGAAGATCCCATATGCGGCAGAGCAACTAAGCCCGTGTGCCGCAACTGCTGAGCCTGCGCTCTAGAGGCCGCGAGCCACAACTACTGAGCCCACGTGCCACAACTACTGAGCCCACATGCCACAACTACTGAAGCCCGTGCACCTAGAGCCCGTGTTCCGCAACAAGAGAAGCCACCGCAATGAGAAGCCCGTGCGCCGCAGCAAAGAGTAGACCCCGTTAGCTGCAACTAGAGAAAGCCCACGCGCAGCAACGAAGACCCAATGCAGCCAAAAATAAATAAATAAATATATTTTAAGAAACCCAAAAAACGAATACATAGGTAGTCTGAAATGGAGAAAATAGACTTTTGCTGTAAAAATAGTTCACTTCAGTGACTTGTAAATGGGTGGTAAGGTATCTTAAAATTTTTGTTCATTATAACAAGTCAATTTCAAAACACTTATCATTTGCTATCAGATATATGATGCATTTTCAATTAAGGTAAATTAATGATTTGGCATTCTAGAAAAGTCTGTCATCATTTTACAACTCATCGAATTGGAGAAATGATAAAGTATTTCAGTATTTACTTTATCCTTCATATAGAGGCATTTTTCTATGGCTCCTTCTTAAATTTAGTCATATAAAATATTTTATTATACTTCAATAAAAAATTTTACTTCAGATACATATATTTATTAAGTGCCAACTAATTACCAGGTACTGTTCTAGGAGCTGATGATAGATCAGTGACAAAACCAAAGTCCCCTAGATGTCTCAGTGACATTATAAAGAACTTAGGTCCTGACCTTTTTCTGTCCTTCCATCCTCAGCATGACATCTGAGTGACCATAAAATGACCATTTTAATCTTTCTAAAAATCTTTTGAAGTAGTACACAACACATTTTAAAATGTTGAGGTGGAAAACTGAGAGTAGAGAGGTTTGAAGTAATAAACTCAAATAATCTTCACCCTCCGACAATAATTATTGAGTGTCTAAGATGTACAACAGCATTCTCTACAAAGAAGGCATAGTTTTATTCAAAAGGAATATGCACCTTAACTGGGTAAATGAAATGTACATGCATAAAAATGTGAATAGTACTTCAAGGTGAAATATAAATAGTAATTCTAATAGTTCAATGAACTGAGGATAGAAAAGAGACAGAACTCAGGTCTTTTGATAACTAATGTTTTAATCACAGACCAGGGGAGTCCCATAACAATGGATACATTAGCCTTGCTACATACCAAAAATGTTTCTTAAATACAAGTGAAGTCCCCATTAAAGTGATGCATCCTTTTAAATATTCATATACTTAAAATATAAATTCTGCATCATATGAAGTATGTAAGGATCCTCTTTGACAAGACTAATTTTGAAAAGAATATATTTGGAAAGAGAAGTAACATGTTTAATATTAAAGTGGAAATACCAAAAAACAATACTATATTTAGTATTTCCTATACTTACTTCCTTAACTACTAATAATCTTTTCATGGTTGATAATGAACAGAGCTAGGTACTTTTCTCTTGGCTGCCAGCAAGAGAACTAAATCCCATGGATATTTACCCCAACATATTGCTATGGATCACTTAATCATGTAAAATGTGATTTTGAGAGTTA
This sequence comes from Eschrichtius robustus, assembly GCF_028021215.1. NCBI lineage: Eukaryota > Metazoa > Chordata > Mammalia > Artiodactyla > Eschrichtiidae > Eschrichtius > Eschrichtius robustus. The sequence goes on along the minus strand of NC_090841.1, from coordinate 65,655,196 downwards.
CATGACAGCTAAGAATTTAGTGTCTAGACAATGCCTTTTCCTCTTATTTCCAAAGGTAAGTTTTAACAAAGGAATCCTGCAGATTCAGCTAACAAATAGATATGTCTAAATACCAAATATTTCAAACATTAAGGAATATTTAACACCTAAAATTGAATATACTTTCTGAAAGGAGTTGTTTTAAGACATATATAACTCTGAGTGTGGGCAGTGTTATTATGTGTCACTTAGATGTCTCCTTCAGGACTGAGGTCCTTATTTCTCCCAGTTGCTGGGAATGCTGGCAGCTGAAATCCAACCAGAGCTGAATGTCCAAGGCCAGGCCCCCACCCAAGGAGCTATAGGTGTCCAATGACTGGTTGGTGTGCAGGGGTAAAGGCTCAGCTCTCTTTCCTCAGGGGTGGAAGGGCCATCGCAGCTTGAGAACACTCAGTGGGATCACCTGGGGCCATTGTTTTGACTGATCACAATTCAACTCCTCCTGCAATCTTTGTTCCTTCATGTCCTCCATAGGTGTTGATACTGAGGACATTGCCTAATAAATTTACCGCAAGCATGTTTTCATCTTATGAGCCATCCTTAGGAAACCCTACAAAGATAATGAGTTTGGAATAATCCTTTCACTCCTTTCTGCCCATTACTCCCAGAGTCTACTCAGTGAATTAGTGATATTTGTAGCTAAACTTTTCAGAGTATTGCTAGTTATAAGTCAAAAAGGCCAATATTTTCTAAACAAAATATACTAAAATGTTCTTTTCCAAATTATAACTGACTTAGAAAAAAATCAATACAATTAGATGGCTGTCAAGAAGGGTGATAAAAGTTAAAATCAAAAGAAGATTGAAAAATGCATCTTGCAGGGATAACATAGCTAAAAATCAATGAAACCTATAGCATATATCAATAAATAAAGGCAAAAGAATAATCTGGTTAGCAGCACAAGGCATCATGATATCTTTGGGTAATAATAAGTTAAAAGTTCAAGAAAATTTAGGCTTTCTCTGTGATTTCCAATGTCAGCTTATACTTTGAATACATCTTGTCTTATAAAATATTTTTAAAACGGATTGCTTTCTTTAAAATCCCCTGAAGAAACATTGAAATTGCTATGATAAATTACCAAATATTCTCATTGATTTCATGAACATGTTTTACCACTCTGGGTAACATATATAGATATATGAGTTTAGTTCTCCCAGTCACATAATGTAATGCAGTTTTATTTACTACCACAAGTCATCAAAATTGATTTCTGTATATTATTGCCTCCAGTTTTTATTGATGGCTCTCCCCATATCTTCCTTAATCAGTTCGACAAGAATTCACACACTGGTACACAAAAATCCCATGTTATGCAATTAAATTGTACATCAGCAGTCAACACTTTTCAAACAGCAGAAGTATCAAAAATCACCAAATGTTCTGTATCTAGTCACAGAAGTTCTGTAAATTGTCAAATATCCATTTGAATATCTATAACCAAATTAGCTTTAGTTTTATAAGAACCTCTGATCCTGGAATTACAAAATAGAATATTTATGTGTTTATATATTATGGAAGGGCCATAAAAAGAGTAGTTAGGTTTCTTCACTGCCATCTCATTCTGAATTACCTTCTTCCACACTCATCAGAAAGAAAAAGACAGAAAGAAACACATTTACAATCACAAAACAAAGCTCCCAAAGATCAATGCATGATTTAATGTGGAGACAAGACACAGCCCTAACCCCTCTCTCATACCACTGCCATTGCCCAAATTCCAAACCTCATTATTTCTTACCTAGATTATTGCTACTTCCTCCCAGTCAGCTGCCCTGCCAGGCACACTTTCAATCAGTCCAAGTTAATCATCCTCAAGTGCAGCACTTACTGTGTCATACTGCTGATCAAAAATGTTTAATGGCTCCCTGTTGCCTCCAGTAAAATTTCCAAATTTCTATTTGGAAATAGAAAATAGAAAAACCCAAATGGAAAGTAAACACTTGGGGATACTGATCCCCTCAGCCCTTGTCACCATAGGGTAGGGTGTAGGGCATCTAGAAAGGGCCTAGATCAGCTGCCTCCCATTGAGAGCAGCCTCTTTCAATGACCACAGTGGACCATATAAATACTGTCATTGTCGTTTGTGACACACTGCTTACAGACTCTACGTCTCTAGTTGTGCAGTACTGGCTTGAAAGACCCTTCAGGATCTCACTCAACTCCCACTTCAGTCATGGCTCCACTGGTTCCCCGGAGGCACTCCACATTCCCGCCAGACTCCTCTTCTCTAACCCTCCACTGTATTTCCCTGACTCTCTTCCCTCTGCTGAGAACTAGTGTGCTAGGCAGGGCTGCTGTATTAAAGTGGTATAGACATAACAGAAATTTATTGTCTCACTATTCTGGAGACTAAAAGTCCAAAATCAAGGTGTCGGCAGGGTTGGTTCCTTCTGAGGGCTACAAGGGAAGGATCTGTTCCAGGTCCCTGTCCTTGACTTGTAGATGGCCCTCTTCTCCCTATGTCTCTTCACATCATCTTTCCTATGTGTGTCTGTTTCCAAATTACCCCTTTTTATAAAGACACTGGTCATATTGCCTTAAAGTCCACCCTAATGACCTCATTTTAACTTGATTATCTCAGTAAAGAGCCTATCTCCAAATAAGGCAACATTCTGAGGTACAGGGGATTAGGACTTAATATATGAAGTTGGAGGACAGGGCCACAGTTCAACCCGTAACAGCCCCTTATTTCCATTTTTCCATATTCACATCCTACTCATCCTTCCAGGGCCAATCAGAGGGCATCTTTTCCCATGATGCATCTTCCTAATCCTCCATCTGAAACTACATCCCATTCCCTGAGATGTGGGTACTGTGGCCACGGATTACCTGTCTGCACTACCTTCCAGGCCAGTAACTGTCTTGCTCACATTTGTTACTCACAACACCTAGCACAGTAAATTGTACACAATGAACACTAAGTGAGTATTTGTGAAATTAATAAATCACCATCCATGTTAGGAATGTCTTTGGTCACATAATAAACTGCGGGGGAAAAGGGGATGCCAAATATTCAGAAAGACCGTAAACCTCTAGACTTTAGGGTTTCTGACTGGCCGTACCTTTAATGATGAAATCATTATGGCCATACACAACTGCCATAAAGGATTTTTTATCTGCTCCAGCTTAGATACCCATATGTCTAGATAATAAGATGACCTTTGGAGATGATCCAGGTTGAAACCAACATGAACAAACAAGATAGTTGTATCATTCTAAAATAAAGTCTCTCTTTTTGCCATATCTAGGTATGGACTCAGTAGCAAATTTTCCACTCTTTCAGAACATTTAGTTACACTCTGTTCCCAATAAATCAGCTTAACAGTGGCTATCACTCCATGGTCTACTGGCTATCATTTGTCTTGATAGATCTAAACTTCTGAATCTCCCATTATTGGCCCACAGGTCACTAGGCTGAATGGAGTATTTATCTACCATTAAAGGAGAATTTTCTCCTGATTCTATTTAACAAAAGGGAGCCTCATAATATAGAACACTTTCAAATTATCCTTATTAGCATCTATCTATACAGATACTACCCACTTCATCTGTATGCCATGAAACACTAGGTACGAAATATTTCTCTCAATTTCTTCCCAAAATATACACTACCTTTTCTATGAATCAAACTTGGAAATCAGAATAGAGCCGTTCAGGAGAACACAGAGGGATGCAGCTCCCTGCCTGGAGGAAGAGTCAAAAGGCAGGGCAGAGATGATACCACTGACATGGGCCCAGTCAAGCCCCCCTTCCTCTGGAGACAAGAGGTGGACCCTGATGGACCTTGGATGCACCCAGGTAGTTCTTTCCCATCTGGTTCTGATGTATTCAGCAGCAGCTCAGAAAGCCTCCAAAATGTATAAGAAGCTGGTCCACTGAAAACTCTGTTGCATCTTAAATCTGGTGTGCGGGACAACTGCTTTGTGTAACTACAGGTCATGATCATGTCAGAAAGTTGGCATGTGTAGGGCAGAGCTTCCTAAGGGGTTGCAGGAGAGTGGGAAAGACTGGACCAGTGACAGAGGTCAAATGATCAGGAAGCCTGCATGAGGGAAGAGCTGCGGGGCTCTGATTGCAGGGGGCCAGTCTCTACTGATAGTGCCCAGTTGTGTGAATATGTCACTGGATATACCGGTACTAATCCTAGCCAAACATTTTATTTTTTTAAATTTATTTTATTGAAGTATAATTGATTTACAGTTGTGTTAATTTCTACTGAACAACGAAATGATTCAGTTATACATATATATATACATTCTTTTTCATATTCTTTTCCATTATAGTTTATCACAGGATATTGAATATAGTTCCCCATGCTATACAGTAGGACCTTGTTGTTTATGCATTCTCTATATAATAGTTTGCATCTGTTAATCCCCAAATTCCCAATGCATCACTTCCCCACACCCCCTCCGCCTTGGCAACCACAAGTCTGTTCTCTATGTCTGTGAGTCTGTTTCTGTTTCATAGATAAGTTTATTTGTGTCAGATTTCAGATTTCACATATAAGTGATATCATATGGTATTTGTCTTTCTGTTTCTAACTTACTTCATTAGTATGATAATCTCTAGTTGCATCCATGTTGCTGCAAATGGCATTATTTCATTCCTTTTTAATGGCTGAGTAGTATTCCACTGTATATATGTACCACAACTTCTTTATCCATTCTTTACAGTTAAATGCTATCCTGAGTTGGACCAAGTCAGACATGCTAAGATTAATTCACAGACATGGCAGGTGTTACAACTACTCAAAATGCATTTGGAATTTATGCTACAACTATAGTCACACTTGTACGTCACTGTCTGTAACAACAAAATGCTGAAAACAAACAAGTCTGCATCAATAGTAGCTATATCTATAGAATGGAATACTATGTACATGTAAACAAGCATATGGAAGCTTTTTTTCTATGCACTAGTGTGGAAAGATCTCTAAGTGATAATGCCAAGCTAAAACAAGCAAACAAACAAACAGAATAACCAAGTGGTAAAAGGGTATGCATGTTATGCTATGTGCTATGTTTTTTGTAAAACCAGAAAAAAGGGGAGAAACCAAGAATATAGCTATGCATAAAGAAATTCAAGGTAGTATGAGAACTGGGCAATTTTTGGCCAGAGGCAGAAAAAACTTTTCCTTCTAGTTTTGATATTTATTGTAAATTTTTGATCCATCTAGATAAATTACCTAACAAAAATAAAAAATTTAAGTTAAATTGAAGAATTGAACAAATGCATTTGGGTATATAAATATACTCATTTTATTCTATAGAGTCCTACAGTTCAGAGATCGTTAAGCAAATTGATATATTTTAAACACATTTTCTTACCCCAAGAAATAAGTTAACCTAGGCACCAGAGTTTTAAAACCTAAATAGTATTATACCTTATCTCTTTGTTTTAATTCTTATGACCAGTCCTGTGTTCTGCAATTAATCCCCAATGCTTTATTTGAGAGACTAAAAGTGATTTATATGGCTCCCGTGGCCCCCTCTAGCTACTGCTAATGACTTGCTTATACAGTTTAATCATAGGTTAGTCTCAACTGATTATTTCAGTGCCCAACTAATGTTATCTTGTTCCCAGACTACCAATGTCCTCAGTTATTTGGAGAACCTTGAATAATTATTTTGCATTATTAATCATTTTATAAAGGCTTAGTAGTACAAACTATGTTCTTCTTTAATCATTAACTTTCATACATAACCTGAATCACTGTTTCATACTTATAATCCAATAATAAATGGCTAAGAATTTACTATGCATTTATCACCTAGAGAGACTGTCCCCTACAGGGGTACCTATACCTATAAGAAGAAATATATAAAATTTAAATCTTACAAGTATAGAAACCAAAAAGACAAGAGTGAAAGGGCATTTTTAAAAATTATTTATTTATTTATTTGGCTGCACCAGGTCTTACTTGTGGCATGCAGGATCTTCATTGCAGATGTGGGATCTTTCTAGTTGTGACATGCCGGATCTAATTTCCTGACCAGGGACTGAACCCAGGTCCCCTGCATTTGAATTGTGCAGTCTTAACCACTGTGCCACCAGGGAAGTCCCAAAAGGGCATGTTTTATGCAATGGCTTAGCACTTACCACTGAGTTCCCCTTTAAGTCTTTTCTTTAAAAAAGGTTATTGAAGTATAGCTGCTGTACAATATGTTACAGGTATACAATATAGCGATTCACAATTTTTAAAGGTTATACCTCATTTATAGTTATTATTAAAATATTGGCTATTTCTCCGTGTTGTACAATGTAGTCTTTCAGTCTTTTAAGTCACTTCCCATTTTTAAATTACAAAGCCCGTCACCTCATTCAAGCACTTCATCACCTCCTGCCTAGAGCATTGGGATAAAGTTTCTCTGGATTTCTTTTCTTACATCTCTCACCTCAGTACTGATGTTATTCCTCCACAAAAAAAATAAAACAAACAAACAAAAAACACACTTAAAGGAACAATCTTATCTTTATTTTAAACTAGATTCCACAGAAACTTCTCTGTTTACATACGAAAACCCTCTACAAACCAACTCACTATATCCTGACTTCCCTATAGCCCTTCTCTCTTCCTCTCCTTCTCTTCTCCAATCTCGATTTCCATCTGGTCCCATTCTACATCCAACTTCTCCCTGGGTCCTCAGCTTTGGTTCATTTTGTTCCCTTGCTCTGGAATGCCATATGGACCTATCCAAATCAATGACTTAACAGAGCTGACATATGTGAGCCAAATCCAGCCAGCAGATAAATTTTGACAAAATATGCAAAGCATGTTTCCTCAGAAAATGTTTAATAGAAAGATCCCAATTCAAGGTTCTCTTCACAATTTGGGAGCTCTGATGACATTGGGTCTCTGTTCTATGAAGTTCATTATCCAGTGACTGGGGCTGAGAAGCCACCCCCCTTATACCTCACGTGTACTCTCTAGTTCTCAATGGTCCCTACCCTGGAAACCTTTTGAATTTTCTACCCCTTCCCCAAACCCTGGTGCCATCCCTCAAGGCTCATTTCAAATCTTCATTAATTATTTTGCCTTCCATTGATATAGTATTAGAAATAGTCACAATATTTAGAAAAATATATTCAACCTTACTTGTATCCAAAGAAATCAGACAGTTATGAGTTGCATTTTATCCACTTATTCTATTGGTAAGATTTGGAAAGCATTTCAGTTTTGGTTATAATGGAGAATCAACACTCCTGTATGCTCTAAGCAATGCTATAAATTGGTAGAAATATTCTGCTGGTATGTTTGCCAATATGTTTAAACATTTTTAAAAGAGATGTACCCTTTGATCCAATAAATATATTTCTAGAGATAGATTTTGAAATAATTGTTCAACAAATGACTAAGATGTATGAATAAGGATGGTCACAACATCCTTTTTAATAGCAAAGACTGGAAACAAAATAAATGCCCAATAAGAGGAGCTGGGTTAAATTATGACACATCAATACGACGGCCTACTCTATAACGAATAAAATATAGCAATATAGAAAGAGAATCGTAACGTGTTGTGAAGACTGGTACACAAAACAGTGTATTTATGTGTCATAATTTAACCCAACTCCTCTTATTGGGCATTTATTTTGTGTCCAGTCCATGTGTGTGATGTGTATGCAGTGTGTATATACATATGTATGTGCCTCTGACTCAACAAGAACTTGTAAGCCAACTATTGAAGTTGTAGATACTTATTTTTCATAATGAAACTCTTTGTCAATCCCTTAAATTGTATATCGCCCTTGAATCCAAACATCATAATGATAAAGAAAAAAGCTAGATTGGAAACTATAAAGATTTTGGAGAAGGCCCTTGAGTTGCATTAACTTGAAGGATGTTTCAACCAGAAACTGTACACCTTAAATGATTACCATTATTACAGTTCACGTGTTCAAAGCTGTACTTGACTTGAATTTACCCTTAGGACCAAAGAAGGAAAGCTACCAATATAACAGAAGATTACACTTGAAGTGAATCATAAACTTAATTGTATTCCCTTCATTTTAAAACATAAAATGCCAGCATTTGTATTTAAATTCTGATTAGGAAAGAAAAATAAACCTCTCTGTTTAGACTTTGGATTTATACCCATACCTAGGTATAAAAACTCCCCTACCCTGTCTTTCTTTGGAGGGAACATCTGACATGAAGCAGTCAAAAGTCATTAAGTGATTGACATTGACATAACTTTGCCACAAGCAGCTACAGCAATTACCAGGGCTGGTTTGGGCACAGCTGAAACACCTTGATAAGGCAGCAGTGACAAACGACACATCACACAATCTGAATGGTTTCATCAGGGCAACACTAAATCAGCATGTATGTCTCCAACACTCTCATTCTGTCGATAATAGAATAATCAAACAGATAGGAAGAGGGTTTCCTCCAATTTCTGCTGACAGTTGGAACTGGAAATAAAGTGATACACGCCTGTGTTGTGTCTTTCAAATGTATTTTAGCCAAGATGATTTCAACTTAGTGTGCCATAAACCACTTCATATTTTTAACCAGTGTGCTTTATAGTTAATAAGCACCGGATAAGAGGAGACTGCATTTATTTGATGGCTCATTTCTTCAGGAACAGTGATGTTTGATACACTTAACAAAAAATCTAAATCCAAATCTAGGACATGAAATCAGGTCCATCTCAAGTTGATGAGAGCCACTCTATTTCAGAAGACTACAATAAAATATGGTCCCAAGATACAAATTTTGTTTCAGGGCTTCTGTGAAACTATAGTGGACATCATGGTATGACATTGTTTAAAGGCAATTTTTACCCCCTACCAAAATTGGTGTTTATGAAATAAAAGTGAAATCTTTCTTCCACGTTCAGCCTGATGAACTAAATCCTGACTGATTTATAGGTGACCACAATGCTTCATTACTTCCATTTCACACTGTGGTCTCTTGTCCAGGCTTCCCACCCCATGGCGCCAGACCATGCCCATACACCTCCTGTCCTGAAATTCATCTTCCCAGCAAACCCCATCCTCTTACCTTAAACACTGCATCTGCATTGGCAGAAGAAAAATTGAAAAGCAAGCAGACCAAAAATGCTTATGTGTAACACTTTTGGGATTTGGCTTACTCCAGTATTGCTGAATCCAAGTTGTAGTCAAACTGCTCCTTTGTTTTGGGAAAAACAAAGTTCTCATAAAAGTTAAAAAGTGAAAAATCATACATGCATCACCTGGAAAAAGTCAGAAGAAGCTCTGACACATCTTCTTAGTCCTTCTCATCTTCTGCTTATAGAGAATATGGGGGAAAAGTTCCTCTCTTATCACCATAACCACCATGTTTGAATTTTTAAATATAAAAAAATGAGTGTATATTCAGTGAAAATTCACTTCACCTTGAGCTAGAATACTAGAAATGGGAGGTATGTGGTATGGAAGGAACTTCGAGAGGTCATTAAGTCACTCCCTGGTCCAGGGACAAGGCAATATTAAACAGTCTGGGGAGGATATGAACTTGTCCTTTTTTAAAACCATTTCATGGATGCTTCATTCTGCTACTTCAAGCTGAAACATTAAAAGACCAGAAGCAATGTGGTTTGGGGAAATAACAATGGGCCACAACCTAGGCAAGAAATGACCTGGAATTCAAACTCTCCCACTCCCCTTGCATTTTCTCTTAGAGAACTGGACTCTCAAACCCTGCTATAATAATGGCCCACGAACATTGGACCTGCCTGCCCGCTGGATTGCAGGTTTCCCCACCTAACTGCACCCATACTCCTCACCGTCCCTGGTAGCTCTCCAGCCTACACTCTACATCTTGGAATTTGTTGTCTGTAAACCTTTTCTATATTTGATTTGCAAAAATACTTTCATATTTGCTAGGCATGGTACTATTTTAAAACCAAATGAATAAGTAACTACTGAAAGATCACTCATTTTCCCTAATACTTCTTTCTGGGAACAGAATACAAAAAAGTAGGGAAGATGTCTAATGGATTTACCTCATTAAAAACATCTTAGGGTCAACATTTTAGCAGAATCATGAGCCTATATGATGCATTTGTACTAAAATATATACAATAACTGACTTTAGTGTCTGATATATCATTTCACCAACTTCTATTGAGAAACTGTATGTATGTATACATATTATATATATATATACATATATCCCTATACATATATATGTATATATATATATTTGATTTTATATAATCTGATTTTATACATATCAGACACTGAGGACGCTCTGTTCAGGAGAGGTCCAATTCAATTTTTATCTACAATCTTAATGCGCCGTATAAAAAGAGGTAGATAACACAGGAAACCCTATACATTTTTTATAGGAGAAATTCAATTTTCACTCTCCTTATTTTACTTTTTCCCCCCATATCATCAAAAAAAAAAAAACTTTAATTTGTCTCTCAGTGAACTGACATGCTTGCTTAACTGAATAGCAGCTCTTCCGGCAGAGACCAGATAACTAACATCCATGGTAAAATCATTTCTGATGTTACTTGGACTCATGAAAAAGCAGCCTCAGACACTACAGGCTCAATAGTTATATCCAAATATTAGCTGGAATATATTTGAAGTTTCTCTTAAGCTCTTATGCGGCTGCTAAAATGTGCTTGCACACCACCAGCTCCTTAGAAATAAAAACACCGAGAACCCACTTCTATGAGCTAAATGCATAAATAGTCTCTAACACTTTATCTTTTACATTGTTTGTTCCTTGTTCTTCCCTTCAAGATACATTTTTATTAGCTCCTTAAGGGCATTACTAAGTTAATCGTAGGGTTAATTAAACTAATTAAGTAAAGTACACTGGGGTGTGGGACACCTCAGTCCCACAAGGGTGTTTAGTGCCATCTTGCTGGATCTCTTTATGGTGAGCTGTGGGTTAGCTGTCCATAGGTCAGTGCAGAGACCCCACGGGCAGGAAGAGCATGCACGCAGCCATGCCATCTTAAGGTGCACTCAACCTTTCCTCCCTCCCATTTGTCCATGACTAATTTTTGAGCACCACCAATGTACAAGGCAGCAGGCTGGAAAAGCAGATGAAGCACAGACCTGACTAAAAGGATAAGGGGATCTTGTAGTTGAGACCTGCACATTAATGGGGAGACAGCTCAGTTTGATAACGGCAACAACGAGACATGAGGGTAGGATGCTATGGGCCATCAGGTGTGTCGGGTAACACAGGAGAGGGAATGAACAAGGGCTGCTTAGGGGTGACACTTGAGCTGAGTCTGGGAAGGCCAAGTAGGAGACAGCCTAGCAAGGCAGAAGCAGCTCCCCGGAGAGGACAGAGCAAAGCAACTTTTCAGAAAAGTTTAGGTTGGTTGGTTATCACTGTGATCTAGGGTCAGAATGTGTAACATTGAGATATGAAGTTGAACAAAAGGCAGAGGTATTTCACGTTTGTAGAATTGTGGACCTTATTCTTCAGGCTGGTGTTTGTCAAAGGGCCAGGCATTACTTGTATCACAAGTCCCAGGAGATGCTTTGAGGGGAAAAAAAACCCCCCAAAAACCTTCTGTGCCTGTTTGGTCAACAGTGTCTACTAAGTAGGGAGTTGAGAGGTCCTGCAGAAAAGATAATCATTTGATTATGTTTCACCCAGCTCGTCAAACACATGATTGCAGAACCCCCCTCCTTAAATAGAAAGCAAATTACAACAGGCTGAGCTAGCTGTTCACAGAACACACTTTGACAAATGATGCCACAGTCAACGAGAATGACGGAAAGATTTTAACCCGAGGGCTTTAAAGCACCCTTTATTTTGCCAACAGCGTAAAAATGAATGGGAATGGAGCAATATACCACAGGTAAGGAGGCCAGGCAAAGGCTTTGCTCTTTAAAATCAGAGAATGAGACGGGATGGTTTCAAGACCCTTCCATTGTTACTTACCCTCCATAAAAGTACAAAAAATAACATCATTTACAAATTTATTTGATAATCATTAGAAACAATCGCTACAAATAAATAATAAACATTTTGATCTGTTAAGTGCATTTAGTCCTTTTAAAGGGCTCCTGTATGTTGAGCTAGTCTACTAATGAAGCAGAGATTGTAAAACCATTACTGAAATACAGTACTTTCAAGCATTTATTACATTTGGGGATGCAGCCTTAAAAAGCACAATGTACTTAAAATATTAATGTTGAATTACCTTTCATAGTGATTATTATCACTGTTCTTTCACTTCAGCTGTCCCAGACTATTATGTAACATTACATCCTGCTGGAAAATGTCATCATCACTCTCAGACATAATTTTTATGGCCTTTCAATCAATTATTTAGGACTTAAATCATAGTTACACCTCCCAGCAGTATACATTCATCAGTGTCACACGATTAATATTTTTGAACACAATTTTTAAAGCATTGTCACTCTCTCTCATTTAGGTAATAATTTAAATACTTTTAAAATGAATGTTATGCAACAACTTGCCTCAAACTATCTAAAAACATGGCAGCCATATCATCACCTTTTTCTGGAGTCCCACAAGGGTGTTTAGGCGAACACTGAATCCCGTGCCCTTTTAAGAGGCTTCCCAGAGTCAATAATCAGGGTGGAAACCTAAGAGGAGTGCCTCTACTGGGTGTCACTCTGTTACATTACAAAGCTTTATTATTGGCAAGCAAACCAACTAGGAGCTAGTAAGGCCAGGTTTAATGGCTGTAAAAGTATACATCCCAAAGGAAGACTTAACTGCGCCCAAGTCCTTAATGGATCACCTGTTGGTTACACTTCCAATTTAGTCTCGTGTGAACTCTAAGAGAGTGTTCAAACTACTGAAGCTGAGAGCAACAAATCAGGTAACCACAGCCTTTCCTCCTGGAAATTAAAAACAGCCTACCAGGCAAACACGCTAAATACTTCAGAGTAGGTAGGCATCTTTTGCTAATTGTGAATTAACATCTGTATCAGCCTCTAAATAAACTAATCAATACATGCTCTTTTTTTCCTGCTTTCTTTTTCTTTCTTTCTCTCTCTCTTTCTCTTTTTCTTTCTTTTCCCCTTAGGGCTCTCAATCCTACCTAAAAGTGAACAGCTTGGGATACTTGACAGCACAGCTCTTTTTCTTGCAAAAATGTTAACCTTGAGTTTCAAGGACCCCTTGTTTGTTCTCCCTTCCTTGGATCTCAGGGAATACCCTCCCAACTCCTCTCCACCTCATAGGCCTCAGCTTCACCATCACTTCCTCAAGGAAACTCTACATAAACTCTGGGTTCTTGCCACCCCCTGGCCCACGTGTGCAGAGCACTCTGCCCTCCTGTTCTGTAGCATGCTCACTCTTAGAATCATTTAAATGGCTATTTTCAATGATTTGTTGAAATGTCTATCTTCACTGTGCATGGTGCGCAGAGGTACGGGGTGAAACATTGCTAGTTGACTGACTGCTTGCTTACGACTTCTCATATTCTCTCTCTTGATTTTCCACACCGCACAGATATTGAACTGGAGAGAGCTGCTGTTAATTCTAGAATCAGAGATTCTAGAAAAGATTTTGAAGTGCAAGAGATTTAAAAAATGAAAAAACATAATTTTATACAACTCTTTTAATTGATTGAGTTCTGACTCCAAAATAGCTGAGTTTTCACTGATACCAAGATATGTGGTCCAGGAGTCCTTGTATAACTTAATCCATCTATGTGACTAGGTAGCAATGCTCAGAAAATGATCAGAATCAAAATTCTACAATAAAGCAAGTCCAGAACTTCAAGCAAAAGGACAAAACTCACCCTTCATATAATCAGGCATTGGCACTACATATTGAAGATTTTCCCAGACGGTGGATTTTTTTTCCTCTTCCATTTAGGTCACCTAGAATTGTCTGGGCTTCAACACTAAGAATTAGAGGTATTCTAACAATAATTTTACATAACATGGCTTTTGGAAAAAAAATTCTACATTTTCTTTATCTATACCTGGCATATATTTCAATAATTCTTAAGGAGATAAGAAGTGTTTATCTGTAGCTACACAAGTAGCTTTTTTTAAAGTTGTTCTTAGGTTATACACTAAAATAGACGTGAAATTCTGACGAAAAATGACTTATGCTTGCTGTATCCACAGGAAAAAAGCCAAGAGGTGGAGGGGAATTGAGTGTATGTAAACTGTTTACATGTTTTTTTCAAGTATAGCACTACTCCAAAAAAGCTATTTTAAACATTATGACTACATCCTTCCATATTTCTAATGTCTTTGAAAGGAAGTTACATTATTATAGGTTATTAAAAGACATGACTATGAATAATTTAAGTCACATTTCCACAGTTAAATTTACAGAGTTAAAGGTTAGCAGACAGTATAAACCCACAATGTACTGGAACTTTCTGGTGGGTCAGAATCATTTTTCCCTAAAAATGGTTTACAATATGTCTGTTGTTGGTAGTGAATATTCCTTCAACATAATGCCAATCTAATTCAGATATGCTGAGTTTAGTGGGAGAAAACTATCAATAATTAGTTTCTGGTTTATAAATGAAAATAAAAACACATCAAAAGAATAGAAGATATCGAGTTTTTCATGAATCAAAATCTATTTCAGCGACTTCCCTGGTAGTGCAGTGGTTAAGAATCCGCCTGCCAATGCAGGGGACACGGGTTCGAGTCCTGGTCCAGGAAGATCCCACATACTGTGGAGTAACTAAGCCCGTGCACCACAATTACTGAGCCTGCACTCCAGAGCCTGTGAGCCACAACTACTGAGCCCGCGTGCCACAGCTACTGAAGCCTGCGTGCCTAGAGCCCGTGCTCCGCAACAAGAGAAGCCACTGCAATGAGAAGCCCGCTCACTGCAACGAAGAGTAGCCTCTGCTCGCCACAACTAGAGAAAGCCTGTGTGCAGCAATGAAGATCCAACACAGACAAAAATAAACAAAATAAAATAAATTAATTAAAATAAAAACTATTAAATTAAAAAATATAAAAGAGATGCTGAATCCCAGGCACTTTTTATAGGCCTGAAGCTAGGTTGATGCAGATTTTTAACAGCATGACCTTTCGAAAATAAAAATATAGGTTACATACCTGAAAAATCACACAAGGTGATTCTTACATACTCTAGAGTTTGAGAATTGCTCTCCACATTATTTTATTATTTCAAATATTTTTTATTTAGAATAAGTTAAATTAAATAGACATTTCCCAAAATACTTGTCATTTTGGAGTGTTAGCCAAATAACTTTTATTTGCTAAATGGTTTACAAACATTTCAAGCAATCAAAAAAACAGCCATATAAATAATACTATATTCCAATATTATATGTAGGAAAAACTAATGCTCAGAGAGAGCCACTTCTGTAGAAAGTGGAAAAGAGGGAACTGAAACTTTGCTTTCAGGACCTGAGTGCATTTTTATCCATACATCTAGCACAATCTTTGCCATTAATGAACCGTTCTACTTAACGGAAAGATGAAGTGACTTGCCAAATTCCACACAAATTCCTCATAGCACAGCAGACACTAGACCATGTTACCTAACCCTGATGCTAGTGTTTGGGTTTTCACCACTTGAAAAGAAGAGGGTACAGTACAATTTTATGACCAAAGAAACTGTTATCATTGCATCTGAATTCTAAGAATGACTTGGTTTAACTTTTAAAGCCCAATGGTATTTAGAGACAGGTCTATTTCAGAGTGAGATATATATAATCAGACAGAGAAGAGGTCAGTAGGGAGGCTAAAACACAAAAATTAAGTCCCTCTGTTTAACAGGGCTTTATTAATCTATCTCAGTGTCTATCATTTTTTTTTTTAATTTAGTGGGAAGAAAATCACTTCATATATGGACATTCAGTTGGCAAAGAGTTTGGAAATTCTTCTGCCCGAGGTGCCATGCTAGGAACTTACATGGGATTCCAATTCAAAGCAAAGATCCTAGTGCAAATGAATGATGAGATCTTGTGAGTCAAACAGCTCCATGTTATAACCTGTACTGCTTTATGAAACTCATGAGGAAAAGCATTGTTATAAGTCTCAGGAGCCTTTTCATGTACTTGCTTTCTATTCTGTATTCTCAGTCTCTGAGTTTTTCAAAGACAGAGGGATTTTTTGTAACCAGTCCCTGGGGTAGAGTATTTTCTTAGTAAATTTTGTCAAAGGCCTAGACAGATGAGTTCCTACCTAAGGTTGTCCTTCTAGTACAATGATTCTTAGCTGGGGATGTATATTAGAATCACCTGGTTAACATTAAAAATAGTGATACTTTCACCTGATTCCACCAGAATTCTGATTAACTCTATTTGATTAATAAGGACATGTGCCTAGGATTGTTTTTTTGGTTTTTTGCTTGTCTGTTTGTTTATTTTTAATCTTCATTTGGTTCTATTTCTTGATTATCCTGGTGTCACTTTAGGAGATATTCCTATAAGGACATCAAATTCAAGATATTACAAGACACAAGCAAATAGGGAACTACTGCTAGGAGACATACCCCTGGTGGTAAATATACTCAAAGTGACATTTTAATTTAAAATATAACTTCCATATAAGATGTGGAAGTATTTTAATATCTTTCTTTCTCTCCTCCTGCTCTTCTCCTTCTCCACCATGAGGTACCATTAGCTTTCAGTGAGAACTTACTAGCTTGGGTGACTACTAGGTATAAAGACAAATGCCATGGGTAGTTGTTGATACTTAAGTATTTATGAATGACCGAGGATTCTAAAAGGAATGAGGAAAGGGAACATATATTAAATTCAAAAGAACTGAGCATAAGCCTGGGGCCTAAGAGCAGACACAGAGCTGGATGGATGACTTTTGCCTCGCATACGTGATGTCAGACCGATAAGGATATACAGGGATGGCTTTCTGAATAGCTTTGGGGATTGGTAGTAACCCAATTTTGTTAGAGCAAAGCAAATTTCAAGATTACAACTAAGCATAGCCACTATCCATATGTCTCATTCTCACTGAAAAATGTCTAGCCCAGACACGAAAGGACACTGGGGTTGCCTGAAACACATAGTGTCCCTCACTCTATTCCTCCACGCAAGTCTATCCTAAAGCAATTGAAAAGAACAAAATAATGCCATCTGCAGCAACATGAATGGACCTAGAGATTGTCATAATCAGTGAAGTAAGTCAGACAAAGAAAGATAAATATCATATGATATTGCTTATAGGTGGAATCTTTAAAGAAAGGGTACAAATGAACTTATTTACAAAACAGAGTCACAGATGTAGAAAACAAAATTATGGTTACCAGGGGGTTAGGTGGGGGAGGGATAAACTGGGAGAATGGGATTGATATATATACATTACTGTATATAAAATAGATAACTAATAAGAACCTATTGTACAGCAAAGGGAACTCGACTCAATACTCTGTAATGGCCTACATGGGAAGAGAATCTAAAAGAGTGCATATAGGAATATGTATAACCGAGTCACTTTGCTGTACACCTGAAACCGACACAACATTGTAAATCAACTAGACTCCAATCAAAATTTTTTAAAAACCTAGAAAAAGAAATAAAGCATTACCACACATACTCCTCCATGAGCAATCTGTGACAGAGGTCCACGTGATAGTCCTTTCTAAGAGAATCAATCTATTGTAATGATTTCCAACCCCTGCCCCATAAATCCTTGACCAGCACATTCTTCTGCCCCTCTCAAAATTTGCTTACTAAAAATTTGGCACAATTTCTCCTACCGATACCATTAAACCTGGGCCCGTTTCTCTCTCAGTAGTTGAGAAAAATGACTTTCTTTCACCCAGCCTTCCCTGGAGCCTTGTAGCAAGACTCCTTTGGGTAAGTTATATAACCTTGGTATGTCCCATTTTCCTCAGTTGCAAATGGAGCTGATAAAAGGAAAAGTTAGTTAACATAGCACATTACAGTTGCAAAACCTTTGTCATGTGCTTTAGCTCATATTATCTTCAACCACTTTTTTTTTCATGTGGGCATTTTTGTTTGCCCACATTGAAGATACGTTTATTAATTCTCAGAGAAGTCCAGTAAATTTTTTAGCTAGTATGCTGTAGAATCAAGATCAAATCATAGTCTTTTCATTGCAGATACAGTGCTCTATTTCTACAACTGTAATACAACCCTTGCTCACATAGGAGAAAGGAAGATGCTTTCTATTTTCACTCATCTCTGGTGGGTCAAGAGCTATGTCATAGAACCTAACAGACTGCCGCCAGTACTTCATTTTAAAGAAAAGATAATAAATAGAAGTAGCACCTGCCAAGTTCCCTCTAGAGATCCCAATGTAAACAAGGTGATCTCCTAGTAGACTGTTTTTAATGAGTTCAAAGAGTTTTGCAAAATAGTCAGATTAACATTCTTCATTAGTGTCTCTCACACAAAGTCCAGATCTAGAGACAGCTTTAAGAGGAGCAGAAGAATTTCCCAGAGGTGAATCCTAAGATGTAAATTGTAGGCAAAGACTACAAAATGTGAACAGATTGAACAAACAGATTGACTCTCAAGGACAAAGCTTGAATTTATATATCCTTCCAGATTCATAGGACTATGGTTTTATAAAACTAAGTTAACTAAGTCTTAATTTTCTGCAAGTATTTTCATGTCATATCTTACTCATTTAGAGGGGATAAGAAGATTTTTAACACTTTAATCACTGCCGTGGAACGAGAAGTACCATAAACATGTTAATCCCTGATTTACTGGCCTTTGCCAAGGACTTAAATTTCTAAATACCTACCTCAACAGACCCTTAAAATGTACATATGGAAGCAAGTCAGGGATTGAAAAATAACTCTGACAGCATGGTGAATTGGCTTATAAGTAATTTAAAAGCTCAATTTTACTTCCTTAAATTGTCTTGGAAATGAGAATTTTTAACTCAGTACATTTGAAAATGTTTGATTTCATATTTTCTTTTCGGCTTAGGAAACTTTATTGAGCATAATAAAAATAGGTATAATACTTTATATTCAAGAGGGAAAATTATTATTTTTTCATATTTTTGTCCTTTGAATTACAGAAGTAATGCCATGATGCCTAAAGGGAGCCAGAGAGACCTGTTAGAGTTTCTAATGTACAATGAATGGCTACCCCTGCTCCTATTCCAGTACAACCTCACACCCTCAATATTAATCTGTACTGTTAATCATATATATATATATATATATATATATATATATATATATATACACACACACACACACATATGTGTATACACACCACACACACACATATACTTTCTTGCTTGCAATATTGATCTGAAGTTAAAAAAGAAAAGATGTTCATTCTAAGATACTTCCCAAGACAGTAGAGGAAGACACAGGCAATGAAAGAGGTAATGAAGTCAACCGTCTAAAGGAATTCTGGCTTTGTTACTTCACAGATTAGAGATCATAGTCAAATTACTTAATATCTCTGTCCCTCAATTAACTCATTGATAAAATAAGGTTACGTTTGTGTTAGAATTTTAAAAGATATTATATATAACACATTGTCAGTAGAGCTTAGAGCATTATAAGAACTCAATAAAGACTGGATGTGCATAGTTATTATCATTGACCAACATTGCTACTTTTTAAAAATACTCTAGCAATTGAGAGAATTATAGGTTAATAATGTGATTACTAAGTGACTCAATTCAGATCATAGATAATCAGGATAACCAATTCTCCCAGTTTACTGGGAGCTGAGGAACTCAGTTCCTGAGACTCAGGACTTTCAATGCTAAAACTGTTGGTGCTAGAATTCCCAGACAAACCAGGAGTTGGACCCTATGTAAAATAGGAAAAAGGTAGCAGGGTGGAGGGAAGCACAGGAGATAAAAATCATTTAGTCGCTGTTGTCTTTCAACCATTATTAACATGGTCTGAACTAGAAATAACATCACCATCAGCTTCCTCTCTAGCCCCCAAGAGCAATCACTCTTATTAAGCCAGACGTTTCCTGAAGAGACTGTTGCCTTCAAGACTTAAAACTGCTTCAACTTCAGGTTTTTAGTTGTTTTGTGCTTACTATTCTAGAACGTAAATAATGTATAAATACTACTGAATAGTTTTTCTTAAGTAAGTAGGGAATTTCAGGAGAGAAATGGAAACTTTAACCAAGGAGCAAATGGGAATTCCAAAAATGAAAAAAAAGCTACTGGAAAGGAAAACTTAACTATGAGCTTAAGAGCAGATTGGAGATGGTAGAAGAAAATCAGTGAATGTAAAGACAGATCTACAAAAAGAATTCAACCTCTAAAATGAGATACTAAAGACTGAAATAAAATAAACAGAAATTCAGGAAACTGTGGGACAACATGAAATAAAATAAAAAACCCTTAGCAAAACTAATCAAGAAAAAAGAAAGAAAACACAAATTATCAATATGAGGAATGGACG
Source organism: Eschrichtius robustus (assembly GCF_028021215.1). Lineage (NCBI taxonomy): Eukaryota > Metazoa > Chordata > Mammalia > Artiodactyla > Eschrichtiidae > Eschrichtius > Eschrichtius robustus. The sequence goes on along the minus strand of NC_090841.1, from coordinate 65,634,846 downwards.
AGAATACAAACATTATTACAAGGCCTACAGTAATAAGGGAAGAAATGCTCCTCTCTTTACATTGTTCTCATTGGAATACCCATACATCTACAATAAAGGCACTTCTTAATTTGGTAATCATTTATTTTGACTATAAAAATCAATAATAGCTGCATATATCTTTCAAAATTATTTATGACTTCTTTGTCTTAATTTACTTGCTGACCCTTATACATTAAATGAGTAAGTTTCTTTTTTATATACTCCTTTCACAATTATTTCATAATTAGCTGAAATAATTTTAACCAATTAACCTGCTAATTTTGGGAAGGCTCTAAACTATTTTATATGGCTCTACCGTTTCATATAATTCCACTTTCCTCATGGCTCCTTAGCCAGTTTTCTTAACAAAAAACCAACAAGGTCTGGGATACTTTAAAATTCTGTTTCTTACTGCCCATCTCCCTAGTATAAATTATGAAGATGGATATCACTACTAGCAGCATTTTTATTTCTTAGAAGAATTAGATGCATTTGCATTCAAAATAATTCAAATTCCACATACATTCAACTTCATAGATATACTTATATACTTTGTAAGGTAAAAATTATCAAATAAAGCATTCTATAACATAAATGTAATTCTCATACTAGAAAGCTAGCATATAACATCTGCATGGAATCTTTGCCATTAAAAGAAAACTGACTAAACTCACTTAAGAAAGCAAGTTCCCTTTATGTTATTACATAAAGGGAAGGCTTACAGGTTTAACATAACATTTTCAGGTTCCACTTGTGCCAGGTGTTTGCAAAAATACTACTGACTTCACTAGCTGCCAGTGTGTCATTCCCCCTCCAAATTTTGTTGATTTGTTAGTATACACATAGATTTTCAAAGTAGGTTTCCTGTTCTTTCCCCTGTGCATAATTCCCTTGATATAGAATTTCCACACCCATGGCTGTAAAAAACGTTTAAACAGAGAAAATTTTGGTATGTTTGAAACTGGGATCCATCATTCACTGACATTCCACCAAGAGGCTATATTTAAACCTTTACGTGTCTTGCCCTATCAGAGGAGCAGTTTGGCATTTGGTATTTGGAGACAGCTATAAAGCTGCACCATCTGTACCACTCTGTTTCAAGAGTGGCATCAGTTTTTATCCTTGTTAGATCCTGCAGGAATACTCTGCTAAAACTCAGCACATACATGACTCAGTTATAATTCAGTAATCTAACTGTGGCCAAGGGTATACATGGCAGACAGAAGCACTTGTGTTCATATACTTGGTAAAACAGACAACTGTTGCCTGATATTCAATCACAGAGGCATGAAGTTTCTGAGTCACATTGGCTGATAAAATATCTGGTTATGGTGGTGTCTCAAAATTTACTTGGGCAGTTTGCCTCTAAGGAAATATTCCAGACTCGATCTGACAATAAAAACATTTTTGTTCATTGATGAATTTCATTTGGGAAGGCAAAATGTAAAGTTACCTATCACATTTGCTATGTATAGAAATTAGAGGTCCAAATATAGTTTATAGATTGATTTCTTTTCCTTTAAAAATAAATTTAAAGAAAAATATTTCTTGGGACTTCCCTGGTGGCACAGTGGTTGAGAATCCGCCTGCCAATTCAGGGGACACAGTTTCGAGCCCTGGTCCGGGAAGATCCCACACGCCGCGGAGCAACTAAGTCCATGCGCCACAACAACTGAGACTGCGCGCTAGAGCACGCAAGCCACAACTACTGGAGCCCACGTGCCACAACTACTGAAGCCCGCAAGCCTAGAGTCCGTGCTCCGCAACAAGAGAAGCCACCACAATGAGAAGCCCGTGCACAGAAACGAAGAGTGGCCCTGACTCGCCACAACTAGAGAAAGCCTGTGTGCAGCAATGAAGACCCAATGCAGCCAAACATAAATAAATAAATATATTTCTTTAACAATAATTACTAAAGTGGAATCTTAAAAAAAATGATACAAATGAAGTTACTTTCAAAATAGAAATAGACTCACAGACATAGAAAACAAATGTATGGTTACCAAAGGGGAGTGGGGAGAGGGATAAATTAGGACTTTGGGATTAAAATATACATACTACTATATATAAAATAGATAAGCAACAAGTACCTACTGTATAGCATGGGGAACTATACTCAATATCTTGTTATAAAATATAATGGAAGAGAATGTAAAAAAAGAATATATATATGTATCTGAATCACTTTGCTGTATATCTGAAACTAACACACATTGTAAATCAACTATATTTCAATAAGAATTTTTAAAAAATAAAAAATAAAAATAATTACTAAAGTTAAAAAAAAAGCACTTGGTGGGTCAGAGCATTATATAAGACTAGAGAACTATAAGTAGGAAAGAAAATAGTGCATCTGAGGAAAAAACATAAAGCGGGGGAGGGTCTACAAATAAATGAAAAAAGAATGATACCAACTGACCTTTACCCTTTGAACATATAAAAATAATAAATAAGCTGAAACAGCATGTGAAATTCAAATTTTTCATTGGTAAGCCACTCTTTCATGGCTGTGACAGCTGTTAAACAGTGGAATGGGTGACCAGGTAAAACAGATTTTCATTCTCTAGATGGGTAGACGTGAGACGTTGCATGAAGAGAAAAACCATCTCTCAATGGCCTATCCAAATTTAAAAGGCCTTAGCTTTGAGAATTCCTTTGAGATAAAATTATAAGTAACTAAAACTATTTTTATTACTTGACTTTTTTTTTTTATTTTAAAATTTGTTTATTTATTTATTTTTGGCTGTGTTGGGTCTTCGTTTCTGTGCGAGGGCTTTCTCTAGTTGCGGCGAGCGGGGGCCAACTCTTCATCACGGTGCACGGGCCTCTCACTATCACGGCCTCTCTTGTTGCGGAGCACAGGCTCCAAACGCGCAGGCTCAGTAATTGTGGCTCACGGGCCTAGTTGCTCCGCGGCATGTGGGATCTTCTCAGACCAGGGCACGAACCCGTGTCCCCTGCACTGGCAGGCGGATTCTTAACCACTGAGCCACCAGGGAAGCCCTACTTGACAACTTTTGATGCTCTAAAGGTTCCTAGAGGAGTTTGGATAGCCCAAGTTTGAAAAGAATTGAACTTGGGGTTTGGCGTTAAAATCTACTTAATATTACTTGACAGTAAAGTTTAACTTCCTTAACCTCCTCCAGTCTTTTTCCACACCAAAAAAAAAAGTATATATATATTAGTCATGTATAATATCTATTATAACATATGTATTGTACATATAAGACCATATACATCATAGAATTGAGAACATTAAATTTAAAATCCACATAAAATAATTGGCACAATCCCTGTGTTATTATTAAGAAGATAAAAACATGCATGTGAAATGGCATGAAGAGCTGCCAGAAACCAAAATTCATTCGTATACTGGTTAGTTTTAGAGTTCAGTTATCTTTCTGGTGTTATTTACTCTTCATGGTGACATAACGTGTAAACTTGTTTAGAGAAGAATACAATTGCACATGCAATTTCTTTTAATTTACTTTAGAAGATTTCTTCTAGAAGCCTAATACATTCTAGGATGCGACAGACACAGAACAGACAGAGTCGCATATGATATTGATAACTAAGGATACTTTCAGAGAAGCCAGTGGTGCCCAGGAATTGAGGAATTGAGGAATTGAGGTTAGCAAACCACTGACCTCATTCATCATATTCCGACAACTGCCTAAACAAAGTGTCTGCTTCTCTCTCTAAAAGCCGCTGCTTTATGTGTAAATGTGCCAGGTGCATGGACACGATTTCTAGACATCAGTATGTCTTCTTGAATCAGTATTCCAGAATTTCCCCCTAAGTACTTGAATATTATGAGTTGCATATAAAGAAACATGAATGTTATATTTTTAAAACTAGGCTATTCTAACCCAAATTTAAATAACTTAACAACTCTAAGTAAAATCATTCCTTCTGGCAGATGTATTTTTATATGGAGTTAAATAAGTATTCTCGTGCATACACAAAACGTGATATTCAAAGTCTTAGCAAATATCTCCTTAAACAAACAAAAATATCCATATTGTTGAACATTTATTTATTGCCAACATACTGGACTCAGACATAGGATGAAAAACCCTCTTCTTTGGAAAAAGAGGGTTTAAGTGCTTAAAGGGGGAAGGGCGATCAACCAGTCCTAGAAGTTTAAACCCAGTTTCTCCTATAGAAATTGATGGAGGCAATAAAGGATCCATCTTTTCTCTATGAAGTTCTCTCAAGGATAGAAGGAGAGAGAGTTGCAAACTCAAAAGCCACTGGTCCTCCTTCTACTCTAGAGAAATCAAATTCTCCACAAGTGTGTTAATAAACATCACTGTAATGACCTAGATGGGTGGGATGGGGGGGTGGGAGGGAGGTCCAAGAGGGAGAGGCTATAGGTACACATACAGCTGATTCACTTCAGTGTACAGCAGAAACTAACACAACATTGTAAAGCAATTTGACTACAATAAAAAAATTAATTAATTAATTAACATACCCTAATATATTGGCTGAGTTTAGGGGCAGGCTCTTGTTCTGTTATTTGAGTTCAGTAATGATTGCCAAGTTATGATGCATGCTGGCAGGGGGCAGAGGGCAGGCGACAGGCAAAGAGGTGAGACAAATCTGTTGTGGAGACTAGCCTGGGATCATTGTCGAGCTCCATGCGTTAATATGACATTGTACACACTGCTATATTTAAAATAGATAACCAACAAGGACCTACTGTGTAGCACAGGAAACTCTGCTCAATACTCTGTAATAACCTAAAACGGAAAAGAATTTGAGAAAGAATAGATACATGTATATGTATAACTGAATCACTTTGCTGTACACCTGAAAGTAACACAACATTGTTAATCAACTATACTCCAATATAAAACAAAAACAGGCAAAAAAAAAAACCTCATGACATTGTAAAAGAGATCAACCGAACGTTGAAACCTTGCAAAGAAATTCACCACTATTCAATAAGCATGGATTAGAACCAAGACAGGAAAATATATTACGGTGTTTCTATAAAATCTTTCAATTAGACAAACAGGAAGAGGTGAGATGTATTTTTAATTTGTTTCTTGTGAAGTTATTAGAAAAAGTCAACTCTAACAGATTTAAAATGTCTGAGATCAATTAGGACTTCTATATTGTTTTCCTTTTCTTAAACTGGAGTTTTAATGGTGGTTATGGGCGTTACCTTGTTTTTCCTCCATTAAGTTTAAATTTATCATTTAGCCCAGTAACTCTCAACCTGCCTGCACAATGCAATCACCTGGAGGGGCGTTTAGAGGATGCTGATGTCCAGGCTCCATGCCGAGGGATTCTGATTTAATTGGTCTTGAATATAGTATGGCCATTGGTGTCTGTTAATGGCTCCCCAGGAGATTCTAACGTGCCAGGTTTGAGAACCATTGATTTAGCCCTTAGTTTGCAGGACTGTGAAGTGATGTGTCTGCCTGAACAGGTGGAGCAAGGTACCACTCAGAGAAACTGGAGACCCAGGCTCCCTCCTTGCTTCCATATGCAATACCTGATTTGGATGGCATCCCTTTGTGAAGGAGCTGTGTGTCTGTGGTTGTATGAATTACATTAAAGGAATTCTGAATTAGGGTCTGAAAGAGTCATTTGCCTCTTTCTGGTGGCTTAACCTGTGTAGTATAAGTTAGAAGGAATTTGCAGCCAGAATTTACACGCTGTGAAGAAAGCCAGTTTGTAGCAAAGGAGAAAAGTGACATTTGAGTCCCTAGTTGTGGTTGTCTCCAAGGCCTACCTACACCACTCAACTTCCTGAAGCTTAGCTGTTTCTTGAAACAGACCAGCTCCTTTTCTTTTCAATAAATTCTGTTTTTGTTTAAAGAAAAAGATTCCACAGAGCAAAATTTTCAGAACCTGCAAAGCATGTCTTTATTTCCTAAAATAACTCAATGAAAAAAGAATTAAGGCAACACTACTGATAGTTTTTTTTTTTTAATTAATTTATTTATTTTTATATTTATGGCTGTGTTGGGTCTTCGTTTCTGTGCGAGGGCTTTCTCCATTTGCGGCAAGTGGGGGCCACTCTTCATCGCGGTGCGCGGGCCTCTCACTGTCGCGGCCTCTCTTGTTGCGGAGCACAGGCTCCAGACGCGCAGGCTCAGCAATTGTGGCTCACGGGCCTAGTCGCTCCGCCGCATGTGGGATCTTCCCAGACCAGGGCTCGAACCCGTGTCCCCTGCATTGGCAGGCAGATTCTCAACCACTGCACCACCTGGGAAGCCCACTACTGATAGTTTTTAAAACATGCAGGTGTTTTCAATTTTTTAAAAAAATAAAACAGAATACTTTTCTGCATTTTCAGTATCTTATCTGAATGTCCTGGAGCCATATTTAACCAAAAAGAAACATGCAGCCTTCGCTTAAAGGTGGTTCCTGAGTGACCTTCCCTGAGTGTGCACATGCATATTTAAAAGGAGGGACTGAGGAAACCTCTAGTATTTGTGAACTTCTTTGGTTTTTCACATAAACTTAACACTTCTCTATGAATGCACATTTTCAAGGAAGTCCTAAAGCAGAAACATCTGCTAACCTGCAATTATGAGTGCTGACAGTATATCATCTGAGTACACAGAAGCAGGTTCAAAAAATGTGATTTGGTGGGAAATGATGACAGACCTAAGAACAGAGTGTAATCATCCAAAGGTACACTCATGCATCTTTAATGTATTCAGGTATTTGGACTGAACTTACGATACTAAAGATGCCTATTAACCCTAGGCAATTATTGAGTTGACTAGGAATGTTTAAAAAAAAAAACACGCATATGTGGCCTTTTATCTGAGTAGTCAGTGGCTACTGATAGCCTTGGAAAATGGATTTGATCAAAGACTTCTGCTTCCAAAAATTATGGTCAGAATTTTGCTATGTATATATATATAGCACTTGACATTATTTTCTTCCTACCAGAAAACTGAATTCCTTCTATGTTTTTTATCTGTCTTCCCAGTGTGTCAAATGTGTGTGTGTGTGTATTCACAGCTCTAAGGACTTTTTTCATTTCATTTCACTTATCTGGAGAGCATGATTATAGCGAAGGCTCATTCTAAGGCTGGGCTGTAACAGAATGCAATCATTTGACACAACTAATTGACTACTATTTCCTAAGAAGTCTATATAACACATTTGTGTGAAACCCAGTTCTTTTCTAGAGCAAAGAGCCTGATTCTCAATATCTACTTGGGAAAATAAAACCATATTTACAAGTTTTGGGCTACAAGATTACCTTACATCAATTCAGAGTCCTTAGATCTCCTCCTAAATAAAGATTTAGTATAGAGAATTTGGAGTGCAGCAGAAAGAGATTTGGAATTCAATTATTTGGTAACTCAACCCTTGAGGATTATGAAAAATAGGAATTTTGCATCAAGTATTTTTATTTCCTTTTTCTAAGACAGTAATTTCAGTGCAATATCTATTCCTGAAGGCTTCATTATTTTATTTGAAGGAAGATAATATATGCAGTTCTTAAAATATGGGTATCTATTCACCAGAACTATATGTAGATACTGAATCACATAATGTACTATGAAATAAAGTTACAAAAGATCTTGGATATTTAAAATATTTCATTTTAACCACATGACAGGAGTTGCTTCCCTTTTCTTCCTATAATAATAGATTTCTGGTCTACATAAACATAGCTGTCCAGGATTCTTTAATTGAAGCTGACAGCTGCCCTTAACTATATACATATGGGGTACTTCATCTGCATTCCAGAATAATTCTGGATTTCTCAAGGAAGAAAGCTAAAGAGAAATTTCACAAAACTTAATACAAGCTAAATTGGCCTAAGAGTCTTAGCACTGTCATAAACAGCAGAGAATCAAAATCTCACCATTCATTTGTAGATTTTTTCATTACTTCTGAAAAGACAATTTATAGTTTGTGTATAACCATCCAAATGAAAAAACACCAGGAGTTGTGTTTGATTTAGAGTCTATTTTACAAAGTAAGCTAAAACTCTTTTAAATACTACCCTTCACAAAAAAGTGAAGGAAAACAGTTGGACAAAATAATTTAAAAAATATACGACATTAAATCATATGAAATCATTGACATTCTATGACTTTTGACCCACAAAGATAGTAGATTCATACGATTCAACTTAATATTATTTGATTATGCGATTGAAAGAGATGACTAGGGCTTCCCTGGTGGCGCAGTGGTTGAGAATCTGCCTGCCAATGCAGGGGACACGGGTTCGAGCCCTGGTCTGGGAAGATCCCACATGCGCGGAGCAACTAGGCCTGTGCGCCACAACTACTGAGCCTGCGTGTCTGGAGTCTGTGCTCCGCAACAAGAGAGGCCGCGATAGTGAGAGGCCCGCGCACCGCGATGAAGAGTGGCCCCCACTTGCCGCAACTAAAGAAAGCCCTCGCACAGAAACGAAGACCCAACACAGCCATAAATAAATAAATAAATAAATAAATAAATAAATAAAATTAAAAAAAAAAAAAGAAAGAGATGACTAAAAGCCACTCAATACCTATTGATCTTACTGTAAGGCTCCTTTGAAAATTTTGAAAGGAAATATAAAGATGCTAAGAGTCAACAACAAAATCAGTTATAGAATTTATTTTGCCATTTACAGAAACAAAGCCTTAATGTACTGCACTTTTCACCACTGAACAGATTCAAAAGAGGCTGGACAGCCATCACGGGGCAAAAGGAAGTTTGGCATTAGATACATGATATCACTACATAACTTTTAGGTACCTTCCAATCATGTGACCCTGCATTCGGGGGTATAATAACTATACTATCTTGGTGTTTGTTACAAAGTTAACATGTGGAGTATTTATTTAATGAGCACTGATGCTCAAACTAGAGCAAATGGGATACTGACCTGGTCTAACATAAAATACCATGGTCAGAGGCTAATGCCTTGATCTTATTTGCTAGACTGTAGTAGCAAAAACACTTTTATCAGTCTATGGAATACTGCCTATGCAGTTCACAGCTGTCAGTATCGTATCATCAGCGTGGACACCATTAAGTATCTGTGCCTCAGTTTAAAGATAATAAAGTGTCAGCTAAATGAGGCCAAAGATAATCACAGATGATCACAACACATCACTTCCACTCTGGGATGTATTGCTAAGATCATGCTACAAGCTCAGTAAAGAAAATTATTCCTTATTTCCTGTGTGAATATATTTAATAATGTCATCACTTCATTCTCGTAGGTTGGTAACTTCAACACTCAAAAGTTGATTCCTTTTTCTCTTCAGTAATTTTCTTTCAACAAGATACGTGAGAAGCCTTATGCCTCTATCATATGATTGCAAGAAGAAAAAATATCCAATGAGCAGGAGCTCTTATTTTGGGGGAGGTGATAGGTTGCAGGGCACACAGGTGGATGGGCTGGACTTGGAATGTATGAGGGGCACCTCTGCCATTTTAACAGAAGAAAAGGAGAGAAGCAAGAGTGTAGATGAGGGCGACTCATGTATCTTTTCCTTCATAATGTCTTCACTGAACCACTTTCCAGATAGGTGCCAGTATCCTGCAGCCCGTTTGGGAAGGAGTCTTTCCTCGCAGTCTCTGCCAAGGTAAGAATCCCATAGTTAGGCAGCAAGCCATTTGCTTTCAAATCCCTGGATGGTGGTGACTGCACCAGGAATGGGTATCTAATCCACAGACACCAGTTGATGGGCTGCCCACTTAGGGCGGTGACCAGCTGGCCCACTAGATTGTCTCTCAAGACTTTGAACAAGGAAAGATAGAGAGCCACGCTGTTGGTCCTGAGAGCAGAAATTGACATATGAGCAAGAAAAAAACAATGAGTGAACTGAAATTGCAAATAAGCTAAAGTTTGAATAAGCAAAAGACTTGTGATTTGAAGTGAACAATTTGCAGCGACAGTAATGGAAGAATCACAGATTGAAAGGACTTTAGTATTCATGATGGGGAGGACCCAATGAACCCTCTTAACTCAGAGCATCATGAGATGATACAGACCCCAGAAGAATCTGAGCCTCCTCCACATCCTAAATTGTATACAGTCCCAGCAGGCGTCAGGCTATCCCTGAGTTCCCGCGAGTTCCTAATAATAACCTTCCCCAGCTAAGTCTCATCTCCTTCTCATGAATAACCATAGCTCCTTCTGTTTTCTTTAAATTTCTCACAAAACTCACCACTTTCTACCTTGTACCATAGACATTTCAACACTTGTCTTAAATCCCTTCCAGACATCAACCTCAATGAAGACACAACTAAGGGCAGCCTATCCTTGCCCACAAGAGGTGCATAATAAATATTCATTGAAGAAACATCCATTTTATAAAGAAGTATTTATAATCACATTTATTCACGTAAGAATATTTTTCAACCTTAAAGAAAGAAATGCTTGAATGACATATAAAATATAACTTTGCATATATTGGGGCACATAACCCAGTTTTTTCACTCCAACACATGGTATTTAAAGATAGTTCAGCTTACTAAACATAGATGGATAGTCAAAGAAATTCCAAGGCCATATCTTGATAACCCCATTAATGTCACAGAGAATCTATGAGTCAGTGGGTCTCTAGGGTAACTGAACACTTTTTAATGGGGGTCTCAGATACACTTATGTTGACATGGTATTAGCCTCGTGTTTTAGCATAAATGCTATCATAGCAAGGAAGATTTCACTATTACTTTGTTTTTCAAGCACAAGTTTTGTTTGCTGTTATTTTTTTTTTCACGTCATGATAATAGGTAACCAAAAAGCCTCATTATTTCCTCACTCTCTCAACATCATGATACAGGATGCTAGGGATACAACCTCCTGGCACTTCTATCTAAAATTATAATCTGTTCCATCTAAAATTATAATGATAACAAGTTTCTCACAAGTTATAGGGCCTAATTAATATTTTAATGAAACACTCAACAGGAAAATATCATCATTATCATTCATTATGGGGGGGGAATGAAAATAAACTTAAAAGACTATCAGATTCAAATGAGAATTTTAGTTTGATAGCCCAATAAGGAAAAATCAGAGGGGAAAAACACATATGGTTAATAAAACATGCAGGAATTACTTTCCCATCTGCATTCTTTTAGCTTTTTCTCATCCCAAACTGTTGATGACATCATTATGGAACAGATTTCTGGCGATGGATGACATTAAGCACAAATTTGCCAAGAAAAACTGACTAAAGTACATTGTTGGCCAGTTTACAAACAATCCGCAGCATTCACTCTTCCAATGTGGAAATTGTCTTCAGTTTATACTTATTAATGAAAAAACAGAATATAAACTAAAAACATAGTTTGGGATTACCTTTTCAACAACCTTTACTAAATACAAGCACATTACCTCAGGTCATTAATCAATTTGATTAATGATCTTCAGTAAATTCACAAGCCATTTTATTTGGTCATATCATTTGATGTGACAAGAGGAGTATCTCTATAGTTTACCATTTGGCTCTCTTTTTATCCCTGAATTCTATACTACTAATAGAGGGAGCTTCCCCTCAAAAATTGGTTTTTGTGCTTATAAATTTGCAGACTCTTTTAAAACTAAAAATCACGTTAAAATGTCTAAAGGGAATGCCATTCCAACGGAAATGATTTCCTTCATATACTAGAGCGTCTTCCCTTCTGTAACTGTGTGTATTTGAGGATGGTGGGGACCAGATTAGTCCTTTGTAGTATTTTTTTTTCTTTTAAATGGCTAGCAGATGTGTGCTTAGTGTGATGATAAAAAACTGTCATGTGGGACTTCCCTGGTGGCACAGTGGTTAAGAATCCGTCTGCCAATGTAGGGAACTCGGGTTCAAGCCCTGGTCCGGGAAGATCCCACATGCTGCAGAGCAACTAAGCCTGTGTGTCACAACTACTGGGCCTGCGCTCTAGAGCCCGTGAGCCACAACTACTGAGCCCGTGAGCTGCAACTACTGAAGCCCGTGCACCTAGAGCCTGTGCTCTGCAGCAAGAGAAGCCACCGCAATGAGAAGCCCGCGCACCGCAACGAAGAGTAGCCCTCGCTCGCCGCAACTAGAGAAAGCCCGCACGCAGCAAGGAAGACCCAACGTAGCCAAAAATAAATAGAAAAAAACCCTGTCATGTTAGACTCTGAAGAATAGAAAGATACACCTCTTGCTATCATTTATCCAAGGCCAATTCAAAATAAAACAGACCATTCTTTACTTCCCAGCAACTAATTATAAGTCCAGAAGTGCTCTGAATTGAGAAATAAATGTTGTTTCCTACACTGTAAACATATACCCATGAAGAGCATATTATTTTCCCTGGAAAGGGAAGGGTAATAGGCAGTAAATGAGGACATTCTAAAACACGGCAGAGCAAGATGGGATCTGAGCCATATAACCAATGAGCCTTCCTTGTTCCTTGTTGGGCAGGCCTGGCGTCCAAGTGTTAACAGAGAAATGATCACTTCTTGGGTTATTAAAATAGACAAAAATCTTCTCCAAGGTTGTCTCCCCTTTGCCAAAAGCAGAGAGATTTTCTATCAGTTTAGGGATAATGGTTCTTATTTCTTCTCTCTTAGCTGGAAGGAATTTTGGTACATAACCAACTATGTAACCTTTGGTTCAGATGCACCTACTGTGTTTCCAACAGAAATTTTAAAAATCATTTTTTTATGCATTCATGTCAATTTAAAAGATTGGTCCTCTACAAAATACCCAGCAAAAGAACACAGTAGAATCTCACCATATTTTAACTTGGAACTGATCATGAAACATTAAGGTCAGAATACTTTCAGAAAAAGCATCTGAGCCATTTCTGAAGTGAGACCTTTTCCTTTGGGCCCGGTCCAGAGGCCGGCTTCTGTGCTCCCACTCCTCTGCCCCCGACACCCCCCCCTCACATTCTTACCCCCTCTCTCCACCCCGGTGTCCCTTTTACATTTCCATTTCTTGTTCTTCCCTCCAACCTTTCTATAACCCCACTATTGCACCCTTTGCTTTTGTTCTATCGCTTTGAAATGTTCTCAAGTGAAATCTGTGGCATGCTGAAAGAATTTTGGCTGTGTGTTTAATAAGAGGGTTCACTGAATAGGACTGCATTTGACTAAGTTCCACCAAACTACTTCATTTGGGGAAAGAATGCAGGAAAGAAATGTCTGCTTCTGGGCCACTAGTTATTTATGAATTTGTTTGCTCCTGAGTACAAAAGTATTGATAATATGTGATCACAATACAGAAAAACAAAAACAAAACCTGAGTCACCCATAATCTCACCACAGCGATGGTTAACCATTGTTCCTGTTTCAATATATTTCATTCCTTTTAATTTCTCTGCCTACCCAAAGAGTCTTAAAAAAGTATCCTGTAATCCTACTGTTTACACAAATTATAATCTGCTTATTTTAATAAAATGCAATGAACATTTTCCTATTCCATTAATTGTCCTTAAAGCATAAACTTTGCTCTTCGGATGCATAACTATTACATAATATGAAAATATCATAATGTATTTAAGTAGTACTTATTTTCTAAATGATCACTGTTGTAAGAAATGCTGTGACACATATGCAGATGATTTCTTTAGATGGCTAAGAAGTGGATTCCAGTGAAAATACTACATTAAGGTCAATTAGAGTAATAAAAACAAATATATATATATATGTCTTCTAGTGATGACTCTCAAGAATGACCTTATTTGGTATTTTAAAAATTTTCTAGAATAAGTAAAATTTCCAAACTTCGAATGGTATAAACTTTTTAAAATAATGAAGTAGCTTAGTCTAAAGGAAATAAAGTACAGATTAATTTCCAAAGGCTCACAGGTTGAAAAGTAGGAGGTAAGCTTTAATGGGGAACTGGACAAGATAATGTATTTAGTGAGAACTAATATATTCCATATTTACAAGCTGATGGGATTACATAGTTTAAAATGATAAATTGCCACTCAGAACAAGGACACAGGAATCATTAACGCCTGTTTTCTGAAGACAGAAGTTCAATGCCCCACTGAGAGCAGGGAGATGTGGATGTATTGAATAATACTCAACTCAGGAAAAGACCCAGGGGTTTGGAGTATGGGAGAAGCTCAGCTAGCATGCTCGTGGGCATGGAGATGTGCTGCATGAGGCGATATATAACATTTGGAGGCTAAGAAGAGATTTGTTTGAGGTCCACTAAGTCATGAATATGCTTTTACTAAATGTTCAGCGAGGAGACTGGAATTTGTGAATGAATAAAAATAAGTATATTAAGCAATGAACATGAAATTCAAGGAACTCACTGCATATGAATATATATGGCCCAAGAATATAATAATCACTAAAGAACCATGGATACAATATCCATTCATATTTTAATGAAGACGATAGTTCCAACCTACTTGCCTTCCAGGTTCATTCTCTGACATTTTCCAGATTTGTAGTGAAAACATGTTTTTTCTTTAAGTGAAGCTCACAGATCAAGTGAAAACAGGTGTGAACCTGTTTTAGTTGGCAAGTAAATATTTGCCTTAGAATTCTGTAACATCTCACCTCTGATGCTTTTCTCTTAATATACTAAAGCTGATGAAACCACTGCTAGTGCTGAAATTCTTAGAAAAATGGTAAAATTCTGTTAAACAATCTTCCCTAGCAAATTATGCCCTGTTTTTCTTCTTTTTTTTCCCTTTAATCGGTCAACTACAATCTGACAGCAGTTAGTAAAAGGCTTTAGTTCCTGTAGCCCCTGACTAGCCCTGAAGGCCGAAAAATAAAGGGTGAGAGATAGGAATGACCTAAAATCTTGGTTTTCTTAACAGGATCTAGTCAGAGAAATAAACATTAAATACTTGAAAAAATTAGTTTATAAAAATATCCAACTAGATGTGTTTTAAGCCCTCCCTATAAAATTCATTGTGCTGTTTTATTCCTGAAAACAAATCTGTATATGTCATGTGACTTGTATCACCCATTTATTAAACAATGTCTTGATATACTTTGAGATCTGAACAATAAATGCAGAGAAGGTTACTAATATGTCCAAGTGGAAGGCAGGCTTTGAGTTCTCCTGCTGGTCGTCCCCAGTTAAACAAGAACCACTTGCACGTGCCTTGGACCTGCCCTGGTGTGATGAAGGGAGCAACCTAGGACTACAAGACAGCAGCCCAACAATTACAGCTTCTGACTCTGAGCACATACTCTTGTATAAAGTTTTCATGCAATGACTCATTAAAAACTCACCATCAGTGAGGTAAATAGTATTAAATAGTATTGTCATCCCCATTTTTTTAAATTGGAGTATAATTGCTTTACAATGTTGTATTAGTTTCTGCTGTACAGCAAAGTGAATCATCTATATGTATACATATATCCCCTCCCTCTGGGACCTCCCTCCCACTCCCCCCTACATCCCACACATCTAGGTCATCACAGAGCATTGAGCTGACCTCCCTGTGCTTTACAGAAGGTTCCCACTAGCTATCTATTTTATACATGGTAGCATATATATGTCAATCCTAATCTCCCAGTTCATCCCACCCTCCCCTTCCCCCACCTGTGTCTGCATGTCCATTCTCTAAGTCTGCATCTCTATTCTTGCAAATAGGTTCACCTCTATCATTTTTTAGATTCCACATATATGCATTGATATACGATATTTGTTTTTCTCTTTCTGACCTGCTTCATCTGTATGACAGATTCTAGGTCCATCCACATCTCTGCAAATGACCCAATTTCATTCCTTTTTTATGGCTGAGTAATATTCCATATGAGGAAATGATGTCTTAAGTATGCTGCTCAAAGGTGGATAATAAGCATGGTAAACAGTAGAGCCCTACATCAAGCCCAGGCAGTCCGAATGCAGTGTGCCTGGCACACACCCTTCTATGCTGAGCCACACTTACTCTCAGTCAACAGTTGCCCGAATCCCATCTGTGCCCTTGCCGCATTTTCCCTTGCAGTGGAGGACATGTGTTAGGTGAATAGCATGGCTTCCCCCAAGAGTGGGCGTGTGGGAATGAGAAATGAGATACAACTGTGAAGGCAGCATGGGAGAAAAGAGATAATATTCCTTCTAAAAAAAGGATGCACTATTTAACCCCACTTATGTAAAAGTATACATATGTATGTATGTATAAAAAACGAGACATACGAAAGAACAGTGTCCAAAATGTTAAGTGGTTGCCTCATCAACTGTATTCCAGTGGACCTTTTTCCTCTTCCTTACATCTCTGTGAATGATGCACATGCTTTACAAAGAACACACATGATTTAAAGAATCAGAAAAGAAGTAATGCTATTTTAATTCCACCCACCACACCCCCCCATAAAAAGGGAAAATATTTTCTTTGTCATAGGAAAATGCTTCCTTCACTGCTTTTATTCTGTCCCTTCTCCCTAAAAAATGGCTATAGAATGCTTCATCTTTCGTTTGTTCAGAGTCCCTACATGCTATTTTATATCATCAGTTTTGATCCTTCCATGGTAGGAAGCAATGTATTTTTTTGGTAAAGAGCACACATTTAGGAAACAGACTTAAATTTGAATCTCTACTTACAAGGTGTATAATCTTAGAGAAGTTATCCTTTCTAAGCCTCAATATTCTTCTATATAAAATGGGGATAACCTCTGCCTCATAGGTTTGCTATGGAAAATAGATAATGTACCTGGCACACAGTAATTACACAATGATTCATCATTTATTATTATTAATTATTATTATCATCATCATCATCTATAGTAACCTTGAGAGTGCACACTTGCATACTCTCCAATGGTGTGTGCTATTGCATATGGCTAAAATAAGTGTTTTTAACTTTTTTTGTGCCATGGATCCTTTTGGCATTCTCCTGAAGTCTATGGACAACTTCTCAGAATAGTGTCTGAAAAAATGTCTAAAATAAAACACATATTATTACAAAGGAAACAATTATGCTGAATTGAAATTATCAAGACATTTTTAATTGTGATAGATGTGGTTCTTTATTAATACATTAAACAATAAGGTCTGGCAGCAGAACTAATTGCTAATAATTATTGGGAAGTAGTGATGAGTGTTAATGACATTTTGAGATATTTGCACCTACAAATGTAATGTACTATGCATATATGTGTGAATTCTATTGGTGATAAAGTTACAGCTACTGTTAATTCTACAGTTGTTTGTTGTCTACTTTCATAATTAATGAAAATGCTAAATTTCTAAAAATAGAGATGAAAAACTTTCCATTCCAGATTGCAAAATCTGTGAGCTCTGTCTACAAATCCCCTCGGCTTCAAAACCCTGGGGATATAAGATTACTTTTTTCAAGAGATCACTCATTCTGGTTTTGCCATTCAAAAAATGACAATGATTTTAAACTTGGCATCATCCATGACTCCTTTGCTTCTTTCACAGGGGAAAACTAAACTGTCACTAAACCTTGTACAATCTAGTTCCAAATATTTGTAGAATATGACCATTGTTACTACCTTCGTGATCCCACCAGGAACCAAGCAACCACCTTCTCCTACCTAGTTTATTTCAAGGCCTCCTGACTACTCTCCCTGCTTCTACTCTCGACCCCAGCCCCATAATCTATTCTCAAAATAAGTCATATAACATTATGGATCTCTTGAAACTTTGCTATAATGCCCCACTTCTCTCGGAGAAAGTTTCAAAACCTTCATTTCTCCACAAGGCCCTACAAGATTTTCCAAGGCTCTTCAAGGATTCTCATTTCCTACTATGTCACCCCACCCCACTTTAGCCACACTGGTGTTCTTAAAGCTCAAGGAATATTCCAAGCATGCTCCTGCCTCAGGGCCTTTGCACTTACTCTCCTCTCAGCCTGGGATACTGTGCTCAATGTCTCCTCCAGTGAGGCATTCCCTAAGTGCCCACTTGAAAATATCACCCCTACCCCCTTTCATTCTCCCCCCATCCTTGCTTTATTTTTCTCCATGTACCTAGAATTATCTGACAAACTTTAATTTTTAAATTTTTTATTTCTTTATTGTTTCTTACCTTCACTAGAATATAGCACCATGATGGCAGATCATTTTGTTGTTCTTTCGCTTTTTTTTTTGTTCTGCTATAATCCTTAGCATCTAGTATTTAGTTCCAAAAAGGGAGCTAAATAAGTGTTGACTGAGTAGATGAATATTGCTATTAACTTATACAAATATTTTTGGAATAAGTAATGATTATCATAGGGAAATAAAACTTAGATAAATATTAACCAGTTATTCTGACACATTATTATACATGTAAAATGAACTTTATACCATTTTCTATGATTTCATTTTAAAAGCCCACTCTCAAGGTATAAGCGGTCATCGTTGATTTTCATATACAGTTATAATTTCTTGTCATCTTTAATCAAGTTCAACTGTAACTCTGACACTTGTTTCCATAATAAAACCTAAAATGCCTGCAAGTCTGAGACACAGATGGCAATGAAAGGATCTTATTAGAGCTGTTAAGCTAAAATGACTAGTGTATTTTGGAAAGAGAGTACAGGTGCTACTGAAAGAAAGTGATTACTTTATGTCCAAAGACAGATAATGCTATTCGTTTTCTTTTTAAATAAGATTCAAACTTTTCAATAGTTTTTACATTTTCAAAATAAAAAAAAAGACTAAATTAATTGAAAACACAGTATTGGCTAAAAAAGTAATCATGCCAAATTTTTGCTTTTGTCAAAGTTTAGACTTTTGAATATATACATGAATATGTATGCATGTATATGTATACATATATATAACATGTATATAAATAATCTATTATCTACATCTCTGAAACATCATTAATCAATTAACCTAACTTGATTGTTGTGAATATTTGAAAGCTTATAAAAGGCTTATGTCTCAACAGAGTATTTTAGTCCCAAGGGAGTTACATATCACCAAATGTCATATCACTAAATGGTATATGCATTTTGTTGATCTACTTGACAACTTCAGTGCAATTTTACCGTAGTGTGATAAGAACATTCTCATAAACATCAAACTCAGATGCATTTTAACTACAAGCTAAAATGCAGCATTATATTTCTATGGTGTAGATGAAGGTTACATGTTGACTTTGTTATTGGATTTCTTTTGGAAAACTCAGCAATTTGTGAACTTTGAATGGTCTGTTTTTTAGGGTGAGTAACCTGTCTTGCATCATCCAAAATAACTTGAGCAATCTGGACACCATCGGAATGTCCCCATTTGTCATAGCTAATATGACAGCCACATATGGAGGTCATGTTGCCTGAATATCATTCTTCTTTCAAGAGAATGTTCTTCAATCAAAATCAACCTATTCTAGTAATTCATTTTGGGTTGAGAATTTCACTTTCAGGTGGCAAGATGTGTTGACTTTTAGCAGTCTTCTCAAACAGTACAAAGATTCATTCCTAAGTCCACTGCCTGCAAGGACATTATTATTTAATTACAGCTGTACAGAAGATGCGAATGCTTAACCTCACCATTTCTCCAGGAAGCACATTTCCTATAGAACTCTACCTGGGGCTTCTGCATTTAGGACACTATCCGAGAATAATCTGTACTATATTTCACCTGTGTAACCTGAGATGCTAAATCTTCCCTTGAAAAGTATGAGGGGAAAGGAAAGTAAGGAAAGTTTCAAAGGGCCTATATCACAGCGCTTATATGAATTATTCTGGCAAAACATCGCCCCAAGAGACCTCTAGTTATTCAATTTTATCAGTTTTCCTGCAGTCAGCAATTACTTTAAAAGATTTTAGGGAATGAGAGGCTCAAATAGTCTGCCAAGGAGCACAAGCAATTATAAAATGTGCCACACAGAATAATGTTCAAGTCCAAAAAGTCAATAATGGTTTATTACATCCCCAAAGTGAATAAACTATATATATAACCTATTCTATAGATACCCTTCCTTCTCATATTGCAAAGGGTTAGTATAAAAAAGATCATCTTTGTTTAAGAAAATGTTAGCATCACCTTCTTGGTCATTGGCATTTACTCTATGCCTGCCCATCACCCACTCCAGATAGATAAACCTGTTTTAACTCCAAGAATTTCCACACATCATAAGGAGGAAAAGACCCAGCATTTTATATTCCCTTGGTCCTCTTTCAGTTATAAGGTAAAATGTTTCCATTCAGAGCAGTTGAGATATGGTCCACTAAGAGGAGAGAGAGGAAAAATTATACCATTATTCTGGGCTTTTTGAAGCAGTCCAGTGAGGGTGGTACCCAGTTTTAAAATAAGAAAGCATAAAAAGTTCCATAGTAGTCAGCTTTGATGCAATAACAAATAACCCTAAAAGCCCAGAGACTTGAACAATAAAAATGTATGCCTAACTCATGAACTTATTTTTTATCGATGTTTCAAGTTCATGCTGTGAATTAACGATTTCAACTCTGCCCTGCTCTCTTCTCATTTGGGGACCAGGCTGAACCAGCTGGTCTAATTTATGGCATGTCATTCTGTGGCACAGAGAAAGAGCAAGAGAGATGGTGGAAACACTCAATGGTTCTTAAAGCTGCTGATGGGATGTGGCACATATCCTGTCTTCTCACTTTTTTTGGCCAAAACGAGAATCAGGCCAACTCCAAAGTCAACAAGGGTGGGTATGTCTAATGCTCCCAGGGAAACATTGCCCCTCACATGGTAACAGGCAGGAACATGTGATAATATATCCTACTATACTTCCTTGTAGTTAATTCTGCCACTATAAACACCGTTTTTCTTGAAAATTCCCCAACTAGCTTGAAAAGCACGTCCAAAAAAGGAAATTCAATCAAGGATATCCATTGAACAAACTATTAAAATTGCTTTGTTTTCCATTATTTATTGTTTATTTCATCCCAACAGTGCTTTGACCATTGGCGGAATAAATACCTCACTGACCTCAAAACTCAAGAATAATAAAGATTTATTATTTACAAACTATTGCTTATATTTATTTATATTTATAAACTAGCATTTTATTAAAATCTCATATCATTCATTTGTTATTATAACTTATAAACAGCTTCCATCATTTATTTGAACTAAACGACTTTGACAACATTTTTCTAGCTTTCTACTCTGACTCTCATCATAGCCTAACTTCCTCAAAACATTGCTCATTTAGCCCATCCTGGGACACTGTCAATATGTACACTCTCTCTTGTTCACTCCAGGTGCTAGAATTATGTAATATGGAGCCAGAAATTTGGAAGCCTTGTTGAAGGATATGCATGTATTTTTTGAGTAGGCAGGGCTAGTCCATGTGGGTGAATGGGGCCAGAAAGAGGAGAGGGGCTTGGGGAAAGGGCAAGGAGTTCTTTCCTGCACCAGAAAGACTACAAAACATAGGCTCTGTAAGTCCTGGAGCTCATCCACAGAAAACTGGTAACATGTGTCACTTACAGGATGGAGCAAAAAACTGTGGGACTATGAAAAGATATGTTCTGTTCTTTCCCAATGATATCATAGCTGAAGTAATGTGCTTAGAGTGAATCTCACCAAACCATGCCAGGAAAATCAATGGGCAGATATCACTGTGGGATTTCCCTGATGCAAGACAGATTGCTATAGTTCTCAGCATTGCTCTGAGTATGCGTTTAATGCAGAGAAGTTGCACACTTGAATTAACATGTACACAATGGCACCAAAACCTCTCAGGTCTTTCTTGGGGATGTGGATCAGAACCCATATTTGCAATTCTTCTAATTTTTCTAGGTTTTCTTTATTTCTTATACTATTTGTGATGAACTTCAGAGATCCATCCTCCACTCTAAATGAGAATTTCTACCACATCAACCCTGGGACATTTGCAATGACCAGAGGCTTATTATTTCACGATGAAATTTTCTCTACCATGGGAAAACTCCGGGTGTAATGTGTCAACACATTATGAAAAGTCCTCAATTTCTGAGCCTATAAAAATATAAAATCATCAATTTCTCATAAAATAAGGATGTTTCTACAAATAAGTAATTCAAAACAGCTTCAGG
Organism: Eschrichtius robustus; assembly: GCF_028021215.1. Classification (NCBI taxonomy): domain Eukaryota; kingdom Metazoa; phylum Chordata; class Mammalia; order Artiodactyla; family Eschrichtiidae; genus Eschrichtius; species Eschrichtius robustus. The sequence goes on along the minus strand of NC_090841.1, from coordinate 65,612,955 downwards.
TTTTGTATGCAATTTGGGGGTAATAAGATGGGGCTTAAGATGGAACTAAGTAAAAAATTCCATTATGCTAAGTTCAGCTAGATTCGGATTTGTGAGAAAACCCAACATTCTCCCCTGAATATATGCATAGACATGTGTTTATCCCTGGATAAGTATCATTAGTCATGATGGGAGAATTCTTACTGAGCTCCCTGTGATGTCAAGCAGTTTTCCTTAGGCTCTACGCTTCATTAATCTCATGTAGTAAAACTCTGGGTTGGTCTGTGGCAGATTTTATAGTTTTGCTTATTCAAGATCGTTCATACTCCTTTCTTTGTCTTCTTTTTACTACAAGAAAGAAAAAACCCCACTTTCTCATACTCCATTGCCTCAGAGTGGTCACATGTCACTGTCTTGGCCAATGAAGTGCAGGTAAAAGTCTGCTAAGAATTTGGGGGAAAGTGTTTGTTTTCCTGATACAGATGTTGCTTCTTCCTTCTCCCTTCCTTTTCTACTATGTTTTACACCTCCTTCCTGCTTCTAGGAACTTGAATGTGATAGTAAATGATTCAGCAGCCATATTGTATCCATGAAGTAAAAATTAAGAAAATTACAGACACATCCACCAGACATTCTTGACCCACAAAATATATGCTCGGACTTGGAAATATTCTGACCTCTTGTTAAGAGAGAAGAATAAAATATCAAATTTTTTTAAGCCACTGTTTAGTAGGGTTTTCTGTAACTTATATATGAACACAATCTTTAACTGTTTAGAGGTATAAGTGATTATGGTCAAAGACCTAGCCTGACACTGTTACTGGGACCCTTGGTCATTCTCAACGTTTTTTTTTTTAAATTGAGTTATAGTTAATTTACAATGTTGTATTAGTTTCAAGTGTACAACAAATTGATTCAGTTATATATACATATATATTCTTTTTCAGATTCTTTTGCATTTTAGGTTATTATAAGATGTGGAATATAGTTCCCTGTACTATACAGTAGGTCCTTGTTGTTTACCTCTTTTATACATAGTAGTGTGTCTGTGTTAATCCCAAACTCCTAACTTATCTTTCCATTCTCAACTTTTAAGTGGTTAGTTTGTCCCACCAGATTAGACCGGGTCTTCAGTGGAGGACAGATAGGCGACAGTGGAACTGATAAAGGGACAGGTAATATCTTGTCTGGAACACGGATAATTGGGTATCTGAGGTTTCTGAAAACCCTGATTCCGTTACAAGCATATCAAAACCCATTCCGTATTCAAAGGTCTTTCAGATCTGAAAACAGAAAGTGCACACTTAAGAACACACTTATTAATTCAAAAATTAAAATAGGAAAGCAGTCCTTGCATCCCCCTGTAGTAAAGTTTATATTACCAGATCATTTTATAAAATGTAAACTAAGTAGCATGTTAAAGTTATCATGAACAAATAGTAATTTGCATCTTCATTTAAAAACTACTCTTTTACATCCAGAGGAAGCAAAGCAGGGGGTGGGTAGGAACATATGTTTAGTAATTTGAAATTATGGGTTCTTTCAACTGCACAGTCCTAACTCTTGATTAAAGACTTCCTGGGATGTAATTCCTCTCTAATACTATAAAAATCAGCAGCAGCATTGGCTGAAAAATTTCAAAACATGAATTTAAAATCCTCAAAGGAATGTAAATCATAACCTGATTTGCTGTTCTTTTATTTCCTACTCTCAGCTCTTTCCATTCCTGTTTTTTAATTTTATTTATTTTTGTGGAAAAAAAAAAAAAAAAAAAACTTTAGGTATTGGTTAAAGCCAGGAACTATTTTGCCTCTTCAATGGCAAAAGAGCTATCTGGAAAAGTTACGAAACTTGGGTCAGGGGGAAAATGTGAAATCTACAATAGTCACAGTGTCCCATGATCCTGAACCTAAAAAGGCTGTCTTTCATCTATAAAACTCAATTTCCTCAAAGTAGCATTCTCATTTACTCCTCCATGTAAATTCACTGAGTAATCAGTTCTCACAAGTCTGACCCATGAGAACACATTAAATACAGAGTTCAACAAATAGATAAGCAAAGCTACTCGCCAAATTATAAATTGGCAAAGGAAAATAACTTGGCAGGCGTCAATTTTGGAAAACCAAATCCTTATGGAAAAATCTCAACACAAGTTTTACTCAGCTTCAAATTTGTCCCTACTTGATATGACCAGGAGAGCTTATTATATTTTTGTTTTCTGGCTTATCTAAACTCAGACCGAAATATTTTCAATGTCAATGTTTATCTTCATAAATAGCTCTTTGATGTTTGGTGCTTGAAATATGTAAATGATTTTGTATTTACTCAAGGCTAATTTGACATGTTTGGGAAAAGGATGCTTACTTCTGAGGAAGGTAAAGTTACAGTGGTGGTAACAGAAAGCTATGATTTGGTTGTGTGCATATCACTGTATATAGTGTACACATATGGGTGCACACACACACACACACAACTTGGCTATTTGGAAAACACTCGTTTTCCTCTTACTTCATTATTGTTGAGAGTCAGACACTGCAAATCTATACCTCTACTGTCAACCCCCGTGATATACAATGGTGCCTATGTTAAAACTTTAGACATTGATTAAAGATTTTTCAAAGACACGGTAAGTTTCTAAATTCTTATCTCTATATCAGATTTGAGGCAATCACATGTTTTAAACCTTGCAGTACCTTCTTTCTCTGCAAACTTTTCATCAAGGTAGACAAGACAAATACTATGGAAGCAGAGATGATATGTCAATTTTCAATAGGCTCATGAAATCCCCTTTCAGGATCTCACCCTTTCCCCTCTTCTCACATCACCCAATAATCAACTACAGCAGAGTTCTGCTAACAAGGCATAGCATGATATAGAAACAGAATTGCTGATAGTATGTACCCAAGGAAATCCCAAAGTGAATCATTCTATTCAACTGAAAATCACTTGTATCTTTAATACAAACCCTATATATGAGTATTTAAAATCAATCTGAATATTTATCAAACATCTACTATCTTATATATTTGAAGAAGTATGCCGGATACTGTGGAGAACACACACATGGGTACATACGCAAGCAGGGAAGACATCACTTATATCCCTTTGGGACTGGTGATTAGTTTGAAGAGGTAAAATTCATGAAAAACAAAGTGAAACAAAAATACAAGATGACTGTAAAGATCCAAAAATCCAGAGTTATCAGGAAAGGTTTCTTAGAAAATATTAGATTTGGAGTAACGTTTGGATGGAAAGTGTATTATTTTGCTGTAAAAAAGTACCACAGACTGGGTGACTTAAACAACAGAAATTTATTTTCTCACAGCTGTTAGGGCTAGAAGTCTGAGGTCAAAGTGCTGGCAGGGTTGGTTCCTTCAGTGAATCTCTCTCCTTGGCTTACAGATGGTCATTTTCTCCTTGTGTCTTCACATGTGTCTTTGCTCTGTACCTCTCTGTGCCCGAACACCCTCTTCTTATATAAAGACACCAGTCACGTTAGATTAGGACCCACTCTAATGGCTTCATTTTTAGCTTAATTACCTCTGTCTCCAAATACACTCATATTTCGAGGTAGTTGAGGTTAGGACTTCAACATATAAATTATGGGGGGGGAAACACAGCCCATAACAGGAAGAAAAGTCAGAAAGTCAGATGGAATTTATGCTCCAATCAAGTATATGATTTTAGGAAAAAAACATAAAAGTATATTGGCTTTTATTTATTACGGGATTTTATTGTGGTTATTGATATATATGATCCATTGCCAGTCACATAAAAGAGTTTCTCTCATTGCATGGACCAAACCAAAAAGCTAGGATTGTTAATACCATGTAAATGAATCTTTCTTAAGAGTGCAAATACTGTCTCCTGAAAAAATCCTACACGTTTTTTTTGTAGGAAGGACATTAGTTTTTAGAGCTTATACATTACTTCATTGATTGAAGGATCCTTTTATTCACTCAGCAAACATTTATGAAACACCTAATTTTGTGCTTAGCAATGAACTCTATTAAAAGAATTAAAATATAACTCAAATGTGACACTTGACTCATTATATAGATGGCAAGACTAGCATCCAGAAAATATGGGCAAGGCTAGAACTAGCAACCAGTTCTGCAGTATCAGCCCATAGCTTGACTTGCTCACTATGTAATGCTGTCTCTATGACACTTGGCTTCCACTGGGGACCCACTGAGAATTACTGAACTGAGAAGACAGTCTCAATATAAAATATCTTGAGTAACTAAAGTTGTGCTACATGCATAATCGATCAGGCCAATGACTAGTCCAATCACTGAAAAGAACCAAATAAATCGTGGACATATACAAATGATAACAATACCTAACTTTGGGGGAGCATATGTCTTTTTGAATTATGCCTTTCTCTGGGTATATGCCCAGTAGTGGGATTGCTGGGTCATATGGTAGTTCTATTTTTAGTGTTTTAAGGACCCTCCATACTGCTCTCCATAGTGGCTGTATCTATTTACATTCCTACCAACAGTGCAAGAGGGTTCCCTTTTGTCCACACCCTCTCCAGCATTTATTGTTTGTAGATTTTGTGATGATGGCCATTCTGACCTGTGTGAGGTGATATTTCATTGTAGTTTTGATTTGCATTTCTCTAATAATTAGTGATGTTGAGCATTTTTTCATGTATTTGTTGACCATCTGTATGTCTTCTGTTCACTGCAGCACAATTTACAATAGCCAGGACACGGAAATAACCTAAATGTCCATCAACAGAGGAATGGATAAAGAAGATGTGGTACATATATACAATGGAATATTACTCAGGCATAAAAAGGAATGAAATTGGGTCATTTGTCGAGAAGTGGATGGACCTAGAGACTGTCATACAGAGTGAAGTAAGTCAGAAAGAGAAAAACAAATATCGTATATTAATGCATATATGTGGAATCTGAAAAAATTGGTAAAGACAATCTTATTTACAAAGCAAAAATAGACACAGACGTAGAGAACAAACGTACAGATACCAAGGGGGAAAGGGGGTAGGATGAATTGGGAGATAGGGATTGACATGTACACACTATTGATACTATGTATAAAATAGATAACTAATGAGAACCTACTGTACAGCACAGGGAACCCTACTCAGTGCTCTGTGGTGACCTAGAGGGGAAGGAAATCCAAAAAAGAGGGGATATATGTATACGTAGAACTGATTCACATTGCTGTACGGTAGAAACTAACACAACATTGTAAAGCAACTATACTCCAATAGAAATTTAAAAAAAAAAAAAAAACCTAACTTTTATTCTGCGCTGTCTATGGCCAAACCTAATATCGTCTGCCTTCTAGCCATCATTTGATTTATTTCTCAAAATGACCCTGTGAATTAGGTACAATTATCCTTGACATTTTTATAGATAAGAAAGGTGAAGTTTATAGAGTTTAGGAAAAATACTTAAGGTTAGAGCAGCAGATACTTATGCTTCAGGTTCTACATTAGCCATTGCTACAGGAGGCACATAGCAAAGAGATAAAGTCATATACTCTTCTTTTCTCAATCAAAAAAGAAAAAAATGTGGTGCAGGGAGAGGAGTGCTATGAATTTGTGGTTGATTGTTGTATTTTCATGTACATATTATGAATGCAGCCATCTCGTGTGTACAGGATTGAGCAGAGAAATCTGATTTATTGTTACATTTAAATAGTGGAATTTATTGAATGTTACCAGTTGAGGTCTTTATTTTTTTATTTTTATTTATTTTTGGCTGTGTTGGGTCTTCGTTGCTGCACGTGGGCTTTCTCTAGTTGCGGCGAGCGGGGGCTACTCTTCCTTGCGGTGCGCAGGCTTCTCGTTGCGGTGGCTTCTCTTGTTGGGGAGCACGGGCCCTAGGCGAGCGGGCTTCAGTAGTTGTGGCACGCGGGCTCTAGAGCGCAGGCTCAGTAGTTGTGGCGCATGGACTTTGCTGCTCCGCGGCATGTGGGATCTTCCCGGACCAGGGTTCGATCCCATGTCGTCTGCATTGGCAGGCAGATTCTCAACCACTGTGCCACCAGGGAAGCCTCCAGTTGAGGTCTTTAGATGTAGACATAAAACATGTTTTGTTTTATCTTAACCTAATGTCAGGACAATCTACTACATGTCTAAACAAGTATATAATGTTTCAAGTTAATTTAATCTTTTCTAACTTTCTATTACTGAATAGGAGCAACTATATGACCCGACTGTGAGTCATGAAAATTAAAAATAAATAGATTTCACTGAAAACTAGACTCTTTCAGAGGCTCACTTAGGCATAACCTCTGTACACTCTGAATAAAAAGATGCACTGTTTTGTTGCTATTTTCTATTAATGGTGTTTTTTTAATAAACATTGTAAGACTGATTATTCAAAAATATATGCGTATCTATCTTTCTAATAGACATAACAGGCTACAAAAAAAAATACAGAAATAAGAATTTCCAGATGCTGTGGGAGACCTTACATGTCTAGGTGTAGCAAACGATGCTGTTCCAATTTTCAATATATTTACCAGACTTACTATCTACATAAACAGACTGTGTGTTTAACCTTTTCCTAGAGGCTTTCAATTTTGCTAAGCAGAACTCAAAGACTGTCTAGCCAGACTTAAAAAGTCATTTGAAGTAAATGGATTCTTGGTGATAAATAATGATGACTTTTTAAAGTAGCTTTTTTTTTTCTGGCTGGAAGTACCATTTTGTGTCTCATTTTAAGTCCAGTGACTTTTTCCCATATAACAAGGAAAAACTTCTGCAAATTGGGCCTGACTTATTTGGTCCTTCTATCTCTGTTTCTTTCCAGTAATTTTGTGCCAATGGTCTCTACCCTGAGTCCTGGGTTTTTCTTTCCTTTTCTTTTCTTACAATCTTTGTTTCCCATGCTTTTTCATAAAATTGTTTTCAAATACCTTTGCATACCTTTACTTTGAAAATGAGATCACAAAGTTGACTCAATAAGGCACAGGAAAATACTTTTTTAAAAAATCTGGGTCTTATTTAAATGATATCTTTAAAGTATTTTCTTAAAAACCTATATCGATGCCCTCATTTAAACATCTTTATCTGAAATCTGACTCCCCTTCCTTTGGTCACGGGAAAGTCATGGAGGCAAAATTCAACACAGCTCAGAATCCAAATAGAGTCATTGACCGGAATCTTTTCCATTTAACCATTTACATCAGCCCCAATGTAATGCTCATTCAACTAATGCGCCACAGACAGCTGGTCCCAATCATTCAATCCCATCTCAAAGGCACTGGGCAGACTCGGCACCAACCCCAGGCCCTCTAACACGTGTAGAAATATTTGAAAAACACTGACACAGTTATCAAGGAAAACCTCCCACCTAAAGCCCCTGTGAAAGGGTGCATATTGGTGGACCATGTGTCCTCTGCCCCTTTTACCCTAGAGTAGGCGATGACGATGTGGTTGAGAGGAAATGGAGGAGGAGGCCGCCTCTCCTCCCTGAATTTGAACTGGAAGCGCCATCACCATCTGAAATGGATCCGAACCTGGAAAGCCACAACACAGAATGCAGCTGGAGAAACACATCAGTAGAAACAGAGGAAGAGGGAAGATTAGATAGATAGAGAGGTAGAGAGATACAGAGATGATGACAGATAGATAGATAGATAGGTAGATAGATAGATAGATAGATAGATAGAGAGAAGAAAGCTGTCTGCTACAGGAAGAAACACACATCCAGAAAGCACTGAGCCATAGCTATGCGTGAGCATTTGAGTGACAATGTGTGGATGCTCTGGCTGTGGTCCCCAGGGCATCCTGGAGTTATTCTGAGGCTCTCTCTTATCCCCTCATTTGTTCCCTGGCTGCCAGCTGTTCTCTTGGTGAAGTTCCATTGCACCGCCTACTTCATCTGTCTGAAATGCTCTTCCCCCAGGTCTCCACAGGCTTGCCCCAGCCTCCTTCAGGTATTTACTCAAATAATATCAGCCCAATCAGGCCTTCCCTGGCAGCTCTCTCATATGTCTTTGTTCCCAAGTCAAAGTTCTCTACTTTTGTCTTCTCTTTACCACTATCTTATATTTTACATAGTTTACTTGTTCCCTTACTTTTTGGTACAATTCCTAAACCACATTGTGAGCTCCTGAAGGCATGGGCTCTCATCTATTTCATTCCCGGCCATATTTCCAGCTCCTAGCCCATTGGAGGCATACTCCATTTTTCAAATTAATAAATAAATTTAAAGTCAAAGTATCATGGACTATTTATAGTTACTCATTTATTGTCAGGGGCCTGAGAGAATAAAAATGATTTTTCAAAAACAGACTTCTATATATGTGTGTATAGGTTCACAAGGTCAAGTTCAAGGGTGTTGAACCTGGGCGGCAGCATAAGGTCCAGCACTTACACAATTTCTGGGCTTCGTTTAATGATCAGTAGTTACTGTGTTGAAATTCTTAATAATTTTTCAACAAGGAGCCCCACATTTTTATTCTGCACTAAACCCCAGTACATTAGGTGGCCAGTCCTACGTATATGTGAACATCACAGCAGGGGTTCAAATCCTAAATGTTACTTAGCCTCCTGTTTGCATGAATTGAATACATTTATATGGAAAGCATTCTGTATTCTTAATTTATCTGCCTTATCTACCCAGAGGAAGTTCAGAGAGGCAGCGCTGCTGTGTTACTAATGCACGAACTCTAAGTCAGTAGAGCTGAACTATGGCTCCATCTCAGCCTGTGGCTAGCTGAGTAACTGCTCACTTCACTTTCCTGACTTGTAGAAGGAGGCACTTGAGCTAAACAATCTCTAAGTTACCATCCAGCCCTTCTATCCTTTAATTCTTTCCTAAATAAAATCATATTACATCTTTAAAAGTATCATAAAACACTTACTCCCCACCTCTTCACCAAACTCTTTTATGCAAGTTGTAAGGACAGGGAGGATTAAAGAAAGAGCAAACCCCCCTTCTCATTTGACATTTTTGCAATATGAATTCTTGTTCTGATTTATGGGCCCTTAAAATGATTCAGTTTTCCATATTTATTTCTGTGCTTTCCAACTAGGTACTCCCACCTAAACCCAAGCAACCAATAAATTGATTAAATGTACTCTCGTTTTCTTGGATACATTCACATGATCAAGTAACTGAATCCCAATGTAGTCTGAGTTTTCTTAAACTGATTTTAGTGAAATTCAAAGAGCTGTAGGAAGCAAGACCTCTCTGTGGCTCAAGAACATTTGAGGGGTTGCAAAACAGGTTATTCAAGGCAACTTCAATGTAGATAACAACACTGAAACCTCATTTCTCTACATATGTCCACCAGAATTTTCAGCTCTTAAAAACATCCGTACTATTGTTGTTCAATTGACTAAGAAATCTATGTGTTGAGGAATATTTAATAAAATTGTCTTTCCTTCATAATTATAATCAATTTTGCTATTACATGACAAATGTATTTTTTAAAAAAAAAAACCCTTGCTGTGCAAAATTGTGTGATAAAAGCTGTAGGGCTTATGAAAAAAATAAAGTTGGGTGCACAACACCCAAACATTTCAACAATGACACATAGAAAAGAACAGAAACCAATTAACAGCAACACGGTTTACATGTGTTGAATGGTTTCGAAAATGAATAAAGACTACAATAACTATGGCACTTTACTTTGAAAAAGCCCTGAATTTTGTTTGTGGAACTGGTTATTGGAAGGGGTGCAGCTTGTGAGTCATTGTGACGTGGTGGAAGGAGGGTTATCTGAAAGTGGAGGGAGAGTTGTGACACGAGGTATAGATGAGATGTGGCTCTTAACACAAGCGACGAACTGAGGTTTTGAGGCAGGGCCAGCTTCCTGGGTGTGTGACCTGTCTGCAATCCCTCAGGACCCAAGCTTAGAAGGGCACCATATTGGTTTAACATTCTGCTGTGGCCATCTTGAAATTCTTAAAATTTGTGCAACAGGGAGTCTCATATTTATATTTTCACCAGGTCCGGTAAATTTTGTAGTCAGTCAAGGTTTGAGGGGTGTCTTTTTGTGTATTCTTACAGGGCACCTCTCAGCTAGATGCAGCTTTCTACATTAAGGTCAGAATGTTTCTAGCAGATGAAATTCTACATAAGCAAACTCAAAATTCTCAGTATATTCAAATTTCCCCCTGATACAACCATCATGTTGGAACAAAAAAAAAAAATCATGGTTTCAAAATAAGCATGATAGCAGAACTGGCTGTACTTAAATTTTAGGAAATTATTACTAATCTGAGGTGAAGCAAGAGAGACAGAGATCGCACACACAATGAAGGAAGCAGTGCGTTCCCTATAAATCCGGGCTAGTCTCACCAGGGACCCCACATCGTAAGTGGAGAAAGTCAAGGTGTACTAACTCCTCCAAAGATAAGGTTGGAACCCCACAGAGAAAGAGGAAATTTGCAAAACAAATGATGTATGGCTATTTACTGAAGGTTGCTCTGGTTGTTTTTTCTTTTTACTCTTTCTCCCAGGAATTTTAGCCTGAGGCCTTGGGAAAAGAAGTGGAAGGAGGAAAATTTTTTTCACCTTCTGGGCAAATTCCTAGAGCATGTGGTGGACAAGTCAGGCAGAGCATCTCCTATCTGGAAAGGAGCCCTGGTGCAGGGCAAGAGGCAGCCAGACAACCAGGGCTCACACAGGAAACAAGGAAGCAGGAGGACACCTTCCAATCTGAGACAGGAGACGGCCATCAGACAAAGGATTGGAGAACTGAGAACACAGCAGAGGTAGGATTCACACCCCCAGCACAGGACACCCTAGTCCAGCAGAATTTTAGACAGTCTGAGGGTTTTCATTTTCCATAGACAGTGGCTGAGCTGAGAAAGTATTATTTAATCACTTTTTTTTTTTTTAACTAATCCTCAGGCTAACGTTGCAGATATAAAACCCCCATTTTGAAATTTCTCCTATTTAATGGAAAGTAGGGAAGATCTTGTTTGTCATAGAAGAAATAATATTCATCCTTTTAAATTAAATTTCTCTCACCGTACATACATACGGTGAAATAAAAAAGTATAGCTGAGTACAGGTAGATGATATATAGTCCTTGTAAAATTTCCACGCACTGCATTTTATTTTTTACAGAATAAGGAAAATTCCAAGCAGAATGTTTGAGTTATTTAACTCTAAACCACAAAGGACAAATAATGTGATAGAAAACATTCTGCCCAAAACACCTTCGCTCAGAGTTTGAGTCTCCCTCTATCCACATGTTACTTAGAGACTTTAATTCTATCACTTAATCTCAATCTCAGGATTAAATTTTCTCTCTGGAAATCCCCAACTCTTAGTTATGCCTTATGAATAGGTTTATCTCCTATATATATATAGGCCAGCTCTCAGCTCTTGGTTTCTTTAAAAGCACTACTTTGTGATGATAAAGGCTACTGATGTGTTGATTTACGTCTTTTGTTAAACCATTCACGGTGAGGTTTGGCTCCTTTTCTGCACACCTGGTTATCAGGTGCTATTAAGAAGTTCATTACCATAATTTATTATTTATGTGAGTGTAACTTTACACATGTGGTTTTTCTCTAAGTGCTACACACCTGCCATTTTATTATCTCTTTATTAAAGATCATTTTTGTACTTTTACAGGAAAATCAGGAAGAAACTGGTTTTATTCTCCTTTCTTCATCTTGCATTTCCATTCACAATGAAATAGCTCTTGGTGCTTCTGGTGTGAAACCGAGTTCCAGATAACAGAGATTGAAATTCAGATATACAAAACCCTCCTTTTGAAATGAAAATCTTCTTCATTTCAATACTACAGCCTCCTCAAGCCCACAGTGTTTCAAATGTACTTTAAAATGAGGCAATCGGTTTCTTCCCATGAGATGTATTATTTTAAGAGAGCTCCTCATATTTGTTGTGTTGCTAGTTACTGGGTCTCCCATTAGCTTGTCCTCTGCTAGCTCTCGGATCAGACAAGGCCAGTGGGAGAAAATTCACTATATTGGCAATTCTCCACATGTATGTTCTGAGAAGCTATACCTATGTCTGGAAGACAGTGGAAAAAGAAAAAAAAAAAAAAAGAAACTAGATTTCTTGTACTCAAGTACTAACTCAAGAGTTAGTACTGGGCTTCCCTGGTGGCGCAGTGGTTGAGAATCTGCCTGCTAATGCAGGGGACACAGGTTCGAGTCCTGGTGTGGGAAGATCCCACATGCCGCAGAGCAGCTAGGTCCGTGAGCCACAACTACTGAGCCTGCGTGTCTGGAGCCTGTGCTCCAGAGAGGCTGAGAGGCTGCGATAGTGAGAGGCCGGCGCACCGCGATGAAGAGTGGCCCCCGCTTGCCACAACTAGAGAAAGCCCTCGCACAGAAACGAAGACCCAACACAGCCAAAAATAAATAAATAAATAAATAAATCAAAATCAGCATCTTAAAAAAAAAAAAAGAGTTAGTACTAACTCAGTATTAACTTGGAGAATATTAACTCTGAGAATGTATTTCTTCTAATAAATATTACTAAAAAGCCTCGGTCACTCGGGCTGGGGGAGAGAGTAGGGGGATCATTCAGAAAAATCATCCAGCACTCTAAGTCTCTAATTTGAGGATGAAAGTCTGTGTGTGTGTGTGTGTGTGTGTGTGTGTGTGTGAGAGAGAGAGAGAGAGAGAGAGAGAGCAGGACGAGAAAGGGAGAGACAGACACTAAAATAGGGAGGGTGGGAGTGAGACGCAAGAGGGAGGGGATATGGGGATATATGCACCCATATAGCTGAGTCACTTTGTTATACAGCAGAAACTAACACACCATTGTAAAGCAATTATACTCCAGTAAAGATGTTTAAAAAACAAATTGATTCTGGATCTATTTAACCTATACCTTACCAATTTCTCTTTCCTCTTTGAACAAATTTTACTTAGCCTTCTTAAAGCTTCATTTGCCTCACCTGTCAAGTGGTGGTCATCATGGAGCCCAATTTGTGAGCTTGTTAGATATCAAGGACCTTAGCACAGGGCCTGGGACATGGTAAGTTCTCAACAAATATTAGCAATTAATACTGCTGTAAATATTTGTGAGGGTTCTATTATGATGTGACACGTGCAATTGTGTGACAGCAGCAAGAGGTATTTACTTCTCCTTTTACTCTGAAACTGTCTTTCAAGCAAGCTGACACTGGTTTTCCAAAGTTGCCGTCTAGTAAGAATCATGTGGGAACGTGTTGATCCTGATTCCGAGGGCTCCACCAAGAAGATGCTGATTTGGTAGGTTTGGGGTATGTGCAAGGATGTTCATTTGGGGGGACATAACTCAAGTGATGCTAATTATCAACCAAGTTTGGGAAACACGGCTCCCACAAGATTTATCATGGATAATCCCATTTTTATTGGTTTATTTTAATAAAATTATCAACTATGCAATGACTGTGGCAAAGACAGTGGTGTTCAGGAAATATTCCACGTGCCCCGACAATTCCTAGCCTCCCTTGAAGTAAGGTAAAGGTCATGTGACTAATCTTGGCAAATGAGTTGTGAATAAGTGGGCGTGGACCACTTCTAGGTCACTGCAGTTAAAGATACAGGAACCCCCTTCTTAAGGTGAACCTTGAGAGCATGTGTTAACTAGTAATGCCACGTCATTGACAGGAGCCCTTGGCAGCCTGGTTCTTGAGTAATTATGTAGAGCACAGACCCAATCTCAACCTCTTCCCCCTGGAGCCATCTTATTCATGTAGCATGAGCAAGAAATAAAACGTTCTTGAATTGAATCACCACCCTATTACAATAGGAGAATTCTTTATTCATCAAATACAGCCTGAAATAAAGGAACAGGCACAGGGAAGCGACTGTTCAATAAACATTTTTTGATCACACATGGAAAAAAAGATAACAGAGGAGTACCGCCCAGTGAGATGAAAAACAATATTGACTCATCAAATCATAAAGAAGTGAAGGAAGTGCAGTTGTCAGCAGTATATGAAGTAAAGGTTGAGGATGGCAGGAGATGGGTGGGACTGGGGAGACTGGTTATTTCCAAGGAAAATAGCTACTAACCCACTCTTTGCCCTCTGACCAACCCTTTACTCATCAAAGGGACTTTTGCTTTGAGTAATCAACAGTTGTTTTGGAAAACCACAGTAAAATGAAGAATCTACTAGATTTTAAAAATTCGGACGGGTGTCTGGTTTCCAGAGAACAGCTTCAAATATTTAAGCTGCTAACATTAGACCAACAATGAACTTAATGGTAATTGAAAACATCTTTTCAATAAATAAAAACACATTCTGCACACTTTATTTAAAAAGTTTACTCATGAGCTAGACTAACACAGATGTGGTTTAGAGACATTCTATAGCTAAAGAAAAATGCCAAAGAGGAAATGAACTGATATGATTTAAAATGCAATATTATTACCATCGTAAATTATGTCAGCCACGGCTGCCTCAAGTAGAACTTTACTTGATTTAAAGCCAAACAAGGCCACTGAATTATTTTCAGTTAATTATGAGCTAGCCATATGTTGCAATGAGAACAATGTGCTAATCAGTCAACGCTGACACGGTGGTGACAAGTAAGATGGTTGGTTTCTATCCTGCTGGACAAAATGCATCTCAGAGATAGAAGAATAGAAATGTCATATATTTTGGTAGAGAAAATCTTATTAACTGATTTGGGAAATTTCAAAAAGATGTTAAGTCTGGCTACGGAAAAGATCCAACATGGAAGTTTATGGTTTAAAAAAGGTTTAACATCCTTCTGAATGGTGTGATAAGTCAGCAGTTTGGGAAATCTTTAAGTATGAAACATATCCCTTCTGCAGAAGTAAACTTCTCATCTGCTCTATACCAAGGGCATAGTGATAATACTTGGAATGTATTCAATATATAATTGAGCAATCTTATAAAACAATGGTATAGTCAAATCCTATATTAAAATATAAAAATACTCTGCTGTATTATGAAAACATAAAATGTAAGAAATACATTTTAATAAAACACACACATGCATACACACACCCACCAGAAGTAGTCTGTATTTAAAACTAACAGACACAAGCATTACAAAACTGTAAGATGGATTTTTATAAAGACATTTAAGGAACACAGACTTTTCGTTACTTTTGTAATTATCTACTGTGTGCATTCAGTTTTAGAGCTGTGATACTGAAGTTTTCTTCTCTTTTACAATAATCCATGTAGTCAATGTCTGAAGCAATAGAGGAAAATCAGGAAGTAGG
This sequence comes from Eschrichtius robustus, assembly GCF_028021215.1. Lineage (NCBI taxonomy): Eukaryota > Metazoa > Chordata > Mammalia > Artiodactyla > Eschrichtiidae > Eschrichtius > Eschrichtius robustus. The sequence goes on along the minus strand of NC_090841.1, from coordinate 65,597,809 downwards.
ATGACTTAGCCATACATTTGGTGCATTTAAGCCATTCCTCAGATGAGGGGATGTCTCAACTGAACTCATATGCCCATAATTCAAACTCTGCATGTTGTAAAAACACTATACAAATCAGCCCTCTTTCAAAAGGATGCAGTGTGGATAATGAATGATTTGTTACTATTCAAACACATAAATCCTTGTCTACCTTAGTTTTTAAACATGCGTTGATGTTTTCCAGTTGATGGTGCTAATATTGAAACATTTTCAATAAATCCTAGTATAGTTAATTATAATATTTGAAGGATGATAAATTTGTCAAGTTATTTTAAGAATAAAATGGACTCACAAGTAGTGCCAGGAGTGAATTCTCCACCTTCTTCCAGCCAAAGTGTAATTAGAGATGTTGGGTTTACCAAGGCTCCTTGGACATCTGTTTTGCTAAGCCCTCTCTTTAAAGCCTTGATCTTTGCCTCCCTAATTATACATTTTATCAAAGCACTTTTGCTACTCTCTCCTAAGCCCTGTACAATGGAGGATATTCCGATTGTAATGAGTATGTGAGGCTCATTGATTTCACTGAGAAATTTCTACCAGGGCAGAATTTAGCTGTACAATTCTTTTTTTTTTTTTTTTTTTTTTAATATTTCTACAGCACACAATGCTACATAACTTTTTTTTTTTTTAAATTTATTTATGTATTTTATTTTTAGCTGTGTTGGGTCTTCGTTTCTGTGTGAGGGCTTTCTCTAGTTGTGGCAAGCGGGGGCCACTCTTCATCGCGGTGTGCGGGCCTCTCACTATCGCAGCCTCTCTTGTTGCGGAGCACAGGCTCCAGACGCGCAAGCTCAGTAGTTGTGGCTCACGGGCCTAGTTGCTCCGCGGCATATGGGATCTTCCCAGACCAGGGCTCGAACCCGTGTCCCCTGCATTGGCAGGCAGATTCTCAACCACTGCGCCACCAGGGAAGCCCCAGCTGTACAATTCTTGATTGATATTACTTTTTATGATCAATTTATTAACCTATGACTTTTCTAGCTCCATGCCTATCATTTTTACTTATTTTACTAAGATACGTACATGCATACATATACACATATATATTTATATATGTAAATATTTACACATAGGCACAACTTGCATATATATATACATATATACATATGTGTATATATATGGATTAAAAAATTGGATTCTATGCTCAATAAAATTTAAAAAACGGTGACTAGGGAAATAAATCAATTAAAATAGATATTTATAAATGTCAGCCAGCTTACTTTAGATGTAGAAAAGGTAAATGTTAACTTTTCCACACTATATTTATGTGTGTGTATATTCTTTTGATTTTTTTCCCTAAGGAACCAGAACAAGATTAAAATTTTTATGTGAAATAGATATCTCTTTTAACAATAAATGAGCAGTAAGCTATTTCCTATGTTTAATTACAATATCATGAAAAATATATATGTAAAGAATGAGACAAAATAATTTTGGAAAAGAAAATCATATATTAATTTTGAATACATTAATTATCATGGCATGTGTAATAACCATAAAGATTACAGTAAAGGGAATATAGACCATTTCTCTTTTATAATTTGTCTTCCTAGAATAATTTCTCTGAAAACAAAACGACCTATCAGAATATCCTAGAATGTCTTTTTCCTACTGGGTACCAAAAATATATTGAGACTAGGGATCCCTCAACACCTGAGCTCCACTGTCTTTTACATAAAATGAGAGGATCAAACTCAGTGATGATCAAGCGGCATTACAGAGCCCAGAGGTCCATGCATGTGTGTCCAAGGTGCTTCTTGAGGGCCTGAGAGGCTTGCTGAGCCCTCCTGCTGCTGCTCTTACCAGAAAAATGTTGCTTGTATTGGCTTCATTTTTTTCAATTCATAATTATTGAGCACTTCCTTGTGCCAAGAACTTTTCTAGCCGCTGAGGACACAGAGATGATGTAGGCAGACCTAAGCGCCTTCACAGAGCTTATGAAGTTAATTTTTTAAAGGTTTATGTAGCTAAAGGAAGGAATTTGAAAGCTCCTGGACTCTATGTCTAATCTTCCTTCTACCTTTAAAATTTCTTTAAGTAAAAACTTGGCAAGCCATTATAAATTGTCAAGTTGAATCTCTGGATCTTCAATAAGATTTCTTTTCCTTCATGACTTCCATCTATCCGCCATGTTACCCCAGTAAACCTCTGTGCTCTTCCGGTGTGGCCTAAGAATAATTTTAATTCTGCTATGGCTTTTAGACAGGTCCCATTCTATGCATAAGACTATTATAAAATTTTTAAGCGAATGTAATTCAAAGGAGGTTAAAGCTTTCAATCCATTTCAGCGGAAAAAAAACAAACTGTAACTGTGGAAGTTGATGATGATGTGTTATTTCCTTTTGGTTAAGTGATCACACACTGGAGAATAATCACAGGTATTTTACTAAAGTTAATAATTACTTATGACTCGAAAAAAAAAAGAGGGAGCAAGTTAATGGTGTTGAAAGTTCATGACTAGTCCTACATACCTCATAAACGTGTTCTTTGGTTGTGGGAATTGTGGTTTGTGTTTCTTTAATCTCTGGGTATTCATAAAATGGTATTTTAAGGGAACACTTGTTATTTCAAGAAATGACTGATATATTATTTAGTATGGTTCTTGCCTGTGCGTTTACTAGTTATATTTGAAGGATCCGTCTAACATTGTATGTTATTAACAAGAAACACTTTTTCTTACCCTCCGTAATCTGTTTCTTTGACTCTTGCAACTTGAGAAAATATTTAGCTATCTAACCAGAACTTTAAACACTGAAACTAAGTTGATTTTTCTACCAGATGTGTTTCCCCCCCAGTGTAAAGTTGTAAGCAATTGTTTCCATTTAAAAAAAAGACTTATCAGTGGTCTAATGACACATATTATAAGACACAACCAACTTTCCCTTGGTTGGTAAAAAATAAAAATTTCATAATTGCTCACTTCCGATAAATTTTCATTAAAATATTCAATACATCCTCTTCCCCCCACATTTACTATAGTCTGCTAATCAAGAATTTATATTCTGAACCACATAACAATTCAAATTATTATTGTTATTTTTATAGAATGGGCCAATTAGCTGCATTTATGTTTTGAAAAGGAAGTGAGAATAGAAGAGCTTTCCTGACAGAGATTTTAATTCAATTTCTTACCTGTTTCACAAAACAAAGTGAAACTCAAAAGGCTAAAGAGACAAATTTCTTACGTAAAAATAAAAAAGCAATTAAAACACAGAAGACATATTTTTACATACATACATGTTTATGTGTTTATATTGAGATGGTCCTTCTTCAAATACCCAAGTAGGCTTGGGCAGATTTCAGGATTTTGCTTCTCCCCAATTTGGATTTCCTTTAGTTCAGTTACTATATACTAAGCAGTTACTATATACCAGGCACCATAGACCATCCATGTTAGCTCATTTAGTCACTGCTAATGAGCTAATAAGTAGCTGATTTTATTTTCTTTACCTCTTTTTATAGATGAGGAAATTGAGGATCAGATTCAATAAATAAACAGGCTTAGAGAGAAGGTCAGGAGACAATGTGAAACCTGTCTTTGTAACTCAGAACATCCCTCTATGAATATTCCCATGTCACACAGCAGACTGTATAAATGCATGGATTGAGGTCCTTGTACATAAAGTGTTGTTATAGAAATTTCAGGGGAACCTGTGTTATAAAGAGTTTTCTTTTCTAGGGTAACTGCACTGGATGGCATGTGTTTTATGTAAGAGCATTTGTATGGCAGCTGCCCAAACAACCTATTAAGAACACAATGGTTAAGGAAAGAGGAAAAAAGGCACAGAAGATATGGTGGATACATAAACCACCTGGCATTAGTTATTAAATGTCTTTTTCATTAAATATCTTATGGAAAATGTGATTAAAAATGATGGCATCAATCTTCTCAACAAAAAGAATCAATATAGAAATCAAAAGATTAATGCCATGACCTTAAGAGGATCAAGTACTTTTCTAGCAGGATAAGACGCTAACTTTGGATAACATTAAATTATGCTAATTTTAAGGCTATTTGATAATTCACATTATTGGGATTTATAAGTAAAATGATTCTTGGTAGTTTGGAAGAAAACCTTGGTGGGGTTAAATTCTAAGAAGCATACCCACCAGATTCCAACATGGGAAACTTTTATTGGCCTACATTGATTTCTTAGGAAATGGAGATTTGAAGAACATTTTTAAAGTAAACAAAAATTATACAATGTTATTAAACATCTGAATCTGTGTTCTGTTTTCATCAGAGTCTGCAAATTGAAATGCATGGGGAATCGGTGACCTTATTCATGCCCCTGATATCATGATGGATAATACATTATTAAATTGTAGATGGTAAATAATGAAGCAATTGTATGAATAGAAAACAGATCATTAAGTCAAATATGTTCAGAGGAAAAAGGAACATGATGAGTAAGAGGAAAGAGAAAACAAAACAGGATGACAAGATTCTTCACTCTGTTTAGGAAAACGTTCTGTCTTTGGTAACTATTTTAATTTTATAAACAAAAAGTGTCATGCTTCAATAAACACATTTTTCTTTGCTTTTAGTATTTTATTAAGAGATATTGTACCATACTCTCTTCTTTAAAATAAAGAAAGAATAAAAACCAAACAATTATGTTCTTTGAAAAATAAATTCTGGATTGACTGATGTATTTCCTTCACTATTTGGGAACTCTGACTACAGGTATTTAATACTGAAAATAACTACAGCTCCCATTGGTTGAATGCTTACTATCTGTCATCCATTGTTTTCTTTGTACTTCATTTAATCCTTACCACTGCCCAAGGAGCTAGTTTCTATTATTTTGCCCAATTTGCATATGGAAAAAAACTGAGGTACACGGAAGTAATTTGCCCAAGTAAATGATAGAGGAGTTTGTACCCAGACTTCTTAACCCATGTCCTCAACTGCTTGGCAATACTGATCATATAAACTTTATCTGAATCATTTTGGTGTTTGCATATCAAATTTTGGACATAAAGAAAGTCTCTAACAGTGTAATACTACCTTTTTTTCTGGGCTGTTACATTGTAGTTTAGTTTTTAAATATTTTCTGAGGAGCTATACACAGTGATTCACTGTGTCTAGGAAAATAACACTTATGGTAGCAATGGTCAATAGAGAACATTGAAGTTCTGACATAGTTTCTAATAATCCGCTGCTTAATCAAAAAAATACTTGACGAGGGAATAAAGTCTGTTACGCCTTGAACATAAATGTACAAGGAGATTGACAGTTTTATAGCATTTGAGGTTTTGGACACAATAACTGCCATAACAGATTGATGTGTGATCTAGTCAATTGCCCACCAATTGTCTCAAATTGACTAGAACCCAGGCAATTTCTACACTTTATAGACCACAATGAAAAGAAACATCACTTCCACATCCTCCCGTAGATCAGGAGGCAAAGCCTACATTTTAAGGGAGAACTGGTTCTCTGTGAAGTTGAGATCCAAAGGTATGGAAATCCAAAACACCAGAGGAGAGAAGGGAGGCCTAGAAAGGAGTGGGTAACAAACTCCTTCCCTAAATGTCTTCTCCAAGGACATACTCTGAGCGATGGTTTCTGAGGTAGGGCAAGAAGCAAGTTCATACAGTGAACTCCTTGAATAGTAATGACAAAGCCATCCATATATAAAACTATAGCTTTTCTAGGGAAAAGTTGATCAAAAATTTGAAAACCCAAAAGTGACATAAATGGCATCTGCGTGTGTGTGTGTGTGTGTGTGTGTGTGTGTGTGTGTGTATGTGTATGTATCACAGAGAGAGATTGAAAGAGACAAATAATATGTCAAAGCTCCATATAAAGCATATTAAGATGAATGTTACTGTATAACAAATATTTTCAATAGACAGCTGGCTCTGAGGCTCCCTAACCCTTTGTTTCACTCCTATGGCCCAGACTCTTCCACCTTTAAGCCTAATAACCAAAAGAAATCACTTAGCCGAGTTTCAGATACAAACTAAGAAATTAATGCAGAGGACCTGATATGATTGTTGCTGTTTTACTTATAACCTCATGCAGTACTTGCAGTTCTCAAATATTGCAGATTGTGCCCAAGGGGTGGTGACATTGGTCATAAAGGATGAAAGAGTAAACGGGGGTCGGGGGCGGGAATTTGCAACTTAATTTTGGTATGCCTCTTTCCTGCCCACTGTTTCTACATGCCACTGGCAGCTTCTTTGAAAGGTGTTGCTAGCACACACACATGAAATAGCAAATGAAGCCTAAGGAGGACAGAGTCTACGCTTTAAAGCTAAAAGGTTACACCTGGAAGGCAAAGCATTTGGAATGAATTCCACCATTATACCCAGTTAAGGGTCTGTGGAGACCTGGATTTTTAGGAGCAGTTTCCCTCATCCCTCTTGCCTTCAACTACTCCAAATATTTCCATCGAAAAAGATGCAGTCATACTCATAAACAACCAAGTTCAACACATACATACCTATATACACACCCCTCCTATCTTGACATGTAGTGAATGAATGATGGAAAAATACTTTTTTTCCTATGTCCTTGAAGATAAATGAACTTTACATCAGAATTTTTTTTCTTCCTTCGTTTACTATACTCATAGCATTTTTGCACTTTCTAATCTAGAGCAGAGACTTGGACCTCTACTTTAACCTCTAATTTCTGGCAAGTTCCTATGACTTTGGAATTCTAACCTAAAGTGCATAGTCAAATGCCACATGAAGTGTTTTACAATCTATTTTAATCTATAATAAGGGAACTGAAGCAACACAACTCACTTTATGCTTTAAACCACTGTAATTTATTTTTTTGAGAGGTATTATCATACATTTAGATAAGTAAAAGACACTTTGTTGATTATAAAATAACAAAGCTGGATATTCAGTATCTTCACTGAGCAGTTTGGATATTATGTTAAATTTTGAAGATTATGGTTTGCAGTTCCTCTGGCAATTATGTGTCACCTTTAAAAATGATAAGCATGAGTTCAATTTCATTAACTGTGTGGTTTACCAATAATTAAATCTGCCCTATGTAACCTCATAAAGGGTAGATCTAAATATTCATATCAAAAAGAATCTGTTCATTTGGTTAGCCTTACATAATTATTTTATTATAATTAAAAGCATTCCCATATATGACATAATGGTTTCTTTAACAGTCTAAGTACAAACATGAAAACAAAGTTAGGTATTATCCAGACATTTCCACTGAACGAGATAAATTTTTTAAAATACCTTTAAAGCAAAAACGCTACTTTATTCTACATAACTGGTGATGCACTTTATTGGTTAGACTGTGGTTTCTATTTCAATAACAAAAACACAAGTCTCATCCCAATTTTTATAATCATGGATTGAACTGGAACGCCCATAATGCTTTAGAATTTTCAAAACGTTTTAAACTTTCCCCGGGATGTTAACATGATCTGTGGCTCTGTATTGAGTGCTTTAAAAGATGAAATATATCTGTAGCTTCAATACGAAACTCTACTTCTTTTCCTATTAATCTTTAGGTGATATACACTCAGTGAACTTTTTCAATGGTAGATACTATAATGAACATGAAAAGGAGCTAGATTTTACCGTTTCTTTTTAACATGCCATAATGTAGATATAAATCAGTTGTCAAAGTTGTAACTGACTCACATTCCCGTCTTCCATAAGAAGCCACTGCCATTGTTTAAATCTTACCATTGCCTTAATCTCAAAAGTTGAGTCAGAATTCTACCCTATGGAAAGGAGATCTAAACTTCAGATAGCACTTGAATGAGTGATTTCTCATGTAATTATACTTATGAAAATGTTCATTTCATTTGCAAATGAGAATTTAGGCTCTTTAACAATTAATAACTGATGAAGATCATGAAATTAAACCTATGATTCTAAATGAGAAGTTTGATGAAACATGGGCTTTTCATGCTACAGCTATCTACCATTAATTGTATGGAAATAATAATATTCTGAAGTCTCTGTCTACACAATCATAAAGATATTGACTGCCGTGGTGACACATTTTGCACTTACTAAACCAGTGTTTTTCTGATCGTAAGTCTCAATGCACTGATGTATTATGAAATCAATCCAGTGAGTTGCAACCAGCATTTTTCAAAATGAAATAAGACAGAAAATAGTAGAAGAGAAGAAAATCATAATTCATAACACATAGTAAAGGTAAGTATTTTATAAAGCTTTTTTCAATTATATACGTGTGTATGTACATATGTATATATATAAGTATAGGAGATATATATTATATATAAACATATAGTATAGAATATATATGTGTCTGTATATATATATACATATGTGATACACATACACACACACACACACACACACACATACTTCAACCATAATTTATCTCAAGGTCACTCATGATCTCCTAATATAACATGTCTCCTTTGTTTATCATTCATCTCCCCTGAATATAAGTGATCACAGTATCACAGAGAAAGCTCGGTGAATATTTATTGAATAAATGAATCCAGGACTACACAAACACACACACATTCTGTGTCATGATGTAAAATATATTTTTCAGTAAGTTGGTGACAAAAAAAAAAAGCTAGAAATATCACCGATCAGAACCAAACTCTGCTCTTCAGAAAGTCAGTTTCGTTTAAAATTGACCTCTACCTTCCCTTCATCACTACTGTCCTCACCTCCACCTAGTAAAATTAAAACTTAAGAAGTTTCTTCCACTAAATCTATAATAACACACTATGAAGAAATATCTAAAGGGAAGAATTCTGATCTCATAAAATCAGCGGCCCGGGTAAGGGCCACCAAAATGTAAATGACTCACCTCATTTATTCATTTATTCATTCAATAGCCATATTATTGGGTCAGACTGAGAGCAGACAGCTGCAGGAGAGAAAGGCTTCAGGCCAGAAGTTCTGAGAGAGAGGTAAGGAGGTATAGGATTGAATCCACTATACCACAAGGAATAAGGAAAACCAGACTGGAATAGCTTTTTTGATCAGTATATCAGAAGACAATCTTGTAAGCAGGGACAAAATGTAAGTTGACACAATGAGTCTGGGTACCCCAAGAGGAAAGAAAGGAATGAATACAGGGAGAGGGGAGATTAGTAGAGGATAGGCAGAAAGAAATGAGACTCCAGATAACCAAGAGAAAGAAGAACAAGAGCTTTAAACCTCCTTGCTGGGGGTGGGAGTGGGGTGGGGAATGAGATGGGGGAGCAGGGGACAAGGAAAGGAGCTACAACAGGGTTTAACAAGGGAAAAGAAAATAATCAGAAATTTTTAAAAAGACCAATCAGGCAGCAGCACTGAGCACAGGTGGGAAGGGTTTCAACCTATTGGCAAGTAGATCAGTTAGGTGAAGAGAGAATGAAGGAGGCAGTGAGAAGAGCAAAGAAGAGTAGATTTGATAGACATTAGGAATGAAGACCATGAAGACTTGAAGACTGACTGGATGGGGGTGGGATGGAGAACAAAAGTAGAAGTGATTCAGGGGACTCTATGGTCACTTTTCAGTTTGTAGCTTGAGAACCTGGGCTAGTATCTAAATATTTATGTTTCTAGCTTCACCAGTAGTCAATAGTCAAAATTAAACTATGACGTCTTATTCATAGCTGTATAGGTGGCCTGTTACAAATACTGATACATAGTAGGTATTCAACAAAGGCTGACTGAACTGAAAGAGTAGAAAGAAGTAGGCTGAATCTCAAAGATTCCTATGAAATTAAATATAAGGAACATTTGCAGAACCTGTTTCAATGCACTTAGTGCTCTTTCTTACCTCTATTTCTTGATTATACTCTCACTCATCACCTCCCATCCTCTCTGTGACCCTGGCAGACCAAGGGTTAAATTGCACAAAGTTCTCCTCGGTTAGGACTAAACTTTTTCTCTAGGACTTGCCTTCATTTCTAGGACGACTTATGTGAAAAGTGCTATCGGAAGACTATGTCTTTTCAGGGCATACACGTTTATGTTTGGGAATTCTGTTGAATTTTCTTTTCTTTTTTTTCTTTTTTTTACAAAGAAGCTTACTTACTCAAATAGTTCGGGTCAACATAGCAAGAATAAAAGTGAATAGTAACACTAATTTCAGTCACCTTTAAAAAACAGAATGTAGGAAATGTGTTTTATATTTAAAAAATAGTTTTGAATATACAAGAAATAAAGAATAAAGATAATGTTGATTTATTTAATTATCTTTTCCTTTGAACTACATGGTAATGACATATTAATTGCTTTTCTCACTTTTATTTTTTAGAATAAGAAATACAACCAATGTGAAGATACGGGAACTAAGGTGCAAGAAAGAAAAAATCACATATCAGTCATCGAATGGTAAATGGGAACACAGTCCATAAATATTGACTACCAAGAAGGATTCCTTCCACTCAAGAGATATTTCCTGGTACTTTCAAGGCAATATGCACCCACTACGGTGGGCTCACAGAAAGGCAATTCTGGCTTAGCCTCCTTAGTCTAATGGGCTAGTATTAGTTAATGGGCAGGATTAGTTAAGAACATTGATAATCAGAATAAAATATACAATTCCATAAAAGACAACAGAAGAAAAGCTCCAAGTGTTACAAGAGTACTTCGAAGAAAGAAAAGAATAAATATACTGGGGAGATCAAATACAGAAGGTAGAATTTGAAATTAATTTGGAAGGAAAATCAGTGTTGGCAGGTAGCAGTGAGGGCTCTAGGGAAGCATGACTGTGGCACGGTGCCAGTCTGTAAAGCAAAGGCGGGGAACATGGAGTACATGTCAGTGATGTCATGGGAGCTGAGGTTTAAAAGGAGTTTGAGGCCACACAGAGCAGGGTGATAAAGGCTGTGAATTTGAACACTGTTCTAAGGGCCAGCCATTGCGGGCTCCAAAGGAAGTGCACTTGGCTGACTGGGGGATTTTCCTGCTAAAACAAACATTGGACCTTTTCACCACTACCATCTCTAGTCTGCCATGGTTCTCCCTAGGGAGGTACCCACTGCCTGTTAAACACAGATACTCAGTAAAAATAGGGGAGCACCATGTGATGCAGGAATACTGCGAAGAAAATTCCTCTCCAGTTGGGTGAGAATCTGCAAGAGGGGTTTCAAGCAAAGCACTTCACAACTCTCCTGCAATTCATAGAATGTATGAGCTTAGCTCATAGTACTAGAACATAGTAGGCACTCAATAAATAGCTTACAAACAAATAATTCCCCCAACTGAAATATATCAGTGACTGAAGCCAGTGAAGGCAGTAAAAAGTGGAAAAGAAAGCATGCTCGAGTCAGCTCTACCCACCACCAGAGCCTCCCATCAAGCCTCTTAGATAGCCTCAACCACCAGAGGGCAGACAACAGAAGCAAGAAAAACTACAATCCTGCAGCCTGTGGACCAAAAACCACAGTTACAGAAAGATAGAGAAGATGAAAAGGCAGAGGGCTATGTACCAGATGAAGGAAGAAGAAAAAACCCCAGAAAAACAACTAAATGAAGTGGAGATAGGCAACCTTCCAGAAAAAGAATTCAGAATAATGATAGTGAAGATGATCCAGGACCTCGGAATAAGAATGGAGGCAAAGATTGAGAAGATGCAAGAAATGATTAACAAAGACCTAGAAGAATTAAAGAACAAACAAACAGAGATGACCAATACAATAACTGAAATGAAAACTACACTAGGAGGAATCAATAGCAGAATAACTGAGGCAGAAGAACGGATAAGTGACCTGGAAGACAGAATGGTGGAATTCACTGCTGCGGAACAGACTAAAGAAAAAAGAATGAAAAGAAATGAAGACAGCCTAAGAGACCTCTGGGACAACATTAAACGCAACAACATTCACATTATAGGGGTCCCAGAAGGAGAAGAGAGAGAGAAAGGACCAGAGAAAATATTTGAAGAGATTATAGTCGAACACTTCCCTAACATGGGAAAGGAAATAGCCACCCAAGTCCAGGAAGCGCAGAGAGTCCCATACAGAATAAACCCAAGGAGAAACACGCCGAGACACATAGTAAGCAAAGTGGCAAAAATTAAAGACAAAGAAAAATTATTGAAAGCAGCAAGGGAAAAACGACAAATAACATACAAGGGAACTCCCATAAGGTTAACAGCTGATTTCTCAGCAGAAACTCTGCAAGCCAGAAGGGAGTGGCATGATATACTTAAAGTGATGAAAGGGAAGAACCTACAACCAAGATTACTCTACCCGGCAAGGATCTCATTTAGATTTGATGGAGAAATCAAAAGCTTTACAGACAAGCAAAAGCTAAGAGAATTCAGCACCACCAAACCAGCTCTACAACAAATGCTAAAGGAACTTCTCTAAGTGGGAAACACAAGAGAAGAAAAGGACCTACAAAAACAAACCCAAAACAATTAAGAAAATGGTCATAGGAACATACATATCGATAATTACCTTAAACGTGAATGGATTAAATGCCCCAACCAAAAGACATAGACTGGCTGAATGGATACAAAAACAAGACCCATATATATGCTGTCTACAAGAGACCCACTTTAGACCTAGGGACACATACAGACTGAAAGTGAGGGGATGGAAGAAGATATTCCATGCAAATGGAAATCAAAAGAAAGCTGGAGTAGCTATACTCATATCAGATAAAATAGACTTTAAAATAAAGAATGTTACAAGAGACAAGGAAGGACACTACATAATGATCCAGGGATCAATCCAAGAAGAAGATATAACAATTATAAATATATATGCACCCAACATAGGAGCACCTCAATACATAAGGCAACTGCTAACAGCCATAAAAGAGGAAATCGACAGTAACACAATAATAGTGGGGGACTTTAACACCTCACTTACACCAATGGACAGATCATCCAAAATGAAAATAAATAAGGAAACAGAAGCTTTAAATGACACAATAGACCAGATAGATTTAATTGATATATATAGGTCATTCCATCCAAAAACAGCAGATTACACGTTCTTCTCAAGTGCGCACGGAACATTCTCCAGGATAGATCACATCTTGGGTCACAAATCAAGCCTCAGTAAATTTAAGAAAATTGAAATCATATCAAGCATCTTTTCTGACCACAACGCTATGAGATTAGAAATGAATTACAGGGAAAAAAACGTAAAAAAGACAAACACATGGAGGCTAAACAATACGTTACTAAATAACCAAGAGATCACTGAAGAAATCAAAGAGGCAATAAAAAAATACCTAGAGACAAATGACAATGAAAACACGACGGCCCAAAACCTATGGGATGCAGCGAAAGCGGTTCTAAGAGGGAAGTTTATAGCTATACAAGCCTACTTAAAGAAACAAGAAAAATCTCAAGTAAACAATCTAACCTTACACCTAAAGAAGCTAGAGAAAGAAGAACAAACAAAACCCAAAGTTAGCAGAAGGAAAGAAATCATAAAGATCAGAGCAGAAATACATGAAATAGAAACAAAGAAAACAATAGCAAAGATCAATAAAACTAAAAGTTGGTTCTTTGAGAAGATAAACAAAATTGATAAGCCATTAGCCAGACTCATCAAGAAAAAGAGGGAGAGGACTCAAATCAATAAAATCAGAAATGAAAAAGGAGAAGTTACAACAGACACCGCAGAAATACAAAGCATCCTAAGAGACTACTACAAGCAACTTTATGCCAATAAAATGGACAACCTGGAAGAAATGGACAAATTCTTAGAAAGGTATAACCTTCCAAGACTGAACCAGGAAGAAACAGAAAATATGAACAGACCAATCACAAGTAATGAAATTGAAACTGTGATTAAAAATCTTCCAACAAACAAAAGTCCAGGACCAGATGGCTTCACAGGTGAATTCTATCAAACATTTAGAGAAGAGCTAACACCCAATCTTCTCAAACTCTTCCAAAGAATTGCAGAGGAAGGAACACTCCCAAACTCATTCTATGAGGCCACCATCACCCTGATACCAAAACCAGACAAAGACACTACAAAAAAAGAAAATTACAGACCAATATCACTGATGAATATAGATGCAAAAATCCTCAACAAAATACTAGCAAACAGAATCCAACAGCACATTAAAAGGATCATACACCACGATCAAGTGGGATTTATCCCAGGGATGCAAGGATTCTTCAATATACGCAAATCAATCAATGTGATACACCATATTAACAAATTGAAGAAGAAAAACCATATGATCATCTCAATAGATGCAGAAAAAGCTTTTGACAAAATTCAACACCCATTCATGATAAAAACTCTCCAGAAAGTGGGCATAGAGGGAACCTACCTCAACATAATAAAGGCCATATATGACAAACCCACAGCAAACATCATTCTCAATGGTGAAAAACTGAAAGCATTTCCTCTAAGATCAGGAACGAGACAAGGATGTCCACTCTCACCACTATTATTCAACATAGTTCTGGAAGTCCTAGCCACGGCAATCAGAGAAGAAAAAGAAATAAAAGGAATACAAATTGGAAAAGAAGAAGTAAAACTGTCACTGTTTGCGGATGACATGATACTATACATAGAGAATCCTAAAACTGCCACCAGAAAACTGCTAGAGCTAATTAATGAATATGGTAAAGTTGCAGGATACAAAATTAATGCACAGAAATCTCTTGCATTCCTATACACTAATGATGAAAAATCTGAAAGAGAAATTATGGAAACACTCCCATTTACCACTGCAACAAAAAGAATAAAATACCTAGGAATAAACCTACCTAGGGAGACAAAAGACCTGTATGCAGAAAACTATAAGACACTGATGAAAGAAATTAAAGATGATACCAACAGATGGAGAGATATACCATGTTCTTGGATTGGAACAATCAACATTGTGAAAATGAGTATACTACCCAAAGCAATCTACAGATTCAATGCAATCCCTATCAAATTACCAATGGCATTTTTTACGGAGCTAGAACAAATCATCTTAAAATTTGTATGGAGACACGAAAGACCCCGAATAGCCAAAGCAGTCTTGAGGGAAAAAAATGGAGCTGGAGGAATCAGACTCCCTGACTTCAGACTATACTACAAAGCTACAGTAATCAAGACAATATGGTACTGGCACAAAAACAGAAACATAGATCAATGGAACAAGATAGAAAGCCCAGAGATTAACCCACGCACCTATGGTCAACTAATCTATGACAAAGGAGGCAAAGATACACAATGGAGAAAAGACAGTCTCTTCAATAAGTGGTGCTGGGAAAACTGGACAGCTACATGTAAAAGAATGAAATTAGAATACTCCCTAACACCATACACAAAAATAAACTCAAAATGGATTAGAGACCTAAATATAAGACTGGACACTATAAAACTCTTAGAGGAAAACATAGGAAGGACACTCTTTGACATAAATCACAGCAAGATCTTTTTTGATCCACCTCCTAGAGTAATGGAAATAAAAACAAAAATAAACAAGTGGGACCTAATGAAACTTCAAAGCTTTTGCACAGCAAAGGAAACCATAAACAAGATGAAAAGACAACCCTCAGAATGGGAGAAAATATTTGCAAATGAATCAACGGACAAAGGATTAATCTCCAAAATATATAAACAGCTCATTCAGCTCAATATTAAAGAAACAAACACCCCAATCCAAAAATGGGCAGAAGACCTAAATAGACATTTCTCCAAAGAAGACATACAGATGTCCACGAAGCACATGAAAAGATGCTCAACATCACTAATTATTAGAGAAATGCAAATCGAAACTACAATGAGGTATCACCTCACTCCTGTTAGAATGGGCATCATCAGAAAATCTACAAACAACAAATGCTGGAGAGGGTGTGGAGAAAAGGGAAACCTCTTGCACTGTTGGTGGGAATGTAAATTGATACAGCCACTATGGAGAACAATATGGAGGTTCCTTAAAAAACTAAAAATAGAATTACCATATGACCCAGTAATCCCACTACTGGGCATATACCCAGAGAAAACCGTAATTCAAAAAGACACATGCACCCGAATGTTCATTGCAGCACTATTTACAATAGCCAGGTCATGGAAGCAACCTAAATGCCCATCAACAGATGAATGGATAAAGAAGTTGTGGTACATATATACAATGGAATATTACTCAGCCATAAAAAGGAACGAAATTGAGTCATTTGTTGAGACGTGGATGGATCCAGAGACTGTCATACAGAGTGAAGTAAGTCAGAAAGAGAAAAACAAATATCGTACATTAATGCATGTATGTGGAACCTAGAAAAATGGTACAGATGAGCCAGTTTGCAGGGCAGAAGTTGAGACACAGATGTAGAGAATGGACATATGGACACCAAGGGGGGAAAACTGCGGTGGGGTGGGGATGGTGGTGTGCTGAATTGGGCGATTGGGATTGACATGGATACACTGATGTGTATAAAATTGATGCCTAATAAGAACCTGCAGTATAAAAAACCAAACAAAACAACTAATACTAAACTTTCATTGGGTTATTTGTATGGAAATATGTTAATATAAATGTTTCAGACATTACATGAAATTTCTAAAAATCTTATATTTGTATTTGTATGGAAATATGTATGGAAATATGTTAATATAAATGTTTCAGACATTACATGAAATTTCTAAAAATCTTAAAAAAAACAAAAAACAAAAAGAAAGCATGCTCACGGTTTTTTAAATAAAACCTAGATTATTTGTAAAGAGTCACTAAATTCATCAAATATAACCTTGAGTCCTAAAATATTTTTCTGGTAACTGACATAGTTCCAAATGCAAGTTTTGAATAAAAATATAATACACACATTGGGGGAAACATTCATCTAAAATAGATGTTTTATTCAGGTCTATTATCCAAGTAAGACTTTATGGCCCCCAAATTAAAAAATAGTCTCTACTGGTAGGAGGGAAAGAAATGGCTTAATAATTAATTCAGATTATATCATGAATTTCTAGGTCATTCAGTCTGAGGAGGTACAGTAAACATATCACAGTTTTTTCCCCCTGAAAATATTAGGAGATGAAAAAGAAGTCAAGTAGAAAATATTAGATTATCTGTTTCAAAAAATACATGTATTCTATTTTTATTAAAGAGCTATGAAAAATAAAACTATGTGAAAATATTAGTACAAATCTCCAATGTGTTCAGGCTCTGCTGGAGCTTAATTTATTTGTAAGTAAATCATTTAGATTTATTTAGAGCATTTATAGTTGACAAATAGGAATGCAAGTTCTGAGTTAATTTTTGTTTTGGTTTTTTAACAGAGAAGTAGCAGGTAGATCAAAAGAAGCTATTTAGGAACTGGGATCTATTAGATTACATGTAATTGATGTAACAGTGTATAGCTAATCTAACTTCCAATCCAGTTAATGAATCATCCCTTACATTGAGGCATTGTCCTGAATCAAATTGAATATTTCCAGTAACATCAACTCATAATTTCGAAAGGCAGCCTCTTTCATCTTTCAAGAGCTCAAATACTTGTGCATTTGTCCTATGGTTAACTTAAATGTGCCTCTTCTGCATTACAATATATTTAACCTGATGTGGGGTAACCATATAATTTCTTGTCCAAACAGGAACACTAAGTTAAACACTAATTGATAATTACACGGACATAAGCTGACTGTCCGGAGAAACCTGCACACGTGATCTTTTGCGATAGCTGCACTGCCTGATTATCAAACACCAAGTTTGTTTGGTTTTCCACGTGAACAACCTTGACATACTTGAAACCTTAGTGGCCATGTGTCTTCCTCCCATTCATTATGTAACAATTTTTAAGGAAGTTCTATATGCCTTGCACATGCTGTGATTAGGAAGTGGATACCAACCCATTGCCCAAGCAGGGCACATTCTATTTTATGGATATTCCTCTTAAAACAAACTGCCCAGAACAAGACATAATATTTCTATGACAGCCTTATAAGTGTAAAGTGGAACTTGACATCCTATGATCTAACGGTATTAGCTAATTATAGTTAATATTTATTGGGTACTTATGTATGTCAGGCACTATCCAAAGATATATCTATACCTATATCTATCTCTCGATTTATCTCTCTAGTTATAATATATATATAATAGATATACATGTATATCTATATCTATATGTGTATATATAAATAGAGAAAGCAGAAGAGGGAAAGAGAATTGCATTATCATATTTTTCCTTCATGACTTTTGACAAGATATTTAACCTTTCACTTGCCTCAATTTTCTCATCTATAAAGGAAAGGATAATCATAGTTAAGATGATTTTTTATATATGTATATTTATATCTTCTCTCACTCTCTCTCTTTCTCCTTTACTCTTTCAGTCAATAAACATTTATTGAATATCCAACTAAAGGCTAGACTCTGTGCTCAAACCTACAAACATGATAGGGAAATGCATTCCAAATTCTGATCTGGAACATACAGGTATATATGCTTAAGAGATAATAATTATTTTTTGATTTTTTTCCATCTTACTTCAATAATTCTTCAACTTTTTATTCTGTAAACCATTCACAGGTGCAACTCACTCCCATCCATGGCCTCTTACTATAAGTAGTGCTTCTCAAAGGTAGGGCAGAACGGGGTGAGCTTCAGATAGTGAGGCTCTGATGGTAGGTGTGTGTGTGGTAGCGGAGGGTAAAAGTGCAACCCCTCAGGGTGCGAAGCCGAGTTTGGGGAAAGGCAGTTACTGATTGGTTGAAAAATGTCACCAGATGATTCTGATGCACTTGCTTATCCTTCATTGCAATTAGCAGATCTATTGAACTAAAAAGTATCAAAAGTCAAATGAGATAATTTGGTGTGATTTACCGTCGGGTGAATCCATAGAGAACCCTGGAGATCATCACTTTTCTTTTAGAGTTTTTATTATTCCATTTGAGTTTCTCGCAAGGAACTGACACTGAGCCTACCTGTCTACACTTTACATAGTGTACTCCCCACCCCGACATTTGAATATCAAGAATTTTTCCTGTCTTTATTCTCCTGGCATTTCTCCTATTTTAATTTTTTTTTTTTTGCAAAGATTATGAGTAATGGTTTTGTTATCATACTGATTTATGTATGTTTTCATCTGAGCTCACAGATAAATATATGAAAACCACCCCTTGCTGTCTTCTCACCCCACCTGCCTTTGAAAAGACATTTATTTTTAATAAATTATGTTTCTTGTATCTAGATACAGAAGAATAAGCTAGTATCCCTTGTCTAATAATTACCCATCTGTTAGCACTGAAGGTATAAGTTGCACGTATGCATGAATGCATGGTTAAGTGTGAAAATCAGTCCTGAAATTCTTAATCCTATTTCATAATTAGTTTTACCCAATTAAGAGACAAACTAGTAGTACGGTGCTTAAAGAAGACGGGCTCTGGGGCCACACTGTATGACTTCAGAAAAATTACTTACTTAACTCTCCCGTGCCTCAGTTTACCCTGTAAAATTGGGTAGTGCCCATCTAATTAAATATTACAAAGATTAAAAGAGTTAACATACGGAAAGCTCTTAGAACAGTGCATGACATATAACAAGCATCAAGTGTGTTAAAGCATCAAATATTTAAAGCAATTCATTGTAATACTAAAATATATGAATGCATGTCTAAAAGATTTCAGTGTCAGTGATGTAATGTGGTCCACAGGAAAGAGTCATGATTTTATAATGAAATGGAAGATAACTTGCTACAAAGGGCTATATTTTTGCACTGTTTTAGTAAGCATTAAGTGTATCTCCAAATTTTAGTATGAGAACAATTAGAAACTGAAAATTTAGGGTTACTTGCATTTCTTGACATATTCTGTGTGCTTAACAGTTACACTTTGCATCTTTTTTTGGCAATAAGAGATAAAGTATTCATTATGGCGTTTAAATAGTGTTTAAAAATAAAGCAATGAAAGAAGTAGGCCACATGTATATTTAAGTTTGGTATCCATATTTTATATACTTTGTATGATTTTATCAATACTACACAAAAATAAATTTAATACAGAGACTGACGTATTCTTCACAATTCATTCTATCCTCTCATCTGCCCTCGAGATTATTTATTAGTGAGTAATCATTTAAGTTTGTGTTTCCCTTACACAGAATGTCAGAAAGTGGTTATAGAAGAATATTCTGGAAAATAACAGCACTCACAGGAATTGGACTTTCCTAGGGTGTTTTCACATTCAAGGTTAATGCCAAACTAATTATCTTCCCAATGGAAATGGCAATGAGGGATAATCAAATCGTAATTCAGTCATCTTTATTTTAATATTTCAGGAAAGTTCAGTAGAGGGTCCCTGAAAATGATGTTTCCTCAATTCATATTAAAAACAGTATTTGTATTGGTTGAGAAAATGTAAAACTGTTCTCCAGAGCCGTTGTGGAGTTTTGTTGTTGTTGTTGTTTTTTCCGACCAGTAAGAGTCTAGTTTGGCCTAAGAGCGTGAAGTCATTAGTTTTGAATATTTTATTCTTCTCAAATAGACTAGGAGTATAATCATGATTTGAATTGACTTCTATAGACAGAACAAGGTCTGACAATGTACCTTTTCCTTTCCAATTATATTTCTTAAAAATGAGGATACATTTTATTCCTCAGAATGTCTACTATGGGTGATGCATGCCAGAAGTATTAATTTCTCCAAACCTTACAATCTCAGGATAAATAGCAAAATGGAGAAAGGTCCTTATTAATAAGTCACTCCAAAGGAAAAATTATGCAAATAGGATCTTAGGTGGAGTGCAGGAACAAAGGAGATGACGAAAAGCTGAAATCTGTACAAAATTTTAAAAATTTACTTTAGTTTTGTAAGTTTCCTCCATTACAAAGCTTTTGGACAGTATTTAATTGACAGAAGAGCTTTCTCTCCCAAAAGGACAAGAAGCCAGATATATATGTGTATGTATACACATTCATGTATCTCAGCTAAATCACCAGCTGGAATATCCTGATATCTGGGTGCCCAGCTACACATGGTAGGTACTTGACAAATAACGGCTGAATAAAGAAATCTCTAAATTTACCTGCAGTCAAATGAGACCTATAAAAATTGTTAGCCCATGAGTGACAACATAAGATGATTTTATGTAAGATGTTCAATAAGGGTTGTGATGAAGAAGCAAGAGAGAAGTGATGGGAATGGAATGTTTTCCTGCTGATAAAACACGTGGTAGAGAATGTATTACCCAATGGATTGATGACCCACTGATTCCAATGGATGTAGTAAGCAGTCAAAGTATACTTCCTGCCCAGGTTTCGCTTTTTGAAAGTTCCTTATTTTTGTCTAGTCTTTCCTCCTAGTGAAGACCAGATTAGTTTGACACTAGGCTTCCCTGTGTTGTCAGATGTGTGGATGTAGAAGAAATATTTTTTAAATGGAGGAAGAGACAAAGGAGGGTTGATCAAGCCTGCTGGTGGCACATTTTTAACTCACTCACACTCACTCACTCATGGACCTTTCTCCCCAGATCGAGCCTCCTTTTACAACCAGACTTTGCTAATCCTCTGTACCCTCTTTCTGGAGACGTTTCAAATAGGTCATTTTCCCCTTAAAGAGTTTAACATAGACGAATCCTGTTTAAAACCATGGTTGTGTAGTCTCACAGGATGTACGCCACGATGCAGCTCGAGATCATCCCCACCTCTTTTCCACAAACACTTCAACAAATGCTTTGACCCGTGGTGAATTTACTTTGCTCTCTGAAACCTCCGTTGTAATAATGTTAGCAACATGCCACTTAGCATTCATTGTTTAGCATCTTGTCAAGTTCCTCTGCTAGAATGGACTCCCAGGTACCAGGAACTCCTATGAGCCATGGTGTTAGCAGAATCTGCATTCTATTTCTTCTCCCTGCCTGGTCCAGTACCAGATAAATGACAGTACTTATTTATTGTAATACTTGGTTATTTAAGTTACTATGTTTAATTGCATTGAGGTGAAAGATGGCTACTCCACTATTTTAAGAATAAGAAAGAATAACTAAGAAATTTACAAAAAAAAATAGCTTATGGGGATTCTTTCAAACAATCTGTCCCAGGAAGCTCAATCTTATAAAGGTAGTTTTAAGGTGATTTCTTGCTGAAAGGTGTTTTATAAAAAATTTTTTTTGATACATTTGGGTGAAAATGGAATGAACTGCTCTGTAAATGAATTTGTTACAGAGTCATTTGTGAAGTGTTATCTTTCCTTGATTCCATCTTCCATTTCCTCTTCTTCTATTGATATTCTTGTGGTTATTATTTTTCTAAATGGATTGAAGTGATTTTAAAAAAGAGTACTAAATATGTTGATATTTTAAATTAAGCCACCACTCATTTTGGCATTTTCATTTTTACTAATCAATGATAAAGGACAACAACAGCACCTTATGAAGACATCCTTCATCTCCACTGCCCAGGGCTGGCCTGCTTCTCAGCCCCCTGCTTCCTCACCCACCAGGCCATATCTGACCTTACACTCTACAAGCCCAAGCTGCCACTATAACCTTCAAAGAACTCAGGCAGGACCATGTAATAGCTGCTTCTTGAACTCATTCCTCTCCCCCATTTTTTAGACAAATCAAAAAAGCAGGATTTTCAAGAGTAAGCAGAGTGTAGTGACTTCAATTCCAACAGGCCCTCAAAATGCTCTCAATTTCATGCTTCCTTGATCAGCTTTATTTGTACGAAAATAGATCTCTATGAGCAAACACTTGGACTTGATTTGCCAAAAAATCTCAGCAATATTATTTTGAGGCACTTGATAAAAATTTTGAGGTCTCTATTTTTACCAATATTTTAGGAGCAATCTAAGTGATATCTCAAAATGAAGCCTAAAAAATCAATAGAATATGTATTTCTGTAAATAACTCAGGGGCTCATTTTTCCAAAATGCATTCATATTCAGCAAAGATTTCCACAAGTTCTCATAGAGGTTTAGTGAATAATTTGAAGTGAATAATTGTAAATATAATCACAAGGAAATCGCAGTTTCTACCTTCTATGTTGTAATGATAATTCTTCATCAGCAAAGATTTTTAAGGCTTTCTAAATTTTAAAAAAATGTATGAGTAGGATATGAAAAGTAGAACTGTTGCAAATCCAGGTATCTCAGACACAAGGGTGACCCCACAAATTATGGTGATTTTAGAGTTTCCAATATTTAAA
This sequence comes from Eschrichtius robustus, assembly GCF_028021215.1. NCBI lineage: Eukaryota > Metazoa > Chordata > Mammalia > Artiodactyla > Eschrichtiidae > Eschrichtius > Eschrichtius robustus. The sequence continues at coordinate 65,574,736 of NC_090841.1, read as the reverse complement.
CTTTGCTAGTAAGGAAAAAGAACTGGAAACTGTGCTAGAAGCAAAATGTTAGAAAGAAAATGACATCTACAGCTTTTGAGCTATTAAAAGTCCAGATTAATTTCATCCTATCTCAATTAGCATTTACTTGTATTGGATAGGAAATGAATGATTTGTTGGCTACAAGTTTGATCGAGGCAATGTGGGAAAGTCAGAAAATGTTGCAGGAATAAGGCTTAGTTTAGCTCTGCTACTTAAAAACTCTTCAATTCTTTAAAAAAAAAAAACCAAAAAGACATGTTCGCTTTGAGACTCAGTTTCTTATATCTCAAACTATGTTTAATAATGCTATATCCAGCCATATGAAATTATTGATTTTGTGAATCTACAATGCTCAAATATCATCAATTTCTTATGGTTCAACCATGTAATCAAATGAGACAATGTATGTGAAAGTGCTCATTAATTGGAAAGGCTAATAGAAACATAAGGTGAAGCCATGCACTTGAAATACAAAGTGGTGCTTATTCACATAAGTGAATCCCATCTCTTACTAGGGGAACTTAAGGAAGGGAAGGATAAAAAAGCAAAGGACAGATTCTGAAGGCAGAGATGATGTGAGGATAGGACACATACTGAATATTCACAACACAGATATCATGGAATATATAGAAAGACCCTTGACTCCATGTGTAAACATAATAATTATGCTATAATTCATAAATGTGTGTCTTCACAAAGGTAGACGGCAGGAAGCCCAGATTCTCATTAGATGGCATCCTCAACTTCTTGAATTCTTTCAGTATCTCATCTAATAAAAGAGGAGTAAAACCAGAGAGGTACAGTGGCTTTTGCAGTACTCACTTTTGCAACTTCACACTCTCCACATGCAGAGGTAGTCCCTTCAGGAGATTCAATCTGTGGCTTTGATCTCCCCATGAGGATACCGTGCCATGGTTAGTTTTATGTGTCAACTTGACTGGGCAATGGGGTGCCCAGATATTTGGTCAAACATTATTCTGGGTGTGTCTGCAAGGGTGATTCTGATGAGATTAACATCCAGATTGGTAGACTGAGGAAAGCAGATTGCCTCCCTAATGTAGGTGGACCCATTTCAATCAGTTGATGGCCTGATTAGAAGAAAAAGGCTGACCCTCCCACAAGGAAGAGGGAATTCCTCCTGCCTGACCAGGGAGCTGGAACATCAGTATTTTCCTGCCTTCAAACCCGAACTGAAATGTCCACTCTTCTCGGGTCACAAGCCTGCTGGCTTTCAGACTGGAACTTATACCATCAACTTTCCTGGTTCTCAGGCATTTGGATTCAGACTGGATCTGCACCATTGGCTCACTGGGTCTCCAGCATGGTGATTGCAGATCTTGAGACGTCTCAGCCTTCGTAATTACATGAGCCAATTCCTTATAATAAACCTCTCTCTCTCTCTGTCTCTATCTATCTATCTATCTATCTATCTATCTATCTATCTGTCTATCTGTCTATCTATCTATCTACATTCTGTTGATTCTGTTTCTCTGAAGAACCCTGAATAACGCGTGCCCTCCAGGCCTAAAAATCAACATTACATTGGCAAAGACTCATCTGCTCTGCCCTTGCCCTTAAATAGCCAGGAATGTACACCTCTTGCATTACAGCCTTGCCAACCCAAACACCAGCTGTTACAAGGCAATCACTCAATATCCTCCCTAACTTACCCCATTCCCCTCTGCCCAGACAATTCTCCTAATAGCACTTGCTTTAATCTCCCTGGCCCCTCTCCCTTCTTTGCTCTGTGTGCCACATCCATACCTGCCTCTAGCTTTCCTGGATTTTGCCAGCACACAAACACTCTCTGGATCTGTTGGACTCTGGTACCACCTGCATGGTCTCCTCCACTGCTCCTCTTAATGAGGAGCATGGCATATAGGCCTCAGGCAGCTGATTCCACTCCCTTGCCTGCTCTGAGCAGTCAAGGACAATTGGGCAAACATAAGCCCTTTCTAGAGAGTTGAAGCATGCAACATGTACATGATGTAAGTAGTTCTTATCTGCCTTAGGATATAGGATGGTTAATATAAAATAACGGACGGTACTCCTATATTTTCTATGCTCCCAAAAGATTATGCCATATGGTGGATGTGCCTATTAGTAAATAGATATAATAAGGCTTTAATTCTATGAGACATATATGTATATTTTTTTAATTGAGGAAGCATTGTAATGCCACCTATTTGAGCATTCATTTTGTTGGAACACACGATAATCCTGCTGTATAATGATAACATAGACACATGAAATCACTTAACATTCTCTGTAATATACCAATCAATCACACATTTTAAAATTATGTGACACTGAAGAACAAAATGATGGCTAGATAGGACATTATGTCTCCAGTTTGATAGTTTTCATTTAGGTTGCTCAGCACCTGTATACGTACTATTAGCAGAAATTAGATTTTATGGAATGAGACATAGGAAGATGACTCTACATTATTTTATACATTGGCAGAGAAAAAAAAACAAAACAAAAAACTAATACATATAAGCCCTGGAAGCAGTTATCCAATACGAATTCCCTCTTATCCTATGCTTCGCTGAAATTCAAAGAGAAGATATTACATCAAATATCAACCTAGTTTTGCAACAGCATTGGGCAGAATTGTTTCCAAAAGATTATTCTGTGATTAGAAAAGAAATGTTTATTTCTTAAACATATTATTAAACATAAAATAAATGTTTATTTATTCTGTTTATTTAAAATGATTAATGTTAAATAGCCCCAGGGGTCTACCACAAGGGGTTTAAAGGAAATGGAGTCTGTCCCTTTGAGTATTCTAATTGCTACCTCTTGTGTAGGGTTCTTAAAGTCTTGATTGCCAAATTATATAAATTCTCCATTGGATGCTCCAACATTAGTTTTATTTGCAAGAGAGACATATGTAAATGCTTTTGTGGTAGTTGCCGTGGTGAGCAGATGAAAGGAATTATGAAAACTTCATAAGACAAGTTATTCTATATGTTGAATATGCTTATAAAAGTTGGGTTTCAGTTACAAAGACATTTTTAATCATAATATGTTTATGCAATGATATCCTGCAATATAGATCTAAAAGACTCAACAAGTGATAAAACTAACGTACGTATTTCAAGTACTTGATCAATTCACCATATAGAACTGAGCACAAAAGCACTTTAAAAATAGTTTCTCTAACATTTTTCTGTTTGGTTTATTCTTAGCTTATCCATCCTAATGAAATCCTTTAATATTCATGTAGAAATATAAACTTCACTATCAGTTTTAATACCTATCATTCAAATCAAAAAAGTCTCTCTGTTTTTCTCTTACACAGATTCTAAATCTAAGCAAACTCCTAGCAAACTACCTACAGTTAGAACGCCAAAACTATAGAATATCATTCGTTCACCACATTTTGTTTGATTAAAAGACTAGAAAGTCATGCTGATCTTTCCCTTTTTTTAGCTCATGAGAGCATGACCTATTTTCCTTGGATGTCTTATTTTACAGCCCTGACTACAGTAGACACAGTACAGACAGGCTCCAAATGATTCATTTATTGAAGGAATGAGTGAGGAAATTCAGACATAATACTTTTAAAAAACGTTCATTGTAAAAATAAATATTAATAATCCAATCACATGGTAGGCATTAAAAAGTATAAAATGGCATATAGTGAAAAGTATCCCTTCTATGTTTATGCTCAGCTCCCATCCTTTCTAACAGGTAAAGATTGTAATTTCTTATCTTCTCTCCCAGAGCAATTCTGTTCATATAAAAGCCAATATAGGGCTTCCCTGGTGGTGCAGTGGTTGAGAGTCTGCCTGCCAATGCAGGGGACATGGGTTCGAGCCCTGGTCTGGGAGGATCCCACATGCCGCGGAGCGACTGGGCCCGTGAGCCACAGTTACTGAGCCTGCGCGTCTGGAGCCTGTGCTCCGCAACAGGAGAGGCCGCGATAGTGAGCGGCCCGCGCACCGCGATGAAGAGTGGCCCCCGCTTGCCACAACTAGAGAAAGCCCTCGCACGGAAACGAAGACCCAGTACAGCCATAAAAATAAACAAATTAAAAAAAAACAAAAGCCAATATAGATGTGTACACATATACATACACAAATGTATATATTTTCCACCTTCCCTCTTTACACGAATGGTATCATAATAAACATTTCTGCACGTAGCTTTTTGTATTTAACATTTCAGTACAGAGGAAGTTTTTTTTTTTATTGCTATATAGAATTCCATTGTATGAATGTACCATAATTAATTTAATCATACCCAAAAGATGGTCATTGGGGCTACTTCATATATTTTGATATTATAAGCATGGCTATAATAAATAACACTTATGCAAGTACACCTGCAGGATAAATTCTAAGGAGTGAAATTTGGGATTTTAAGAGTATTTTAATACATACACACCTACACATACAATAATTAGAATATTTTCTACCTGGCAGCATATAGTTCAGTGTTTCTAGAAATCAGTATCTGTATACAATTACTATAGAGTGTTCAATGCGTAAGTATACCTATTATACTAAATCTAGGCCATTATCTAGAAAGAACTCTAAAAATTTCAATTTTTTTTTTTTTTAAGATTTATTGATTGATTGATTGATTGCTATGTTGGGTCTTCGTTTCTGTGCGAGGGCTTTCTCTAGTTGTGGCAAGTGGGGGCCACTCTTCATCGCGGTGCGCAGGCCTCTCACTGTCGTGGCCTCTCTTGTTGCGGAGCACAGGCTCCAGATGCGCAGGCTCAGTAATTGTGGCTCACGGGCCCAGCTGCTCCGCGGCATGTTAGATCTTCCCAGACCAGGGCTCGAAACCGTATCCCCTGCATTAGGCAGGCAGATTCTCAACCACTGCGCCACCAGGGAAGCCCGTAGGGACTACTTTTACATTCTTAGTTTATCACAACTCTCGGAAAGATAAGTGCTTTCGAATAATCAACAGTTCTATTTGCTAAAGATTGCCAGATTTTTCCTTTTTATAGTTACTAAATATGGATTTCTGGTCCCAAAGCTGTTATATATCTATCTGTGTTTATTTCTTTAGTTTAATAGACATTTAGTTGAAAATAATCTCAGGTAAAATCCTCCATAGGAAAAAAAGAAGCAAACATTTATTTTAAATAATAATGACACTCATTTACTATACTGCTATTTTCACCTTATGAATAACTAGAGTTTATAAAAAACTTGCAGGAAATTTCAGATAGTTTGAATTGAACTGAATTTTAGAAAGGAAAAAATCAGGGCAATAACTCAAATATATTAATGAACAAAAGCTGTGGGACATGCTTACTTTAACTCTGTCTATTTGAAAGTAGTTTACACTTCCATCAGAAACATACAGAGATAAATCCTTAAAAATATATACTATTTCCTTACATTTAACTTTGATGCTTATAGAATATAATACCTAGTTTAAATAGCATCTTTGAAGAGGCTCTACAGAACTCGGCCAAAAATATACCATGAAATCATCAGTTATTTCAATGTACGTCTTCAATTGTTATCTGTAATTCTAAAATTCAAGAACTTTGAAAACCAAAAACACGTTCATTAATCCAAACTGTGTTAGCTAATAACTAATTTCCAAACTGACGGCAAGTTACTTATGGTCTATGGATCGCACAAAGAGGGAATATCCCTATGTTTTAATGCAGAAATATTAATATACTGGCTTGATTTCACCGGGGATGTTCTATTACATATTGTATAGGCACTGAGTTAACTTTCTAAAATTAAAAAAAAGCTGAATTCTAAAACATATCAGATTCTTATCTGATGAGCAGCTGTGACCCTCATATTAACCTGGGGATCTGACTTAATCAGACCATATTTATTAATAAATATAATATTTTATCCTATAATATTAGTATGAAACAAGGTATCTATCTTTTTTAAAACAGTCATTCTTAACCGTGTAAGCAACAGAGTTTCATGAACAATTCAATAATATAAGTTATACAACTCTTAAGAATTATAACCACAAATTTGTTAAAGCGTTGCCAAGTTTAAAGAAAGCCTATATTGAATTAAAGATAAAGGCTTTGTGGTAACTTTTCTGATTTTCTATTAGTCATGTCTGATTTTGCAGCTTATCTATGAGTGATTCCCATATTCATGTATGAATATCTCTATAAAATAATGTATGGTATTAGTTAAAATATTCTTTAAAAAAAACTTATTTTTATCCAAAACTGCATAATTTTTAAAAAGTCAATTCATATATTCTTTCATTCAAGATAGAGTATTTAATAGAGAACAGAATTCTAACCTTCAAGCACAATAAAAAGAACAATATTACTAGAATATATTTTTAAAACACAACACTATACATCTAGGAAGCTATTATTCATAATCACACTTCTTTAAAATATAAGCTTTGGTAGTAACACTCCCTTTTCATGCAAAATAAAGTCATATTTTAAGTAAATGGGAAAACTCCCGAGGTAAATACCTTAAGTTCTGCTTTCATTAGATAAGAGGAACAAAAACCGACTATTTAGCTAATAGTTCTTAGCTAACAGCTTGGGTATTATTACACAAGGCTCACACAACTATTAATGAAAAACTCACAGCTCTACGCCTCCTAGTTAGCAAACTCCCATCTCTTTACTATAAATTACTAACTATAGTATAATTGCAAATCTAAATATATTCCCTGGTGATTACACATTACTGTCACAAATCCAAAAAGCTACAACACAATGCACTTTCTGCAGCAAAATTAATTATTCCAATTCTAGGCAGCTCAATAGTCAGAATTCAGCCACCAGCTGGCTAATATGTACAGTCTGAGCATTTACCAGCAGGCTTCTGCATTAGTAACAGCAAGATTCCATTTCACATAAGAATTCTGCAAATGCGATGGATAAATGATTTGCTCTCAAAGAGTCCTTAAGGCATATGAGTTTTATCCCCTTAAATGTTCAGGCTAACCTGCTCCACATGATGTCATCAGGATTAATTCTGAGGAAAGCAAACAAAAAGGTGTAATGTAGTGCTCTGTGCAGAGGAATAGGACCAGGGATCCTATATCCTATAGTTGAGAATTTCAGCATCTTAGAGCCACAAGAAATTTATTCATCAAAGGGTCAAATGACTTCATTCCATATTTCCAAAACCTAAGATTCAGAAAAGGTGATGTGATTTTCTGAGACTCCAATCAGAGAGAAGCAGGTCCTAGGTTATAGGCTTGGGTCCCTCCCTGAGATCAGCCTCCTTACAAAATGAGAGTAACTAATGCCCAGAAATGGGCTGCTTTGTTAGAATTTTCCAAACCACACCAAGATTTTCTATGATCTGACCATGAATTAAAATTATTTGATGGATAAATTTTATGGTTTGTAAATTATACAACAGTAAAGCTGCTCAAAAATGAATGGGTGGGGCTTCCCTGGTGGCGCAGTGGTTGAGAATCTGCCTGCCGATGTAGGGGACACGGGTTCGGGCCCTGGTCTGGGAAGATCCCACATGCCGCGGAGCGACTGGGCCTGTGAGCCACAACTACTGAGCCTGCGTGTCTGGAGCCTGTGCTCCAGAGAGGCTGAGAGGCTGCGATAGTGAGAGGCCCGCGCACCGCGATGAAGAGTGGCCCCCGCTTGCCACAACTAGAGAAAGCCCTCGCACAGAAACGAAGACCCAACACAGCCAAAAATAAATAAATAAATAAATAAATAAATAAATAAATAAATAAAGCCAGAAAACCTCTTTAAAAAAAAAAAAAAAAATCAATGGGTGGATGGATGCATTGGATGGATACCTAAATGGATAAGAGATTTGTAATGGAACAAGTATAGTAAAATGTTAATGGAAGAATTTAGTCAGTGGGTTTAGAAGTTTTCACTGCAAAATTCTTTCAATTTTTCTGTATGTTTGAAAATGTTCTTGATAAAATATTAGGGAGAAATAAAAAGATAATGGGCACCATATCTACAATTTATTCTCAAAAAGTTAAGAAAAGGAAATGTGATAAAATGTTAACCATCGGGGAATCAAGGTGAAGGGTATAAAGGAACTCTTTGTACTATTTTTGCAACGCTTTTGTAAATTTCAAATTGTTTCAAAATAAGAAGTTCACAGAAGGGGAAAATATTTGGCAGAAGTTAGTGTTTAAAAGGCCTTTATTTTTAAGGGAATTATAACATCTTAATGTCTTCCTGAGGTATATGATCTCATGCTCTCTCCACCACACCATACCCCTTCCCTGCTCAATTACCCTGAAACACAGAGAGGGTTTCTGGCTATTAAATTTTTTTTAAAAAAACCTTCACAAATCCATGTTTGGAAGGTAGGTTTACATGCGCAAAAGCCAATCGTTATGGGCAAAATTTTGAATGAAATATGTTAAGTAAATCTAAATAAATACAAAAAACACACACACACAATCTCAATAGCTATTATTTTTTTAAAAAAGCTGCTAGCAGTTCTTTTTATTTTTTAAATTTTGCATGGAGATGGAAAATTAAATTTTCCCTTGAGGGCAGTTTGTACTGGTTAAAAAAAAAAAAAAGCAAACATTTTTAATTAGCTTCTTGTTATGCAAGACTGAAGCAAAGATCCTTTTCTGGAATCCACAGATTCTTTGCAAAGAAAAGGTACATGGCTCTATGTCATAACTCAAAAGAATGGCAAAAGAATGTCTAGCCTGGGAGTGGAGGCTTAACTTCTGAATTAAAATTTTCTGGGGCTGTTAGGAACACCTGCTGTGTTTTTATCTCTTTGCCTAGAGGAAGGGATCCTAAAATCCCAGTAGGGGAGTGAGGCTGAAAGAAGTCCCTTTACAGAGAGATATACTCCATCGCAGCATGGTGGGCTGTAGGCTCTGGAGAGAGCTAAGCAGTAAACAAGGTTCTGAAGACAGCCTTTGACTGTTACCTTGCGACAGTTTTAAATATGGAAATATGTTGTGTGCTCCCAAACCTTCTGTCTGAACACCTAGGTCTGGGCCAGTGCCCACCCTGGGTTGAAGGACCTCTGGGAAGCCTTTCCAGCCTGAAGGAAACCCTGGCTTGAGGCAACAAGAGGGGACAAGGAAGGGAGCAGAATTTGGGTGGGCTTCTGTGTATAAATCTTCTCATAAACCAGAGACTTCAATCAGAGAGAAGCAGGTCCTTCATAATAGGCCTGGGTCCCTATGAGGAAAGGAGCTTTCTGGGGGCTGGGAGCAGGGGAAGGTGGTCCCTGAGCACAGGGCAAGTCTGGGATATCTGGGTGGGCTGTGGGCAAGGAATAATATGAACTATAACAAATGTTTTCAGGCCAACACCACAGTTGAAGTGATTTTCCACAAAAATATGGCACTATGAGCTTGTCTTTTTAGTCCTTAAGTTAAATAAAAGAGCTGGAAGAAGTCTCAGATATTATCAAGATAATCTTCTCACGCTGTATATAGGTAATAATAATAGTGTGTAACCTGTTCATAATGCTTATGGGCCAGGCATTGTTCTATGCATACATTTGCATATATATTAACTCTCATAATCCTTCCAATAGCCCTGTGATGTAAGAATGATGCTATCCCCATTTTACAGATGACAAAACTGAGACACAGAGAAGATAAGTAATTTGCCCAAAGTTGTACATCTAGTAAGTCAAAATGAGAAAGTGAGGCACAAGCAGGTTCCATCACTTATCCAAGTACATTCAGCTTCCTATTAGGGGTCCAGGCCACAAACCGGGTCCACAGACCATGAGTCTGAATCTGTTTCTAGCGCACCATGTCATCTACAGATCATATTATGAAAACCAAATTAAATAATGTCATGTATCCAAACCCCCCAAATTTCACCATAAAATGTACACACTAACATGTCTACTTCACAGAATCCCCAATACTCAGTACTGGTAAATGAATGAAAAGAAGCTGTAAACAGTGTAGTACAGAAAATTCAGTGTAATGTGTAAATTATAAAATTCATCTTTTACTGTGGTAAGATCCTGGAAAATTCACAACGTTCTTGTTTCTACAGCTGGGAAATTACTGTAATTAGATGAAACAGAGGAAGAAATAAGGAAAACTCAAGACAGAAATATTATTGTTCCTGCTCTAAGAATCTGGTGCAGAGGCAAGACAAAGATAGCTTTTTCCCTAGAACAAATGATATACTGTTACCCATCTCTTCATTTTAAAATGAACAGCATTGGTTGATATTTACCCTTCACTGATTCCCCAGGGCCTGTCCTAATTTCTCTCCCTAATTTAGAGAAATAAAAAAATAATTTGTAAGTGTTCTCTCAAAAGTCTTAGTAATGGATGCATCTGTGTTTCTTAATCAATGGTTTCATAATTCTCTCTAGGAGAAATTACTGAAGGAAAGCAAAAACATTAAGGTACAGAAATGCTAGGAATATCAAAGCCAAAGTCAAAATTTCCTTTATTATGTAGTTTCTAAGAGTGTGAACAATTCTTCTCAAACATCTCAGACGGCACTTAGCAATGTAATTTCAGCATTTAAAACACCGCTGATGCACTGAAATCCAAGGTCAAAATGAAAAGACTACCTCTTTATGTCCGGTTGAGGTGCTAAACTCTGAGATAAAAAATATTCTCATGACATTTCTTTTCATTTGTTTAATGAAATGACCTGTTAAAGAATAAGATTGGATTTTAAAAGTCTAAAGATAAAATGCAATTATACTTAGAAACAGCGATTTTCAATCATTTTGGTCATAGGACCTCTTTATACCCTTAAAAATTATCAGGGACCCCAGAAAGCATTTTTTTTTTTATGTATTAGACATTACAACTGAGATGTGTTTAAACAGATAAATAGACAAGCACACATTCCATTATCCTTCAAAGCAAAGATTTCACACGTATCACATAGCCTTTGGAAATCTCCACTGCATACTCCTGAGAGAAAGAGAATGAAAAAGAGCAAACGATGTCTTAGAATTAGCATGAAAATAGCTTTGATCTTGAAGAACCCCTGATAATGGTCTCTGGAACCTCCAAAATTCCCTGGAGAAGATGCTGAGAACAGCTGCTTTAGTATACCACGTCATTTCCAATTTAAAATCAAAGCGTTAAAAATGAATGTATTTCTCATCTCCCGAAAGAAATACTGCCACCCTCACTCACCCCATTTAATCTTTGATTCTTTGAAGCCGTTGTCATCACAAAATATTCAATGGCAACAAGCACCTGAATCTTGGGAAGGAAGGTAACTGACCATTAGTTGTGCACCGATATTCACCCTCCCTTTTCATGATAGAACTTCTGAGTTTCAACAAGGCACGTGCCTACCCAGCTCGACTGCGTTTCCCAGACTTCTTTGCAACTTAATGCGTGTGACCATGATCTGGACAAGTGGAATCTGAACAGATGTACACCACTGCTGCCTTTTACCTTTCCAAGGACTGGGAGGCTCTCCCTGGCTTTTTTCTCTCCTGCCACAGGTTGGGAGACAGCAACATGGTGACCACGGGTTTAGAATATCAGTTCTCTACTGCTCACTAAGTGGGTTGCCATGTGAGAAGGTACATGGCTTGTATTTCATTTTAGCCTCTTGTCTCTTAGCTTCTAACTCCTGAAAGAATGTTCATGGTGCTGAAAAGAGGCATTCTGCATTAGGCAGGCAGGTTTATTTCACACACACACACACACGCATGCACTAACACACACACACACCCCCATAATGTGTTTTACTTTTAAAACAAATTCAAAACCTGCAAAAAGGGAACAGATACAGAAGGTCGAGTCTCCGAAGGGAGAAGAAGAGATGATAGATAATTTACTGCTCAGAGTTACTAGCATTCATTTGTTATTTAGAAATTAATACCTCTGTGTCCTAAAAATCAGCTGAATACCAGCAACAAATACTGCATCAGTGGGACGCACCTAATCAGTTTGCCAAGATATTTTTCTCATTTCATTATCTGGGGTACCCTTCATACTTATTTATTTATTTATTGAGGTATACTTGATTTACAATATTATATAAGTTTCAGGTATACAGCATGGTGATTCACAATTTTTAAAGATCATGACCCATTTACAGTTATTATAAAATGTTGGGTATTTTCCCTATGCTGTCCAATATATCCATATGGCTCATTCATTTTATACATAGTAGTTTGCAGCTCTTAATCCCCTACCCCTATCTTGCCCTTGCCCCCTCCCTTCTCCTCCCTGGTAACCACTAGCTTTTCAATAAAGTAAAGCATCTGTTAAAGTGTGAATCTGTTAGAGACCCATATCATTGTGTTAAAAGTACCCTAAAATTTCATCATGCTTTATGGTGCAGAACTCTGGGTTCATTTTTCAACATCTGAACAAATTCAGGAATACTTTCTGAGGAAAAAGGCATGATATCCCATCTAGACATATCCAGAGAGGGGAGGCCTCCTCTATGAGAAGGCGGGCTGGGGGCTGGCTACCCGTCAGGCTTGACAGCACATCTGGTTTGCACTGCTCCTGGCACAAGTAGCCTGAGCCCCCATGCGCCTGAAGACCACAATAACGCAGCTCTGCTCTAAGGTAAAAGTGACCTTGAAGGAGCTGATCCAATAGCAGAGGTTCCCAAACACCAGTACTGTCAGCTCACGAAAGAAGTGCCTGCTTCCTCAGGAAAACTGAGAAAAATAAACGCAAACCGGATAAGTATGCGATCAAGCTAAATATGTTCCATTTAAAGGTCTGTTCTTAGGTCTGAGATGATGTCCTTCCTATGCAATGCAGTTGATAATGAATACAGTAGCCTCTTTAAAAATGTATTGTCTCAACAAAATTTTAAAAATGGGCAGCTCTATGCCAGTTTCCAGATTTTAAAATTGAATTCTGTTGATCTCCTAAGTCTAAACATTTGGAAAACATTGCTCCAGGGCCTACAGTTTGTTTCTCTGTTTGTTTTCTAGTTTGTAATCTACAGCATCGAAAGACTGCCCTGTCTTACAACAACTTTAGTTAACAATTAAACAACCTATACAAACAGTATATTGAGAGAAATAATGGTAATTAACATTTGCATAGCACTTTATTATCAGCAAAAGATTTTCACTTATATTCTATTATTTGAAACTCAAAAGAAAAATGAAAGTCCTTTGAAGGTATGGCCCTAATCATTGATTCCTGATCACCAGATAACAAGAAAGCTATACACACTTGAACCCTCTCTCTCTGGACATCCAGAAAAACTGCTTTAATCCCAATGTATGTGAAGCCCTTGACTTCCACTGATATCTTAGGTCAGAACTCCCGTTGGTGGTTTGTAAACATTGCTAATAAAGGTGGTCTCTATTAAGTCAGTTCCATTCATGATACTTCCTACCAAGGTCATAATTCTCCTCAGCTGATATACCTATTGCCCTCTAAGGGAAAAAAAAAAAAAAAAATGTGAAATTTAACATCTTTCTTTTTCCCAGGCTTCTAAGGGCACATAGGAAATTAAGGACACAGTTACTAAGGCTCTCTCCTGACAGATTTTTTTTTAAATTAATTAATTAATTTATTTATTTTTGGCTGCGTTGGGTCTTCGTTGCTACACGGGCTTTTCTCTAGTTGCAGCGAGCAGGGGCTACTCTTCGTTGCGGTGCTCAGGCTTCTCATTGCAGTGGCTTCTCTTGTTGCCAAGCACGGGCTCTAGGCGCGCAGGCTTCAGTACTTGTGGCACGTGGGCTCAGTAATTGTGGCTCGCGGGATCTAGAGCGCAGGCTCGGTAGTTGTGGTGCACGGGCTTAGTTGCTCCGCAGCACGTGGGATCTTCCCGGACCAGGGCTTGAACCTGTGTCCCCGGCATTGGCAGGCAGATTTTTAACCACTGCACCACCAGGGAAGCCCCTGACAGGTATTTTTAATAGAACTATTTTCTTTATTTCTGCCTTCCCATAGACATTTTCTTTTTTATTAAGCATTAAATTGCTTTTGTCAGTAAAATTATTTGTGAATCTAATTCTAATTCTGACTTTGCCACTTATTAAGAATTAAATTTAAGGGAGGAATGCTTTTCTGATCCCAATGTCCTTAACTGTTGAAAGGTATAGCACCAGCAATACAAGGAGAGAAAAGTGTTCAGGGGAGATGGGAGGATTCCCAGTGTGTCCTGACGTTGCACACTCTGCTTTTGTGAAACGCAGACCCTGAATATTAATATCAGTATGAAGCATGACTCGGTGTATGGACTTGGGAATCAGTCTCATTACTACATAATGTGACCTTCAGTATCTCGCAAAATATGTCTTTTAGAAATTAAATCTTTAAAAAGCAACTGGTATGGCTCAAGATCGCTAATTTTTCTAATTCAAAACCCTCAACACTGTTAATGTGACAAATCCTTACTTCTATAAGTGATATAAACATCTAAGACAATTTTACATTTGATTATATAGTACGTTATATATTCAAAACAATACCCTTTCTAAAAATGTTATTTTCATGCTATGCCATTGATGCTGGCTGGAATGATTTCTATTTAAATGTAGATTATTGTTGCAACTTAAAGCCGCTCTGACTTTACCAGAAACAGGAGCAAAAATATGACTTACATTTAATTACAGGTATACCTCGTTTTACTGCGCTTCACTGATATTACGTTTTTTACATATTGAAGGTTTGTGGCAATCTTGTGTCCAGCAAGTAAGTCTATCAGCACCATTTTTCCAAAAGCATTTACTCACTTCTCGTCTCTGTGTCACATTTTGGTAATTCTCCCAATATTTAAAACTTTTACATTATTACTATCTTCATTATTGCTATCTGTGATCAGTGAGCTTTGATGGCACTATTATAATTGTTTGGGGGCGCCACAAACTGCACCTCTATAAGATTGCAAACTTAACCGATAAATGTTGTGTGTGTTCTGACTGTTCGAGCAACCAGCCGTTCCTCCATCTCTCTCCCTCCCCTTGGGCCTCCCTATTCCCTGAAGACACAACAATACTGAAATTAAGCCAATTAATAACCCTGCCATGACCTCTAAGCGTTCAAGTGAAAGAAGGACTCTCATGTCTCTCACTTTGTATCAAAAGACATGATTAAGCTTAGTGAGAAAGGCATGTGAAAGCCAATATAGGTCCAAAGCTAGGCCTCTTGTGACAAACAGCCAAGTTGTGGATGCAAAGGAAAAGTTCTTGAAGGAAGTTAAAAGTGCTACTCCAGTGAACGCAAGAATGATAAGAAAGCAAAACAGCCTTATTGCTGATATGCAGTTTTAGTGATCAAACCAGCACAACATTCCCTTAAGCCAAAGCCTAATCCAGAGCAAGGTCCTAGCTCTCTTTAAGTCTGTGAAAGCTGAGAGAAGTGAGAAACCAACAGAAGAAAAGTTTGAAGCTAGCAGAGGTTGGTTCATTAAGTTTAAGGAAAGAAGTCATCTCCATAACATTAAAGTACAAGGTAAAGCAACAAGTGCTGATGTAGAAGCTAAAGCAAGTTATCCAGAAGATCTAGCTAAGATAATTAATGAAGGTACGTATGCTAAACAACAGAGTTTCAATGTAGGTGGAAAAAACAAGCCTTCTATTGGAAGAAGATGCCATCAAGGCCTTTCATAGCTAGAGAGGAGAAGTCAGTAACTGGCTTCAAAGCTTCAAAGGACAGACTGACTCTCTTGCTAGGAGCGAATAAAACTGGTGACTTTAAGTTGAAGCTACTGCTTATTTACCATTTTGAAAGTCCTACAGCCCTTAAGAATTATGCTCAATCTACTCTAACTGTGCCCTATAAATGGAACAAGAAAGCCATGACAGTACATTTGTTTACAGCATGGTTTACTGAATATTTTAAGCCCACCCACCCACCACTGAGACCTACTGCTCAGATAAAAAGATTCCTTTCAAAATCTTACCACTCACTGAAAACGCACCTGCTCACCCAAGAGCTCTGATGGAGATGTACAATGAGATTAATGTTGTTTTCATGTGTGCTAACAAAACATCCATTCTACAGCCCATGGATCAAGGAATAATTTCTACTTTCAAGTCTTATTATTTAAGAAATACACTTCCTAAGGCTATAGCTGCCACAGACAGTGATTTTTCTTATGGATGTGGGAAAAGATAATTGAAAACCTTCTGGAAAGGATTCACCATTCTCGATACCATTAAGAACATTTATAATTCACAGGAAGAGGTCAAAATATGAACATTAAAAGGAGTTTGAAAGAAGTTGATTCTAACCTTCATGGATGACTTTGAGGGGTTCAAGACTCCAGGGAGGAAGTAACTGCAGATGCAGTGGAAATAGCAAGAGAACTAGAATTAGACGTGGAGCCTGAAGATGGGACTGAATTTCTATAATATTGTGAAAAAGACTTTCGCAGACGAGAAGTTGCTTCTTATAGATGAGCAAAGAAAGTGGTTTCTTGAGCTGGACTTTACTCCTCGTGAAGATGTTGTGAAGATTGTTGAAATGCCAAAAAAGGTTTTAGAATATGACATAAACTTAGTTGATAAAGCAGCAGCAGGGTTTGAGAGGATGGACTCCATTTTGAAAGAAGTTCTACTGTGGGTAAAATGCTATCCAACTGCAATGCGTGCTATAGAGAAACTGTTCATGAAAGGAAGAGTCAATGGATGGGGAAAACGTCATTGTTGCCTTACTTTAAGAAATTGCCACACCCATCCCAACCATCAGCAACCAGCACCCAGATCAATCAGCAGTCACCAACACTGAAGCAAGACCCTCCACCAGCAAAAAGATTACGACTCACTGATGGCTCAGTTGATGGTTAGCATTTTTAACAATAAAGTATTTTAAATTACGATAGGTACTTTTTAAAGACATAACGGTATTGCACACTGAATAGACTACGTTATAGTGTAAACATAACTTTTAAATGCACTGAGAAACCAAAAAATTCGCTTTCTTGTGATATTCTCTTTATCGTGGTGGTCTGAAACCGAACCTGCAATATCTCTGAGGTATGCCTGTGTAAATGAAAAGCTTCAATCCAAGGCTAAATTAATTTTAACATCAGATAAACGCTAGCTAACCAAGAATAAAATGACAATATTTTGTTTGTTTTCATAAAGAAGTATACTAGGATGTATAGCTCCACAAAGCTAAGAATGTGTGTTTTGCTCACAGATGAATCCACAACACCTGGCCTATAATAGGTGCTGCATAAGGACCTGTAAAATGAATAAAAGTTTTTTTAAAAAAAAGACAGATAACGACAATAGTGTGATTCCTGCCATGTGCATAATATAATCTTCAGGAGGGCACATGTGCTCTTTCTGATTGGAAAATACACCTGAGACATTTTTTTAAGAAAAATTTCTTGGCCATATAATATTTAAGAAATGAAAAGTAAGCAAGGTAAAATTTCAACTGTTAGATCTCCTTAAATATTTAGATAGTCTAACAGGGGACACTTTAATTTATTTATTCACTTTAATCTTTAAATTTTTATACAATTTTTAAAGTTACTTTCCATTTGCAGTTATTACAAAATATTGGCTATATTTCCCATGTCATACAACACATCCTTGCGTCTACACCACAGTTTACTTTGGGTTCTTCCAGTCTGGGCTATTCTGAATAGTGCTGTCATGAACTTTCATGTGCACATCCTTTAGGACACATATGTACACCTTTCTATTGGGTATATACTTAGAAATGAAATTGTTTAGTCATAAGACATGCCTGTGTTCAGTTTTATTTTTCCACATTTTCTTGAATGAAATATTCTTTAAACTCTATAGTGCTTTACAATTTCAAAAGTTTCACACACATGATTTCATATATTCCCATAATCAGTCTTTTTTTACTCCTATATTTCCCCTCCCCACTGGTAACCACTGGTTTGTTCTCTATATCTGTGTCTGCTTCTTTTTTGTTATATACACTAGTTGGCTGTATTTTTTTAGATTCCACATATAAGTGATATCATACAGTGTTTGTCTTTCTCTGACTTATTTCACTTAACATAATGCCCTCCAAGTCCATCCATGTTGCTGCAAATGGCAAATTTTTGTTCTTTTTTTATGGCTTAGTAGTATTCAATTGTGTGCATGTATATATATATATATATATATATATATTCCCTGAAAAAGGGACTATAAAAAAAGGGACACTTAAAAAATGTATTTGGGGGCAAATCTTTTTAGTGGGTTATAGACAATGAAAAAATGGAAAGTATATAAGGGAGCAGAATTGTCAGACAGTTAGGGGTTCCAAAATTTACTTTCAACCTATTACTAAGAAAGATAGATATCGTCTTTCTAACTCACAATATTAATCATGCCATATCTCATCTCATAAACTGCTACGAACTGAATGTGTCCCCTCAAAACTCATGTTGTATATTGAACCGTTAATGTGATGGTATTTGGAGATGAGGCCTTTGAGAGGTAATGAAGGTTAAAAGAGGTGATAGAGTTTATAGGACTGTGGCCTCATAAGAAGAGAAAGAGAGAGAGAGAGAATTTTCTCTCTCCACCATGTGAGGACATAGAAAAGGCAGCCATCTGCAAACCAGGAAGAGTCCTCACCAGAAACTGAATCCACACAGACCTTAATCTTGGACTTTCCAGCTTCCAGAGCTGAGAAAAAATAAATTTCTCTTTCTTACGCCACTCAGTCTATGGTATTTTATTATGGCAGCCTGAGCTGACTAACACGTAAGATTTCAAGAATTTTAAACTCCCTGTTAAAATCGTATGAAACAACTGTAGGCTTCAAAGGTCTTAATCAAGTCTCTTTTCTCATCCTTTCCCTTCCAATCATACTCAAAAAACAAACCAGAAAAAAACCAAATCACACAAAACCATATATGTCTGACTGTAATTTCAGGTCTAGTCAGGACCCTGGTCTTTATAAAAGAAACAAGAATTAACCTTCTTCTTTCAGTTTAGGTGTATTATTTATCACACTTGAAAAATTTTCATCTTTCTTTTTCTTTTCTTTTTTTGGTTCTCCATCATATTCCTGAGCTATATTTTATAGCAAAGGTAGAGATAGATTTCCCATGAAGTCAATGTACTTAAGCTTTCACCTCACTGGCCTGGGTTTTGCCCCCAAACCTCGGAAGAGCCTCAGCAATATAATCACATAGCCATGTGTTCTTGTAAAATTTCCAAAAGTGAGAGTGATGATCTGCGGTTAGATCAGATGTTCCCCTTTGTGTCAAGTAATCTTAGAGACCCTATGGGCATGTTTGGAATGTAAGAGAGAGCTGGCTTGGGAATACTTGTAATTTGGGTTCAATAAGATCTATTTCTATAGCGCCCATAACTTCTGCATAAAGTTGAGTTATTACTAGTGTAGTAACAGCATCCTAGATTACTCCCAGCTCACTCGACTTTTCATGTGAAAGGTGCCAGGCTAGAGATCATTTCACCACAAACATGTCCTGCAGTGCCCAGCAACAGAAGTTTACGGGTAGCTGAGGAAGGAATAAAAGTGATTCGAATGCATGGAGTTAAAGTTCATCTGTAGAAAATGTATCCAATCATGAGATAAATATATAGTATAAAAGTATAAGTGGAGGATTTTGTTTTTAATGAAGTCTAATCAAAGAAGTTCTCACCTATCTAGAATATACTCAATAATGCAATATATGCAATGATAAATGTACCATACATCTTTTCTTTCTTGATAAAAATAATACAAAATTAAATTTATATAAATATGTTTTTGTAAGGCCTAAATGTGTAGCAGTACTATTAAAAAACGTGAGTGTGGTTGGATGAAGTTGCATGTTTTATTGTACCCTGATGGACTGTCTTAGAATCACCTTGTCAATAATGAGAGTTGAAGCTGAAAGAAACTCTTCTGAACTATTGTAATAAAAGAGAAATTTCAATCAACCATGCTAGAGAAAAGATAATATTTACTTTCCAGTCTCTGTATAAAAATGTTACAAAACCCATGTCATAAAAGATACCATCAAAGAGTAATCAGCTCCAAAGTGCAAAAACAAAAAAAACACAGGTGTGTCAGGCCGTTAATAAATAAAAGTAATTTCTCCAGATTGTGTGATCTTTTATTTTTCTTTGATTTGTTATGATTACTGTATTCATCCTAAGTACCCACGTAATATGCAATCATATGTTTTCTTGTAAAATATAAAATAATTTTGTGTTCTTTTAATTAAAAGGGGACACCCTCCCTCTCCTTTTACGTAACCTTCAGACCTCACAAAACTTGGATCTGTTACTGAACAAATGATCTGCTTTGACAGTAAAATGTTTTAAATTAATATTAAGTATTTACTCTTACTATAACAATAAATCTACACAAGCAGCTGAGAGTACACAACATACTAAATAGAAGAGACAATGCAATTCAGGTGGTTCTTTCAATCAGGCCAGAAATAAAGGAGATAAAAACACATTCAAGCAAAGCTAAGTTAATGGCGAGTCGATGATTTCAAGAAAGTGTTTTTTATTACCGATGCAGCAAAGACTTCGACCAATCTGTGCGCATTTAAGCAACTGGGTCTCAATATAGCTCGGTGGGTGAAAAAAGAAAAAAATTGCTGGCAATTCTCAGCAGCTTTATGGATCTGAGACTTCCCTAAAATAGGGCAAGTGACTATGATCTCAAGAAGGCATGCAGCACAGAGATAACATTAAGCTGATTGATTTTTAAATTTTATCCTGTAAACCAAAAGCTCTCAGGAGATGTAATATTCCACAGAAGGCATGGATGATAGTTATCAAAACTTAAATGCAGCTTTCAAAGATGTACTTGGACTAAAGTCGACTCTAGGTTAAGAAACAGTAATCTTCCTACTTCTTATGAGACACTGAGAAGAAGCATGATGCAGATGAAAAATAAAGGAGTCAACACTACCAAATGCGGCTTTTGGTTAAAGCAGTCATTCTCAAAGGATGGTCCACGGACCAGCAGCAGCATCTGGGACCTTGTTAAGGATGTAAAATTTCAAGCCCCAGCAGAGGCCTACTGAATCAGAAACTCTAGGGTTGAGGCCCAGCACTCTGCATTTTAACCAATCCTAGAGGTGATTCTGATATATATTCAAGTTTGAGAACCACTGAATTAAATAAAGGCTTGGAATAACATCCCCTTAGATACCCCATTAATAGCATTTTAAGTCCTGTCATAACAGACAACTCATGTCTCCTTTCAGCACTTCCTTGTTGGCCAAAAAATATATTCAGCACTTCCCAGGGTTTGTCATCACATGTGGATAGCCTTTGGGGAAAATTAATTTGATGTTAAACAATAAAACTGTACCACATGGATGAACCCCCCCCCAAATATTATGCTAATTGAAAGAAACCAGAAGCAAATAACTATATGTTTTATGATTTCATTTATATGAAAAACTCATAAAAGGCAAATCTATGGGGACAGAAAACAGATTAGCAGTTGACTGGGGCTCAGGGCAAAGAGGAACAGGAACTGACTGCAAACCAACAGGAGGAATGTTTTTGGGGTGATGGAAGCGTTCTAAAACTGCATTGTGGTAACGGCTGCACAACTGTGTAAATTACTAAAAATCATTGAATTATGTACTTAAAACTGTTGAAGTTTATAGCATGTGTATTAGTTTTCTGGGGCTGCCATAACAAAGTACCACAGACTGGGTGGCTTAAAACAACAGACAATTCTGGTCTCACAGTTTGGGGGCTAACGTCTGAAATCAAGGTGTGAGTAGGGCTCTGTTCCCTCTGAAATCTTTAAGGGATCATCCTTCCATGCCTCGTCCTAGCTTCTGGGGTTTGCCGGCAATCCTTGGAAACCCTTGCTTGTAGATTCATTCTCTAATCTCTGCTTCCTTTGTCACATGACCATCTTTTCCCTGTGTGTCTCTATCTTTTCTTATAATAATACCAATCATATTGAATTAAGGACCACACTACTCCAGTACACTCTCATCTTAACTAATTACATCTGCAACAACCATGTTGCCAGTTAAAGTCACCTTCTGAGGAACTGGAGGTTGGGACTTCAATATCATTTTGGGGGACACAATTCAACCTATAACTGTATGCAAATTAGACTTCAACAAAGCAAATTAGACTTCAATCTTTACAGGACGTCCACACAAAAGTTCACATGATACGCGAATGTGTGCTATTAAAAACATCTCTCATAAAAACAGTATTCTTGGCAATTGATGCATTATTACCCATGTCTTAACAAGACACACCGTGGGGATCCATGCTCTTGACCTCAATCCTGGTAGAGAATGATATTCACAATGTAAAGGACAATGGATTACGTATCAGTATATAAAGTTTAATTCCTACAGTAAGTGGTAGAGAGGAATGAGCATATCAAGGGGGAAATGGCAGAGAATGGAACTCTTTTTTTTGAAAGTTACTGTTTAGCATCAATCGGTTTATGTAGACTTGTTGAGAGAAGGAGGCTCCTATTAAAACACAGCCACCTTCTGCAGCAGGAGCCAGGAATCATACAAAGGAGGCATCTGGCTCTATGTTAATGAACTAGGTCTAGGCTGCTCAATTTAACCCAATTGCTAACTCTTAATTCTCTCATTTCATCCATGTGCAAGCTTTCTTGGGTTTTTTTTAATTGTTATTGCTTGTTTGGTTGGTTTTGAAAATTCCTTCTTTGTAACAGCTTGATTCCCATTAAAAGAAATATTAAATTTGGGTTTTCTTTTTACACATTTCCAAATGTTCAATTCCAATAGATTTGTCAGGTTCAGGGCATACTGGTAAGTGGAGAGCCAATGCACCGTCACAAATTCATTCATTGCTAAAAATTGCTAAATAAATCTATTCTATCAAACGAGGGCCTATCTCATATAACCTAACACATTATCCATAATGTGTCTAGTTGGAATTGCCCCACCATATCCCCTTTAATGGGGTCTTTTTAAACTTTCTTCCACAACACCATCAATTTCCAATATATCAATATTTTATAATTTACTTGTTTACAATGTTTATTACATACCATCTGTCTCCCTGAATATAACTTACCAGAGTTGTGATCTTTTTTTATTATTTACTGATAAATATCTGAAGTGCCTAGAAAATTCAATGGCATATAATATGCATTCAAGAAATACCTACTGACTTCATTGAAGAGTCTTTCTGTTATGACTTGAAATACCCCAACCTTTTCCCCTGCCTTCTCCACCACCTCAGGTAATGGCTGACTTTGACCTGATGGAACCAGGACAATTTCATCTTAATTGACCTGCCATCTCTTTAACATTGTGAACTTTCTTTTATAACGTTCTATGCACAATTTAGCTTTCTCTCTGTAGTCATGAGATGTAAGGAATTTAACATAAAAGGAAGAACAAAACACTTTTTTGAGGTCTCATAGTTCAGCATAGAGCAAACTGTTTTGAAAATAAAAAGCTCTGGCTTAACAAAGCTTTTATTGAGATCTAAAGGTTCCTTCTGAAAGACCAAGTACAAAAGATATCTATTCAACTAATCTTCACAAACCAATTAGAATTACTATCTCTTAGAATTTATACATTTCTACACTTTTTATTTCTCTATGAAATAAGAGTAAGTTTCTAAATACTGCTTGAAGCTTAAGAACATACAGCAGTGGTTCTCAAACTGTCACCTGCATGAATAGCATCAGGAGGGTGTGTTGAATCACAGATTGCTGGGACTTAGCTCCAGCGTCTCTGATTTAGTAGGCCTGGGGTGGGGCCCAAGAACTGGCATTTCTAACAAGTTACCTAGCGATGCTGATGCCCATGATCCTGGAACCACATTTTGAGAACCTCTAGTAAATGTCATTCCCAAGTTCTCATTTGGTTTTTTGTTTGTTTGTTTGTTGTTTTTTTCTCCTAAAGTCTCTTAGATTTCTGATGTGAAAGAGCACATCCATAATGGTTCCGAATCATGAGTTAAGCAGCCCTCTACAAGTTAGAAAAAGCACTACAAATGTATAAGAGTCATCAAGCCCCCATTCAAATCCCTTGAGAGTATACAGAAAACCCCTTAAGGGACTTCTTGAAAGTCTACAGCTATCTCTTCAGCCTCTTTTAATCGAACCTGGACCACATTCATGATGAACAACAGCAAATATCTGGGGCAGTTGTGAGCCAGTGAAAGAGCCCTAGATGTAGATTGTGATTAAGGTTTTTGGCCCAGTTCTAGCTTGAAGTTTCAACTATCCTGATTTCCAAATGACAGTGGTATGCCAACTTTGCAGGGTTATAATGAAAGTAAAACTAGATTATAAAAAAAGTCAGATCATATATATTTTTTAAAGCATATAAAGGCGAGACCAATGAATCAATAATTTTCTGTAGTTTAATTTGTAAATAAAAGGGCTCATCTGCTGGTTGGCTCAACGGAAGTTATCACCCAAAATCTTCATTCCCATCTCTATCTGAAATGTAAAGAAAATATCTAACATATGCAAAGGTAGTGAAAAAAATATTGATGAAAGATTATCATATAAGCCGCAAATTTTATGCCGCCTAGTGAGTTTAACTTAAAAAACAATGATTTGATCAATAAGCTAAATTTTGTAACACTTTCTTTAGATTAAAAAAAAATCAATTTAAGTCCTTTTTAAAAACTCTAAATCGCTAAATGCTGTCCTACATGCTTATTTCCTCAATGCAGATTTGAATACCAACTACGATATCACATCTTGAAACATTCATTGGAAAGTCAATGGATTTCTGGAAAATTATAAATTTGTAAGAGGCATAAAATTATACAAAACATATTCTTAATATCGATTTTCTGGTATATTAAAGTTGTAAGTGAACCAATTTCAACTTAGATAATGAAAACAAGATTTCCCTCCATGCAAATTTACCAGGGATCAAAACATTCTAAATTTAATTCTCATGTATGGATAGCTAATCAGTAGAATTAGAGTTTTCAAATTGGGGCAGCAATAAGAAGAGAGTGTGTGTGTGTGTGTGTGTGTGTGTGTGTGTGTGTGCGCGCGTGCGTGTGGTGGGGAGAGCTGAGCTTGGGAGGAGGACGCTGGGGAAACGAGGCAGTGATGAGCTGAACTCTAGAACAGCTATTTTTAGTGTTGAGCTGGACAATGATTATAAAAGCATATCATTATACTCTTGAAAGAGACAGGGTTTTTGCATATTTTACTGCATTAAAATTTACATAAAGTAAAATTTTCTAAATCTTAAGTATCTGATAACTATATAACCACAACCATAATCATAACTACATAGAGAGATAGATAATCTCACCCATATATTCACCCCAGAAAGATCTTCAGGCTTCTTTTCACTCATTAGGCACTCCTCACACACATTAGAGGTAAATCATGTCCCCCTCTTCACTCTCCCACACAATACAGGGCAGGATTCTTCTCTCCAATGCTGACATTAAAACTATATTACAGGGCTTCATAGATGAATCAAAGGCTTGATTCATATTTCACAATTTTAAATAAAAGTCTGCAATGAAACAAATGCTAAACACAGAGAAAGATATCAAGCCCCCTATTTTAACATACCGGAGACCAACACCAGGACTCTCATCAAGCCAACAACTGAGTTATGAATAAGTAATTATCATTCATTTTAATTATAAAATACATTTATACTTATGGCCTCTTGTTTCTCTTTGCTTTATGTATTGGGCTTTTGTGTAATGTTCCATTTGAAAGGATTGTTTCCTATTGCAAATAATTTGCAAACTACTGCTTTACAACATACCTGAAAGGAAAAAAAAATTGAGTTTCTCTGTAATCGTGTCTAGCACTGGCAAATTCACAATTCCAAGGGGCAGTGCTAAATGGGAAAATCTTCTTTGTTATGTGTATAAACCTTACTCCCTGTAATATCCATGCATTTACTTCTGTTTCTACTTCATCTACTCCACAAATCGACACAGAGAAAAGTTACTTTCCTAAACAGTGCTTAGTGCCTAGAATATTCTCCCTCTGCTCCCACCCCTGTCATACATCTCCACATAAATGACCATTTATATGTTGCTAAATGGTGCAGCCATTACAACTGCATTTGGTAAGTCAACATAGTAACTCTGCATAATACAGAAAAATCTCTGCTGTAACATGAGGGTCTCTCCATGTATTGACAAAAAGCAAATTTACCTAATGCATAGCAGGTACTCACTAGTGGTTACTGATGGTAATTATGTAATGATAGTGTAATTAAAATTCAACCCTCCACAATCAAGAACGGCAGATTTCACTTGTATACATTCAACCCTAATTAGGTCAATTAATATAGAATACACTCTAAAATAGATATTTATGTCTCATATTGTACTTGACAGTCCTTCTTTTCAATGTAAGAGAGTCCAAGATGATATGGTTTAATGGCAAGATTTTCCTTTTTAATGATTTGCAGTGCACTAGAAACTTAAATATGCATGGAAAGCTAGCTTTCTCCTAGAACTCTGGCAGTTATTTGACATTTGAACAGCACCATCAACATATTCAGTGACATTAAATAATGTGATATGTTTAAGGAAATAAACCTTTTAGAGATAGCCAAGACAACAATATGCAATAATTAATTCAATTAATATCACTTGAAGCCCTTATTATGTCCAATGAATATACAGATGTTTCATATTTTAAAGCTAATTCAAACATTGGGACTTAAGATATCTTCATTTTCATACAAAGTCTGAATAAGAGATATTTCTTATAATATATTTGAATCTTCACCATCCCATATTTTCTTGTCATGCTCAAAAAATGTGCAAAGATTGTAATACATAACTAACAAAACAGATTCTCCTCACTTTCTTCTTCTTGTTATCGGTGAGTTAAATTTTATACCAGAGTTAGGAAAGCACTGAATGCTTGCCTTTAATTTATAATTCCACTAAGTTATGGAAATTACTCAGTGATCCCAGGGAAGCACATTCCTTAATCCTAGTATAATGACTTACAACCATGGGTAATGTGGTGTTCAGTAGCTCTTGGTCATTGCCAACTCTTGCTCTCCATGCTTTGAGTAGCAGAGATTATAGTAAATGAGAGGATTTCTGTCTTTTTCCTTTAAATTCAATCTCATGACTTTTCAATACTTAGTTCAAGAATGGGAAAGGATAAAGAACCTTTATTTAATATCATAAACATGAATTGATTTATCTGTATTATCATTAATCCAATACAATAAATGTGGAAATTGAGGCTCAGAGATGTTAAATGACTTCTTAGAGCCGTAAGCCAAATAAGCGCTAGAGCTAAGTGATCTACAAATCAAAACTGATGCTCTTTCTTCTATATTGTCTTCACCCTCTTTGTTAATGTTGACTAATGTTCTTTTTCATTAATGATCTCACACTTAATTATAATCTTATTTATCTTTAGAAATAGAGAGTCATGATACAATGTTCACATCTACAATTATGGTAGATTCCAAATCCATTGTGTGTAAATGAAGGGATCAAAAATATTTAAAACAAAACTAACTTTGGGATCCTCGGAAAAAGTCTTGCCTGAGGCTCTCCTCAGATGCTCAAGTATCCTCTATAAATGCACATCAGGATTAGAGGCAGAGCTGGCATGAGGTCTTTTCTTTATCCTGCCAAGTTTTAAATCCAGCAGTTACCTCTAGAAACTAGTCTGGGATAAACAGTACCTTAATTGTTCTTTCTCAAAAAATTCCTGGAATTCAAATTAAAAAAGAAAAGACATTGAAACATACGTGCAAGCCAATTTCAGTCCAAAGGTGATAGTAATCAGTTAATGAAGGAGTAGAAATGTTTGTTTTTAGAAATAACAAAATCAATATTTTTAAGAAAAATAGTATATTATTGAACATGAATGGGTGATCCTCTTCAGAATGCAAGATGGAGACACCCTCAGGTTACATTAAATTGTAGAGATTTGTTGTAAGGATGTTCATGATTTCACACAGAGATTCTCATCTCAGTAACAGATACCTCTCAACTTTTGAGCTCCTCTATTTTACTCACTGCTTTAGCTTCTATGGTTCCAGCCCATAGTAATTGTCTTCTTTCAAATCCCTCTCTACTTTATACCTCATGGCACTTGTGTGGAACACAGAGTCTCATGGATTCTGCCCTTCCCTTCCCTTCTACCCCACTATCCACCACTCTTGAATTCAACATCTCCAGAGAGAGAGATTTGTTCACTACTCCACAATAATCACTATCAAGTGATTGCTGAGTCAAGCTCATGACCAATCTCAATACTTATAAAGAAAGATATTATCTTTTCCTAGTTAATAAGAGTCATGTTAATCAAATGGCTACAAAAAGGCACAATGAGTACTTCTACAAGTGGAATGAAAATTGTGCACAGCCTATTAGATTATCAGTGCAGGTAACCACTACCTCTTTGGAGAGAAGCTCTGAATCCTTTGAGTTTAGAAGATCCAATTCTGAAAGATGTCTTCAAATGGTCCTGTCTTCTTATTTAAGTCCCTTTTGCTCATAGAAAGTTTCTAATGTCTGTTCTACTATTGATGAACTAAATCATACCAGATATAAACAGCACTATGGAGGCATTTGTATTGTTTACTGCTTTCTTCATCAATATTCTTAGCTCCCTGTGGGGGAACCCTATGAGCTCTGTCTGTTGTTGGGCCATCTCTTCTTGGCTGTTAAAGGAGCAGTCGGTCTTAGAATATCTGACCATGGTGAGCCTCCAAGAAAGCTGAACTACCAAGTTTTATAGAATGCCTTTAATGACATCTAAATAGCCTAATTCCTGTGCTTCTAAATAAAATAACTGTTGACCAACCTAAGATGACAGTTTTCTTCTGACAATGAATAGGGTAGGACTTCACTGGTATTTCAAGTTCACCTCAAAAGAAATGTGCTGGAACATAAATCTCTAATCTAAAAGAAGTGTAAGAAAGTCATGCCTTTCGATGCAGCAACACCTCAAGAATTTTCCAGTCTGAGTATACAATACATATCAAAATAGCATTAAAGGAAAACGTAACTGCAATTATCAGACCCTATAGTGTCCCTTCAAAGTAACCAAGTGATGGAGGCTGAAGTGTTCCCACATGTGTTCTTGGTGAAAATGAATCAGATCAGCCATTTTTAGGTGAAAAATTGAACTCCAGTGTTTATGATACAACAGAATCATGTAGAATCATGAAATGTTTAGAGCTAGAAGAAATCTCAGGGTTTATATAGTCCAATATTTTCAACTTTATTCTCCAATAGAACAATAGTCTAATTAGATTATTTTATTTCTCACAAAAAGTCATGGGGGTCAAATATATTTTAAAACATTGCATATTTTCTCCCCTTTCCTCTGCTTAGAATAACCATTCCCTCCTTCTTCATCTAGTAAATTCCTGTCCCTCTGCTAAAATTCAATACAGTCCATCAGCTCTGCTAAGATCTCTTTTGACTAAACCAATAAAGGTGGTCACTCCATCTTCCTTGCTTCCAGAATACTGCTTATGTGTCTACTATAGTGCAGATGGTGTTGTTATTGTAGTTATCTGTTAACAAGACTATCTTCACCGTGACAACTAGCTTATTCATTCAGTTAGAGTCATCTTAACTATGCATCTCTGGTATGAAGGAGGGGGTTCCACAAATGTGATGACTTAAATGCTTCCCAGAAATGCACCAGTTGAGCATTATCACTTTTAATAGAGAAGAACCTCATTGCTAAGTTTCTATAAGGCATATTGACAATATACAACATGTTTAATTAACATACGGTTTGAGGACTTAACTTTGAGAAAATAAGACCTACCAACGTATCTCGCATAAGCTACTGAATAATATTCAGGCAGTAACTGCCCTTGCAGCGATCAGGACCGGTGGCTTACAACGTTGTTCATTTATTGCGAGGAGAGGTAAAAATTCTACAGCACATCTCTGGCTCTCCATCTTTCTGATCTCTTAAAGTGCCATAAGATGGCACTGCCTTATGTCTGGTAGGAGGTCTGCTTACTGTCACCTCTGGTCCTAGGTCAGCCATGAGGGCATCTATCTTTTGAAGGTGATTCCCCCTCACTGTTTTTCCCTCTTCTCTCCTAAATCATTGAAGCAACCACACTGCCTAGATGTGTTTTTAATGAGCCTATACTTATAAAGATTCTCAGAGTCCCCAGATAAAAGAAAACATCAATATACTTTTCAAAGCCCACTCGAGTAGTGATGTCCTTAAAAATCAAGAAAACACACACTTCCTAACAAAGTCAAGCTCAAGATACTGTCAATTATTGGAAAAGGCAAAGAGTTGTATGAGAAGTTTAAATTTGTTAATTCAAAGGATATATATTCCTTTATCCCTGAGGAAGCTTCTTGTTAAAATGCTGCCATATAAGCAATTAACCAGTACACACTGTAATTCCTTTCAGGGTTTTCCCTACATGCTTCTCATTTCCAAAATTGCAGAGTGACCAGCACCTGACAGAGTGGAGCAGATATACAACTGAAGTCTTAAATTGCAGAATGTTACACTCGGTGTTGCTCTTTCCCACTGACAACAGAAAGAAGGAAAGAGAAACACAGAAATGGAGACACAGATCAAGGGAAGATAATGGTGTTGAAGTCATGCACGTGGTCCATGAGATTGGGGGCATTTGGGAGAAAAGAATTGACTATAAGGAAAGAGACGTGCAAGAGAATGACAATGAAACCAATATGTTGACAAAGTTGAAGAAGGAAAATCAACTTATAAAAATGCTACATTCTGATGTAAAGTTTGTCTTGCTTGACTTTCGTAAATCTCAGGTTAGGAAAATCTTCAAGTTTGCATTAGAAATAGCGCAGGAAAAGGTAGGAAATTTTAAAATATTAAAAGCAACAGTATAGGGCTAAGGAATAGACTTAGGATGTTAATAAGGGGTGTGGGGTAATGGGCAATTCCCAAGACATAGCTCCTAGTTAACACCTAATTTGGTTATGCAAAATCTTTAAACAATGAATTGGCCTTTTCCTGGAATTAATTCATATGACATAACATACTTAAAAAAGAAAGAGTACAACATCCAAATGTCAAAGTCATTCACTTCTTAGAAGGTAAAAAGTATCCTTCAGAGGAGGAAAAAAACACGTTTCACGGAACTTAAAAGTGTTTTCATCATTGACTTTGACATGAACATGGTTACTTTTGAAATGAGAGTGGAGAGTAGGAAAACAAAAGACTTTCACAACCTGATTCCAACATCTTGTTAAGGACTAAATTTGAAGATGAATGATTTTCTTTAGCATAGCTGCATTTATTGTATTTAAAAATTTTAAATTAGGTATTTAAAAATAAATAAATTAGGTATTTTAAAAATACCTATATTTTTGAATAGGTAATCCCTATATATATATAATCAAACATTCAAAAGGTACAAAAGGATATACATTGAAATGTCTTTTTCTCAATCCTGTTCCCAGAGGCTGATTTCATTCCCCAAAATAAAACACCGTTACCAGTTACCATTATATACAACAAAATCTACTATATCTGTGTATATATATATATCTCTGTATACAGTACCTGTTTGCATTTAAAGCAAAATTTGAGTTCATTGGAAATTTACAAGACTGTTAACTAAGAATAAGAGAAAAAATATTAGCAAAATCAAGGGTACCTATTTTTAGGTTTTATAGACTCTTTAGAAACTTTACAGTAGTCCCCACTTATCCGTGGTTTCGCTTTTCTTGGTTACAGTTACCTGAGGTCCAAAAATATTAAATGGAAAATTCCAGAAATAAACAATTCATAAGTTTTAATTTGCACGTCATTCTGAGTAGTATGATGAAATCTTTCACTGTCCAGCCTGGGGTGTGAATCATCCCTTTGTCCATGGTAACCACACGCATTAATTACTTAGTAGCCACCTAGCTGTCATAATATTGCAGTGCTTGTATTCAAGTAACCTTATTTTACTTAATAATGGCTCCAACGCGCAAGAGTAGTGATGCTGGCAATTCGGATATTCTCTTACTGTGCCTAAGTTATAAACTTTATCATAGGGACGCATGTACAGAAAAAAAAAAGAACCAGTATACACAGGATTTGGTACTATCCGCAGTTTCAAGCAGACACTGGGGGTCTTGGTACGTGTCCTCCTTGGATGAGGGAGAACTACTGTATTTTATCCTTAGTTTAAAATAGTGACGTTATCACAAACTATACCATTTTCTTCATGAGCTAAAGTATGAAATATATAGCAAAATTTTACATTAAAATCTTGTTTTTAATGTTTTGTACAATTCAGTATAACTCTGGCAACTTGCAACTCCACACTATTGGGATGATTTCCTAAGAGTAAACAAAATGCACCTTTTCTGCTGGTAGGATCTATCTCTCCTTGGTTCCTAGTCTCCCATCTGCAGATACAGGATCCTTGACATTAGCAATGAAGGACACAAGAATTTCTAGACCCAAATGCCATACTTGCTACTATCTGGGCTGGAATTTGGGGTACCAGTTCTGGTTGGGAAATGTATCTTATTTATTGTGTCTGAGATTCTACCTTCATAGTGCATCTCATATGTCTAGCTTTAGATGTAAGTTCTGTTTCACTCTTAAACTGGGATCCTCTGTGCCCAGGACTGGCTTTTCCCAAGGGTCAGCTGTGTCTCTGTGTGGCTTGACATATCACTTGTGCCTGAATCCCCCGTGCCTGCACTCTCCTGTCTGTAGAGAATCCTGGTAACTTTGCAGAGAGGTAGACTGTTTAGCCAGACTGTTGGTGGTGACTATACTTTCTAAATACTGTTTCTCCCTACCCTCCTGCCATGTTTAACTTGTGGCACCTATAACTAGATCCATCTTGGCGTAGACATGTCAAGTTTAAGGCTACCATGCCTTTTTACGGTTAACTGAATCATACCGAAACATGCCCAAGTAAGAATACCAAAGCATAGACTTAGTCATGAAATAACGATTACCACTGAAAATATAATAAAATATAATTTTAATGAAATGAATCCATCTACCAACTAGCTAGAGTCCAGGGAGTAGAAAAAGCTACAACGTGATGGTAGAGTCTCCTTAACTTCCCATTATTAACACATAAACTTTCACTTCAGAAACAGAGTTCAAATACTTCATTTCAAGGTAATTTGATTTGCTTTCCTTGTGGGAGAAACTACAACTTACTAATGGGTTGGGGCTGGATTCAATCCCAGCTCTGTCTCTTACAAGCTATGTGAACTCAGGCAAATTACTTATGTCTTTAGGCAAGAACTTCTTCAGCTAGAAAATAGGAATAATAATAGTAATACCACCTACCTCATTGGATTGTTGCGATGGTTACATGGGATGTAAAACACTTTGTGCCTGGCGCAAAGTATAAATAAATATCAGCTATAATTTTCTGAATGTATGAGAATGTTCATATTTATTGGGCAAGAAAATTAATTGTGGCTCAAAAGAGAAGCAAGGGAATGCAAAACCTTTTCACTTACCAGAAAAACCTCATAAACGTTATATGGCTCGTGCGGCAAAGAGTAAAAGCTAACTATGGGCCAGCCATTAGCATAGGTGCTTTATGTTTACTGTCTCACTGTAACACTCTACGAGGTAGCATTTATTATCCTAATGGTCTGAGATGGAGAAACTGAAGTTCCATCAGGCTGCCCACAGCCATGGAGGTAGAAGCAGCAAAGCAGGGCCTGGGTTCGAATGTCTGACAGTCAGAATACAGTCAAGTCACAGGAGACGCAGCCTACGCCCTGCTCTGTAACCACTGCTTTCTCTTTCCCTTCAGTCTGCTAGGGACAGTAAGTAAGTCCTTTCCTCAAGTTTATCGCGCACCGCAGGGGAAAGGCTCTATCACAAACGGTGGTTTAGGTAGGAAGATAAACTTGGATTCAGCAAATTAACTTTCAGCGTAGCTTTCAATGACTAAGGTCTCAGACTATTAAATTTGGAATTTCAGAAACACGCTCCAGCAAAGAACAACAGCTGCTGCTGGATCCCAATGCACAAAGCAACAGCAGTTACAGTATCTGGGTCAGCAGCTACCAAAGAAACATCAGTAAATAAGGGGAGAGTCCCCATGCAATGTGACCCTTCAGAATCTTCTCTCCAAGCTTGCTCTGGGTGGCTCAAAGGTACCTACACAAAGAAGGCAAATGGCATATTTTTTTAAATGTCTGTTCAGGCGAGGGGCTGTGACCTTTACTCTCTATTGGTGGAATGGATGCTGACATTGCCAGCTGGAAGTAAATGGAGATTCTAATTGAAACACATGCAACTGTCTACAACTGGGGCTGGGGGGACGCAAACCAAAGAGTCTTTCTAAGTTATCCAATGAGCACCCAGCATGGCTCAGCTTTCCTCAAATGATCCTCCATTATCCTGGGCTTGTTTTGCAAGCAAATACTCAAAAAGAAAACCTTTCAGCTCTTGTACATTTGGCACTGTTTCCCAATACCAGCTCTATTAGCTAGTGTAAAATACAAAGTGTAACTCAGGATCCTGTTTATTTTTGTTTCCTGGGGAAAATGGAAAAGAAAACAATTTTGGGACATAAGAACTGCAGTTGAAAAAAACACAACAATGGGTTACTCAATATGGTATAATATGCAATTATTGATATAAATGCAGATCGATCTCAATTAAAAGTATTTTTCATAAGCACATTTTTCTTTATTTTTAATACTTTAAAAAAATATCCTCTATTCCTCAGACCCTAGTATTCCAATGGGAGAAAGTAATTATAGTCTTTAAATTTAGTATCTTATCACCTACTAAAAAGAAAGGTCTTCTTCAATTTGAAATGCTAAATATCTAGCATTATGGCTTATTCCATGTGCTGGTGTTTGTTTAGACGTCAAAAATTATTTTGTGAAGAAAAACTGTTATTAGTCACCATTGCTCAAGTTAATTAGCCTTTCTAAAGGTTACTGACGCTTTATTTCTTTCAATATATTACTTATGTTAAAGAGATATTGTTGAGATATTTGACAACAACGATGTCTCTTGATTGTTGTCCAAATACTAAGAAAGATGTTTTATAATGGACAATGAAAGCAGAGAATAAAGCCACATTTAGAGTATTACATTAGCAAGAAAAATAGCTGAACTTTCTGCTTTGTTATCAAGGTAGCTTTTATTCAGCTCCCACAAAATCATAGTACTATGCTATTCAGCAAAGTTCTTATGAGGAAGGAAAACATATTGTTGATTTTTTTAAAAAAATCTATTCTTTGCCTAAAACTGATGACCCTTAGAACATACTTTGCCTAAAACTGATGACCCTTAGAACATACTTCATTCAAATGAGGAATGGAACAGAGCAGAACTGGATTCATCCAACAAAGGGCCCTTAATGAAGAACCTTAGTCAGAAGATGGCTGCACTCCCTAAATCAAGTTCTGGCATTTTCTGTGTAGACTGTGTAGTGAAGGAACAGCATTATTCACTGGCAAGAAATCCACTTAGGTGTGCAGGTGATGCCCGGTTGATATTTACGCTAAGGAATCTTAATGTCTTGGCCTCTTAAAGAACTCTGCACAAACAGACTTGGTTCAATATTAACCACAGTGAGTGAACCTGGGGATAAGAGTTACAATTAGTCATCCAGTGATGCATCATTCATTCACCACTGGCAGCAAGCCAACAGCACACCATGCTATTGTGGATCAGTCCATTTCTAATAACTTGAACCAGTGGAGATTTTAGCTGCATTTAAGAATTACACATTTTAAATGAGGATTTAAGGTTGTTAAAAAGCAACTCTGAAAAACCAACAGCAATTTAATAAACGCTATATAAATGTACAAGAAATAAATATGCATATCTTTACATAATGTAGACTTCTTAACAGAGCTCCAGAGGCTCTGGGATTTTCTGCGATAGGAAGGATTTGAGTGCGCAGAGATATTTGTATTCACCATCCCCAACGATCTAGATAGTAAATCAGTTGTGTACTAAATTGTTACTGAGAAAATTCACCTCATTACATGAAGTGGGCAATTATCATTAGTTATACGTCCTCTACTGTTGCTGATTGGAATATTTGTAGTAGGGTTCTTGTCCTATATATTTGCATGTAACGTTGTTGCAGGAACTTTTATGCTAGATATTTGAAACAGAAATTTAACATTTTATGAAATATAACAATGTGAAATTTAACAATTTTAAATACAAATTCCCTTTTGAAATTGGGACCTGACACACTCATGAGAAAATTTCCACAGGACAACTCATTTCAAGGGCTGAGATATGTTGTATGCAGAAGGGTTTTATGAAAGGTAATGTTCATTTCATAATCAGATGAACCATTTAACACTTTCTGTGATTCTAACAGTAACACACATTCACTGTAGTGAGGAACCTGAAAGTAGGATAGCAGAAGAAAAGTCTATGCTTAAACCTACCATTCCCCACAAATCAGTGTTGAAACTTTGTGCTTTGAGGTAGAACCAACATTTTCGCAGTCCTAATGTAAAGAATTCTCATACATGCACCACACGTGAGTCAAACTCAATCACAGATGCCTGGAAGTTCACTGTTTATTTACAAATATTACTATACAGATGCTCACACTGAAGGATCTAAGGAATCAACTGAATTCATTTTGTTCTCTAATCCACATGTCTGCTGTCAGCCATTAATTAAACAGAACAAACTCCACAGTGTAAACTTTGTTAGTTGTTGTTCAACAGGGATTTTAACTTTTGTCAACAAAACTACAAAATCAACAGTCAACTCAATTATTTAAATGAAAATAAAAAGGAACACCCGCTGATTTTCAGAGAATAGACTGATTTCTCCACTTTTTAAACATTCTCAAGGACCTTAATAATGGGTCCAACTCCTCTTTCACTCAAGCATCCTTTGTTCCACAAACAGAATTAAGCCTGTATTCTTAGATTCCCCACCTCCATGCCTTCCCTCACATTTGCACATCCTTCCGAACTGAGGTCCAAATCCTTCCTAATTTCCAAGACAGTTTTCATTCGGTCTTTTCACAGAGTTGTGTATGGTCTCCCCATCATGGAGTAATTTCACTCCCTTCTACCCCTTTCTCTGTATTTTCACTCATGGCACCAATCTGGGTTACTGCTACTTGGGCTCTTGTTTAGGTGGCTCCGTGGGACTGTCAGTTCCTTGAGGATAACAACGTAAGCACAATGATGCTGACCAGAATGAAGAGCAGGGGAGAGTCACCATGTATTAAATACTCACTTTTTGCCAGACTCTCCCTAGGCTCCTCATGTATAGTTTCAAAACTACGATTATTACAGTCATTTTGAAAAGAGAAAACATGGAACCCAAAGATTTCAAGAAACTTCCTAGGTTACTTTAATAAATTGCAAATCTTATATTTGAAATCTAGTCTGCTGACTCCAGGACCTGTGCCGTTTACGTGGCTTTTTTAAAAAGTAATATTTGCCATGATGTCATGAACAAAGTAGACCCTTCCTCATCTATGGGGAATGAATGAGTGAATGATGAAAAAAATGGAGGGCTGGCATTAAGCACCTAGAATCTACATGGAAAAAACCAGACTCCTGATTTAGAAGCATCAAAGGGAAGAATGATCTCAAACACTGGAAAACAAAAGCATACATACTTCTGGGGAATGTATTTAGCAATTTAAAAATGTATAACACTAATATTAATTAAAGTTGGTTCCCAAACTTCTTTGATCTCAGGACACAATCCAGAGTTCTATGCACCAGAAAAAGAGCTAAACCTTGAAACTGACAGGAGGTTGTGCCCATGTGCAAATCCTCTATTTGTGGGACTTGGAACTCTCCAGGCCTGACGATGGTGATAGAAACCACTTCCTGTAGTAAAACGTATCAGGGCACTGTGGAGTGAGTGACAGCAAGCCTGGCTGACCTAATGATCAGCTAAACAAAGTCAGTAGACCTTAGACTACTATTCCAAGAGGACATTAAAATTTGTCATATTATTTTCCTTAAATCTCTATTTTCCTTAAATCATTACTTTGTGAGGAGGATTCATCCTAAGTACTTCCTTGACCTAGTCTTTAATATAAATCATGATTTATTACACCACTCAAATCTTCAGAACTACGTTGTCATAATTCTGATTATGCTCTCAATAAAGACTACCAACTCAATTATAGTAAAAGTGGTCCAAAGTTTTATTGACCAAATGTTATGAAGTATAGGGAAATATTATCCCCAGAAAATAGGAAATCCCCTCCCTCCTAAAGAGACTGGGTTCTGCTTTTCATTTTATATTTATAAACTATTAAACAAAAGAATTAAGAGTTCCAACTCTTAATTAAGAGTTCTTTTTTGAAGTTATTTGAATAAGCTTTCATGAGAAACCAAATATTAGTATTATTACATTTTTACCTCATTTTCCTCAGAGATCACTGGTTTTATTTTTCCCCAAGTGAGCATAAATTTAAAGTAACTTTTTCTTTAATGCTTTAAAGTTAAATAATCCAAGTTTTCTATAATAAACATATAATACTTTAGAATCAAAAAATGCTATTAAAAATAAGTTACATACTTGGCTTCAGAAAACATCATCCAAGCCAAAAAAAAAAAAAAAGAAAAATATTGAAATGTATTTTCTAGATGGTGAAAAATAAATATCTGTTAGAGCCTATAAACTAGAAAATAAACGAGGAAAAAGAAAATAACTTTTTAGTTCACAGATATAAAAAAATTCAACTGAAATATAATTTTGATCGGCAAAAGATTAAATGAGTTGTGGATCTGGAGTGTAATTCACTGTCAAAATCAGAGGGAAAAGAGAGAAACTTGCTTAATGTGTAAAATCCACTATTTGGTCAAAAGATGCTTGAATCCTACCTTACATAGTGGGGACGTTTTATTGGCAGACTTAAACTGACTTTGACATGATAAAGCAAAGATTTAAAAGCCGCTGTCATCCTTCTCTGACTCAGATCTACATCCTGATCACCGATCTCTCAACTCCACTTAGCCAGTGATACTCAAAGTGTGCCGACCCAGAGATGTGAGATGCTTAAGCAAAATGAAGATTTCTGAGTCCCTGAGGGACCACAGAATCAAAATCTCCAGTGTTTAAACACACAAATCTGTGGGTTAACTGGTCCTTCGAGTGACTAATGTGTACCTTAACCCCTCCTTACTCATGTGTATATACCTGTGCGTTTGTGTGTGTGTGTGTGTGTGTGTGTGTGTGTGTGCACACTCATCCCGCTTTTTGAGGTAAGGGCCTCTACTTCCACTCCAAATAAAGACTATCTTCATTCTGGGAATTTAAAATTAGTTCCATTAAAACCACTGGAATAAATGCTGCTCAAATCAAATATGACTTCCAGTTTTATGGACCCTAAGAGTTAGTAGATAACTAGAATTCAAGGCTTCCTATTTTCTTCTATCGTATTTATTATAGGAACTTAAGTACTTCATCTGACTGGTCTGTGCCCTTGGGTCTGTGCAGGTCGGTGCCATAGTCAGACAACACTGCAACATTATTAAATATGTTCCATATTAAGTCAAGTATAGGAAGATAAAATAGAAATAGGAAACTTAATCTCTATACTTAATGAGCTTAGACTTCAAGAGGGACTACACAATAGATCATACTTTTTAAAAAAGAATACCATTAAAAGAACACTCCTAAATAAGTGAAAATGATAAGGTGTCAACTATACAAGCACTGAGGAGAAGGAGACAGGAGGGCAAGAGGACCAAAACCTGTAATGACCACACACTGTCTTTCAAAAGGAGAAAATATGCAAAGAAATTTTCAGAAATAAAAAATAGGTGGAGAAGTACAGTTTCTTCCAGCATGGAAAAGCCTTGGAGGCCCGATTTCCTGCTATCTTCCTTCAAAGTTTGCTTTTCATGTTCAAGTTGTTTGGACTCAATTAAACCACTAGGTAGGGAGGAAACAGTGTGAAGATCATGTACTACTATATATAATCATCTGAAGAATAATATTTGTCCATTTAACGAATATAAAAAAACCCTTTTGAAAGAATAATAAATGGAAAATTCTGAAAGTGTAATAAGTAATTCTTTTACTTGTTTTACAATTTCTCTGAGTGTCGTGAATCATGCAGGCTTAGTAGCTGGTTACCAACTCTATCTCCAAATTTGGGATCAGGATTCTCCTCCTGTCTAATGAAATACATGGAATCATACGGAATTAATTGTTTAGACAAGCTGTCTCTTCCTTTGGGTTTGCTAAAATGCCAAACTCCCAGAGCTCATGCTGGTTGTCCTTCAACCGAGAATCACTGGAGGACTACTTAGTGATATAGAAATGTTATTTATAATGCATTTATAATAAATGCTTTACTTTTTCTTCTGAATCTTGCCAAAGTTTGTGTTTGAATAATCTGCTTGTCTTGCTGTCCATACATCTTCTAACCAAGAGTTTGACATTTTGAATCACACGTAACAGGAAGATCTAAGGATTAAGCCTCAATTTTAATAGGCCTGTTCCTGTGGATAAACTAGAGATGCCATTTCTAGCAACACAATAATAAAATGTTTGGTGGAAGCAGAAGCTAAGTGGCCTTGACCTGAGTTAAAAACCTCTATAAGTTGTGTTCATCTTTGCAATTTGAAAATGGTGTGTCCTGCGTGATTTACTACTGTTGAATTCGCAAGACAGAGTGGCAATACCTGTTGACATTGTTCTATATCTAGAATGAATTCACAGTCTGGAAATCTTCATCCTGTATGTGCTCAAGTCAGTTCTCTCTTTTTTAAAGCAATTTTAATTACATACATTTAGAAATCACCCAAAAGTGAGAACATTATAATAAAGCCCCATGGACTCATCAACCAGCTTCAATCATTATCACATTTATGCCCATCTTGTTCTTTCTATCTGCCCACTTCAGGGACTCCATCAGGACAAGGTATGTCATTTCAGATAAAGATTCATCTGCATAATTTTCTTTTGAATCTTAGAAAAGCATACAAACACTTTTCTTATTCCTTTACCCAGTTATTTGTTTGGAAAAGGGAGATGTTACATCGTCTCGGTGAAGGAAGAAAGCCCGTTTTTATTCCAATTCCATATCACTTGAGAAATGATACAAAACTCCAGTTAGAGACTGAGGGCTTATACTGCTTCCCACTGCACATCACATCTCACAGGAGATAATGAGGTCTCCATCATCTTTATACACACCATGCAGCTGAACCAGTCCACAATGAGCTACTGTGTTCTCAGGTCTGAAGACAAAAATGTTTCCACTGAGCTCTAATTTACATGCCATTAAATATTTTTCTTGATTTTCATTAAAATAAGAAAACCCGTTTTCTCTATCCAGTAGCAGATCAATTCAACTGAAATAAAATTTCTCCTGTAATTTAGCCATACTTACTCAAAGGATTAGTGAACCACTGTCAGGGAACAGACACTTGTCTGCTCATTAACATTCAGGACCAAGAACCCTTCTGGTAGGCTGGTTTCAGCCTCTGATAGAGCAATACTTGAAAGAAATCGGCTTGTCTGTGAAACAGCTGCTCAGCCAACCCACCATACAAGGGAATTGGTGATAATAAGATGATAATATTACAACTACACTGAGAGCTTAGCGTTTTCAGTTACTCGAAGGTGTGTGGTACAGGTATAACAATTAGAAAATGATTGGTAGTCCATCACAGAGGACAGAAAGCTGCTGATCAGCGGTGTTCTCTTAGTTTTGAAAGATCTGTCCAAAGAGAAGAAAGAAAGTGAGAGAGAGAGAGAGAGAGAGAGAAAGAGAGAAAGGGAGAG
Source organism: Eschrichtius robustus (assembly GCF_028021215.1). NCBI lineage: Eukaryota > Metazoa > Chordata > Mammalia > Artiodactyla > Eschrichtiidae > Eschrichtius > Eschrichtius robustus. The sequence goes on along the minus strand of NC_090841.1, from coordinate 65,533,258 downwards.
AGAGAGAGAGACAAATTTCACTTGTACAAAGATCTGGGTTCTTCATGCACTGCATTTAAAGAATCCCCTGCCATGGATCATCTACTCCCACATCGAGCACATGGAAGGCATTTGTGATTTATAAATCTGTTTACTAGTTCTGGCAACGTTCAATCCCTGTTTAGCTGATTCTTGTTTTTGGAAGGTCTGCCCTTTGGGAGAATTGGCAGATTACTTTCCAATGCCAGTGAGACCATTTCTCTAATTTCTAAAACCCAATTCAGCACATCCTGACTTCCAGAGGAGTGTCTTCCAGATGAAATACATGTCACTGAGGTGGTGGCCCAGCAAACTTCAAGGAGGCATTTGGCTAATTACTTCCTATGCTGATTAACATGATAACCCTTACGAATTACAGTTGTTATTCTGTACAATAAACAAGGGGGCTAGTAGCAAAAGAAATGGAAATATCACATCTATTTATTCTTGAATAATATCATGGAAGTGGTGTGTGCGTTCTGAGTGTGCTTATTAATGTGCTAGGATATGGGAAGTAGTCTATAACGGGTGTGTTTGCCAAATTGTGCTTTATTTAGGAAATATTTATTACTCTTAAATTCCTAGAAAATCTGCCTCTCCCCACCCCTGCTCCTCTGCCAAAAAAAAATATACCACAAGTCAATGTGGAAGGTAAAACGTTGTTTAAGGAATAGCAAGAGGCAGTCAGTCGAGGACTGTGGTAGATTAGGATGTAGAATATTCACTCCTTCCCCCATCTCCACACCTCCATGGAAGTTGTATACACCCTGCCTGTCAATTTGGGGAATGACCATGAGATTTGCCTTGGTCAATGGAACCTGAGAAGACCGCCTGCCAATTCTAAGCTAGGTCCAAACTCCACCATGAGCAGAACGTAGGCAGAGAGCTGCTTCCCAAAGACGTCTAGAACAGACCAGACCAAATCCGCGGTTTAGAGGCAGGCCTAGCTGAGCACAGGCCAGAACAGCCAAACTCCAGCCAACCCAAAGACGCATTCAAGGAAAAAGAAAGCCTTCTTGTTTATGCCCTGAAATGTTGTGGTTAGTTGTTACGAAACAATAGCGGACGGATACAGGACCAAAACGGTTTCTACAGGTTATCTACATCATAAATGTAGGCTAAATGTCAATAAAGTAACATTGTTGGGGGCAAATCAATGGTAACTATGTTTGCACCTCCCAAGGACTCTGTGGACATGCAAACAAAATCTCTGGTGCCTGTCACCTCTTTAACCATCACAACCTTAAGTCACTCTTTAAGGGTCCTGTGTGTCCCATCTTCCAAAAGTCTTCTCTGGTGCCTCTCAATAAAATACTTGACTTCTTCCTTTCTGTTTCCATTGGACTTCTACTTTATGCCATAGTCGATTCTGCTTCCTTAGTGTTAGTTTTATACTTATGTCTCCCCAACAAGGTATACTCTGTGACAGGCTGACCATATTTTAGTCACTATTAGTCAACTTTGTATCTACTATACACTTAGTTAAGTGCCTTCTATACAGTAGGTTCTGAATAAATGTTTCCAAATTGAAATCTCACTCACTCACACACACACACACACACACACACACACACACATCACCCATGTGACAGGAAATACAGAAGATTCTACTACCACAAGGAAAACAACTTAGGAATTTTTGCTTCTCAAATAAGTGTATTCTGTGAGAAAATTAGACCATATTTTAAAGATATTATTACATTATTGTCATCTCTACAATATATAGATGAGAAGTGATATTTAAAAAGAAAACACAAGCAGATCTGCAGCACAAAAATATTATGCCGCCGTGTATAAATTATTCCCGCATTCAGTAAAAATGAGAATTCTGAGGGTGTTACCGTGGAATAAGTTCTTTGGGAGGATTGAAATTACTGTTCAACTTTTTTTTTAATTTGCTTTTAAAAATATACTTGCTGCCAAAATCTCCGGACAAATGTGTATCATTAAAATACATAAATAAAAACCAGGAAGGAAAGTAAAATAATAAGACCAAGAACATACTAAACAAAAAATCTCATATCGAGCTTCAGATGTGAATAAATACCAGCTCAAATAAATCCGAAGAAAAAAACTGCCAAAATAAAATATCCCTTCAACTAAATTTTCCTGTCTCTGAATAAGCTATATTCCATACAGGATTCTGGAGAATAGGGTACTGGTGCCTGCATCGAGAGAGAAGCTACCAGGGCTTTGTGAGGTGAGAAAAATAAATAATATGCTTTCATTGATTTAATAACATTTTTTTTTGCACAAAACACTCACGTCCCTTTAATTTAGGAACAATTTTCAATCGAATAAAAATATGGTTAGATTCTTTACCTAAAAAAATATGGCTAGATTCCAAAAATATGGCTAGACTCTTTTCCAAAACTATGGTTAGATTCTTTACCCACCAATATCATTATTTCCTTGTTAAAAGAATATCAATAATTTTTAGCCAGTGTCCACTCAAAACAAATAAAAGCTGAGTTAGAATTTCAACCAAGTATCGACTTGCTATCACATTACTATTTATAAATCTGATGTAAGTCAAGAGCATCAAGTTACAGTCTTGGTTTCATCTTTCTTGGTGGAAACTTGGCAAGTCATTTACTCTCTCCAGGCTCCAGGTTCCTTGAGGGCTGGACTATATTTAGATGGGTAATTTTCTTTTTTTAAGGATAAAAAAAAAAAAAAAAAAAAAAAATCTCTTTCCACTTTTCTCTGTAAGACATTTCCACCTCCTCCCCACAATTACTGGGACAGAACCGGCAGCGGGAGATAGAGGAAAAGATGTGGCTGATGGTGAAATCTCAGCACATTTGGGGGCTGGAAAGCACGAGAGAGATTATGGGGTAGTTACGGCTAAGAGCAAGGATCCAGGAGTGCTCAGCCTGGGACGAGATGCTGACTGTGCCATTGAGTGTCTGTGTGGCTTTGCCCTGCAATTCACTTCTGGTAAATAGGTTAACATCTGTAATGGGCAAGGAACATGGCCAGATGTTGCCTATTATTACCATTAATATTATCAGAGTATTGGATTGTTCTCCATTTTCCTAGGATCCTAACAAATTAGCCCCTTAGAAGCATGACAGCCATTAGGATTTAGATACAAATACCCATAGGACAGGTCGGACAGTTACTAAACACAAAAATGCTAGGAAAATGAGTGGATACACAAAGATGCCACTTTTTCTGTATTTTTATATGATTTGTTTATTTGTTTATGTACTTCTGGCTGTCTGGGGTACTTGGCAGAGGTGAGAAAGGCAAGAAGGAAGGCAATAGAGTTGTGATCATTCTTCCAGGTGTACCTGGCTGGGTCTTCATCCACAATTTTAACCACTGGGTGTGTTAGAAAACCTGGGCTTGGCTACAGAGCAAATTGAGAGCATCCCTGTGTCTTCTGAGGGAACATTTGCGGTGGCCAGGCCCTGGCCAAAAGGTGAGGGGCTTGCAGGGATGTGTAACGGCAGCCAGAGGTGGAGATTTGGCCAGAAAAGGGAGAACAAACAAACAAATAAAAACCTTGTAAGACACTTGGAAAAGTACCAGTGCCAAGAACATAAGCTTTTATTTTCTATATATTCATCATATTTCAACTCTATGTTGAAAAAGAAAAAAAGCTACTCAGTTATAAGGAAGTTCTCTGCCAAAGAGTGGAAATTCCTGCAATTGATATTATATAGTTTTTCAATTCACTGCCTCTCAGCTACCCTTTTTTTCTATTTATTGCCTCTCAGCCGCATATTTCGGCTAATGGAGGTATGGAGCAAAGCTGGGCCATTTAAGAAAGCTGGCAAAAATTCATATTCATTCAGGTTTAGCTTCTGACCATGCAATGAATATTTATAAATTTATACAGTATATTACCAAAGATATTAATAGAAAATGGGAAAGAATATGACAATAAATATAAGGTTATGCTCTGTTACATGTTTTTGAATTTCAAATTTTAAAAGTCACCTCTGCCACAAAATGACAAGCTAAATGGAATCAAAACATTTCTAGTATAATAAGGAATGCCAGGACTGTAGACTAATGATTAACAGTGATTGACTCTAGCCTCTCTGAATAGAGTATGGACTGAATCACATATATTAGGTGCAGTTTAAATAGTTGCTGTACTTATTGAAAATAGGAAGGAAAGTGGTCACCTTCTCATATGATACAGTCGTCTTTCATATAATAAAGAACACATAGCCAACAAAGACCTGTAAAATCCAGATGAGAACTCATGATCTCTAAGAAAGTGGGACCAGAGGCAGAAATGCAAAATGAACACACTGGATCAAGAGAACCCAGCAATAATGCAAAATGACCCACAGGATAGGAAGCTACTAAAAATAAACCTAAAGTCTCTCAAAGCACCATTGGTCTCATCTGGGAAAATAAAACTCAGAGGGTAACATTCCACAGCTGATCCCAGACAGGGCTCCTCTGCACGCCAACTGATAGTCATCAATAAATGCCACGAGGAAGTGGTTAAAGAAAGGTAAGGGAACAAATGGAAAACTGCCCACATGAATGCACCAGCGTTCCTGAAAGGTGACTTTGCAGGATCACCTTTGTGGGATAAGAAGATAAATCATACAATTGCATGGCTGACCTTCATAAAATTGCCTAATGAAAGATCAGAAATTATAATGGTTACTTTTTAATTTATATATTTTTATAATTTTTTAAAGATAGCTCTTCAGAAGCTGAGCTCACCAGGATGACATTTAGATTTTTTTTAAAAAGTCTAGTTGAAAGCTTCCTTGAAAAAAATCTTAACTTCTCTCCCATCCCAGCCTAATGCAACTACAACGAAATGCACTGTTGTTAAAGAATTCATCACCGTCTACGTCAGATTGAATCTTAGCAAAATCAATGTCCTGTCAAACCAATTGACATAATACCCCTAAGTACATTAGAATAATTTAAAACGTACCTGTACAGAGAGAGAAAGACAGAGAGAGAGAGAGAGAGAGACACACACACACACAAAGAGAGAGTGGTTTCTTTGGTAACAGTAATGAGATCTGGGGTTACCAATTATAAATTCAAAAATATTGAAAGTCATTGATAAGAGAATACAGGAAGTACCTGGCTCAGTCTTGTTGAATAGCTTTACTCATTAAAAAATACAAAATCAACTCCCCATAAATCTACCTTAAGTCTAATATTTTTATTTAAAGGAATATATATTATGTACTGTGAATACTGCTCTGGAATTATTCCTACTTAATTTTGGAGCACAGCTTTATAAAAGCCCTAAGAGTTGTTTTCTAAAGACGTAGGTAGAAGTCAGAAGCAGCAGATCACCCTCACCTGCTTTTTGTAACAAAGGGTAAGACCTTTCAATTTGCCTCATTATAGTTCCTCAAACACAGAGCCCCTTCAGGGGCTCCTGAATGTCACTGGATTTGTAATCTGTCAATCAAGGCCAACTCCCAAGTACTCCTAGTTGCATTCAAGGGAACAACATTTGCAGCATCGCTTCTAAATAAAGTTATTTTCATATACATCCACATATACAGTTGAACACAGAGCGAGAGGCAGAGGAAGAATGTGAAGATGCTGAAACATACTTGCAAAAATATAAGTCCCTTTACTTACACGGAAAATTCACATTATCTTGAGTACTGAAACACCACCAGGTGGACCTGCCTTTTAGAACCTGAAGGACTGATTTAAAGAAATTGGTGTGGCCAGTTTAAAGCAGCAATGAAACAGAACATTTTGCCTACTACAGAGAGTAGGAAGAAAAGACGAACTTTGGCAAGGTTTTTCTGAACTGGCTTTGTTGTGCATTGATTGGAAAGGCTGGAGGAAATGAATGGAGGTTCTGTTGCCCTTGGGCAACTTCCTAAGACCAAAGGCGCACAAGGAAGGGTCCCTACAATTTGCAAGTCTGGTTTACAATGAGCCATAGTAAGGTGCATTCATTTCACAGAGCACTGACAACTTTCACCACCTAAGAATATTATCTTTATCGTTTTTATTATTCATTCAGTTGATAAAAGTCAGATTGCTTTTGAATATCTTTCTGAGTCTCTGACGGGAAAATTCAATGCTGAAAACCTAGTAATAATTACTTTCGCTCTTTGTGCTTTCTAATACAAAATGTTTATTTAACAAACAGAGTACAGAAATGAAGTCGACTGCTTATTATCAAGAAATAAATGAAGGGTCTAAACCTTCTGCTGGATGCATTGCAACTACAATATAAAATGTAGTTATACTATAGGAATGGAAAACTCTAAAATAAAGGAGTCTGTCACTGGGCACTTTAAAACAAGCCTATCCTCTTAAAAGTGATGTTCTATTTCAAATAATTTTAAATGACATTTAATGACTTCAAAGCAAATCCCTAGATGGAAACTGAAGACAAGCTATGGTGTGACAAAACCTGACTTAGAATCACTCTAATAATGAAAACGTAAGCCAAATCATTCAGAATAAATCTCACAGGCGAACCACAAATGCCAAACAGCTCTTTGTTAACTCAGGTTTTTTCCAAGACATAAAAATTGTCAAGAGCGCTCATGCCTTTTCTAAAAATAGACACAGTTATGAATGTTTAAGAAGGAGAGAAAAGCTTCCACCTAAAAAAAATGTTTTTCATATAATATCAAGAATCTCGCATCGAAAAGCGCACCCAGAACAACGAGAAATAAAAACCGTCACCTACCGTCAAATTTCTTGTGCCTGGACACGAAAGTGGTGCGCACAAAGTGACTCGTCTCCTCCACCAGGTTTTCAAACTCCAGTTTGCTTTGCTGGCTTAGCTTGTCTTCCATTTCCGTGGTGCAGCACGTGTACTCCTGAGGACAGATTCTTAAGTGTTCCCCTGCAAGGAGTACGTAAACGTCAGCATGGAATGATAAGGGGTTCAAGGAGTTTGCTTCTCTGACATTTCCCTCAAATCCTGGGGTCCTTGTTCCACCAGCCCGCCAGCCCTCCCCATGAACTTTTATCTGGGCCTCAGGGTATCTAACCTTCCAAATACTCCAGACTGAAGTTGAACCCACCCCATGGTTTGAATGTCTATGACCCCCCGAAATTCATATGTCGAATCCTAACCCCCAAGGTGATGGTATTAGGAGATGGGGCCTTTGGGTGGTGATTAGATCATGAATGGGATTGGTGCCCTTCTAGAAGAGACCCCAGAGAGCTAGTTTGTCCCTTCTGCCACTTAGGGACACAGCCAAAAGATGGGGTCTGTGAAACAGGGAGCAGACCCTCACCAGACACTGAATCTACCAGTGACATGATCTTAAACTTCCCAGCCTCCAGAACTGTGAGAAGTAAATGTTTGCTGTTTATAAGCTACCCGGTTTATGGTATTTCTGTTGTAGCAGCCCAAAGGGACTAAGACACCTGACATTTAGTTCCAGCCCCTGTCATGTAAGTGAAGGTACATTAAAGACCCCAGAAGACCACGACGATTTTCCTGCTTTCATTTGAAATGCACCAAGTAACGCCGGGTGACAAGAGATGCAATACAGTTATAAATGTGCTTATCTTTGGAAACCTCAAGTGAGGCAAGAGACATTCAGCCCCATCACCATAGTCTGTTAGACAGCAGGGCCAAGAAAAGATGACAATCATTTGCTGTGTTCTGTTGCTGCCCGTCTGTCCGTCAGAATGCATCAGCTTTCCTCCTGGTGAAAGCAAGTGTGATTTTTTTTTTTTTTTTTTTTTTTTTTTTTTTAGCAAGTGTGATTTTAATGGCTGGCCTCCTGTGCCACATGTTCCCTCGGTTAACATTTCTTGTCAGAGAGAAAATGTTCTCCTGCAAGGAGGAAGGCACTGATGGGTTTAATTAATGCTTATGTTGTATGGAAATGTAAAGCAAAAGGTAATGAAAGTCTTGGGTTTCATTCAATAGATTTATCTCTCGATATACTGGACCACTTCTTTTGACAATATTGCTTTCTTCGGTGCTATTTGCAAGTGGAAGCCAAGCCCTTGCTTCATGAAATTAAAATGGTCTGTTATTGCATAAAATGTGAATTTCCAATTGATTCAGCTCCGTCAGTGTCAAAAATGTTTAACAGAGCCAGCAGAAGGAAGAAGGAAAATCCACCCAACATCTTGCTAAATAAAACCAACAAATTGTCCCTGTGATTAAAATCACTGTAGGGCATGGAAAAACCAAATGAACGAGTACTTGATGCGATGATTACAATTCATTTATAATGTTTAACAGTACTTATATAAAATTATGTCCCCATGACCCTGTTTGAAGTATAGGGTGTCTGTCTCATGCAGTTGGATGCTTTAGTGCCTACTTAAAACAACCCCAGAATAAAAAAGAATCACGGGTCTGTATTAAAGTTAGATCTTATATAATTCCTGGAAGGGAAGGAGACCAAAAAATATCTTAGGTATATTTTATTTTAAAAGGAAAGGAAAATGCATGGTACTTGAGAATGATAAACATCAAATTCAAGATAACAGTTTCCTCCCAGGAGGAATTAGGATTTGAGAGAAATGCTCAAATACTTGTATCTATAATTTTTTATTTCATAAGTTGCTTGATATTTACACAGTGTTTATTATATTACTATCATTACTCTTCTATACATTTAAAATATTTTGTAATAAAAACTTGGAAATATGTCATTAGAAAGTAATAGCCACCATAGTGGTGACAGAAAGGAGGGCAGGGGGTAGATATTCAGAAAGAAAAAACAAGCTGCCCTTAACATTCAGAAGCCAGCCTGCCCAGTACCCACAGCCAGGTCACTGTAACTATTACACCTAAACAATCTCACAGAACACCCACCTTAGACAAGATTACCCTGAGACCAGGATGAAATGAGACAAAGCAAGACCACGTCAAAATTTTGTCTCAGGGACTTCCCTGGTGGCGCAGTGATTAGGAACCCGCCTGCCAATGCAGGGGACACGGGTTCGAGCCCTGGTCCAGGAGGATACCACATGCCGCGAAGCAACTAAACCTGTGCGCCACAACTACTGAGCCTGAGCTCCAGAGCCCGCGAGCCGCAGCTGCTGAGCCCACGTGCCACAACTACTGAAGCCCACGCACCTAGAGCCTGTGCTTCACAGCAAGAGAGGCCACCGCAGTGGGAAGCCCGCGCACCGCAAGGAGTAGCCCCCGCTCACCGCAACTGGAGAAAGCCTGCACGCAGCCAGGAAGACCCAATGCAACCAAAAATAAATAATAAATTAATTAATTAATAAAAGAAAATTGTCCCAGCACAGACAGAAACAAGGTGATTGTGCCATCCCAAAAGTACTGAACACCTTCTCTCTCAGGCAAAATGAGCCTCTGGACCTCTTTACCTTTTACAGATTGATCTTCACCCTAGTCTCCCTCCTTGCTGGTCACATTTATTGAGATACCTTCTTATAGAATTACCTCTGCTTTCTGACAGCCTCTGATCTAGGGTGAAGCCCTGCTTCTTGGAACCCTTCCCAACATCACCCACCCAAATCCAAATCCTACAGAAGATTCTGTTGAAGTCCCTCTTACTGAGAAACCCTGCGGCTCTCCATGGTGTATCCTCAGTTGCTGCATCGAGTGGTAACTCAACTTGTTCAACTACAGGTGTGTTCCTGATGAGTTTCTACTTGAAGGTATTGACCATACCAAAAAGAGATGGGATAGAACAATGTGAATTTTGAAATTTTCCCACATGTGATTCTGATACATCCCATTGAGAAAAGTAGTTCTAGAGTTGAAAACACTGGGAAGGAATAAGTATGGCTTTATCAAAAGCAAATGGTCCACAAATCACTAATTTTCTTTTTATAAAATACCAAGGCTAACTAATAAGAACAACACTCTTTTTCCAGATTAAATGGATATTTAATATTAACAACTTTACAGAATGTTCCTTTCTCTGACCTGTTATAAACCATTTTCTTAAATCCCCCTACTCTGTTTCCTATTTCCCCCTACTCCATTTCCTACTATATTATGCACAAATGAAATGTCCATTTCTCAAGATTTAGTACATCAGGACTGCATTCTACTTCTGAATCATTACAACTGAGTTTACAACAAAATGCATGGGACTTCTGGTGAAAAGCTGACCAAAAGAAAATAAACATTTTATGACCTGAGGGAAATAGTTGTATTTAGGATATTTGTGGAAGAAACCCTGTGGAATTACATTCATGAAATTAGATTGGATTGGAGGTCTTATAATCTCTAATCACTCCAAGAAAATCAGTATTTTATGTCAAGTGATAAATAAAAAGAGAAAGATACTTCTTAGTGGGACAAATTTAAATCAAATTTATTTCTTGTGTGTGTGTATATATAGTCATGGAAATATATGTAAGAGGCTGCCTTATTAATTCAAAGCAGTGTTAGATTTTTTTTAATTGAACTAAAGTGTCCTTAAGAAGTCAACTCATGTCTCCTCCTCTGTATGGGTCCCTGGCAGAGAGATAATGAAAGACATAGAGAGACAGAGATAAAAAAGATGGAGAGAGAAAGTGAACAGATGGGGAGATCACCAGAATGTTGAAGAATCGTGCTGTAGGAAGAGTAACTCTTTTGTGCAAAGTTCTTGTTAGAGTTCCTAGGAAAAGACCACGACGATGTCCCCAAACACACAGGACCAGCGCCCATGAAACCTGTGGTCCATTGAGACTGAGCCTCGCTTCCTTCCTAACACATCACTAGGTAAGCAGGTTGTGGAGGAATTAAACTCTTCAACAGCTCCTCTCTCCCCCTAATTTGAGGCCACTGCTAACTGCCAAAACAACCTGATGACTTTGAATGGCCAGAAAGACTTAGGACAACTGGACAATTTGTTGTGAGTAGGTTCATTTATTTATTTTAGTTTTGGCCCTAGAACAGGGGTATGCAAACCATAGCCTCTGGGCCAAATCCAGCCTACCATCTGTTTTTGTAGGACCTGTGAGCAAAATGGTTCTAAAAAATCAAAAGAATGATATTTTGTGCTATGTGAAGTTTTATGAAATTCCGATTTAATTGTCCATAAATAAAATTTTATTGGAAAACAGTCCCACCTACTCGTTCATGCCTTGTCTGTGGCTGCTTTAGGGTTAGAACAGAAGAGTAGTTAGCCAGAGACCACAGGGTCTGTAACACCTGAAATACTGACTTTCTGAAATCAGACACGACGGCTACTTGGCTGTATAAAGAATTACCTCTCACCCTTCCTGTTCCAATTTCTCCAAAGAACAAGAATATGAAACTTTTCTCAGTTTAAATACTTCCTGACACTTAAGAGTATTTGTATTAATAATGGGATTCTTCCAAAGCTGTAATTTAGGAGGGAGAAAAATGTGTTGTCCTTTGAGAGTTTCCAACCCACACTCCTTTCTCAAATCCCCTTAGGTTCTCTAGATGTTATCTATTACATAACTAGATACAATATTTAGCTCAACTGGAGTACCACCAGGCACCTCCAAGATCACTACTAATAAAGATACTAAATAGCTGGTTCCAGGCAGAATATGTGGGATTGAAACTATGATGCCTGTACCCTGACATATCAAACATGTATTGAAAAATCTATGTGCAAGTCATGATGATAGTTTCACATCCCGCAAGATGAGACACAAGGTCAGGAAATCAGCTTACACAGGGGCCTGCTTTCTTAGGGCACCTGAAGTTCATGCCAGTGAATTCCCGAGTCCCTGTGCTTTTATAGAAATCTTCATTAGCTCTAAAATAAACAAAAGAAATCGAAAATGTGGAAGAAAGGAGTTCCACCAGGAAGTTAGAGAGTGAGCAAAGGTTCGGGGACATACAGTCAGCCCATAAATTGTGGTCTGTTTTCCAAGACAGAAGAGATGGGGCCGTTCCTCCTACATGCTCCTTTCAACTATGTGTCACTCTTTACAACGTCTTTCCCCAAATGCCTGCCCAGGTGTTTGTTTTCACTCCAAGATGCTGAGGTGACAGCAGAAATGTGATTTCTGCCAGATCGAGCTCCCTCCAGGGGTGGCCCAGGGTCTGAAAGCTGCCAGGAATAGACTTGGTGAGTGGCACGGTGGGAGACAGCAGGAGACAGGAGGACCTCATTAACCACAGAAGTCAGCTTCTGTGAGTCGCCTGCAGGAGACTCTCTGCCCTCGGAGGTGACACGCAGGGACCTCAGAATGCACATTCCAAATAAACAAACAACAAAAATGAAGTACCCCGAATGAGTCACATTTCACAGACTATAGACAAACTCTTGGCTTTTATAGTGTTTGGGAGTTTGGAGGGAAATTACTACCCTGGCACTTCCTAGAAGGTAGGTAGGAAATCAAAACACTTTAAAAAGTACAAAGAAGATGGCAAGATCTCACAACACAGAGCACTTCAATGTCTGAACCTCCAAATACCATTTGATTAGAGTGCAATATTTGCGTTAGACTTGGCCCTCTTCAGAGCATACGTTCTATGCCAAAGTTCTCTCATCCTTGAACTATTAAAATCCCCACAGTCAATTAGCTGTGTCTGGTACCAAGCTAGAGTCTCCTCATCATTTGATATGTCACCTCAAATAACCAATTATTTTGTTCATCTAGTGCCTGGGAAGTTGACTGGAGCAAAGAATCCAAGGAAACAGGTTTAGGGAAGTAAATACCCCAGAATAAGTGAACTTACAGCTAGAGTGTCTGATAGCTAAGAAAATTTAAATTGGAGTTAATAGTTCTGGACGGTTTTTGGTGTCATAAAGTTCCTATATGAGCTAATAAGAAGTGGCAGACCTTAGGAAAGCAACATTTTTCAAATGTATGTTCTAGTTCATTCTTTAAGTTCAAATTCCCCAAACCTCCAAATAAGCGTTTCTTCAACATTTTTCATTGTGAAGCGTTATTATAAACGATCCTTCCATTTCGTGAAGGGCTGCTTTTCTTTAACAAAGTTGTTCAGTACCATGATGAAAAATCTTCAAACTTTTACACAAGTTCTAAGAAATTCAATTCATGTTCAGTATACTTCAGTGGATCTTATAACTCAAATAACCTATAATAGAGTCATCCTTGATGTTGTCAACTTGCTGATAAAGACTTTAAATACGAATGCTTTTAGTTATAAAATTTTCACTCTGCATTTTGTAAAAATAAATCCTTTGAGTGGCACCCATGAGTTAATTGTTTAAATCTGTTCCAAGAATTGCAGAGAAACGATTTCAAACATTCTGCTCTAGATGGTATAGATCCCACCTCCATAGACCTTCTGCCAATGATTTTGGTCTTTCCCATTTCCTTGCTTCTGTTATTTCAGAAAAGCTGATGGTCTTGGGGGTGAAGATGGGGTAGAGAACAAACATATGGATACCAAGGGGGAAAGGGGGTGGGATGAATTGGGAGATGGGGATTGACATATATACACTATTGATACTATGTATAAAATAGATAACTAATGAGAACCTACTGTACAGCACAGGGAACCCAACTCAGGGCTCTGTGGTGACCTAAACGGGAGGGAAACCCAAAAAAGAGGGGATATATGTATATGTATAGCTGATTCACTTTGCTGTACAGCAGAAACTAACACAGCATTGTAAAGCGACTATACTCCAATGAAAATTAATTTAAAAATTGTTTTAAGTATTAATATAATCAGAAAAACATTGGAGGTAGAAATGATCAGAAGGCAGTATCCACCCCAGAGGTGTATTGAAAATGAACTGGGGAAAGATGGACAATGGAATTAACGAGCGTGCTTTCCCAAGAGATTCACCTTCTGATAAATAGCCATTCTGATAAACTCAGCCGTCTCCCAAGGGGACCTTTCCTTTCCTACTCCTCTGAGTATTACATTCACCAGGTTGTATGTTCAATATAAAATGCTCATATAGGAAGCAGTTAAATGATAATAAAATCTCATCAACATCCAAAAAGTTAATTTTTAGTTTCAAGATAGTTCTCCGAGAGTGAAGTCCAGTAAAGAAATCTTGATTTCACTATTTCTGTATTTCAAAATCAAACTGAAAGTTATCTAAGTACGGAAAACTTCAGTTATAATCTGTAGGTGTCTGAGAACAAGATAACCAAAAAGCCAAGTCAAGGTATCAGAAATCCCACGCCCTCATCTCCCCTTTCGTTGTGATGTACACCTATCTTTTTCTTACATTCTATGTGTATTACATTTTCAAATGGCTACTAAGCTCTTCAGGATATAAATACTGAGTTGTTTGAATTTAACAAGAAGTAAAATAGTATTTCCTCTAGTCTAGGAGCATCATAGAAAAATTACAGTTTTGTGTCCATGTGGCTAGGCTATGGTACCCAGTAATTTAATGAAACATTAATCTAGGTGTTGCTGTGAAGGTATTTTGTAGATGTGGTTAAGATGTGTGATTTTTAAGTAAAGGAGATTACCCTCTGTAATTGGATGAGGGCGGGCCTCATGCAATCGATTGAAAGCCATCATGAGCAAAAACTGAGGTTTCCCTGAGAAAAAGAAATTCTGCCTTAAGACTGCAACATCAGCTTTGAGTTTTCAGACTGCCTGCCTGCCCTACAGATTTCGGAACTGCCGGCCCCCCAATCACATCTCTTGAGCCAGTTCCTAAAAATAAACCTCTCTCTCTCTCTCTCTCTCTCTGTGTGTGTGTGTATACACACACACACACACACATACATATATATGTAGGTTACACAGTATGTGTGTGTGTGTATATATATATATATACACACACTGTACACACATAAATATGTAGGTTGTATAGCATGTGTGTGTGTGTATATATCTCTCTATATATAGATAGATAGATATATACTCTTGGTTCTGTTTCTCTGAAAAACCATGAGTGATACAGACACTAAGACTAAGAACTCCATGAACAGAGAACGTATGGAAACCTGTGTACTGGCTCTACTATCTCCTAAAACATCTACAATGGCACTTACTACGATTGCCTATGATTATCTGTTTACTAAAGTGTAGAACCATTGTTTATTCTTTTTTTTTTCCCCTTCTCAGTGCCCATCAATCCCAGTATCTGAGATATTGGAGATGGAGTCAGTGCTGTGTTGGCAAATGTTTAACAACCAGCTCTAGGTTTTGAAGGGGAGCCCCGATTTATAGTTTGCCAATTTCCAAGGTATAAATACTCTCATTTCTAGTTACCAAAATGATGTTACTGAATTTCAAGTTGGGAACAGGTGTGCAGCAACACACCATCACATAACACTTCCTCCATACAGATACGAAGACCTCAAGAGTGTAACGAATAATAAAATGATTAGAAAGTGATAAATTCTGAGAAGTTATTACCCTATTCTTAATAATTAATTTAACTGTAAATTTATACAATGTGGTTTTTAAATAATGACTGTGCTTAATAATAGGTTCCCAAAATTCCTGCAAATTTAAGTGAGTTCTCACTGGCTAGAATGTGCCAGTTCAGGTGCACCGTGACATGAAGTTCAAGTACCGTATGTTGTTGGTTGGCTTTTTCTTTCAATTAGTTAAGTCCTCAAATTCAATTAAAATGACCCTAGACCAGTGGAATCTGCCATTTCCACAACCCACACTGAGATCTATGGGCCAAATACCTATTTGCCTCAGAAGAAAATTGGTTCTTCCCAGCCATTTCCAGCTACTAACGTACAGTAAAGAATTCCCCAGAGAGGCGAAAAGGAGTGAAATAGAGTAGTTATTTCAGGAACGTTGGAGAGTGGGGACCATGGCTAATAGGTGTGCTTAAAGAAAAGTCACCATGCGTCACAAGCAGGGTTAATGTCACAGAAAGGTAAACCAAAGTGATTGACCCACATTTTGCAATTTTCATTCCCAGACTGTGGCTGCTATTCCAGGACACGGGGACAGAGTTGAGAAGGAAGCTGTTTCTCTACGCTACTGTTATGAAAGACCTAAGGTTCATTATCCCACAGCCATTTTGCTCATACCCACTGCTATTATACCCCAAACCAGTCATTATGAGCCTGTCTTATTTACCTTTGTAGTACTCACTGTCCTAGCATAGCTTTTGGCGCATGGAAAGTTCTGTAATAAATGATGAGTGCATCTGACTCTTTTGTTCTCTTCGATCATTCATCCATACATTCACTTATTCAATTACCATTTATAACATACAAGCAACAAGTTAAGTACTATGCTTGGTGCTAAGGGATAAGAAGAGACTACTTAAGAAGCTTGGAGTCCAGCAAGGAAAGATATATCTATGTATTAAGACTACCTTACAGATAAGCATAAGATCTATTGTAGAAAAGCACATAATTCTCACCATTCAGTCACCTCCCAGACGCTAAGGACTCTTACAAGCACAGCGTTAATTACAGAAGCTCTTTAATTGTAACTTTGCCTACTTAATCTCTAGGCAAGCAGTAGTGGTACTGCCTATCTTTCATGTTTCAACAGCAAGCAGGAACATCCAAGTAAAGGTTTCACCTGTTTCTCTCACTTCACCCTGGCTTGCATATCTTTCAAACTGCAGGACCTGAAATCATTTAGCACATGTCCGCAAGCGTTCATGTTTGAAACAGAATAGAGTATTTCAGAGCTCATCATATGAATTAAGGGTAAGTGTTTCTTGTGAAGGTTTTGCTACCGTTGTGTATCGTATGTATGCACTGGGTTGTAATTAACAATGTTATTTCTTATAGTACATTGTAGGCAATAAGTTTGGAAGCCAAAGTTCAATACTGTGTTGAAGCAATAATAAAGAGGGCAAAGAGCCCACTTACTAATGCATACTCGTGAAACTATAAATAGCCAATGCTTCTTTAGATAGGTTGAACTGTGAACTGATATTATGCATGTTTTCTTCTTCAGTAATATCAAGATGTCCTCCCTAGAAGTATTCTTAGAGATGTCTAAGACATCTTTACCATTCTTCCTAAAAAATTTTATACAGGCTTATTTTCCACTTGTGTTTCATAGACACATTGTCTTGGGACCCATAAGAGAGACACATAATTGCTAATCTAGAACACGGGGTTTTAAGTAGCACTGATAAATATGTTGCCAATCTCATGCCTGCTCACAATTCATTTGCCATGTTGTCTTAGGAATTGCCAAAAAACTTCATATTCAGATGTTCAAAGACCTCTACAATTCTACAGCCTGAATGGCATCATTACGGGCATGCTCGGTAAACATCTAGTTACACTGTTTCGACACTGCTTGCCAAATCCAGGCACCAGTTCCAGTTCCAGTTCCAGCTCACCAGTCGCCAGTTCCCAGTGACCATCTGCGTGTCAACTGACCAGAGATGCTGACTTACGTCTCTCTTGTTCTGTAACCCATATGCATAAATCAAGCCAATTGCCGCCTACAAATTCACCCAGAGATGATGATGAATTTCAAGTTTATTGCAACTGTAATCCCACACCTGTGTTTGCTCACTCAAAGTTAGCAATTTTTACAATGGAATTTGGTGATCCTGTGGTGATATACAATAAACCAATCTACAAAGGGCTTGTTTTTGACCCTGATAACAGCAGATCAGCATTCTTTATAAATTATATGACAGCTCACTTGAGAACTTAGGATTTACTGTTCAAAGCCCAATGGCTGTAAACTAGTGCAGACCAATTTAGTAAAGGGGCCGAGGCTAGGTGAGAGTGATTAAGAACCTAATCAAATTGAACTTCATGTAAGCCTGTATGAAAAATTATTTTTCTTTCCCATAAAATACTGCAATTTTAGTAGGCATCTGTAAAAACCATGGCTGCAACACTGATCATATCATATAGAGTAAAGTAATAAAAGGCAAAGTGACTAGAAATGTTGGAAGATCTATGGTACAGTCTATAAGTGTATATTTCTTTAAGTGTTTGCCTTTATGACAATGAAACTCCGTAATATATAACCTTTTACAACTCATAGAGCTGTAAATTATTATAATTTATAATAATTACTTTAACTCCCACTAATCATTTAAGATGGATGCCCATAGGTAAATTTCACTCAGCCTCTATTTCACAGGTGAGTGATGGGAGGCCTACAAAAAGGAGATAGTCCTTTTCCCCTGGCATCACTTTTGCAATTAATAAAGGGCAAGAGGTCTCTTTCTAAAATTTGTGTATGGGGACCTAGATTTTAAAATGATACCACTTCAGATGCTATAATAAATTCCATCATCCTTTCCAACCTGGGGCTTTAAAATGTCAGTGTTCAGATGACAGCGGTATAGTCAAGCATTATCATTCAAAAATTTGTGTGATTAAAGCCCAGCCATGGTTTTAAACCAAAAGGAGTATAGAACCTCAGAAGAGAAAGGAACAAAAACTCTCCTGAAATTAAAGCACATATCCCTATATATTTAAAGGAGAAATGAAAGACCAAATTGAATTTTAAAGAACATACCGCTTAGACAATTTAAAAATGCCTTTGCATACTGTTTTAAAGAAGTACCTTATTTTTAACTTAAAACAGATCTCAATAGGAATAAAAACTCAGTACGAAAGGGACACTAGGAATAATCACAGCCTTTTCTTCTTCATAGTCTCTTTTTTGGGAATATATTTCTCAGACTGGCCTCAAAGGAGGCAGAATCGATAGCTTCCTATATCCTACAATGGATATGAAAACCACGTGTAGTGCTGCTTTTACCCAGCACTTAAAATCCAAATATGCAAAATAACTGATTAAATTGATTAAATCAATATTTAATCTATAGAAATACTTTATTTATCAGATCGGCTCCTGCAGAGTAAGACATTAGTGGAAAATGGGCTCAAATCAGGCCCTAGTTTTGACGAAAAGGCTAGAGTGGGATGATTAATCTTTGGAGGGCAGATATTGCTTCAAAATGTAACTTTCATCTATGTCTATGCATCCCCTCATGGTTATTTGTCATTAAGTTACATACTCTGTCGTTAGACTTCCTATATTAAATATTGCTGTATTAGGAGAAGAGAAAATATACATAAGCATACGTGTAGACCATTGAGTACACGTGGAAGATAAAAGTCCAACTTAGCCCAATTTATTATATAATAACAATATATGCATAAGTTCTTTGATCTGGGTTACTGCGTTACTTCCCAGGACTTCTTCATAGTTCTTTGGGTAATAATTTTTGGGGGTTCACACTCTTAATTCTTGAAAAATCCCCTGAATTTAAATAATTTCTCCTCCAAGAAATATACACTGTTCACACTTAATTGAGGTTAATCTAACATGTTCCACATAACTGCATTACTTTTTGGTCTGTGCATTTATTATAATGTTCATTCCAATGCATCTGAGTTGCAGTTATTTATGGAGAAGCCTAATTTCCATTCATCTCTTGCCACCCTCCTCCTTAAGTCCTGTGCCAAACACAAATATTGGGAGCACAAAATTATCATGCTCAATTATACTCTGGACCTTGGCAATGTTATTCTCTCTAGATGGAAAGCTATGAGCTTCTCTTCTGCACCTCTTCTTCTGCCCTCCATCCCTTCTCATCCATTAAGTCTCAGCTTAAACACCACTTATTCTGAGCCTTCCCTGACTCTTGAGTATAGGTGAAGTGTCAATCCACTTCCTGCTCTCCCACCACATGTGCACATGGCCCTGCATTACACTGCATTGCAATGACCAGTCTGTCCATCCATGTCCTTCTCAGGAGCACAGCCTGCTTGAGGGACAGGACTGTGTTTTCTTCATCAGCTGCACCTCTACTGCCTAGCTCAGTACCAGACCCATAATGGCACCCAATATATTTTGGTTCAGCAAATAAATAAAATTAAAATTGACTCAATAATGTAAGTAATGGACTTTGCACTAAGTAGAATACAAGAATATTAGGACACTTAGGTTGCTTTCATGTCCTGGCTATTGTAAATAGAGCTGCAATGAACATTGTGTGGATAAAGAAGATGTGGCACATATATACAATGGAATATTACTCAGCCATAAAAAGAAACGAAACTGAGTTATTTGTAGTGAGGTGGATGGACCTAGAGACTGTCATACAGAGTGAAGTAAGTCAGAAAGAGAAAAACAAATACTGTATGCTAACACATATATATGGAATCTAAAAAAAAAAATGGTCATGAAGAACCTAGGGGCAGGACGGGAATAAAGATGCAGACCTACTAGAGAATGGACTTGAGGACACGGGGAGGGGGAAGGGTAAGCTGGGACAAAGTGAGAGAGTGGCATGGACATATATACACTACCAAATGTAAAATAGATAGCTAGTGGGAAGCAGCCTCATAGCACAGGGAGATCAGCTCGGTGCTTTGTGACCACCTAGAGGGGTGGGATAGGGAGGGTGGGAGGGAGGGAGACGCAAGAGGGAAGAGATATGGGGATATATGTATATGTATAGCTGATTCACTTTGTTATAAAGCAGAAACTAACACAACAATGTAAAGCAATTATACTCCAATAAAGATGTTAAAATTTTTTTTTTTTCAAATAAAATTAAAGGGCTTCCCTGGTGGCGCAGTGGTTGAGAATCTGCCTGCCAATGCAGGGGACACGGGTTCGAGCCCTGGTCTGGGAAGATCCCACATGCCGCGGAGCAACTGGGCCCGTGAGCCACAACTACTGAGCCTGAGCGTCTGGAGCCTGTGCTCCGCAACAAGAGAGGCCGTGATAGTGAGAGGCCCGCAAACCGCGATGAAGAGTGGCTCCCGCTTGCCGCAACTAGAGAAAGCCCTCGCACAGAAACAAAGACCCAACACAGCCAAAAATAAAAATAATAAATAAAAAATTAAAAAAAAAAAACATTAAAAAAATCTGGAAAAAAAATTAAAAATAAAATTAAAAAAACAAGAATATTAGGTTCACTCATAAAAAATAATTTAAGAGAATCATTGTTGAATCATGGCATATCTAGGAGAAGGCAGCAAAGCTGGTGAAGGCCCCAGTAACTGTCACAAACGCAAAGTCTGTACTAGTGATTTTTAAGTGGATTGAATCAAACATCCTTTTTTTTTTAATTTATTTTTTTGGCTGTGTTGGGTCTTCGTTACTGCGCGCAGGTTTTCTCTAGTTGCAGTGAGCGGGGGCTACTCTTCGTTGCGGTGCCCGGGCTTCTCATTGCGGTGGCTTCTCTTGTTGCGGAGCACGGGCTCTAGGCGCGTGGGCTTCACTAGTTGTGGCTCGCAGACTCTAGAGCGGAGGCTCAGTAGTCGTGGCGCACGGGCTTAGTTGCTCCGCGGCATGTGGGATCTTCCCGGACCAGGGATCGAACCCGTGTCCCCTGCTCTGGCAGGCAGATTCTTAACCACTGCACAACCAGGGAAATCCCCAAACTTCCTATTTTTTTAAGTAATTAACTTGAACTCCCATTTACGTTCCTTTATAGAAATCTATTGGTAGTATAACTGTCCATACACATAATTTTTAAATGAATATAATACCCCAACCAGAATCTAAAGGAGAAAATTTGAAAGTATGTCATCTTGGGCCATGGCTAAACTTGAGGTAAAAGAAGTAGTCAGATATTTGACCTACAAGTACTATCACTACAAACACAACAGTATAGATACAGACTAACAGTGGTACATTAGGCAAGCACATCAAGTATTACAAATGGCATAGCTCCCACTGATAAGATTTTCTGGAAAAAATGAACAGTTCTTGATAAAAATCTCCAAATGAAACAAACACAGTTTTCTCTTGGATTTACATCATAGTCATATTCCTAGAAAATTCAGAGTATATTAATATTGCACAACAATACTTCATGTTTCTAGTAAGATGGATTTAGGTTCTGGGCTTATTTCACTGTAAACAGAATTTTTTTTTCAGAGAATCTGATAGGATGTTCAAAAGTTGTGCAGGATGCTGGACAAGTCTGCATTTTGCAGGAAGCTCTCACTCATGGATGGATATCTCTTGGTAACTACCTACCAACTGCCAAGACTAGAATGTTCTAGAAGAGATATCTGCCCTGGAAGAGAGTTGGACTAAACTTTTACATTCTTTATCTAGACAGAAGATATTTAAGGCAAATACATAAGTGTGAGTGTGAACCACTGAGCTGAAACCACTGGTTCTTTTTTCATTCCTCAATTCACAACACCTGTACATTCATCCACTCGTTCTTTTAGTCATGTATTTGAGTGTCTGCTGTTACTTCCAAATAATTAACCACCTTGGAATTTTCTACAGAAAATCAGCCTTGCACTCTAGTTCGAAAATCCCATTGATTGACCTTCAGCTCAACCATCCTCCCAGGTGTCTTTCTGCTGAGTGCTTTGAGGTTGGTGGAGAAAAAGAATTCCTCCCGAACAGAGGAAAAAGTAGTTCAGTTTCTCATTTAAAGTGCCCGGGAGATTCCAATCCTTTACACTGCATAATACTTCCAATTTCCTGGAGAAATTCCCAGAAATAAGGCAGCGAGTCAGAGGTGAGTGAACCTGTACAAACCTATTAGAAGAACATCTGACAGTTTTCCCAGACAATCTCCTAGAAGCTATTCTATTTCACTGACGCTCCGTTTCATTTTCTTTTCCAACACACGCTCTCAGACAATGGGTTTCTGATGGCACATTTTGTGAGAAGAATCTTTAGCTACCTCTTGGGGAGCATGTTCCTGACACTTTGCCCAATGCACTGTGGAGAGAAAATGGTAGAGCAAGAATTTGTTTCATCACCTCGCTGTGCAAATGGCTGTAATTTACAAGTTTGGAAGCACACATCTTCTTGGGATTCACAGTAAATTCTCCTTTCTTCTCCCTCCAAATTGATTTTGCTTTTTATGATTGCCCTGCCATAGGAGAGAGACATGGTATGTACAAGGAACGGTGGAATCTAGCCATGCTTGCAACTTCCATAGGAGTCATCCTTAAACAAATTCTGCTGAGAAGACCACAGCTCTCGTTCAAGCCAACAACCAGATCTGAATTATACCATTAAGAAGGATCTAGGCCATTTTCAACAAAAATGACCTTTAATTGCTCATTTCTAGTTCCTCTGAAGAAAGTCTTCTGTTGAATTACCACCTCTTGCAGAAGTATTGTAAGTAAAATTGCACATGGCGAGGAACACACCCACATCCAGTGCTGGTTTGAGTAAAGATACTGTGACACTTCACACTGTGAGAGAGAATTAAAGACACCAGATTCTGGTGCTTGAAAGGTCATAAAGGCATCAGCCCGCCTCCATTTCACAGAAGTTCGCATGTAGCCAAGCTCATTCTCTCTTCCAGCTTCAAGCATGATGGCTTCTCTTTCTCTAAGATAACCTTTGGGTGTAAAAGTGTCTCAATCTTTAAAAGAGTGTCTCAAAAGCTAAGAATAATATTGGATTCAAATTACGAATGGTATTTGGATGACTATAGTGACCTGAGTAAACAGTGTGTACAAGTATAAGACCAGCAAGCATGGATCTCATTCTCCATGTTAAGGAGTAGACCAAAGTCAGCTTGTTCAAGGCTATGCCCTGGGGGGAGAGGTTAACACCAGGACTGAGGAAATAATACAGTAATACAGTGACCATAATTATAATGAACAATAATCCAATAAACAAAGGAAATAATACACAGTCTTCTTCATACCCTGCAAGCTCCTCTCACTCAAAACCTACAAGGTAGGTTTTACTGTACCTATTTACTCATCTGTAGGGGTGAAGCAACTTACTGCCAAGGCCCACCCCTTCTTGAAACTGCCTTCACTTAGCAAGCATGCTATTTTTTCCCTTGATTACATGCCTATTTCTGGTGATTTGTGGTTAAGGGGGCGGGTGGAGATTCTGGGTCCGAGACAAGAGTAAAAGCAGCTTGAAGTTACCCAGTAGTGCTGTCATGAGTTATTTCAGTCCCTCCTTGCCCTGAAGAGTTGAATATTTTTATCTTTAATTTTTACTAGTTGAAGGGAGTGAGGCCCAAGGTCATAGAGCTCCTCTGTAGTGAGCCCAGAATTCAAATGAAATTGGTTTGTACTCCCATAGTGCTTTCTCAACTGTGACTCCCCCCTCTCTCTTTGCCCAAGTCTAACAGAAGTATCTCTCTCCAACTCTCTTGGGTTCTTGAGTTCTCACAGTTTTTGCCCAGGTTGCCTCAGGCTTATTCCAGATTCAATTCAGTTGGAACCCGGTCCCCTCCCAAATCCTGAAGTACAACTTGTTTCTGGGGACACATGGATCCTGGTATAGGTTTTGAGAAGTTATTCAAAATGAGACAAAGTGGAAAATTTTCCTAAGTTCATTCCTATAAGAAACGAAAAAGAACAAAGAAAAAATACCCAAGAAATGGAAAAGCTTTAGCAAATCAACCTTAAGACTTCTGGTCTTTGAAATCATGGAGGCGTGAGTTTGAATCCTTGTACTCCAACTTAGAAGCTGTGTGACATGTAAAATCAGGCATGATACAATACTCCCAATCACAGCCTTGCAGGGAAGCTATAATAGCACAACCTACAGGAAAGTGTCTAACTTATATTTGGTGTGCAGTGATACTTTATACATACACATATATATTTGTTTCTTTTCCTTCTTGATCCAAAGCCATAGACGGCATTAGAGCTATAACTTTCTCAACGTCAAACCCCTTGTTCCTTTCTCCTCCTTCAGCCCTGATGCTAAAAGAAATCACTGGAATGTTCTTCCAAGTAGCAATTCAGATGTGAACCGCCAGCTTCTCCCTTTCTAGGCTAACTCATATTTTGGATTCCACCTCTTTTCATGGCAAAGCATAGGTTTGCCTCAGAGCTGCTAATTCAAATTTGATAGCCAAGAAATGCCTCCAGATTTCAGCCTTTCTGAAGAACACAGGGAAGGAATAGGTGAGAACTGAATTACCCACACTACCTACATCCACAGACTTTCTTTTGATGATTTAGCACTCATCTCCCTGGAACGTGGTCTTTCTGAAAGCCAGATTATCATCGTTTATCTAGCAACACTGAAGTACAATAAATATGCAATACACACATCTAAAATTTCGGCCCCAAGAGAATATTATCAAAGGATAACTTTTAAAAGGGGGTTAATCATGATTTCTACAAACATAAGATAAACATTTATCGAGGATCATATTTAACTAATTAATTAATGAGAGAACCAGTAAATAAGATGTTATAACTGGTTCAAAAGTTAATTCAAAGAACCACACATACACTAGCAAAAAAGAATGCTGAAATGAATTACAAATAAATATAAAACTGACTTATTCTGGGAAGAGTGTTCGGGGTAGGGCTGGAAGTTGAAAATCGTATTTCCTCGGGATAAAATTAATTTGTATGTCTATTGTCAAGAATAATTTGCATTGTTATCAATTATCTATAGCATATAGAGTTGTAAAATAGCTCAAAGATAATAAGATAGGAGAGACCCCACAGAATCAGATAACCGAGGAAACATGCCTAGATACTGCCTAGCTTTCCAGTGAAGACACCCAGCAATCATTTTCATCCATTTCAAAGTTTTTCACAACCTTTTTCCTAAAATATAAATTTAAAATAAAATTAAACAGAATTCAAGGAGTTAATTGGGACTTACTTTAAAAGGAATGTTAAGCAAAAAAGAAGCAGACTCATAGATATAGAGAACAAACTAGTGGTTACCAGTGGGGAGGGTGGGAGCAGCAAGATAGGGGTGCAGAGTGGGAGGTACGAACTATTGGGTGTAAGATAAGCTCAAGGATGTATTGTACAACACGGGGAATATAGCCATTATTTTGTAACAACTGTAAATGGAAAGTAACCTTTAAAAATTGTATAAAATTTTTTAAAAGTAAAGTGTTCAACATTAAAAAAAGAAAAACATGTATATATATCCAGTTGCAGTTAAGCAAAATTCTTGAAGGAATATTCCATTGCAGGAATAAAGTTCTCCTTCCTATCACGTCTGTCCTAAAAATGTTCTCAATCCTTTCTTTCTTTTCTAATTTAGTGACATGCCTGATGTGTTGAGGCAGTGTTATCAATGGATTAAAGAGCTTGATCCTCAAATAAATAAATACATACATAAATCAATTAAATTATGGGAATGGTAAAGATAAAGTTGACTTAAACAAAACCTCGTAATTCTACGGGCATCTAGTACAGACTAAGAAATGAAAACAATGAAAAAAGAAAGTCTATTCCAAAAACCTGACAGGTGATAAAATAAACTGTACATCCTGCCCTCTTCCCAACTTTTGGAGTTAGCCCGCCATTAACGGCTGCCTGAAAACACCACCTGATATATGTCATTATTCTTTTTAACATATGACTGGGCAATGAGCCCAACACCACTGAAGAATTCAATGAGTATCACCTTAAATACTGTTGTGCCACCAAGCACCCCATGAAACCACATTGCCATGTATTATCTTAGTGTTTGTCACAATCTATTAACATGTTTCAGGAGTGACTGTGCTGTATTAAGAGCCATGAAGGCCCATGGGGCTCCGTCCTGCAGAAATAAGGCCGGTGTGGTAGACAGTTCAAAGCAGAAGTGACAAGTGTAAAAGCAATAGTTAATCAGCCTGCAACACAGGCAACCGGTGCACATAGGCACCTGCCAACTTAAGGCAAGAAAGTTCTGAAACATTAATAGGTCCAAGATAGTGTACTGCTCGAAAAAAGAATGGCTGTCTCATTTAAGTAAATGGAATTAGTGTATCGAGTAGCTTTACCAAGTATACTGATCTACTAGCATCAAGGTAATTCTATTTAGTACCTATATTTTCACCTTAAAAATAAAATCTCTCCCTGGAGTTGATTCTTCGACTTCTTTATCTCCCTTTGAAAGGAGAGGCGGTATCACTCCAGTTTAGGACTCACAAAATAGACTCAACAAATTCTTAAAACCTGTTCAACAAAATGCCTCATAGGTGATTGCTTTCCGAGAGCTTTGTATTCAGCTAAAAGATTTTCTTAAACTTCCTGAAATTTCAAGCCTTTAATGGAAATGTTCCTCAAATATAAAATCTAATATATACATATATAATATATATTATACATATGTATGTAAACACATCCTCATGTCCATTCAAATCACAAAGTGTTAAAATTCTGATATTTTAGATGTAAAAGATAGGGTAGAGATTGCTTCGTGTGACCTCCACGCTATAGGGATAAAATCCTGATGTCCAACTCATTGGTTCCTAAGCCACAGATGCCTCTGTATCAGGTGGGCTCCTGCCCCCGATATAGTGCCCTCTCTATGTCTCTGTACTGTGCCTCATCCACATAAGTCACCAACTATAAAAGGTGCTCCGATTTATGCCATATTTTCTTTGTGTATATTACATACATGCTACTCATTTACAGAAAATTACAGAAAAGCACGTGCTATTACAGTAAAAAATGACTAAAACACAAAGAGCCTTAATATCTTCAGTCGGTTTAAAAAAAAATTATTTGTTTTTCAAAAATTTTCATGTTTCTTTTTAAATTCTCAAGTTTTTTAAAAGCTATTTCAGTAAATTGGCTTGTGAGAGTACTTAATGATTTCTTCAAAGCAAGACTAGTACTTATTAAAATGTTATTCAGTTGCAACTGGTCCTCTGATTAAAATACATTAATGAATTTTTTTGAGAAAGTGACTTGTTAACAGGTCAATCAGTCACCTGGCAACGACTTTAAGAAACCTATAACTCACAAGCTAATGGTAAAAACCAAGCCTAGAGCAGCAAGTAAAATTTGTAGTTGACCAGCGCTCCTCAAATCAAGGGAGAGGACCATCTGCTTCCTGGATTGGACAATGCTATAATTTTACAGTCACCAGTAATATATCAGCTGTGCTCTGCAAGTTGGTGGTATTCTGATAATATTTTAACCTGCTTCTAACAGCTGCAAGTCAAAGCTTTTTATGGTTCTTGAAAATGAAAACTAGAGCCTTCCCAGTTGGTCTGGTGTGTCTTAATCATTCATCGTAAGTTTACATACTAAAGTTTAGTAAAAGCTCTATGATGAACGAAGAGCTGATTCTTTCTACATTAGAAAAGGCAAGAAAATTAAGATGTCAAATATGTCTTGCAGAGGATGGTTACACTGTCTCATTACAATATTGTTTAATACATTTCTTTAGTTTTAGCTGATGACAAGATACGCTTCAATTTAAAAACAAGAACTATAGTTCTTTTAAAGACTTTGAATTTTCACATGTTTTCTGTGTTTCTCAAGGAATGTAGAGTGACTTAGAGATATGATTTTTAGATTTTTCTTTTAATTATAGACTGAATCAGGTCTGAAAGGGCCCCTTCTATCTAGGCTCTATTAGATTGTCTTTTTCACTAAGCAGCGAATGCCGTCCTGGCATTCTGGTCTGATGGACTCCCTCAGAGTCCATCAGACCAGAATGCAATTAAACTAAAACATTTACTGTGATATTAAGACGCACTTTGGTGCATGTATTCTTTTAACTTTCATAATCATACCAGAAAAATAATCTGCTTAAGTGCAAATTAAAGTGCTTCCATTTTATTTTTTTCCCTCCATCAACTAAGACACTATTATGTAGAAAGTCATTTTGAGGTTGAAGATTAAAGTTTTATTTAGTGCTTATATCTTGTCCTTGAACTATCACAATGTAGCTTAAGCCCTTTTTACATTGATAATGTGTAGAAACTGCCTGACTTTTACAGGGAAATTCTTGGACGTGTGTCTAGGGGTATGTGTGCATGTGTGTGTGTGTATAGGAACACATGAAAGTACACGTGTGCAGATGCAAGGTATTATATAGAAACATTTTAACTGTTCATTAAAATCATAACAGTTAATTGGATCAAATTCCATAACCTATTATATAATTTAATATACTTACTGAAGAGTGGACAGTAAGAATTTAGAAAGATATCCAGAAAGTTACACTTTTTTTGGTAGTTTTTTAAAGCAGAGATCAGCAAACTTTTTACAAAAGGCCAGATAGTTACTATTTTAGGTTTCATGGTACATAAGATCTCCACCACAACCACACAGCTCTGCCACTGTAGCCTGCATGAATGCAGCCATACACAATATGTAACCAAATGGGTGTGGCCATGTTCCCATAAAGCTTTATTTACTCCTACAGGGGACAGGTTAGATCTGGTCCACTGCATGCAGTCTGCCAACCCTGCTTAAGCATAACAATCTGCTTATTTTAAAGTGATGTCCCACACTTCATTACCAATCAATACAATCCTTCATAATAAATATAATTTATCTTACTACTCAGAAAACAAAGACTTTCACATCTTTTATCTTGTAAAGCATCCCAGTGAGATTCTGTGAGAATCTGTGAGAAAGGTCCTAGTGTATTCCCCATTTGAGATGAAGAAACTGAGGCTCAAAGAAGCTTAATTATCAGCCTCAGAGAGTCCACGTGGAGTGCTAGGTCCCCTCTGCCAGCATTCTTGTACAGCTCACTGTGAAGAAACTCAGTGCTTACAAAGGTAATTGTTAGGGAAGTTTTCAAGTATACATATTTTAAATGTTAGACTGTGATGCAGTCAGGAGGCCAAAGGCTCCCTTTTTAAGAGGTGGAGCTGGGGTAGGAAAGATGTCAAAGTAGTTGTGGGGTTTGCCTCAAGCTGGCTGACAGTGGGGTGAGCAACAGACCGGAAATACAGAAGAGAAGCAAGAAGGGGTGATGGGTGTGGACGATGGCCAGTCTGTGCTCAGAAGAAAGGGCTGATGTTGTATAAACTGGACGGTAGCCACATAAAGGGAATAAAAAAGCCAAGAAGCCTGCAAAACAGAAGATACAAAGTAATCATAAAAACTGCCTTGGGAAGTCTCTAGAGAGGAAGCAGCATTGAACCACCACCATTTTCCATCTCACAGGCGTAAAACTCAGGAATCTGTGTCCTTGGACTCCCTTAAAAGAGTTTGGGTATCCCAGACAGAACTTCGAAAGCAAATTCACTTTGTTATAAAGCAGAAACTAACACACCATTGTAAAGCAATTATACTCCAATAAAGATGTTAAAAAAAAAAGAAACGATTTGATAAATGAAAGGATTTGACATTCAAAACCCCATGAATCTATGTAAATCAACTATATTTCAATAAAAAAGGTAAATAAATAAAATTTAAAAAGCCATGAATCTACCACCTGGATGTAACAGACAACATCCTACACTCTTGCCACACATTTCTGTCTAAGTATTCTACACAGACACACACACACACGCACACACACACAATGGTAACTATGTGAAGTGATGGATGTGTTAATTAACTTGTTTGTGGTAATCATGTCCCTACACACACACAAACACACACATATATACACATATATATATCATGTCACTATATATATATACACACATATATATAAAATTGTCTCATACACCTTAAATATATACAATTTTTAATTGTATATTACACCTCAATAAAGCTGGAAAAAACACCAGGAAATTAAAAGCACCCTTCAACTGAAGTATTACTGAC
Organism: Eschrichtius robustus; assembly: GCF_028021215.1. Lineage (NCBI taxonomy): Eukaryota > Metazoa > Chordata > Mammalia > Artiodactyla > Eschrichtiidae > Eschrichtius > Eschrichtius robustus. The sequence goes on along the minus strand of NC_090841.1, from coordinate 65,503,054 downwards.
AACTAAAATTACAGAGAGCATTTGCTGAAAAATGAAAATACCTACTGATTTTTAAGCATTACATAGATAAAAATTGCTGATTTGTGTCTTTTCTAAGGATGAACCTTACCTAACTTTAAGGTGTTTTCCTGCCACTCCTTATCACTCTACAAAGAAAGGCTTTTATTCCCTCATCTGAGTTATCGAGAGTTCTTGTGCAAGTACAAGGATGTATGAAAACCCACAATGTGTTGATGGTTGGAACAAATTTATGAAATGGTCATTTTTAAGTGAAATTCTACGCTGATATAACTGAAAAACAACAACGGCCACTGAAGTTTAGCTGGAGTTAATTTTTCTACCAATTAATTCTCCAAAGTAAAACGTAAAGAACATAAAAATGCAAAGCATACCCAATATGAATGAATTAATTACGGTGAATGGAAAAGACTAATTCCAAACAAATGACTAACCAAACCTCTACAGAGTGATTCACATCATCTGAAAATTACAGTCATGAACTTCAAGATTAAATCCAAAGCAATTACAATCTAAAAGAGATTAATTTTTCCAAGTAGAGCATATGAAAATTTAGTATATCTTATCATCATGTTGCCTGAAAGGAGGGTTAGCCTTGAAAACACATTGCTTTCAAGTGGCATGGAAATTAAATGTGGAACAGGGAATAGTATTATTATCTTACATTTTGTTCTTCCAAAGACTATATACGGTCTTCTTCAGATACTCCATCATTCTTGTGATGAATGAAAATGTTTCTAAGATAAAGGTACAGTAGGAAAAGTAGCAGTTGACTCTTGCTGCCTTACTAAAGCTCTTATTTCCCTTTAGAGTTTAGTGACAATAGTACATAGTAATTCTCTCTACCTATGAATGTAGCTAAAAATAACAACAGGTGCGCTCAGAGTGCTTTTCATTTAAAATCCACTTTTCCCTTGGCAAGTGAGGGAGAGCTATACACTGCCTGGTATAGAAGATTTATTCAAATGTCCCTCATACTAATGGGTAGCTTTGGCCCTACTGCCTATGTCCTGATTGATCTTCTGAAGGTAAATGACCCTCCTATTCCAATAAGCCTGCTGGATTTAGAGGGGCCCCGAGGCAGGTAAGTTACCAATTTCTCCATTCAGTATATCAGTTCCTTATCCTCCTACTCTTCTTAGAGGATAGAGAAGTGTAACAATGCAAAATAAATATCTACTTGTCTTCACTTTGTTTTGCACATGATAACACATCTAAGATCATTCTATCCTGAAAGCATTTTTTCTTCTTACTTTTGTAACTAAATGTTTTCTTATTTCCCAACACCAGTTCTTCCTGTTATTCTCTGGTTTTATTCAGAAGCCTTTTACTGTTGTTGACAGCCTATAACTGTCCCTTGGAAAATGTACCCAGGATGTTTCCAATTACCTGTGCTCCACTTCCTGGCCGAATGCTCGTGGTAATTTGACAGCCCAAGAACTTCACTAACCTGGGTGCTTCTCCCTTCATGTTCCAGAATGTTTTGACTCCAGGACCAGATTTGACGAATAGATTAAGCTCACTGTCTTCCTAACTAGGGTCTTTGCTCTTATATGTGATGTTAAGTGTGAGACATAAGGTTGCCAATGAAACATGAAAAAGTGGGTGTGATGTGGAAGAACACGCATATGGAGAGGGTTGAGAGCATCAGAGCTGGGAAGATTTCTCCTTTGATGTGACGCCTTCGGTCTACTTCTGTCAACTGCAGAGCTGGCCGTGCTTCTAAAACACATTAAGACTTTTAAGATTTCAAACTTGCTGCTGATGAATTTTTCAATGGCAACTTTATAGTAGCAGGGTTCTGAAAGAGCTTTCACCGTTGCTGAAACTAAGTCAAGCTGTTGATCTCTGGATGGATTTTGATGGACCCGGCTAAAAAAATAGCTTGCGATTTCTTTAGGGAATGACTTAACTGAGTTGCTATCTGAGTTCTGCTACTGAGTCTTTTCCTTGGTTTCCCATATGGAGGCTTCTAGCTTACAGTGATTCCTATATGATTTTTCTATAGATATAAATCATCTGAGATTTCAAGTACTTCGTTTGTACTTCCTTAATAGTGAGTTTAACATGTCATATATATATATATATATATATAATATTTTTTATATATGATTATTTGTGTTTTTATATCCTCTACTACAAGGTACTTGAGAGCAAGACCATTTATTTCACATGATACCTCAACGTCTCACCAGCCAGTATTTAACAGAGAGAAAGGTAGGAATGCACACATTTTCAGTGTTTTTTGTGTGTGTGAAGCTAGTAATTAATGGAAGCAGATCCAAACCTCAATCCATCTCCAAAAGAAGTTGCTAGATACATGTTTTTTTATTAAATACATGATAAAAATACGCTTCATCATTCTTTGGTAGCATGTGTTACTTCATGCAATTTTAAAAAGCGATTTTAAAAAACAGTAACAGGATTTTCTCTGTAATTTGCAGATTACAAACAGCCCCAAAGTTCTATTTCTCACTGAGACTGTAGGTCCAATATGGGTTGGTAGGGGGCTCTGCCCTCATAGCCACTGAAGAATTCACACTGACCGATCCCTTCTCAAACCAAATCACACTCTGGCTCTTAAAACTCCCATCTGAAGGCAAGAAAATGCATTTCCACTCACATATCATAGAGAAATAAGTCACATAGCCACCCCTAACTTTAAAAGAAGCAGTGAAATAAAATCCTACCACCTGTCCATAAAGAGGAGAATGAGTGTATTTGCAAGCAGTTCTAATGACCACTGCATATGTCTACTTACGATGAGAACTGCATTGAAATGATAAATTATACTCATTGTGTGTTTACACTCCTGGCTTGAAAGCTATTAGTATCAAGTAGCTGCTGGCTTCATGTAGGCTCTTACCCTAAGACATTTAGAGTCTAGTTATTCTTGGTTGATGAGGTTATGGAGTAGCTGTGGGCCTTATTTTGCTTTGGGAGGATCTTAAAAAAAAGGTGAAACAGACCTTGAGACTGTCAATAGTTGAACCTTTTTTGTATTCTGTGATTCAGTGTGTGAAGTCTCTCTAACCCACAGAGCATCTCTGGCTTCCCTCTTGGTACACAGATCTCTGTTAGAACAGTTTACTCAGAGAACCCAAGCCTTGGTGGTTACGATTTGAAAGATGAATGTGCCATCAATCAGCAAAGGACTCATTCCTGATTTTTGTCATGGAATTTCATGCCTCTGGTGTTTGGGAAAATCATCAGTGAAGTTGATTCTTAACATATTGAAAGATTTTATTGAAGGACTATAAAAATACTAAGACTGCACGGAGTGGAGATTTAATCAGATAAGTCTGGCATCATGAAAACCACACAACTGTGCTCTTTGAGTGTCTTTGGAGATTACAGGGGGCAGAAGGAGTAACTGAGTAATTACTTAAATCCCAAATCTGGACTTTTATTTCAGAATCTCTCTGCTGCGTTTGAATAAACACTGCAAAGCAGACGTGATATGACTCATTTTGTAAATACCAACATTTACTAATTACCAGCCACAGAAGTAAAACCTGGAATCACAGCCTTTTAAGATCACAATGGTAAAACAGCAATATATTTTCAGAGCAACGAACACCAATTAGATTTGGCTAGATTTATGTTGCATACATTTTACAATCATACAATTGACAAAAGGCAGAAGGTGAAGAGAGGAAAAATGCTAAAAGGTAAACATGGTTGGTTTATAATCCCAGGGATATCTGGGGACTGGGATTAGGTGGTGAGAATTATTCTATTGAGGAAAGTAGAATATAGACTAAAAGGCTTAGCTTCATTAGAAAGGAGGGCAGTACACAAAGTGTTCACCTTGCCTGTCTTTATTCTCAGTACAGTCTCCACTGAGGAGAGAACCAGGGAAAAGAAGAGAGTTACCACTACCCTAGGGAATCAAGTTTTTCATCTAGTCTACAGCAATGGCTCAGTTTCCTCAAGGATAACAGCTAACAAAGTCAGGTCCTCCCGGCATCTGATGTCCATCAGCCATGAGCATCTAATAGAGCTCATTTACTCAAGTTAAATGGACACTTTGTACTGTAACGGTTTTTAAATTTGATTTTCAAATATGCCTTAGAAAAGGTAGCTCACTGTTCTTAGATCTATAATACATGTCTGATATTATAGACACCTGCTTTTTCGTGTATGGGAAATCCTTCCAGCCTGTTATTGTTTCACATCTGGAGAATGCCAATTTTTTTTTTTAAACAACCTACTATTTAGCTACAAATTTAATTTCCTCCTAAAATTGATCCACTTACGGTAACCACATAACCTCAGAAATAACTAGTATGTTCTTCCTTCTCCTAACCAAAATGATGCCAAAATAGGTTTGAGGGGAGGAAAAAAAAATTAGAGGGGAGACAGAATTTTTTTTATTTCAGGAGAGCTGAAAAGAAACTACATTCAAAAGAATCCGGTTTATTGACAAAAATATGCCTTAAAGTGTAAATTACTTTCTCATGAAAGGAATTCAATTTATGATTCAACAGACAAAAATCTGTGTGCTGAGAACTCTGCATCTGCACAGTCTCCTAAGAATCAGAAACCAACCAGAGCTGTCATTAACTATTATGCAAAGCAAAAATGAATAACAAACTAGGCAATTTCCTAAAGCAAATTAAAATTGCAATAGCAGGCATTTCATGAATATTGGAGCTTCTCTTTTTCTCAATGATGAGCACCTGCATATCTTTCACTACTTTTGCCATTCAAAACGTACTGAGTAAATGGTGCTAAACCTTTACTCCAAAGGTGCCTGGGAAACACAGTGGGACACTCGTGTTTGAGGCAAGCTGCCTTGGTACTTCCACAGATACTTAGACAGAAGCTTTGAGAAGATAATTATCATTATGGATAAGCAAATTATCTTGCAGGGCATTCTGATAACATCACTGGAAGGCATTATATTTACTCATGATATTGTTCTGGAGTTTCACAATGGGCTGGCTCTCAGATCCTGTGCTTAGTTAAATGAAGGTGCACCCTTTCTTTTGTACTCAATGGTAATCGGGGTCAAGAAAAACAGCAACAGATCCATGTGTGGGTCCGTGTTAACATGGCATGTTATTTGGAGAGGCAAAGGTAGCCCAGCTCCCATATACAGTTTTAAAGATTCATTTGGAATTTATACTAAAGGGAGAACATATTTCATTTTGGAACAGCTTTTAACATGTCATTACACGATTTGTTGCCAGATAAATAATGGCCATTAATGTACTTTCACCTTTGAAGCTGTGCAATTCCAATGAATTGCTAAGGTAATGTTCTTTTAGCTTGAAGGTCTAACTCAGATGATTTTGACCTCCATACACCTTCTAAATGCACGCGTTGATTTTCCCTCTTCCGTCCACCCCAACTGGCAGGGGCCAAGTCCACCAGGACCACCACCCTCCTGCGCCCCAGGCTTGCTCTGCCATCACTGACCCTCCATTTCACCAGGGGAGCCATCTTTCTACAGGTGACCCTGCTGCTCCCTTGCTTTCAATGTGGCTCCACCACATTCTCAGGCTGAAGCCCAAACTCTCAGAATGACATACGTGTACTTTTTCCAGCCTCAACACAGTCCAGGGCCAGTCCTCACACTTCACGCTAAAACATCACACCACTCGTCCTCTCGGGCCAGCTCTCCCCCCCTTTGGAATGTCTTTCCTCCACTCTTTCCATAGACATCTACGAAGACACTTCTTGCCTACCTTCAGGAAGGGATTAATTCACCACCCCTCTCTCACTTCTCCTATATCGCACACTCGGCAGACAATATTCTCCAGTATAGTAGGCAAATCACTTGTGTGCTTCATTCAGCACTTTCAAAGGCATTCCATCTCGCTCAGAAGAAAATCCAGCCTTTGTGGCCCAATGCGATTTCAGCTTCGGCTTTCCTCTGACTTCATCTTGTATTACGCCCCTCTCTCTATTTCCTTTGGCCACACCACCATTTTGTCATTGATTAACCAAGCCTAGGACGTTCCTGTCCCCCTCAGGGACTTTACACTCTGTACTCCCTTTGCCTAGAATGCTCTTCCCCTAGGTACTGACTGAACGACTAGTTCTCCGTTTCCCTGTTTTCTGCTCACATGTCACCCATCAGTGAGGCCTTCCGTGACTACCCAAGTCTAAACAACAAAACACATTTCCCTACTCCCACGCAATCCCGATTTCCCTGTCCTGTATACTCCACATATTACCAACTGACTGTCCCTTCTAAAGTCACACCTCCCATCACTCTTTATCCCCTTACACTGCTTATTTTTCCTTATAGTATTTATCACCAGCTGACAATTCTATATGACTTACTTTATTTATTTTCTCTCTTCTGCTACTAGAATATAAACCTTTAAGTCAGAAGCTATATTCCTAGCTGGTAAAAACAGTGCCTGACACAGAGCCGCTCAATCCATATTGGTTGAATGAAGGAATATTATACTTAAGTGTGCTGTCTTCTCTACTAACGTTCTCAGAATTTTAACTTGCAAAAGACACCTTTTACATATGCTCAATAGGAAGCATAGTACTTGGTAGAGAGAAGCAATTTAATCGATGTGTTTATTAAGCAGAAAAACATTTCAGATTTTGATCAACCCCACCAAAAAAAGAGAAGTGATAATTTTCTACTTAGTTCTAAAAACATTCTATATGCCAGAAGAGAAAAAAACAATCTGTTAAGAATATAAATTCAACTCATATTAGGAATATTTTATACTCTACTGACGTTTGCCAATACTAGCTAACCAAAAAGAAAAAAGAAAAACAAAAGCAAACAAATCACCTCTAATATAGTTGTGTGATATCTATAAATATCTAATATCTATGTCACTGTTCATAATATTGAAGTTCCGTTGACTGAAGCTCCATATTGGAATAAAAGTATTTAGTGAGTTGAGCTATAGAATTTAGTAGCTATTTTAAGGGTTTTTCATAATAATATCAACTATCTTCCTGAATTTGAGGGAAGGAGGAATTGGTTTTCACCTTCTTTGATTAAAAGATTTGAAGATTTGATGTATGATATCTAAGCTGTGATGTGTGACAAGAAGTAAAAAAAAAAAAAAAAAACCTCACCAAATTATGGCACAATCACTGGAGAAAAAAAAAAAGGAAAGAGAAGTAGACTATAGCCTGACCCTTTCGACATAATCTAGAAAAATCTCAGTGATTTGGTCAAGTCTTCCAGATAGATAATGGCAGAGATGCACTTAGAATCTGTTTCCCACCTTCATATTTTGCTCTCTATCCTTCTTAAGATGCTTCACAGAGGGACTAAATGGACCACCCCTGGTTTGGAGTCCTGCATACACTCTAAGCTTTTAAAAGTACATTCTTTATAGTCTGAATGGAGAGAAAGTTAGAGTCAGGGTATTTAAATAGAAACCACCATGCTTATAAAACAGGTTATGGAACCATTAATTGTCTGTTTAGAGCTTCAAGTATAAGACCTCTAGGTACCATTTCAAAAATTAAAGCTTAAAAGATACACCAGTGACCTGGAAGAGCTACTGTAGCCTCCAGAAATGCCTAACCTTCCCATACAGGACAGGCAGTGCACATGGAGAAGCCGACCTCATATAGAACAGTCACCTTTTACCTCTTCCTTGCTTCTGGACATTCCAGTTTGGTGATGCTTTGAGTAATCTCCTAATAGCTACCTTCATAGTGAACTCTTAGATTTTCCCTACTGAAATAAAACAAGGGCAATATTTCCCAAGAGAAAACAGATGATTTCTTACTGGCTAGCTGAAAGTCTTTACAACGATCTACTAACTATACAATCTAACAAATCTTGCAAATCCTCAAAATGAATGAACTCATTTTAGAACACATTCTGTAGACTTAACTGAGGGCCCCTAACCTTTATCTAACCCCATTAATGATGGATCTCTCTAGGCCCTGGGGTGGGTTTTGAGCCCTGCAAGTAAGCAAACATACTGAACCACAGCCAATAAACAGGTTTCTCTCATCTCATCCCAGAAGAAACTGACTACAGCAAAGCTTACTGGCCACAAGAAATCACTTAGATGACAATAACTGTATCCAGTAACAAGAGGAAAAGGAAAATGAGATAAAGGAGAGTAAGCACATGACCCAAATCTTAGGAATAGAAATAATGAGGCTATTTTATAACAGAAAACAGTCAATCCTCATTATTTGCAGATTCTGCATTTGTGAATTCACCTAATCACAAACATATATCTGTCATCCCCAAATTAATACCCCTGGCACTTTCAGTCTTAGACATGCACAGAGCAACACAAAATTTGAGTCACCTGACATACTTGTTTCCAGCTGAGGTGGAACAAGGCTACTCTCTGCCTTCTTTCAGTTCTCAGACTGTAAACAAGTGTCCTTTTTGAGTTCTATTCAATGTCACAGTTTTTTTTTTTTGGCATTTTTCTGCTTTTCTGTTGGTGATGTGGCTATTTAACGTCGCCCTCAAGTGCAGTGCTGAAGTGTTGTCGTCTAGTTTCCCTCAGCACAGAAGGCTGGGATGTGCCTTCGAGAGAAAATATATGTGTTGGACAAGCTTCATTCAGACATGAATTATAGTGCCGTTGGCCGTGAGTTCAATGTGAATGACTGAACCGAATGGTATCTTTAAACAAACACACAGAAAACAAGGTTATGTACTGGCTGGTAGATGAAAACGTTGAGAGCAGAGGCTCACAGGAACCTAACCCTGTATTTCGCTTAGGAGCCCTATATTTCACTAATACAGCATGCACACCTCCGTTATAGACCACAGCTACTGCAAACAATTAGGCTGAATCAAGGCCAAAGAATTATTTTAGGCCACAGCTAATATGAAATGGTAGCTAGTACGCTATATTAACTATATAGCTATAAAATTGTTATAACAATTATGGGTTTATTTTTAGTGTGATATTAATTCCAGATCAACTGTCTTTGGATTCCTCTCATAACCCTTTCCATAAAATATGTCTTGGAATAAACTATAGCAACAACACACGTTATCACATTGGCCCATTATCTTGTTAAATTAATCATCATGGTTTATTTCATACTCAGAGAGGTATGGGTTTACAGTGTAAAGAGAACTGAATTAGGGTAGACATAACTGGGGTTTGTGCCCTGCCTATATATTCACTAGTTACCTGAACCTGAACAAATAACTTTACTTTTCTGATCCTCAGTTTCCTGAGGTTGTCTGAGGAATAAATTAAATGCTGTATAGAAAACTGCACCTGAATGGCATAGAGTAGGAGCGCCAATGTTATTTTCTTTCAGTTTATAATTAGTAATACTGTTGTTATTTTTCCTGTCAAATATAACTGGTCCTGATTTTCAACTCAAGCCTTCTGCTTTTTTTCTACCCTTCTCTCTAATGTCTGAGCCAATGCTCATTTATAAATTTAACTCACTTTAATGGAGTATTTATTCTGTGTCAGGCTATGGGCTCATTACTAATGACACATTGATGATAAAACCCAGTTTTTACCCCCCCCCCAAAAGACTGTAATCCAGTGAGGAAAAGCAGAAAAAATATAAGTATTACTTTTTTAATGAAGTAGGATAATATTGTGGCATATAATATTATATGCAGAATGCTATAAATCGTACAAGGGCTGGGGGAATATAGTTTAAAAAAAAAGTCATTCTATAAAAGGTCACATTTACTATTTCTTGATGTGAGTGGAAAATAGTCATGGAAACATCAAGAGGCATTTCACACAGAGGTTGCAGTGTATGTAAAGACCAGGGGGCAAAAAAAAGAAAAGAAAAAGTGAGTTGGGTCTTACAAGAACTTCACTATGGTTGTAAGAAAGAGTTAAAAAATGAAGATGAAGGAGCCTTGAAATTCTTATGGTGCTGGCATTTTCTGTATAAGTCCCTCCACTGTGTAGCAGTGAAGGAATGAATTAAGTGAAATAACTTGGGGTGGACATATTAAATTATTATGCTCCACCAATATTCTCTAGTTTAATAAAATTAGCAAACATTTACTTGAGCAAATAGTAAAGGTCCAGAACTCGTAATAGGCTATAATGCATTAAGAGGAGAAGGCAGGTCAGGAGAGCATTGCCAAGGGCTGCTGTGAAGGGGCTGCAGTGGGTCCCTGCCTGGGATTCTCTGGTGGGTCGGAGCAGCCTGAGGGCTTGAGTTCCTGAGGCATGAGGATGATTCCATAAATGCTTATGGTACATTAAAGTCATTGATTTCAAAGTGACCTACACCTGGTTGGTCTGTGCAGCTCTAAGGAAACTTTTCAAATTGGTGATCAAACACTGTTTCTCTCAACTGCACTGTTTATAATAATAGGAGCACAGTCTGTGGAGCGAAACAACCTGAAGCAAAAACAGTTTGGGATTTTATACAGTATTTACAGCCTGTAAGAAAAGTGAGATGAATTTTATTTGTTCTCTGATACTATTCAAGTCTACTGGGCCAGCCAGGCAAGGAAGGTGTTCTGATACATAAGCCGTCTGGTTAATAGGGAAGCAAGAAAATCCAGTTGTACTATATACTAAGCATAGCATAGAAAACAGTTGATGCTACAAAATTCAATTGAACATAGTCTGGACTTTTTTCTGGCTTTCCTTCCTGATTCAGTTGACCTGTTCAAGACTATGTTATCTCCCTAATTCTATCATTTCTACAAAATACAGTACTATTTGCTCCACACATGTGCAGAGGGGCTAGCGAAAGTGAAATCAGGTCAACGTTGAGATAGTCACACTTTTACAATAAAACTGAAGTCTAAAGGACTGAAAATCAAATCCTGTTTTAGTGTTAGTTTTGTCCATAATCCCCGCATTTCTTGTTCATTTGTATAGCAGCTATAATAACTGATTGGTTTGTTACCATTTGACATTACTCTGAAGAAATTAACCAAGAAGTTATCAGCCTCAAAATGAAAGTGTTGGTAGTGAAATGAATGTCTGGCAAATTGACGCTGGGCAACATTCAAAGCGACAAATTACAGAAGTCATTGTTCACTATCACAGATAGCAGGAGCAAAGTAAACACAGCGTCCCACATGATCTGTGAATAAATACAGTATGAGCAAGCTGACGGCAAAAGCAGTGCAACTATTAAACAAAAAAGAAAACATATGCTTCATTTCAAAAGTCAAATGCTTGCTTAAGAATCATTAAACCAACACCACATTGGCACATATTTTTGAAATGGAGAAGGACTATTTCACACCTACTCAACAAACTTAATGAATGCCAGAGAATTGAAATTAACAATTATTATTACTTGAATAATTACTATAAGAATAATGATTATTATTATTAAAGCTAATAATGAGAGCAAATTACCTCTTAATTATTTCAATACAGGATTAAGAAATATTCTGAAAGTCACCAAATCCTCTACTATTGGCAGATCAATACATTATCAGTAGTTTTTCTCCAGAAGAATTTTGGGATTTATATCCTGCTTTTACAATAGGAACACAGTTACAAAGGCCACAGTGATGACTGTTAGCTTAAGCATAAACTCAAACATTAAATACATGTATTTGTAGATTACCTGCTTAACTCAGAACATGTATTAGTAGACACTGGAAATTCTTTTCCGTGCTAGGAATAGGCGCTAAAGGATTAAATTTTTAATAATACATTATCAATAATTAAAAAGACCATCTATATTTATTGTGTACAAAGCAAAAGAAAATATTAAGATTACATGATTCTTAACTCTTAGTTGCTTTATTATCAGGAGAGATAATCTTTTATTATTTTTAAAGATTTCTTTTTTTGATGTGGACCAATTTTAAAGTCTTTATTGAATTTGTTACAATATTGCTTATGTTTTCTGTTTTGATTTTTTGGCCGCAAGGCATGTGGGATCTCAGCTCCCGGGCCAGGAATCGAACCTACACCCCCTGCATTGGAAGGCGAAGTCTTAACCGCTGGACCGCCAGGGAAGTCCCCCAGGATAGATAATCTAAAATTTAAGTTTGTGTTTAAAAATTTGGAGGAATATTGGGTTGAGCAGATTAGCATGTTTCTCAGGAATATGGCAGAGAGTAATTAGGTGACAGTGGTGAAACACTGTATGTACCTTAAAATAAAAGCTGTAAAAGCTCATGATCTTCAGTATGGACATGCTTAAAAGTTATCTCCTTTTGATACCAGCTCTCATATAATACTCCACACTTGACAACTAAACGAGAGTCATAACATTTTCAATTCTAAAGAAGTAATCTGTAGATACTCCACCCAAAAGAGCAAATTAGGAGGCAAAAGACAATACCAAGAGTCATTATTTGTAATCACAACCAGAAAAGGGGTTTCATTATCTCCTTTTTTGGGAGATTTGTAGGGGGAACAAAGAGGGAGGGACTGAAACATTAGGCAGAAAAAGAGAAGGATAAAATAGAACTCAAGCTTAAAATTAGTGAAAACCTCAGACAATTTTAGACTGATACCTTCTATTTTAAAACATGTTGACCTAAGTGCCACCTTTTCTATATGGGTTCTCCTCCCCTTTTCATGATTTCCTGCACATTTGCATGAAAACAGAGCCCATTTTTCAGTATTTTTCTGGCTCCTGTGACTTAGTCTCTGCCTGAACCCTTAGTCCTCTATCTGTGACATAAATCCAGTCACTGTGGAAATCATTCCAATGCACTGACAGAGGATTATAGCTTCATGTGGGCAATATGCAGCTAGGAATACTTAGCAACCCAAAGTCTACAACACAAAGTCCTGAGAAAATGAAACACAGACTAGTGAAGTCACAGCTGCAAGATCACTGTTGTTGCCACAGATTAAGGCTGAGATTTGACATATGATTTCTTCAATAGCTCTTCCTAAAATGAAATTTTGTGGGTAACATCAAATTTCCATTAAGATATTTAGAGGACTATCGTAACTATTACTAGCATACCTCCTGTGGTAAAGGACCCCGTCTTGAGTATTCCTCGACATAGGTAGGAATTCCAACTCTTTTACTTATAAGTGATGAGACCCTCGACCAATGAAGACAGTAACATTAACTTTACAGAACTGTTGAGTTAAAATAAGAATGTAATTCAATAATTTATGTTAAGCACCCAGCTCTGCCCCTGGAACATAGTGAGGACTGGCAGTTAGCATTATTATTTGTGGAAAATCAGGGTCATTTACCATGTTACCCAGTTAACTGCCCATTCTTCCTAAAGGTACTCTAATATTTTTGTCTTCATCTGTTAATTTAGGCATCAAATGCAGTGGATCCTCATTATTCTCAGATTCCATAAAGTGAATTTACCTAATTGCTAACATGTATTTGTAGCATCAAAGGCGATACACACGGCATGCTCACCATCAACTGTGGACATGGGTAGAGTGGTGAAAAACACCTGAGGCGCACCTCCTGAACTGAGGTTGAACAAGGCAATGATCTGCCTTCTTGTTGCAGGCAGCTCTCATTCACTAAACGTGTGTCCTTTTCCAAGTCTGTTTAGTGCCACGTTTTTTGCGTGTTTGGTTTTTGTTGGTGATTTCACTGTTTAAAAGGTAGTGCTTAAGGGCTGCCTAGTGGTCCTAAATGCAAAACGGCTGTGATGGGCCTTTCTGAGAAAATATGTGGGTTAGATCCATTTCTTTCAAGCAGGGGTTACAGTGTTGTTGTGCTGAGGTCAGTGTTAATGAATCCACAATAGGGGGCATCCAGAAAAAGGAAGAGGACATTCTCAGATCTGTATGCGAGGCTGATTTGAAAAATGCTGGAGTAACAGTGATAGTGGCTAAGTTTGTGAATTCCTGACATGAGGACTGATTTATAAAGCATATTGGATGGCACTGTGGGTGTGGCTAAAAGCCAAAGAAACTTATGGCCACATCACCCAGGGTCAAAGAGACATTAAACTCAGATCAGCTAGTGTATTACTTTAAAGAAATACTACATATAATTACTTGTAAGATATATAAATATGTGTGTATATGTATATATATATATATATACAGAAAGAGAGAGATGGTGTCTTTAAACAGAAGTACACATAAAACAAGGTTACTTACTGAACAGTTGACAAAAATGTTGTGACCAGAGGCTCACAGGAACCCAACCCTCTATTTCTCCTAGGAGCAATGAATAGCTCAGTATTCACTAATTCAGTGTTTGTGGTGACTTTATATTACAGAAGCACCACCCATAACGAGAAGTGATTCTATGTAAAATCTTTAAAGTAAGGACCACCTACCAATTCAAATCTCTACTATAGGGCATAGAGTTCTCAGACACAAATACAAGGCACCCAGTTAAATTTGAATTTCAGATGAATGGTAAATATTTTTTTTAGTAATAACTATGTCCTGTGCGATATTTGAAATTCAAATTTAACCAGGCATCCTATATTTTTATTTGCGAAATCTGGTAACTTATTAGGGAAAACCAACTCTTAACCTGCATATCTAAATAACAACTGCCCTTGCTTTTACCACGTTCCATATCTTTAATCTTTAATACAATAGAATTTTAAAATCAAAGGTATCATTCTTTTTGGCTTGGGCATTTTCTCTCTCCTGTTAAAAATCCTCCAGTACCTTAATGTTGTATTCATTCTTTTTTGTTTTGTTTATATTTTAAAGAATAAGTAAAATGAACAGTTTTGTAACTTGGTTTTCCTTGAAAATTTAACCTCCCCCAAATGCAAAATACCAACTTCCTTCTTCGGAGAGCACTATATTCAAAAGATAATCTAAAGGGTTAATCCTGTTTCTCAAAAATTTCAAGTGATTATATACCATATCTCATATTATCTTAAAAATGAAAATGTCCCCATTGTCTACCAAAAATCTAACAACTGCTCTATAACAGGTTCTATTTTAAAACACTATACATAACACATAGTCACTGAACTTATTAGCATTTGATTTACTAATTCTGATAGAGATGTGAGCTTGTATCACTTGCTTTAGCACTCAAGCCCTAAAATTCTTAGGCCCTTCTTTCATCGAGAAGATTTTTTCACAAGATTGCATTGCTATAGCCTCCAGAATCAGGGTCTGATATTTACACGAAGGAATAGGCATCTCTAATAGGCATTATCACTATTTACCAATATCCACTTGGCCTCTACTTCCTGGCACACAGGAGGTTATTCTCACACCCCTATTAAATTAAATATGCCTGTGTGACTTGCTGTAGCCAATGCAATCAGGGTAGAAGTGATGTGTGCCATTTCTGGATGGAAGCATTTAATTGCTGGTGCTCAACTCTCCAGCCCACTCGTTCACTGCCATAGTGACTGCAAAGCCACGTGCTCTTACAGGGAAGTCGTAAGATGGAAACGGCCTGGGACGCTGAGTAGCATAGGTAGGTCTGTCCTCCAAGAGCAGGGGTCAGCGAACTCTGATCCGGGGACAAAATCCCTCCTGCAGCGTATTTTTGTACGGCCCGCTAGATAAAAATGGTTTTTACATTTTGAAATGTAAAATATGAAAATGACTCTTACTCATTCAGTAAAAATAGTTACTCAACTTTGCCCCTTGGCTCACAATGTTCAAAATATCGACTCTATGGCCCTTTACAGAGAAATTCTCTAACCCCTGCCCTAAAGAGTCACCCAGACCCACACAGCACCTCTTGTGCGAGCAAGAAATAAACCTGTGTGAAGCAACAGAGGTTTATTTGGTTATTTGTCATTGCTGATATAGGGACCTGAGTTCCAGTCCTGTCACTCAGCAATGATAACATCTCTGAGGCTCAGCTGTCCGCTTGTCAAATGGGTGCACATTAAATGACATAAAATATAGGAATATATAACTAGAAACAATAAACGATCCAGGACGGGAGATAAGCAGACCATGCTGAGGCCATGTTGAAGGGAGGTAAAAACAACATTTTGATTATAAAAATGTCTTCTACCTGCTTGGCAGTTTTGCCCAAGCCCAGTCCCATTGACAATAAATTTGTCTGCAAATGTTTAAACTCTTCTCTTGAAGTATCGCTTCTTAATTTTTCCACCACATCTTTCAGTTTAACATTCGGTAGGCACTGTATCAGTGTTGTGGTCCAACACACACATTTCCAAATGGATAAAGTCATGCAAAATGCAAAATAAAAGCAAAGTAGCACTCATTTTTGATGTCAACTTTGACAGTTTAAAAATTCAGAGGAGATTTCACATAAAAATTTTGCAAACGGTTTCTGTCTTATAAATAAGCCTATGGGACCTCAAGCCCTGATGCCTTCAGGGAAGGAATTTCCCTCACCACTTCTGGTTCTCCGCCTTATTTAAGATGAGAGATTTTCTGCTGGATATAATTCTTTGGGTTGATAATTCCCTAGGGAGCTACTTCTCTTGAGTCTGCATCAAATTATTGCTCAGAAGTTTGGGATTTATGTATTTTAGAAAATACCCTCTATGACTTGAAAGGCCCATTCCAATTACCTTTACATTTTCAGGCTTAGCAATCCTCTCCAATTAAACAACATATTCATCACAGAAAACAATGTAGAATCGATTTCATTGTACTTCTAATAGTTCACTGATTACAGGTGGAAAATTGAGAAATATGCAGAACGAAGTCTCCATTTAAGGAGAGGACTGTGGCATCTAAAATAATATAGAGAATGTACAAAAAGTAATGGGAGGTTCTTGTTTATAGGAGAATCACAGACTGGGAGGGAGGTAATCACCATTCTCAGGTGTAATTTCTAACACATCCACACGCATTAGTTCCTTGGGTGTGACATTTTGTAGGAAGCTTTCCTGTGGGAGGAGACTGGGCAACGGTATTAGGAGAAACAGGCCGGAATGCTGTTGCAAACTTAATGTTCTTAGTGCTTATTGTTTATTTTTAACCATAACACTTCCTCTGCTCTTTAGAAGGTGACTATATGGAACCCTTTTCCCTGTGTGTGAACAAGATTTTCATTATGGAGAAATGATGTTTACACAGAGCTGTTTAAAAACTTTAAAAAATATTTCTAGCATCCATCGGCTAATTTACATTTTATTCCACATAAAACATACGAGTTAACGTTGAAGATGAGCTCTGAGGATGCAAAATAGATAGATGCCCATGGAATATTAAGCAATATGCAATTATTTTTTACAGTTTGGATGCTTTTCACGTAGAAATGAGTCTGCTCACTACTTCACAGAAGCGCAAATTGAAACGTTCTCCCTGCTGGTCCTGGCAAAACTTGCTGCCCATGACTGTTCTTCAAATGCTCCCTTATCCGAAGGTATGAAGCTCTGAATTTATTCACTGACCGCAAGCTTTCCTCTCTCTCTGTCTCTCTCCAAACCTAGTGTTTTATGTTCTTGTTCTTCTCCAAGTTCTTTCCAACCTCAGCCCGCACAGTCAGATCAATCACTTCGTCCCACAGCTACTCGCCCGCCAGCCCCCCAGGCTCCTTGCTTCTGATGAGGCAGGGAAGTCAGGACGGGGGAGGGAGGGTCCGAGCTCAGCCTCCTCACGTAGAGGCATTAGGCAGAAGGCAACGCCACCTCCTCGCTTTGCACTTAATGAGGACATGACACAGGGAGGAATGGCATCTAAAACAGAAACTTTGTGGCCCCTGAGCATGAAAACCGTGGAGCGTGCGCAGTAAAAGTGCACGGGTTGCTGATGACCCTGTATCACCTTCCACGTGTGGCGCTCCACTATTTAAGGGAAAACAGCTCTTGGAGCACATGTAAGGTGGCTTCAGGAGGCAAATGCTCAGGACCAGAAGCTGATGCAACCTGGTGCAATCCAGGCCACACCTCAACCCCCCATGAATATTCCACCCCTAATCAAAAAGACCCTCACCCATTCAAAGGGCTAAAAATAAGACCAAAAGGGGGATCAACAGCCCTGCTGCAAGGACGTCTACACTCGCCTCCTTCAAGTGTGTGCCTTTCACTTCTGCCCTAAACAAACTGTTCTTTGTTCTCTTAGCTCCTCAGCCTCAGTGTGTGTGTGTGTGTGTGTGTGTGTGTGTGTGTTCCTTTGTGTTTTGTGTTCCTTGCCCAAATTCTTTTGGATGAGTTGAACAAGAGCTTGGCTTTTTGATAAAGCTTTTCCGGTATCACTTAACACCAAATATCCCCCGGAATGGCTCGCATCATCTGTCTCATTGGCTCCTGGTGGGCTGGCCAAAGAACTCCAAGACATAAGAGGATGTAGCATTGAGAAAGGAAGAGGAAATGACAAGCACAAAGTGCCCTGAGCCTTGAGGAGCGCTGACTTCTGCTGGAGAAATAGGTCAAGGCTTCACCGGGGAGCTCAGCCTTGAGAGTGGGGAAGATTTCCATAAGCAGAGATAAAGCTGGGAAGATACTGGCAAAAGTCTGTGCAGACACCCATTTTTCTGTGTACTTTGAAATTTAAAAAGTTACAGTTTACCCTACTAAAATCTCAGTTGAACCACGTTTACCTTTTTAACACAAGAAAAGCAATTTGGGGATGTAAGAGTTAAACATGAACAAACCTAGAAAAAGAATCATAAACCATGAGTGACGTGTTCATTTTTTTTAACTGAGGCTCCAAAGAGCTAGACCCTAGGGTCATTTGTGTTACTAAGAGTCAGAAATCTGCATGTCATCTACCCAGTGTCTATCTCCCTAAGGCAATTTCCTAAAAGTATCCCAATTGTCCTTGAGGTATTGACTCATTCCTCCAGCAGGAGAAGCTAACCCCATTCCCAGCCCAAGTGTGGTTCCTCATTGGCTTAAGCCATGTAATTGCCTATTACATGACTGGCTTCCACCCAAGAGGGCATGTGCCCTAACTCATCCTGTCTCAGTACACGCTCAGAAGCCAGGACAGCAGTCCTTTTCTCATTAAATGAATATAATTATGGAAGATGGACACCCTTACGGCACCCAAAGCTAACCTATGACTTTGACAAATATTCACGTGTAGTCTAAGAGCTTTGCCTTCTCCTAACAAATTCTCTTTTGCCACATCAGGAACTTTTAGTTTAGAGTGGATTTGGATCTCTGATACAATAACAAATCTGTAAACCAACTTTTCTTATATTCAAACCAGTAGGTCACATTATTAAGGAATCCAGAAGAATCACTTGGGATAGTCAGCAGACTTTGCTCATAAGTGACATTATGAGATACTGTAGTTGCCTCTGGCCTTGAAATGAGAGAGAGAGAGAGAGAAAGAGGGAGAGAGAGAGAGACTAAGAAGCTTAAGGAATGTGGACAGCATCATGTTAACTTTTGTCTCCCTATTCCAAATACATTTCCAGGATCCATAAAACAACTGCTGAATGAATAAATACACGAATGAATAAAAAACAAAATGGAACACAGGTCTTTCTACATAGATATTTAAATCATCTGCCCTAAATTCTAATACTGTTTTTAGGATACTGAGGAATAATCCAGTTTAAAAAAAAATCATTTTGAGGGGGAAAAAAAGGGCTGTGATCAGGTTTTTGAGGTGCAGGCTCTGAATGGCAACGGAATTCAAAGCAATGAACAGATCAAGGCCATGAAGAGTGTGGCATGTACATTTCTCCAAGAGGAAGGGAAAATGAGACACTTAAAAATGCATCCTCAAGTGTTTGTAGGTATATTTAAGAATTCAAAAGTGGTACACCCTCGATTCAAAGGGCAGCAAGACTATGTTATTTAAGAGTGCCCTGAGAGTTCTAGTGGAGAAACAAAGCAGCCCGAGTGACTAGCAGGAAAGAAGCAGAAGCTGAGCAAGTCACACCAAGCCCAGAGCTGGACATCATTTGATCAGCAACTGCGCAGGCTGAATAGCAGCTTCAGCAACTCGCACAGAGCAGAACTAGGACAAACTGCCAAATCTAGTAAACCATGGCAGCCAGCAGATAGGACTTCATGGCTTAGAGCTATCCTAAAGCCATGGCCAACTGGGGCAACTGGCCTCAGCTTTTCAGCAGCCCAAGGAAGCAACAGTGGTGTAGAAAGAGATGACACCCTTCTTCCTAGCACAGTCTACCCCAACGTATCTAAGAACACTGCTTAGCTTGCCCATCAGCCTCCAACACGCTTTTTTGGGGCAGACTTGGAATTGAACTACATCCAACATTCCCTATGGATCATCCTGGCTCTGGGACACTAGGAGATTTCTGCAATGACCTTTGGTTCACCCATTTGTCATGATCATCGTTACTGGTTCTCTGGCTCAGAAGACGCCAAGCACAAATTAAGTTCATACGAGACTTATTCCACAGTCAAAGATGCCGGCTCTGTTCCCCAACAATTTTCACTTGAATAATTTAAGGACCTGATATGTTATCAATTGCCCTTCAGCCTCTAACTATGTCAACATTATGTTCCTTAACATAAAAGTTTCATTTTAGTTCTTTTATTTTCTGTGCTAATTGGCCATACATCTCTGTTAACTGACCAGGATTACACAGCATATGGAATGCCAGACCTTCTCTCTTTGAAATACAATTTGCTTCTGGCTTTTCGCCCAAACGCAGTTAAGTAGTATTAGCTCCCCAGGCAGACCTCATCGTCTTTGAGTTAAATACAGTAATAAGTGCTGACGCTTCGAGTTCACTAATATCTTTGCTCCATAATCCTTTATTTTATGACCTGCTCCTGGCTGCTCCCTGAGTTAAGAATTTGCTGTTCATAAAGCGGGGTGACAAGTCTCATCACATAATGATAAAGAAAATGGTGTTACTTTAGCTGGCACAGGAGCAATCAGAACACAATATGAATGTAGATGCTCTAGGCTACTATCTGATCCAATGTGAAAAGTGAAATATTACCCTTTCAACCAACATGAGAAAAATCTAGATTTTTGTTGTTTTAATCTTTTACTCATAAAAGAGACACAGACAGAAGCAACCACAGAGAGTCATGTTTGAACAGCATGATGGCATCAGTGTCATCCTTTCATAAGCCTTTAGAGCCTTTCTTGGAGTAACACGCCAAAAGCACATTGATCAGAAATTCAGTTTGGGTTGGTGTTAATAATTCGCAAATTGCTTAGCAATGTTCAGATCAAAAAGGAAAAAAATGGCTAATTCTAAATTTTTCTTCCTAACAGACCCCATCTTTTATTTATTATATTTAACACATACTGCTTATATAATAAGTCCTCAGTGCTAGGCACACTAATTTTAAACTATTACCTTATTAAATCTTCGTAAGTACAGAGAGTAGGTTCTAAATTATCACCAATTTTTACAGATGAAGAAGCTGAGGCACAGAGAGTTTAAGTAAGTTGCTCAAGGTCACAGAGCTTGTAAGTGGCAGAGCCAGACAGTCTGTCTCCAAAGTCTGTATATTCTCCCACTGTAATAGGTTGCCTCTCTCTATAAAGCAGTGTTGAATATAAAACCCAGCCTTTAAAGCCTTTGATTAACACTAGTTAAAGCTTGTTAAAAGAGAATACTAGTGAACCAACTTCAAACCATGGACACAGAAAAAATAGTATTTATGTATACATATTTTTTACTTTGAAAAAGCCTTAGCAATATGATAAGGTAGAGAAGACAGATTACAGATCTTTGTCTCTAAAATCTTCAATAAATGAAACAGGTTCGACATTTAAATTTAAATTTGGTTTTGATAAGCTTCTTAAGTGACTGCTGTTGTTTCCCCTAGGACAATGATTTCACATCTTACTGTCTGTTTCTAGAAAACAGAGAAAGAAAAGTATCTGATTTTTAAGTGTCTATCCTACTTCTCTTCTGATAACAGCACTGTGTCCAAATACAAATTATGTGGTAAGAGAAAAGAAACAAAAAGGGTTTGAACAGGGAAGGTGAGTGATCAGTGTAAACTGTCTTAAACCAAGAATTTTGTTTTCACTCAACTTCCTAACTCTTCTATAAGCCCTCTGCCCTCCAAAATTGGTTGTATACCCATGTTACCTGTCTCTACTGTTTTTTAGTCTCAAAAACCCTTCCACACTTAATTTGGGGTGCCCCACAACTGACACCTTCAGTTTTTCATCATTCCCTCTCTCTTTCATCCTCTCTACTGCCCTTCCCCTTTAAATTAATAAAGGGCTTCTTAAATGTGTGTCTTCAGAGGACAACACAAGAATATTAATAAATTTATAATAACAAAATATTACTAGCAGGCTTTATGCTAACTGTCTTGCATAATCACCTCTTTTAATCCTCCTAACAGTACTTCGAGGTTAGGTGGTGATGACAGTCAAGATATTTAACACCAATTACCATGGCCACTGGCCATAAACAAAGAGTAAGGCTGGAAGTGTGCAAACTGCCAAATACCAACCTCGTGGTAAGTATGTAGATTATGTCCATTTCACAGAAGAGGTAACTCAGCTCAGCAAGTTTAAGTAACCTGGGTAAGATCACACAACTAGTTAGTGCCACACCTAAAATCACACGTGGATGCGTTTGACTTGGAGATGATTTCCAGTACTAGGAAGCTAACAGATCTTTGAAAACAGCAGTCAGTTAAAAAGTTTAGGAGACGTGGCATATTATATTTCCTGTTTTAGACATGCATATTAGGACATTACAGGCTTTGAGATGCCCAGAAAGGAAGCCTGTCTTACTTTACTGAATCCAGAGTTTTTCAAATTTCACTAGTTAGAAAACTATTTCTTCATGGAGAACCTATTATCAGCACAGACGCTCCCTGACTTACGATGGTTCAACTTAAACTTTTTCGACTTTACGATGGTGTGAAAGCAATACACATTCAGTAAAATCTATACTTTGAATTTTGATCTTTTCCTGGGCTAGTTATATGGGGTGCTATACTGCCTTGTGATGCCGGGTAACAGTAAAGAACCACAGCTCCCCGCCAGCCACACCATCATGGAGATAAACAACCAATACGCTTACAACCACTCCATACCCAGACAACCGGTTTTTCACTGCCAGTACAGTATTTAGTCAATTGCATGAGATATTCAATAGTTAATTATAAAATAGGCTTTGTGTTAGGTGATTTTCCCCAACTTTAGGCTAATGTAAGTGTTCTGAGATGTATAAGGTAGGCTAGACTAAGCTATGATGTTTGGTAGGTTAGATGTATTAAATGCATTTTTAACTTAAGATGTTTTCAATTTACTACGGGTTTATTGGGACATAACCCCATGTTAAGTCAAGGAAGATCTGTATTCTGAAAACACAGTCGGGGAAGTGCGATTTTAGAAACATATGCAGTTTCTCAAATATTTTCCTGGGCCTCTCTTTTCCTTCTAATGTAAAATCATTTTGTTTTGGTTTTGGAGGTTTTTTTGTATGATGATTTTGTTTCATATTTCTGAGCAAGTGATTTCTCAGCCATTAATTTAGGCTTATGAATCAGGGAAACTAATATATATGTAAATTTTAAAATTTTATTAAATGTATTAAATTTATGTCCTGAAAATAGAGATTACTTTTGATTTGATTCATATAAGGTGCATTGTGTTATCTGCTAGGATCTTCCATGAATAGATTTTCAAATTAATAGTAGTAGAATGTAGGAGAATATGACCAATTAGCTGGCATCTTACCTTTAGTGAATTAAATTTTTTTAAATCACACACTCACAGAGGCAATCAAGCAAGGGAAAGAAATACAAGGCATCTAGATTGGAAAGGAAGAAATAACGAAAGCTCTATTTGCAGATGTATGATCCTATATAGTGAAAACCCTAAGGAATCCATTAAAAAAATAGAACTAATAAACGAGTTCAGCAAGGTTGCACTTGCATTTCTAAACAAGTGATGAACAATTTGAAAATGAAATTAAGAAAACAATTCCTTTTACAACAGCATTTAAAGGAATAAAATACTTAGGGATAAATGTAACAAAAGAAGTGTAAGACTTCTACATAGAAAATTACAAAACACCATTGAAAGAAATTAAAGAAAACCTAAATAAATGGAAGATATTTCATGATCATGGATGACAAGACTTAATATTGTTAAGATGGCTATGCTCCCCAAATTAATCTATGGATTCAATCCAATAGGTGTCAAAATCCCAGCTGCCTTTAGAATGGACAAGCTCACTCTAAAATTCATATGGAAACGTAAGAGAACCCAAATAGCTGAAATGACCTTGAAAAAGAAGAACAAAGTTGAGGACTCACATTTTGCAATTTCAAGTCTTATTACAAAACTACAGTAATCAAGTAATCAAGAAAACGTGGTACTGGCATAAGGATAGAAATAGAGAAAAATGGAATTGAATTGAGAATCCATATATAAGTCCTTATATTTATGACCAATTGATTTTTGACAAGAGTGCCAAAGCCATTCAAAGGGGAAAAGGCAGGCTTTTCAACAAATTGTGCTAGCACAACTGGATATCCAGATACAAAAGAATGAAGCTGGACTCTTGCCTCATACAATATGTAAAATTTATCTCAAATCATATAGCTATAAGAGCTGACACCTAAAGGTAAGAGCCAAAACTATAAAATTCTTTGAAGAAAACAAGAGTAAATATTCATGATCCTAGGCTAGGCAATAATTTATTAGATATAACTCCAAAAGCACACATGACAAAGAAATGGAAAAATCAAAGACTCCATCAAAATTAAAAATTTTTGTACATCAAAGAACATCATCCAGAAAGCAAACAAACAACTGACAGAATGGGAAAAAACATATGCAAACCATATTTCTCTTAAGCGGCTTGTATTCAGAATATATAAAGAATTCTCACACCTCAAAAATATAAAAACAAATTCCCTAATTAAAAAAATGGGTAAAGGATGTGAATACATATTTCTCCAAAGAAGATACGCAAATGACCAGTACGCACATGAAAAGATACTCAACAACATTAACCAACAGGGAAATGCAAGTCAAAACCACAATTAGGTACCACTTTGTAACCACTAGGATGGTTATATTCAAAAGGACAAAAAATAACAAGTGCTGTCAAAGATGTGGAAAATTGGAATGCTTATACATCGCTGATGGAAACGTAAAATGGCACAATTACTTTGGATAACAGTTTGGCAGTTTTTCAAATGGTTAAACATAGAGTTCCCATATGACCCAACAATTTGACTCTTAAACATATATTTCACACAAAAACTTGTAAAGGAGTATTTATGCCAGCATTATTCATAATAGGCAGAGAGTGGAGACAACCCAAATGTCTATCAGCTGATGAATAGAGAAGCAAAGGAAGTAGCCGTGCAATGGAATATTATTCAGCAATAAAAAGGAATGAAATTCAGATATGTGCTACAGCATGGATGAACCTTGAACACATTATGCTAAGTGAAAGAAAAAGAGCATTTAGATGAAATGAATTTAGATAAATAGACAAATCCATAGAGACAGAAAACAGATTAGTGGTTGACAGGTGTTGGGGGAGAGGGCAATGGGAGTGACTGCCAATGGGTATGGGGTTTCTTTTTTTTTTTTAAATTTTTATTGGAGTAAAGTTGATTTACAGTGTTGTGTTAGTGTCAGGTATACAGCAAAGTGAATCAGTTATACATATACATATATCCACTCTTTTTTAGATTATTTTCCCATATAGGCCATTACAGAGTATTAAGTAGAGTTCCCTGTGCTATACAATACGTCCTTATCAGTTACATATTTTATATATAGCAGTGTGTATATGTCAATCCCAATCTTCCAATTTATCCCTCCCCGCCTTTACCCCTGGTAACCATAAGTTTGTTTTCTACATCTGTAACTCTATTTCTGTTTTGTAGATAAGTTCATTTGTACCCTTTTTTTATATTCCACATATAAGCGATATCATCTGATATTTGTCTTTCTCTGTCTGACTTACTTCACTCAGTATGACAATTTCTAGGTCCATCCATGTTGCTGCAAATGGCATTATTTCATTCGTTCTTTTACGGCTGAGTAATATTCCATTGTATGGACCATATCTTCTTTAACCATTGATGGACATTTGGGTTGCTTCCATGTCCTGGCTATTGTAAATAGTGCTGCAATGAACACTGGGGTGCATGTATCTTTTCAAATTATGGGTTTCTCCTGATATATGCCCAGGAGTGGGGTTTCTTTTGAGGGTGGTGAAAATGTTCTAGAAATACGTAGTGGTGACCAATGGCCAACTTTGTGAATATACTAAAAAACACAGAACTGTATACTTTCAAATGGTTGGCTTTATGGTGTGTGAATGATATCCCAATAAAGCTGTTATTTTTTAAAATCACATGCTCTTGTCCAATACCTATTTTTTAAACTCACCAGTATAATATAGCTTGACAGCAAAAGAAATATTTGTGCTGCAAAACCCTAGTTTATAGTGTTCAGCTCACATTTAAATAATGTTAGCCACTGAGAACAGAAAAGATAACCAAGATAAAAAGGATCATTATATTTAATTAAATATTTCAAAACTATACCCTGGAAGTGTATGTAAAGAAATCACCATGATGTCTTTCCATGTTGCATTGAGAGTAATATTAAGGAAACAAATGCCCTCTAAATCAATGTGTATATATTACAATTTAAAATGTTAATTAGTTTTCATCTAAGCATTAATGTCCCTTGGAGACACAGTGACAAAAGCCACAAGTGGGGATGAAAGAAACATTGCTTATCAGAACTGAGGAATAATGTCTATGTTGCCGAAGTAACCAAACTGTCTCATAAGAAATGTATAATTTGACATTCACTTATCAATATTTCTAAAATGCAACTCTTATCTTGCCTTCGTTGCAAATTTCATTTCCTAGTAATGACTTCACAGATTCCCCGCTTTATATGCACATCTCATTTATTTCTGTTTCCAGAATGAATTAAACCAGAGAAACTTGGCCCACGCTGTCTCTCTCTCTCTCTCAGTCTCCATGGGAAATGAATCACTGTTTCCATCCAGAATAACACTACATGATAATTGATCACTCAATTTTCAGTCTTCCACCTGAAGCCTCTTTTATAACGATCCCCAAATCATAGAACTGCTGATGGCAAAGGATCCTAAAGGTAATCTAGTTCAGAGCACAAAGTAGATGATCAATAAATATTTATTAAATTAAATCCTCTACTTTTTAGCACTAATCATCCCTCTACAACCTGCCAGTGAAGCAATGGTTTAAACTCCAACAATGGGGAATGCATTGCCTCATGAGATTCTAAGTCCCACTTTGAACTGCTCTAATTGTTAGAAAGTTCTTCTCGCATGGACTTTTAATCTTTCAGATCCTACTTGTGTCTTCTACAGCCACACGTGATCCTGTTTTTATGTTTTCCCTGTTAATATTTAGATAGGTTTATCATGTCTGATGTTGCTCAGCCCTGTTTTGTGTTTGTGTGTTTCCTTCCAAGCTCAGGACTCTGCACTTCTTCCTGCTAAAACTGTCAAACTTAGCTCACCAATCTGGTTTGAACAGATGATTTTTGGATCCTGGTTCTTGGATCCTTTTTTGGAACTACATATGGGCTGCCAAAGTCACATTTTTAAAATTTATGATAGATTCTTGACATATAATACTATCCCACTCTTCTTCCAAGCAGGTATTCGCCTTTTAAACCAAATATAGCTTTATTCTGGTTGCAAGATCTATCCTTCAAAGTCTAGATGTCATCTGGTTCAACCAGTCTCCAGGCAAATAATTCTTCATGGTTCCCTCATTCAAATAGCTTAAGCTCCAGTCCTGCAAGGACAAATTTCCCTTTCTGATTTTATCTATGTAGCCAGCTTGTAGCCAGCTATAGAACTTTTTTTTATATTCCCCTCTCTCTTAAAAGGTCCAACATGCCTAGGATGTAATAGTCTTGCAAGGAATTTCCAAGATCACTTCTGATGGTGTTATTTGTCCTTTAAAGTGAAAGTAGAACAGGTTGCGGTGTTCAGTTTTGACAAGTTTTGGAAAGTGTTCCTCCGTATTTCACGTGCACTCCATGTAGGCACATGATGCTCTGAATGGCCATGACACATCGATGTAACATACTTTCCTGTATTTCTCTAGCAGCATCTTCCTTACAATTTCTACCCGCTCCACCACCATGTCTCTCAGGGCCAATACTAGGTGATCCCATTCTGAAATTCTCCTTAATGTCCTGTGGATCCAGAAGATCCAAATAAACACTTCGTGGGAGGAGGGTTATTTTGAATTAACTGGGCCTCACCTACAGAATTTACTTATTCAATCATAATCGTTTTAGGATGTGTTCAGTAACCTATATCCATTGTCAATGCAATCCTGACAAAATGATTCACCCTATTCTGTCTCAGAATGATGTGTAAATGGGGATCTCAGGGAATCATCCATTTAAAATGTCCTTCTGCAGCATATTTTGCATGTCAAGCTCCATATTGCAACTAAAGAGGAGAACTAAAGAATAAATGCCTTCAGGGCCTGGGTCATGTCTTATTGACTTTTATCACTGGAGGCTAGAGCAGTGCCAGAAATCATAGATTAAAACTCAGTCTCGGCATCAAACATATTTAAAGTATGGGTCTATGATTGCTAAGCTATATTTTCTAAGAAATGAAATCATTTCTTGGCCAGGCTTAATCATATCCAATGGCCAGCATATAATAAATGTCCCCCAAAATGTTAAATAAATGAGCTCTAGCTCTTCTAAAAGTCTCCATTTTGAAAGTTGTAATAAGAAAATAATGTACATATGCAGAAATAGACCATCCAAGTGCCATTACATATCTTATATATTAATAATTCTAAACAAGCTGCTCATATTCAGTAGCATGTTAAAATTAAAAGGCTTCATACATTTTTTCTCATATTAAAAAGAACACCTGCTGCTAATGCCGTACTTGCTCTCTGCATAAGAAACAAATAGTTAAGGATGAAGTAATTACAGGAACTCTCAAAATCTCAGCACCCTTGGAAAAAAAGAATTTTATGCAGAAAATAAGTCAGATTTTACTTGTATTTCTAGTCCCACCTCAACACATGAGAATTGTCCTTAGAAGGGTACAAACTTTCACGCCTATAAACTGTTTGCTCATTTCCAAATGCTCTCTGATTACATCCTTCTTTTTTTTTTTTTTTTTTAAATAAACAAAGAATTTCCTTGTGCACTGTTTGCTTATGATAGCTAACTGGGTTTTGACGTTTCTCTAATAAGCTTCAGGAACTTACTAACCCAGTCATTCTCTTTAGTTTTCTTTGGAAGCATGAAAACTTGTTTAAACATCATAAAAATATGTCATTATCAGCCAAAACCAGAGGGTAGTTGCAAAATAAAAATTTCAGAGCAATGGCCTAGCTTGCGAATGCGGCACTAAACACCCACAAAGGGGAGAGGGATCCTTATTTATCCCATTCATGGAAAAACTGGTTAATAGGCTTTAAGAATTAAAGTAATTAGAACTTTGAATTAATCAAAACTGTCTAATTCTGTGAGTTTATAAAAACTTTGGGGTTTCATCTCAAAGAAAATTAAACTAATATTTTAAAATCTGGGATGCTCTAAAATACCATTTTTGTTTTTCTAAAATAAGAAAATTTTTAAAATACAAGTAATGTTAAATATGAAACCATTCAGGAATGGGTCACACATTACACAACAATATTTATAGCTAGTCAGGGGAAAAAGTGAGATGTTATTCATCAAACCTTTGCTCAGAATATCTAGATGTGGTTCTTACAGACACACTACAATAATAAGCATTGATTTCAGTTCATTTAGAAGCCCAAGTGGATTGTATTATTACTTGAACGTGAAGATCTTTAAAGTTAAGTTTTTCCTACATTAATAGTATAGGCTTCAGGAAAATAATCGTGTTTCATAATCACATGTTCATCTTTTTACTTTTAATTTTTATGTTAATAAAACCCAATATTATATTTACACAATATAAGTGACCAAAAACAAAGATTTGCTATTCTTTTTTTAAACACAGAAGTTGTTCAGTATTGGAAAACTAGTTTTAAGGGCACAATATGATAAAGACAGGCAATAATCAACATGCCTTAAAAAATAATTTCTATTTTTCACATGCTATACAGTGATAGAGATGCAGAGAGTTTGGAAAAACACTTAAGAGTAATCAACACTTATGTATTAAGAACTTTATCCACCATGATAACTCAAGTATGCTGCAGCTAAAACCTATGGATGACTTTTATGTGAACTGGGTTTCTCTTTGAACTGATGCAGCACACAGAACACTAAAGCACTGGATAGTTAAAGAGCTTGGTCAACTGTCCATCCCTTGTTGTTAACTTTATGGTATTAACATGCCAATGGATGAATGCACATGGAGAGAAATCAAATAGAGGAGCGTTCTTTTTAAGACCAACACCTATATCTCTATTATTTAGTTGTTCACACACAAAAAAGGAAAAACAAATCATATTCATTTCTATTCCAGAAAATCAGAGAGTTTAAGTGTTTCGAAGGACATCCTTTCAACATTTATTTTCCTATTACATCAACGATTTAGAATGTATTGCTGAATTATGATAATGTTCAAGGTGGCAAAATTCACATCAATATTGCAGTTTGGTTGGATTTTGCAGTAAAACATGGAGAAACCCATTAATCTGACAAAATCTGCCAGGTGACTAACCCATATATTTTAACAGTATTCATATATATTTAAGAGGATGTGAACAAGGGAATGTTCCCTTGTTAAAAAAAAAAAAAATCTAGTCATTCTTAAAAACGTAACAAATAATTTTTCCAGACTATCTTATTAGCAACATCATGAATTATACAATAGAAATGCTTGTTCAAACTGTTTTTTTTTCTGATAAGAAACACTGCATTTTAAAAAGCAACCACTATTTTAATATTTAATATCTCAGCATATCTAGATCTCAAAAAGTAGCAAGCTATTTAAGAAAGAAGTGCACTTCTTGCAATGTTAAAAGCATTTCTGGCATTTTATATTATCTGCTTTTTAATGACTGTATTTTCCTAGCATTAAAAATGAATTAATCTCTTTCTTCCTAAGTACTCTGTTGAACATGGTGAAAGAAATAGTTCAACAGATTACTTTCCCTTGTAAAAATCATATAGATCGTTGCCTCTCTTGGCCTGTTTGGTTTGAAAGCAAAACATCTGACTGTGCATCCAACTCAAAACTCATCACCTTTCCTGGGGTTTCACAGACACGAGGTTTTCTTATTTTCCATTGAATCATACTGACTCGTGGGTAGAGTACTGAAAAGCGTATGAAACGTAATTAAGGTACTGTCTATACAGCTTCATTCAGCAGAAAAGTCAGAGTTTTACTCTATAGTCTAAAAGAAAAAATACTCTAAGTAAATTAGTATTAATAATTTGGGGGGCGGGGGGGGGGTTGCTTCCCTGGTGGCGCAGTGGTTGAGAATCTGCCTGCCAATGCACGGGACACGGGTTCGAGCCCTGGTCTGGGAAGATCCCACATGCCGCGGAGCAACTAGGCCCGTGAGCCACAACTACTGAGCCTGCGCGTCTGGAGCCTGTGCTCCGCAATAAGAGA
The DNA here is from genome assembly GCF_028021215.1 of Eschrichtius robustus. Taxonomy (NCBI): domain Eukaryota; kingdom Metazoa; phylum Chordata; class Mammalia; order Artiodactyla; family Eschrichtiidae; genus Eschrichtius; species Eschrichtius robustus. The sequence goes on along the minus strand of NC_090841.1, from coordinate 65,471,794 downwards.
GGCCGCGATGGTGAGAGGCCCGCGCACCGCGATGAAGAGTGGCCCCCACTTGCCGCAACTAGAGAAAGCCCTCGCACAGAAACGAAGACCCAACACAGCCATAAATAAATAAATAAATAAATAAAATAAAACCCAAAGTTTAAAAAAATAAAAAAATTAAAAAATAATAATTTGGGGTAGTCTACAAGAAATGCAAACAGTTGTCTCATCAATTTTCCAACACTAGATTTACCAAGTAAAGATGTTTATGTTTTTGCATTCTGACATGTCTCAATCACCATAGTCTTTGCTATATACTAATTTAAATCACACTGACTGAGCAATGGCATCTTGATGATGGAAGATTGTTTAAAGAGTGGAGTAAAAAATTCCAGACCAGGGTAATATGGTAGTAAACAGCTATCACCATATCTCTCATTGAATGCAACTGGACAGAATGCAAGGAACAGTTCTCCAAGGACTCTGCAAAGTAAACAGTATCAGGCAGAGTGGAGGAGACCAAGATTCAAAATACCACCAACCCAATGGTGAGTTTGCCATTTCTTTTCCTTCTGGGATACCCTGGCCTGGATTCAACACACTGGCAGTGGGCACTGGGCGCAGATAGAGACAACTCCAGCAGAAGCCCTCAAGTTTGGCCCACAGATCTGAAAAGGATACTCTGAATGGACAGAGTACAGAAATATTCCATTTCCCCCCATTCTCCACTCTGCGCCTCAGCCCACAGTAACCTGTCATGGCAGCCACAGCCAGCAGCAATGGGACCTTACAGGAGCCAGAACTCTGAGGGAGAGGAACTGTCCTCTTCATTTGATGCAACTATCTTTACAGAAGGGTAGGACCAACCTCTGTTTGTTTTTCTCTGCCCCCTCAAAGCTGGGCCCTAATGCTGACCCAGTTGCAGGAGTACATGGCAGAGGGAGGTTATTACAGGCTCAGCAATCTGGTTGGAGGAAAGAGCAGTGTCAGTCCACAGGAAATTTCTGGGGAAAAAATGGAAAGTGCGAAGCATGGGAAAGTGACCTCATAAAATTCTTTTATGAACACCTGAGCTCACCTCCAACTGTGCATGTGTAGATTTGATCCTATTCAGCACGCCCAAAACTTTGAGAACTGAATGAACAGACAGACCACCACACAATACTCAAGCTGGCCAATGGGTGGTGCACACATGGGACAGATGCAAGTAACACTGAAAAGACTTTAAAACTGAACTGACATTGGAACTACTACAACCCACAGAAAGTGGGTTCAAATCATGTCCTAAACCTAAACCAGCTTAACTTACCGTAAAAAAGAAACATCAATAGTTTCCATAGAATTTAAACAAGATCCAGGGCTTCATGTGATATTCAAAATGTCCAGGATAGAATCCAAAATTACTCAGCACATAAAGAACAGCAAAAATCCCAACTGCACAGGAAAAGTATTAAAGAGACACAATTCTATAATGATAAAGGGTCAAGTCAGCAAGAACTCATAACCACCCTGAGTATGCACCAAAAAACAGAGCTAAATACAAAAGGCCAAAGACAACAATACTGGAAAGAGAAATAGACAAATCTACAAAGATAGCTGAAGATTTCAACACTCTTCTTTCAGCAATACATAGAACCTATAGAAAGAAAGTCAGCAAGGATTGAGAAGAACTGAAAATCATCATCAATCAGCTGAATCTAACTGACATTTATAGGTTACTCAACCCAACAACAATAGAATATATATTCTACTCAAATGCACTTCAAACATTCCCCAGGATAGACCATGTCCTGGGTTATGAATCAAATAATGAGAAAACTAAAATAATTAAAATCATACACAGTATGTTCTCAGACCATAATTGAATTAAACTAGAAATCATTAACAGAAAATTAAGAGAAAATTCCCCTTAAACACTTGGAAGTTAACAATAAACTTCTAAATAATCTATGGGTCAAAGAGAAATATCTCAAGGGAAATTTAAAATATTTTAAACTAAATGAAGGTGAAAATACAATATGTCAAAGTTGTGAAATGTATCTAAAGTATAGGAGGAGGGACTTCCCTGGTGGCGCAGTGGTTAAGCATATGCCTGCCAATGCAGGGGACATGTGTTCGATCACTAGTCCGGGAAGATCCCACATGCCAAGAAGCAACTAAGCCCGTGTGCCACAACTACTGAGCCCACGTGCCTAGAGCCCAGTGCTCTACAACAAGAGAAGCCACCGCAATGAGAAGCCCACGCACCACAATGAAGAGTAGCCCCCGCTCATCAGAACTAGAGAAAGCCTTCGCACAGCAACGAAGACCCAACGCAGCCAAAAATAAATAAATAAATAAATAAAGTATAGGAGGAAATACATGCTTTAATTAGAAAGAAGAAAAGTCCCCAAACTTTCAGCTTAAGTAACCAGGAAAAAAAAAAAAAGGAAATAAACACAAAGCAAGAAGAGAGAAGAATATAAGAAAGATAAAACCAGAAATCAATGGAATGGAAAAAAAAAAATAAAACAAACAGAACGTCAATAAAACCAAAAACCTGATTTTAAAAGATCAATAAAATTGATTAATCCTTGGAAAGACAGAAGACAGAAGACACAAATTACCAATATCAGGAATGAAAAAGAAAATATCACTACAGATCTTAGAGGCATTAAATAGGAAATGAGGCAATACATAAACAACTCTGTGCACATAATTCCAATAATTTAGATAAAATGGATTAAATCTTCAAAATATACAAACTATAAAAAAACTGACTGAAAATGAAATAAATAACATTTATGACCCTGTAACTGTTAGAGAAACTGACTTTGGGAAAAATTTTTTGAAAAGAAATCTCCAGGTCCAGATAGTTTCACTGGCAAATTCTACCAAACACTTAAAGAAGAAATAACCCCAATTTTATAGAAAATTTTTGTCCAAAAATTCTCTCAGCAAACTAGAAGTAGGAGAGAACTTCCTTAACCTAATAAATTGCATCTACAAAAATCCTACATCTACCATCTTTATGGAAAAAAGACAGAACACTGTCCTAAATAACCTTAGCCAGTGCATAAGTCAAGAAAAATAAATGAGGCATACAGATTGAAAAGGAAGAAATAAATGTCCCTATTCACTGTATAATTATCTATATAGAAACCCCAAGAAATGCACACACACAAAAAAACTTCTTAGAATTAACAACTGTGTTTAGCAAGGCCACAGCGTACAAGATTGACACACAAAATTCATTGTATTTTTATATCCTGGAAATGTACAATTCATAATCTAATTTTTTTCAAGAGTATCATTTACAATAGCTCCAAAAACTAAAATATTTAGGTAGAAAATAATAAAATATGTACAAATTCTATTGCTGAAAACTAAAAAAGATTGATGAAAGAGATCAAAGAAGACCAAATAAATGGAGAGATATACCACATACACCAATTAGAAGACTTATGTAATAAAGATGTCAATTCTCTCTGAATTACTAATAGATTTAATACAATTACAATTAAACCTCTGAAGGACTCTTTTCTTTGGTAGATATAGAGAAGGTGATTCTAAAATTTATATGGAGGGACTTCCCTGGTGGTCCAATGGTTAAGAGTCCTTGCTCCCACTGTAGGGGGCACAGATTGGATCCGTGATCAGGTAACTAAGATCCCACATGCTGCTCGGTGCAGCCAAAAAAATAATAATAATAATAAATATTTTTTAAGAATAAAATAAAATTTATATGGAAAGTCAAAGAGCCTAGAATTAGTAAAATATCTCAGAAAAAAAAGAACACCACAGTTGGAGGAATTACATTACCCATTCTTAAGACTTACTATAAAACTACAGCAATCAAAACTGCGTGGAATCGGTAGGAGGATGTACACATTGACCAACAGAACAGTGAATGCAGAAATAGACTCACCCCATGATGGCCACTGGATTTTTTACAAAGATACTTAAGCAATTAAAAAGAGCAAGGGTGGCCTTTTCAGCAAATTGTTTAAGAACAGCTGAACAGCCACATGCCATAAACAAACAAACAAACAAACATTGACATAAACCTCACACCTTAAAATGGACCAGAGATCTAAATAAAATACAAAACTATAAAACTTCTAGAGCACATAGGAGAAAATCTTTGTGACTTGGGGTTAGGCAAAGATATGACACCAAACTCATGATCTGTAAGAGAAAAAAATGGATAAATTGGGCTCCATAAAAATGGAAATGCTTTTGTTTTTTAAAGACACTCTTTAGAGAATCAAAGGACCAGGTACAGACAAGGAAATTTTCTGTATAGTCGCATATCCAACAAAAAACTTTTCTAGTTCTACGTCCTAAATGTATTAGTGATTAGCCAAATCTATACATCTTAAAATTCACAGTACACCAAAAAAAGAAAAAATCAATTTCTTTAACTACATGATAATTTAAAAAATAAGACAAAACAAAACAAAAAAAGGAACAAAATGAATACAAAAGTTCCAGTTACACTATATTTTTTAGTAAGGTCCGAGGTAAAACTGCATAGTGCCCAATCTAGCCATTTTTATATTTTCTTAGGTAACTTTTTAAATGATCCTAATTACCCTGGGGATTAGTCACAGAAAGTAACAATGTTTAAAAGGAGAAAGAAGCCTAAGAACTCTGCCCTCTGAGAAAGCAAGAACTAAAAAAAGGTCGAGTTAGCGTCATTTGCAATGAAATACTGAGGTGCTTAAATGTTACAATGGTTTTCTTCCACACTTTACAACCAAGCCAAACTTTCATCCTTTAATCGAATCATACTGCCCTACCCTTGCATAGTGCAACTGTGTTAATTAGAAATTGTCCCAGTTAGTTTACTTTAGATATTAATACTTCTGTTGGTTTAACTTAAAGATGCTCTTTGGTTGGCCTATGTATTATGCAAGCTCTTCTATAACACTGAACATCACACGTGTGGCTGTCTTTTCTGACTCCTGTGAATGGGAACAACGCTCTATATTTTTTAAAAATACCAGTATTATGGGAAGCTAATTAAATCTTTAAAAAGAAAAAAAAGTATTCCTTTCAAAATTCAGTCCCCAAATCAGAATTGCATTTTGCTTCTTTATTACAATAAAATATATAAGCAAATTAAATCTTCAGGTTCTATGGGGATGGTTTACCTCAATGAATCTGTAATCATTTTTCATGAAAAATAATATTCAAAGTCTCATTTAGAGCATAGGGATAAACAGATGAAATTTCTTACTTTAAGGCATAAACTTGATTAAAGCAGGTGCACTAATCCAAACAATATCTTAAAATTCAATAGCCCAAATTCATTCATTACAGGCCAATGACCATTAAAAGTCAAGACTAGTTGTCAAAAATAGTTGTCACGTATGTGGAAATACACTTAACAGTTTTACTTGCTACACCCCTCTTTAACAGTCTGGGGGCTCAACCAAACATTCAGTCTCAGAAGATTCACTATGAGCCACACCTGCCATTAGTCATTTACAAGGTTACAAGGCAGGAATCACAGCTTGCCAGCTGGGCAACATCCAGCATTCTTCTTGGAGACCCTCTAGAGCAAGCCCCACAGCTGCTCAGCTGCAAGAAGACGATGCTTATCAGTGGGCATGGGAGTCACCCTGGTTAAAAGTCTCACACCCAGTGGGAATCCATACCGACTGTATCCATTGCAGAAGCATAGCTTCCAGCGTACCAATCATGGGACATGCCATTTCTAAGTCACCATACTCAGGGAAGGCCAACATTATGGCAACTCCACTTGCTATTTATAAGTCATTTATAATTCCTCCCAGTATATATGCAATTTACCCATCAGGGGTTATGGCAGAAGCAATATTGCATAGTAACTGAGTTGGTGTACTACCCTTAACAGGTTAACAGGTGATCAAAGGTAGAGAGTTAACCAAAGGACAAATTCTTATGCAGAAAGAAAAAAGGGTTTGCTGACATTTTGATTAAGAGTAAACACCATATAAGAAAATATTCTAGACTTGGAGATGGAAAACATGGGTTTGAACCCTGATGTTGCACCTTGCCAGCTCTATAACCTTGGGGAAATGATTTCACCTCTTTGATTTCACTTTTTTCGTCAGTAAAATGCAGATGATAATCGCTCTCCAACGTTTATTTTGAGAATGATATCATAGAGCAGATTTTCATTTACTTAGAGGGTGGTCCAGAATTAGAGCTCAATTAACATGACAAGAAAACAAAACTGATGAGACAACAAACTTACATTGCCAGATCCACAGTATTACTTTAGCAGCACTTGGGACTTAAAGCTTGAGTTGGACTCCCTACCATCAACCACTAGTTATTTTGTCCTTCCGATTCTTCCATTCACTCTTCTGTATTCATGCCCAATCCTCCACTAGATTATGAACTCTTAGGGAAACAAGGACTATACCCAACTCTTTAATAATCCCCCTGAGAACCCAGCTAGATGTTCAATAAATTCTTGTTAAGTAAACAATCACACTCATCAAATACAACTAATAAAAAAACCAAACTGTACATTTTTAAAAAATACTTCTTCTAACATGAGCGATATAGATGATCTCAATCCCTACACTCATTCATTGAAACTCATTCCATAAACATCGCCTGAGCCCTTACCACGTGTCAGGGATGATGTCAGGTGCTAGAAACACAGCTCTTCACAGACTAGTACACACGGTCTTTGCCCTTGTACATACCTTACATACCAGCTGAAAAGCTGTTTAAAAAGTGAATAAACACTCAAAAAATAATTCTATATTGCATTACCTTTGTGATGGAAAGAAAAGACTAAGGGGGCTTCCCTGGTTGTGCAGTGGTTAAGAATTCCCCTGCCAATGCAGGGGACACGGGTTCGAGCCCTGGGCCGGGAAGATCCCACATGCTGCAGAGCAACTAAGCCCGAGAGCCACAACTACTGAGCCCGTGTGCCACAACTACTGAAACCCACGCGCCTAGAGCCCGTGCTCCACAACAAGAGAAGCCACCGCAATGAGAAGTCCGTGCACCGCAACGAAGAGTAGCCCCCGCTCGCCGCAACTAGAGAAAGTCCGCGCACAGCAACGAAGACCCAACGCAGCCATAAATAAATAAATAAATATATAAATAAATAAAGGCTTGACCTTTAAAAAAAAAAAAAAGAATACTGTCAAAAACCAAATCACAATCCCCAAACGTGGCAGTGACCTGAACTATACCAGAACCCTTTAACGTTAAGCAGATCTGGTAATTGGATCACACTAGGAACAGTACGTTATACCCAAATTGAATCTAGAACAAATGTCCAGCTCCTGCAAGATTTAATAGAATCTCTGTCTGCCCATCTAGTCTTCTGGTCTACTAGATGAATTGTGGTAGCCATTTCGGCAAACTTCTATTAAACACAACAGATCTCTACAGACAATCTTTCTTCCTCCTCCTGAAATGAGCACCAGCGCAGGGGTCTGATGCTGTGGCCACCTAATAAAACATTTCAAGTAGGAGATAATCAGGGATTTGCCTAAAATAATAATAGATTATACAGCATGTAATTTAATTTCTAATCTGGAAGTTGCCCCAGAATGTGGTCGCCAGAGTGATTTATGCAACATAATATTTGGGTTGAAGCACAATGTATTTTCCATAAGCACCTGAAATTGAAGCACAATTAATTCTACTTCAGAAAGAAAAGATTGTCCTAATTCTTCAATGAAATTATTTATACACAAAGCATCGTATGTCAGGAAAGCTTTAGAAATGTGTTTAGCAATATTTTGAAACCTTAGGAGGCAAACAGCAGGAAAGTAGAGCAGAAGCAGGGCAGAGGGCAGGGAAAAGGAAAGGGAAGGTCATGGGTGAAATCCAGACACTGCCAGGACCAATGAAGTCTGCTTTGTAGAATTTTATTCTTTGAATCTTTTCTTCTTACATACACAGTAGGCTTGATGATTTTCTGCTTGCACCCAGGAGAGTTAACTAAGTTAGGTGACCGCTTTACTGTAATGTTTATACAAGTTGTTCTCGTGCTCTTTCATCATATGTACTCAGTATTTCTTTTTCATTCCTTAGGTTTTCAATTGTTATAGAATTTAAGTAGAGAGATATTTTTCCTTACAATCTTTACAGAAGCCAGAACCCATTGGCAAACTTGAGTTTCTTAGCTTTTTCATCTTTAAGGTTAAATTCTTAAAATTGAAAAGAATGCCCGCTTCTTGAAAATACAATTGTAAAAACTGCCCTCTAATCCTACTGTAATATTACAGTAGAGAAAAATAAATAAAAAGTCTTATCTATACCGGTGGCTTCTTTAGGTCAATGAGATGTCAGTGTTTAAAAGTGAAGTGTCAGTAGAAAATTTGCATTTTTTCCCCATAATTTTCTGTGATAGGTTGGCAATCCTGATTAGAGTCTGTCATTTTGAGGCATCTGAACTTCATCATTCTCCGTCTGCTTTCTATATGCTCTATGAGTTCTGAAGGATCTTTTCAAGGATGATGAGGGATGGAATCTCTCTTAAAGTATATTTTGAATCTCGTCCAAAAGACATGACACAATAAATCTTCAAGCTATTTTTGACCATATGTCACAGCTCTTGAAGGCAAATGAAGGCCCTGGCAGCTTGAAGGGATAACTTAACACTGACAGCTGTTAAGGCATTTATCCTGAGCTTTCTTCTTTCTTTCCATCGAGACTACATAGGATGGCATGGCTTGTGGGTTGGATAGTATGTAATGTGCTTGATGTATGATGAGAAATCACACCAATTTCCTACGTTCCTTCATGTTTATCCATCTCAGTGTATCTACAAATGTCTATATCAACTGTGTGCCCAGGCCTTGGGAATGTAAAGATGAGATCATATAAAGTTGGAAATGTAAAAAAGAAGATAAAATAGGCCATTAAAAGTATGACATAAGGTTACTTTAAAAAAAAATCATTATTGTATCAGAGCTGAGCAAGTTGGCTTGGGAACATTAAGCTGGCAATGAAGATATTTAGATTTTAACAAGTGTGACTTAGGGCAGACACCAAGCCCCTCTGGGCCTCAGTGACTTCAGATATGAAATGTATGGCTTAAACTATCCTGTCTTTGAGATTCCCTATAGTTTTCAAATTTTCCTATATAGTTTTAAAAGACAATGTAGACTGAATCTATTATGTGCCATAGTTATACAGCCAAGCGGTATGTAGGTACCCTTTTGGAAATCAGTGAATTTTAAAGCTGTTGTAAAAGGACTAAATTCCTTAATAAGCCTAATAAATGCATTTGTAATAAAAGAAATAAATGCTTTTTTACATCTGAAAGTTCAGAAGGAAAACTTGATTGCTGAATCAAATCTCTAGCTACTATAAGATTTTTTCAATTTAATTTTTTAAACTTTTTTTCTGATTCTAAAAATTCAGAGAAAAATCAATGGAAAATTTTGGAAGGAAATCTAAATAATTTTTGAAGATGTTAACAAAGGCAAACTGTCACTGAATATAGTATAGGAGTGACGTGTATAGCTCTTTCCTCAGTAAGCAAAGCTTTAAAAAAGATATCAGAGACATACTATATAGCTCAACACTGGCAGAGTAAAGCTGGCTTGCAATGAGCTTCCCAGGGAATATGTACAAGACTCAAAGTCCAGACTCTAGCTGCTAAGGCTAGGTCATAGTGCCAATTGGTATCACTTCTTCAGATATAAAATGCATCAGCTCCTGATATTTTCAAAGTTCTACCATGGATCAAGGGCGGACATGGATATAAGCAAAAAAGGGTTTGACTATTGTAAGGCTAAGAGAAGAAAAGCTTTGTCTAATAAACAAGCTACACTTAATCTGTTTGGCTTCAGGCTAAATGTTGGTTTCTAAATGCCAGCCGATTGTCTGCCTTGATAGGAGAAAGAGAGCTTGAAAAATTACCCCCTCTCTGACACAGCTCTGAAGATTCCAATTCAGTACATCAAGGGTGAGGTCTACAAATCCATGTTCTGAAAAGCCTTCCGAGATGATGCTGGCACACAGTCAGGTTTGGGAAATGGAGATGCTGAGTCGGTTATGTTCACATCTTACTTGGAATTCCTTAGTGGTAGAGCCAGGGCTACAATTTACTTCCTACCAATTACTAAGCTGTAAACGACTATGTAGTCTAGTAAAAATAAAAGTTAACGCGCTAGTATTATATATTTCAGATAAGAGATATATGAGGACCAAAAACAAAAACACCTTTGCATTTGTCATTGCCAGATTCCTTCAGTAAGTGTTTACTCCTTATTCCTGCTGAATTAAGTTTTAGGGCTATTGGGGGTGGAAGTGGGGGGGGGGGGCGGGATTGAACAACTGGTGGAATGGAATCATAAATTCATGTGCACATTATAATATCAAAACCAGTAGTAAATGATTCGGTGTGCAAGATACACGTAAAATATTTTTTAAACCATGTTACTCAAAACTGAGTTACAAACGGGATGTAACATTAATCATGAATTGTAGAAGAGAGGAGTACATCACAAGAAGAGGAATAATATTAATTATTCTGTTTATCTGATCAATATAAAAAACAATTGATATGATTTTGCCACAAACTGTGGTTTATTTGGCTATGATCTTCCAAAGGAATGATTCATTATTTTTACTGCTAGATAATTATATTTTTCATTATATTTTTCTAATAAATCAAGAGTTCTCCTTTTCATTGAAGAAAATGAATAATCTTCTTAATAGTTCTGTGTACTAGTGCTATACTATAGCATTTGATCACGGGGATAACTTGGTGACTTTTAAATACTTATCATTAAATGTACTATTAAATGCAGGGCTCTCTATTGAGTAAATTTAAGTGTTTGTGCAATTTTTAACTTAACTATTGTATAAAATTAATTGAAAAGCATATGAATTTAAACCTTTGACTTAAAACATTATGGCCAAAAGCTCTCTATTTCCAAGCTGTCAAATATAAAAACTGATAATACTTCCAGAGTTCTCCCCAAGGTTGAAGAACCAGCAGTAATTAAAGAACATTTACCCAGTCAAAAAACAGACCCCAAATGCAGTATGACATCAACTTGGCTGCTACAGTCTCTCTCTCAAAGTCAGGAAATCCATCACAATGACAACTGTTCACAGCTAGAAACTGGGCAGAGTGACTTTAACGAGTAAGAAGCAAAGACAGTATTTTGTAAAGAAGCCAACTAGACATTGCCATGTAGGAAAGGTGCCACCAGAGACTCCCTGAAGTTATTTCAACCCCGATGTGGAGACGGAAGATGATAAAGCAGGTAATGGTGAACGCACATCAGAAGGCACCAGAGCAGAGTCAGTCCCGAAGACTACTTGAATCCTGAACAAACATCACTGATTTAGAAGAGTCTGTGTGGTTTACCTCCCACACTCTTGGCCATTGAAACCTAAATTTAGATATCACATAGCACAACTGCAGGGGATGCCGTTTACCTAGAATACAATATGATTATATCCTGTTAAACTGAAAAGACTAGCAGCATTAATTTTACAATTAAAAAGATTGAGCCTTAACTATGTCAGAATATCTTAAGGTAATAACCAAGACATGGCATCTAAATGAAAAATTAGAAGAAAATACAGTACATTCAAAATCTCAAAACATAACACTGTATCATAATTTTGTGTTAAAAGTAAGACAAACTGACAGTTACAGCTTAGAAAACCCCAGGACCAGTAATTTCCCTAAACTCATCTATGCAAACAAAGCAATAGTGCATGGAGAGTCTTGGGCTGTAGTGCAATGACAACTCTATTTTTATAGTCAGTTGTTTTCACTTGAGCAGTCAATAAATCTTTTCATAATTGTTTCAATTATAATCTAGTATTAGAGAAAAAATTAGCCAAATAATGTTTTTGTTTTTTATTATTAAACATCAAATAATACTCCAGTGTTTCCCTAAACTACATATGCAAAACTTCTCCACTTAAAATTATCAGTAATAGAATTCACCACTTCAAGTAATTTAGAAAAGAATCATCTTACTCAATGGCTTTTGCTCAAATTCATTTACACCAAATTACCCTACAAATATAGTGACAACCAGTGTTAAATCATGGACCTTTTGGAATAACTCCACGGTGTCTAGATAGCATATATTTTTGGACATAAAATGTATTGGTTCTCGAGAATAAGATAAATGAATATAATTTCACAATAAAGAGACCTCAGGAGATATGTATGTACTATGGAATCTAAGAAAGAAAAATAAGTTGTTTTGAAAAAATTATAAATGTTTACATTATAAGCCTCTAGTTCCACATTATCCAGACCTTAACACTGATAAAATATTTTCCCAAGTTTCTTGCCTTCTGCCATTATATTAGTTTAAAAGTAATAATTATTAAATTGACTCATTCAATACGTTATTTCCTTCAATATCAGGCAAGTATTATTCTCCACGCTGGAGTTATAAGTGCAAAAACAGAGCTAGGTATCTGCCTCCATGGACTTACATTTGGGTGGGAGAAAAGAGGTAGACATGCAGCCAATGTCAGGAAACGTAAGAAGCAAGTAAAACAATGAGAAAATGGCCGAGTGTGATAAACGCTATGAAGGATGATAACATGGAGGGTAAGTGGGGGACACTTTGGGAAGGGAAGGTTAAATAGAATATTTATGCCAGAATTCCTTCTAGATAAAGAACCTAGAGAGTTACTGCATATCTGTGTCTCTCCTGGACAGTGGTCACAGTCCTGGTGTGTGTCACCTTTGAGACTCTCCTTTCTGCAGAAAATAAATTAGACCCATAAAGTCCCGGCATCCACATTCTTTCAGCCTCATACCACGGTTTTCTGTGCATGTGTACTGCCATAGTTTATCCAATAAATATTTTTCACAATATAAACTAGCATGGCTTTTACCCATTTAGATGCACCTTCCATTTTCACTGTAGGAATGAATCCTCTTTGAGTGAGGGGGAAGCAGAAAGAGAGAATAATTAGTTGTTCAACATTTCAAGTCCTAGGAAAACAACTTTGTTTAGCGAGATAGCTGCAAATCTTTTCAAGACTTCATAATAGATGTCCCGTGTTTTTGAATACTAATCTACAGTTAAAGATATGTTAATTAAGATATATTGCTTCTCATAAATATTTCTGCTTCTCCTCTTTCTTGCCGCATGGGAAGAATTGCATTTCTTTGCCTCTTTGAATTAAGGGGAGAAATGTAACTTATTTCAGAGTAAAAGTGGAGCAGTAGTGACATTTCCCAATAAAGACTTTTTTTTTTTTTCTTTTTTTTCTGGTTCTGGACCTTCGAATACTCTCCTCCTTTGACCTAAAGATCGGGGGATCACGTGCAACACGGAGGCTCAATACTGAGCTATCACATGATGATGGAATACACACCGGAATTTCCACTGTACATTGAGAAATAAATAAACCTTGTTGTTTCAAGCCACTGGAATTTTGGAGTCATTTATCATCACTGAGTAGCCTATACTATCTGTTATAGGTAGAACCATGTCCCCTCCAAAATTCATATGTTGAAGTCCTAACCCACAGTATCTCAGAATGTGACCTTATTTGGATAATAGGTCATTGCAGATATAGTAAGTTAAGATGAGGTCATACTGGAGTAGGGTGGGTCCCTAATCCAATATTACCAGTGTCTTTATAAAAAGGGGAAATCTGGACACAGACAGACACTTCATCTTCACACACCATGTGAAGATGAAGGCAGAGACTGAGGTGATGTAGCAGAAGCCACAGAACACCAAAACTTCAAGCAAAACACCAGAAGCTGAGAGAGAGGCCTGGAAGACATTCTCCTTCATTGCTCTCAGAAGGAACCAACACTACTGACACCTTGATTCCTGACTTTTAACCTTCAGAACGGTGAGAAGATATACTCCTGTTAAGCCACCTGGTTTGTGGTACTTTGTTATGGCAGCCTTAATAAACAAATACACTATCCCAATACATACATTAGGGATTGTCTATCCCTAATTTATAATAGTTCGACTTACAATTTTTCAACTTTACGATGGTGCAAAAGTGATATGCATTCATATGCCTTGGAAACCCTACTTCCAATTTTGAATTTTGATCTTTTCCAGGGCCAGCGACCTCTCTGGAGATGCTGGGCAGTGGCAGTCAGCCATGGCTCCCAATCAGACACTCAGTCACTACGGTAAACAACTGATACACTTATAACCACTTTGTACCCAGCCAGCCATTCTGTTTTTCCCTTTCAGTACAGTATTCAATAAATTACATGAGATACTGAACACTTCATTAAAAACAGGCTTTGTGTTAGATGATTTTGCCCCACTGTAGGCTAATGTAAGTGTTCTGAGCACATTTAAGGTAGGCTAGGCTAAGCTATGATGTTTGGTATATTAGGCGTATTAAATGCATTTTCGACTTAATGATATTGTCAATTTACATAGGTTTATCCAGATGAAACCCCATAATAAGTCAAGGAAGATCTGTAAAACTATACATTGTTTCAAGCAGAAGATGATATACATGTGGAAACAGGAGAGCACAACTAATAGTGTAGCAAGTAACATCTTTATAAGGGAATCCGATCTATTTACATGAGATTATCTAGTAGTAGTTTAAAATTTCTTTTATTCTCATCTTAGAAGTGGGGATAATTTTATGTTTGAGTTTTATAACTGAGAAAATATACTTCTATTCAAAATTAAAGTACCCACAACTTGATAAAGAAATAAATATAAATATAGATAAAGAAAATGTTCATTACATTTTCTGGGAGGCCATTTCCAAATTTACATGGTCCTATTCTGCTGTCTCTTAATTATGAATGTTGAAGCTTTTAGCTTCAGAGGATCCTATATGTTTGCTATGAATGATTAAGAGCTCATAAAGTTTTTACTAGCACATTAATCTCCAGGTGCAGAGAAAGTCAAGAAACTTGTTAAAATTCTCTAGTCCTCACACAAGTTTGCCTCAGGAAACATGGTAAATAGTACAGTACTGGCTCCTCAAGATAGCACCTAAACACATCAACTTCAAAGAAAGGCTGTCTAGACAAAAATACGGATTCTACTTTCAGTGAGTTGGCCTAGAAAATAAAGAGAACTTTATGTTACAGGGCTCTTTCTTTCTGAAATGCAACACTCCATGAATAGCAAGTTCATGACACAGAATTTAGAGACACAGGAGATGCTTGATATTTGAGATTGTGTCCCTAGTCCTTTGCAGAGAGTACCAGGTCGTCCAGGGAGGCGACTTGCACACTAGGAGGATAAGTGAAGAAAAGAGACACAATGAAACGTGCCTGTTAGGGCAGTGACTAGCTCCTTTCAAAAGCTTCACCTCACATCCCCAATTCAACCACCCCGACAATTCTTTTCTCTTAGAAGTCCCCCATCCCATGGCTTTTCAGGTAACTACTACCATTTTTCTTGCTATGCTTTTGTCTCCTTTAGTTGCCTTTCCTGGCTCCAGTTTTTGAGTCTACCTTGTAAGGAGAGATTTCTCCAAGGCTTATTCCTGACGTCTCAGTTCTTCTCTGTATACACGTTCTCCCTTGAGGAGACAGACAGGTGGCATGGAAAAAAATCACAGGCTTTATAGCCAGACATACCCAAACAGAAGTCAGCACTCCAGATTGGCTAAGTAGTCAACCAAATCAACCCCCCTGAATTTCTTCTCCCTCATTTGGAAATAATCATACTCTGAAGGCGGTTATGAGATGTAAGTGAGCTTTAACTATAACACATGTAAACTGCATAGTACCTAGTAGGCACTCCACAAAGTCTAATGCTTAACTCTTGAAGCTCTCACTCAATATCCTGACTTCAACTGTCTGTCACACCATAAATCTGGGAAGGCCATGGAATGAAAGCTTGGAATGGAAAGCAATGGTCAAAGACAAGGGCACATAGTATGGGAGTAGAGGGAGAGGAAGGAAAGCCATGTAGATTTTAGAAACAGAGAATGCAATTTGGGAATCACTTAGTCTCTGACATCAGTAGTATTTAATAATTCTCAGAAACCAAGCAACATCTGAGGCTGAAGAGTGTCCAGGAAATGGCCCTCTCTTGTTGTCTTGGATACTTACACACAGGGCTTGATGATGAATTTATTCAGCCCATGCCAATAGACTTTACTATCTAGGATTCACATATCAAAGCAGCCATGATGCAAAAGTAAGGGACATGAGATAAGCATACAAAACTAACTCACATTTAGAAATGTATCCCATGCTGGTGAAAGGTTAGCACATTTCAGGGATTAGGGAATTAACAAGGGGCATAAATAGCAAGGGTTCTGGAGGGGAACCAAAGTTAGCTCATTTACAGGAGTGGTTTTCAAAATCTACTTTAATCCATGTTCTTTTTGAAGATTTATAAACATGTCTTAGTTGCTCTGATGTTACTTGGAATTTCAATATAAATAAAATAATAAGACTAAAAGAATCAAAACAGTGGGCCAAATATCTGCCACATTTGACCATAAGTAGAGGACAAACAATTCTTCTAAAAGGGTTTGTAAAACTTTCACTTGAGACTTACTATTTCGTGGTTAATAATCTCAACATTCATAGACACCTTAGAATTATGTCCCTTGTATAAATTTGACAACAGTGATTCCTAAAGGAGCTCTGAAACAAAAGATACCATGTTTCTGAACACATGTCAACTGATTTAAGAGGTATCAAATCAAATGGTAAAACTGATTAGATCATTCATTGTTAATTGGCTGAGGAAAAATGTTAAGAAAAGGAACCAATATCTGATATGCTTTCTAATATTTTATATTACTTTGAGCAAATTGAACAAGTATACATACAAGTGCCATGCTTTGTATGCAGAAGAAAACTCTGCCTCACAGTATCAGGTTGTACTTATAATCCTGAAAATCGTATGCAATGCTACTTGAAAACTAATTATTACTAGGTTAGTTGGATAAAGTTATTTTTTTTCTAAAAGCAAATGGGTTGAAGCATGACTGCAAACCAATTTCAGCTCTAAAAGCTACCATGGAGCACAAAGCACCATCGCACTACCTAACACATTCTACTAAAGTTGACTATAACATGAAATACTGCTGTATTGCTAATGATATTACAACTTGAAGCTGCCCAGAGAAAGCATTTGCCATTATTTTTTTTTACTGTTAGCATAAAGATAAACCCAGCTAAGATGCCATCTCTATTTTTTTTCTTGCTCTTGAATTAACTATACCTTCTCTGAAATACACTTCCATGTTGCTCTGGTCCATAAATATTGGGGAAATTCAATACTAATTAAATGCATTAATAAATCTTACATTGGAGTATTTGGTGGCTGGCATAGTCACAAATCTGAAAACCCAACCAGAAATACATGATCCCTCAACTAGGATGCTGTTACAGCTTTTGAAGAAAATTTTTTTTTTAATTTAGGATCATCAAATTAGAGAATGAAACAGTCATTTAGTCCAGGGGTCATCATACATTTTCGCAAAGGGCCAGGTGGTAAAAATTTTAGGCTGTATGATTTGTAAGGTCCCTGTTGCAGCTACCGAACTCTGAGGTTGAAACACAAAAGCAGCCATATACTGTATGGAAATGAATGGGCATGGCGGTCTTCCAAAAATTTTTAATGTATGGAAAACGAATTTAATTTCTATATAATTTCCACTTGGGAAATAGTCTTCTTTTTCAAACTTTTTCCCCAACCATTTAAAAACTTAGAAATAATCATTTATTTGTGGGCCCTACAAAACCAGGCAACAGGCCACATTTAGCTTAAAGGGTTTAGCACGTCATCTAAAGGACTGAAGTAGGAAAAGACCTAGATGGGTAGCTAGGCAGAGAGCAGATGCTTTCTCACTTCGAAGATCTGCAATACATTTTTTAGCTGCAGAAAAATCTAAAGATTTGGCACATATTAAATAGATGCACATATTTTGTGAGTAACGTAAAATATTAGTCAGGAAAATAAATTCATTTCCTTTCCCCAACATGATCCTCACCACATGTTCTCTATCTCAGGGAAATCTCCATGCCCAGTCCTTCAATTAGATATTATCTTTGACTCCTTTCTCTCTCTTAAACCTCTCATCCAATGAGTCACTCACTCCTACCACTTCTTCCTCTTGAATAACATACAGAACTCTCTACAATGCACTACACTGATCGGGGCCACCATCACCTCAAGCTTAGATTACTGTAACAGCCTTTTCACTGGTCTCCACACCTTCGTGCTTACCTAACTCCAGTCCAATTTCTTCACTGCAGCTGGAGCTTTGTCATTCTCCACCTCAAATCTGGTCGTCTTCACTTTTCCACAGATGGCAAAGGCTTCCTACTGTCCTCAGGATAAAACACAAACTCCTTATCACGACTTGCAAGGTCCTTCATAAGCAAATGCTTTACTAAGCATCCATCCTTACCTTGCACAATATTTAATGAAACAGAACTACTAAATGTGGGAAATGATGGAGATGCCAGCAGCTTCTCGTTCATCCACAGAGGTACCCATGTCCCAGGGGAATGCAGAAGGTGAAGAAGATACAAATTCTGTCCAACATGCAGAAGCATCAGGAAGAAACACCTTTATCAGCCCTGACGGCTGCAAAGAATACGGAGCACTGTGTGGGAATGGAAGGTTCTGGCAACACCAAGTCCTGGAGTGAGTTTTTCTGGGTTCACACTGGTTGAACAACATCCATTTTCCTTATTTAAAAAATGAGAAAGGGTACCTATGGTCCAATTCCAAATTGACATAAAGCACTGTGGCATCACAGATGAGGGGTCTCGTAAATTTAAAAGGTAATTGATGAGACTACTCCAGAAGATGGCGGAGGAGTAAGACGTTGAGATCACCTTCCTCCCCACAAATACATCAAAAATACATCTACATGTGGAACAACTCCTACAGAACACCTGCTGAACGCTGGCAGAAGACCTCAGACTTCCCAAAAGACAAGGAACTCCCCACGTAACTGGATAGGGCAAAAGAAAAAAGAAAAAACAGAGGCAAAAGAATAGGGATGGGACCTGCCCCTCTGGGAGGGCACTGTGAAGGAGGAAAAGTTTCCACACACTAGGAAGCCCCTTCGCGGGCGGAGACGGGGCAGGGGGAAGCTTCGGAGCCACGGGGGAGAGCGCAGCAACACGGGTGCAGAGGGCAAAGAGGAGAGATTCCCGCACAGAGGCTCAGCGCCGAGCAGCACTCACCAGCCAGAGAGGCCTGTCTGCTCACCCACCGGGGCGGGCGGGGCTGGGAGCTGAGGCTCGGGCTTCGGCGGTCAGATCCCAGGGAGAGGACTGGGGATGGCGGCGTGAACACAGCCTGAAGGGGGCTAGTGCGCCACAACTAGCTGGGAGGGAGTCCAGGAAAAAGTCTGTACCTGCCTAAGAGGCAAGAGACCATTGTTTCGGGGTGCGTGAGGAGAGGGGATTCAGAGCACCATCTAAACGAGCTCCAGAGACGGGCGCGAGCCGCGGCTATCAATGCAGACACCAGAGACGGGCATTAAAGGCTAAGGCTGCTGCTACAGCCACCAAGAAGCCTGTGTGCAAGCACAGGTCACTATCAACAACACCCCAGGAGCCTATGCAGCCCGCTACTGCCAGGGTCCCGTGATCCAGGGACAACTTACCGGGGAGAACGCACGGCGCGCCTCAGGCTGCTGCAACGTCACGCCGGCCTCTACCGCGCAGGCTCGCCCCGCCTCCTCCGTACCGCTCCCTCCCCCCGGCCTGAGTGAGCGACAGCCGCCCAAGCAGCTGCTCCTTTAACCCCGTCCTGTCTGGGCGGGAACAGACACCCTCAGGCGGCCTACACTCAGAGGCGGGTCCAAATCCAAAGCTGAACCCCGGGAGCTGTGCGGACAAAGAAGAGAAAGGGAAATTTCTCCCAGCAGCCTCAGAAGAAGTGGATTAAATGCCCACAATCAACTTGAGGTACCCTGCATCTGTGGAATATTTAATAGACAACAAATCAACCTAAAATGGATGAGGTGGATTTTGGGAGCAACTGTACACTTGGGGTTTGCTGTCTGCGACTGACTTCTTTCTGAAATTTATGTTTATCTTAGTATAGCTTTTAGCGCTTGTTATCATTGATAGATTTGTTTATTGGTTTGGTTGCTCTCTTCTTTTTTTTATTACTTTTTAATTTTTTTATTTTAATAATTTTTTTATTTTAATTATATTACTTTATTTTATTATATTTTATTTTTTATTATCTTTTTTCTTTCTTTTTTCCTCCCTTTTTTTCTGAGCCATGTGGCTGACAGAGTATTGGTGCTCCGGCCTGGTGTCAGGCCTGAGCCTCTGAGGTGGGAGAGCCGAGTTCAGGACATTGGACCACCAGAGACCTCCTAGCCCCATGTAATATCAACTGGTGAGAGGTTTCCCAGAGATCTCCGTCTCAATGCTAAGACCCAGCTCCAACCAACAGCCAGGAAGCTCCAGTGCTGGACACCACGTGCCAAACAACTAGCAAGACAGGAACACAAACCCACCCATTAGCAGAGAGGCTGCCTAAAGTCAAAATAAGGTCACAGACACCCCAAAACACACCACTGGAAGTGGTCCTGCCCACAAGAAAGACAAGATCCAGCCTCATCCACCAGAACACAGGCACCAGTCCCCTCCACCAGGAAGCCTACACAGCCCACTGAACCAACCTTACCCACTGGGGGCAGACACCAAAAACAACAGGAACTACGAACCTGCAGCCTGCGAAAAGGAGACCCCAAACACGATAAGTTAAGCAAAATGGGAAGACAGAGAAATATGCACCAGATGAAGGAGCAAGGTAAAAACCCACCAGACCAAACAAATGAAGAGGAAATAGGCAGTCTACCTGAAAAAGAATTCAGAGTAATGATAGTAAAGATGATCCAAAATCTTGGAAATAGAATGGAGAAAATACAAGAAACGTTTAACAAATACCTAGATGAACTAAAGAGCAAAGAAAAAATGATGAACAACACAATAAATGAAATTAAAAATTCTCTAGAAGGAATCAGTTGCAGAATAACTGATGAAGAAGAATGGATAGGTGACCTGGAAGATAAAATAGTAAAATAACTACCACAGAGCAGAATAAAGAAAAAAGAATGAAAAGAATTGAGGACAGTTTCAGAGACCTCGGGGACAACATTAAAGGCACCAACATTCGAATTATAGGGGTTCCAGAAGAAGAAGAGAAAAAGAAAGGATCTGAGAAAATATTTGAAAAGATTATAGTTGAAAACTTCCCTAACATGGGACAGGAAATAATCAAGTCCAGGAAGTGCAGAGTGCCATACAGATTAAATCAAAGGAGAAACAAACCAAGAAAAATATTAACTCTCAAAAATTAAATACAAAGAAAAGTTATTAAAAGCAGCAAGGGAAAAGCAAGAAATAACATACAAGGAAATCCCCATAAGGTTAACAGCTGATCTTTCAGCAGAAACTCTGCAAGCCAGAAGGGAGTGGCAGGACATATTTAAAACGATAAAAGGGAAAAACATACAACCAAGATTACTCCACCTACCAAGGATCTCATTCAGATTCAACGGAGCAATTAAAACCTTTACAGACAAGGAAAAGTTAAGAGAATTCAGCACTACCAGACCAGCTTTACAACAAATGCTAAAGGAACTTCTCTAGGCAGGAAACACAAGAGAAGGAAAAGATCTACAAAAACAAACCCAAAACAATTAAGAAAATGGTAACAGGAACATACATATTGATAATTACCTTAAATGTAAATGGATTAAATACTCCAACCAAAAGACACAGAATGGCTGAATGGACTTGAAAACAAGAACCATATATATGCTGTCTACAAGAGACCCACTTCAGACCTAGGGACACATACAGACTGAAAGTGAGATGATGGAAAAAGACAGTCCATGCAAACGGAAATCAAAAGAAAGCTGGAGTAGCAATCCTCATATCAGACAAAATAGACTTTAAAATAAAGACTATTACAAGAGACAAAGAAGGACATTACATAATGATCAAGGCATCAATCCAAGAGGAAGAGATAAAAATTCTAAATATTTATGCACCCAACATAAGAGCACCTCAATACATAAGGCAAATGCTAACAGCCATAAAAGGGGAAATCGACAGTAACACAATTACAGTAGGGGACTTTAACACCCCACTTTCACCAATGGACAGATCATCCAAAATGTAAATAAATAAGGAAACACAAGCTTTAAATGACACATTAAACAAGATGGACTTAATTGATATTTATAGGGCATTCCATCCAAAAACAACAGAATACACTTTCTTCTCAAGTGCTCATGGAACATTCTCCAGGATAGATCATATCTTGGGTCATAAATCAAGCCTTGGTAAATTTCAGAAAAAATTGAAATCGTATCAAGTATCTTTTCCAACCACAACACTGTGAGACTAGATATCAATTACAGGAAAAAAGTGTAAAAAATACAAACACATGGGGGCCAAACAATATGCTGTTAAATAACCAAGGGATCAACGAAGAAATCAAAGAAGAAATCAAAAAATACCTAGACACAAATGACAATGAAAACACGATGACCCAAATCCTATGGGATGCAGCAAAGGCAGTACTAAGTGGGAAGTTTATAGCAATACATTTCTACCTCAAGAAACAAGAAACATCTCAAATAAACAACCTAACCTTACACCTAAAGCACTTAGAGAAAGAAGAACAAAAAAAAGCCCAAAGTTAGGAGAAGGAAAGAAATCATAAAGATCAGATCAGAAATAAATGAAAAAGAAATGAAGGAAACAATAGCAAAGATCAATAGAACTAAAAGCTGGTTCTTTGAGAAGATAAACAAAATTGATAAACCACTAGCCAGACTCATCAAGAAAAAAAGGAAGACTCAAATCAACAGAATTAGATATTAAAAAGAAGAAGTAACAACTGACACTGCAGAAATACAAAGGCTCATGAGAGATTACTACAAGCATCTATGTGCCAATAAAATGGACAACCTGGAAGAAATTTACAATTGCTTAGAAAAGCACAACCTTCCAAGACGGAACCAGGAAGAAATAGAAAATATAAACAGACCAATCACAAGCACTGAAATTGAAACTGTGATTAAAAATCATCCAACAAACAAAAGCCCAGGACCAGATGGCTTCACAGGTGAATTCATCAAACATTTAGAGAAGAGCTAACACCTATCCTTCTCAAACTCTTACAAAATATAGCAGAGGGAAGAACACTCCCAAACTCATTCTACAAGGCCACCATCACCCTGATACCAAAAGCAAAGATGTCACAAAGGAAGAAAACTACAGGCCAGTATCACTGATGAACATAGAAGCAAAAATCCTCAACAAAATACTAGCAAACAGAATCCAACAGCACATTAAAAGGATCATACACCATGATCAAGTGGGGTTTACCCCAGGAATGCAAGGATTCTTCCATATATGAAAATCAATCAATGTGATACACCATATTAACAAATGGAAGGAGAAAAACCATATGATCATCTCAATAGATGCAGAGAAAGCTTTCAACAAAATTCAACACCCATTTATGATAAAAACTCTCCAGAAAATAGGCATACAGGGAACTTACCTCAACATAATAAAGGCCATATATGACAAACCCACAGCCAACATCGTTCTCAATGGTGAAAAACTGAAACCATTTCCTCTAAAATCAGGAACAAGACAAGGATGCCCACTCTTACTACTATTACTCAAAATAGATTTGGAAGTTTTATCCACAGCAATCAGAGAAGAAAGAGAAATAAAAGGAATCCAAATCAGAAAAGAAGAAGTAAAGCTGTCACTGTTTGCAGATGACATGATACTATACACAGAGAATCCTAATGATGCTACCAGAAAACTACTGGAGCTAATCAATGAATTTGGTAAAGTAGCAGGATACAAAATTAATGCACAGAAATCTCTTGCATTCCTATACACTAGTGATGAAAAATCTAAAAGAGAAGTTAAGGAAACACTCCCATTTACCATTGCAACAAAAAGACTAAAATACCTAGGAGTAAACCACCTAGGAGACAAAAGATCTGTATGCAGAAAACTGTAAGACACTGATGAAAGAAATTAACGATGATACAAACAGATGGAGCGATATACCATTTTCTTGGATTGGAAGAATCAACATTGTGAAAGTGACTATACTACGCAAAGCAATCTACAGATTCAATGCAATCCCTATCAAACTACCAATGGCACTTTTCACAGAACTAGAACAAAAAATTTTCACAATTAGTAAGGAAACACAAAAGACCCCCAATAGCCAAAGCAATCTTGAGAAAGAAAAACGGAGCTGGAGGAATCAGGCTCCCTGACTCCAGACTATACTACAAAGCTACAGTAAACAAGACAGTGTGGTACTGGCACAAAAACACAAATATAGATCAATGGAACAGGATAGAAAGCCCAGAGATAAACCCGCACACATATGGTCACCTTATCTTTGATAAAGGAAGGAAGAATATACAATGGAGAAAAGATAGCTTCTTCAATAAGTGGTGCTGGGAAAACTGGACAGCTACGTGTAAAAGAATGAAATTAGAACACTCCCTAACACCATACACAAAAATAAACTCAGAATGGATTAAAGACCTAAATGTAAGGCCAGACACTATAAAACTCGTAGAGGAAAACATAGGCAGAACACTCTATGACATAAATCACAGCAAGATCCTTTTTGACCCAGCTCCTACAGAAATGGAAATAAGAACAAAAATAAACAAATGGGACCTAATGAAACTTCAAAGCTTTTGCACAGCAAAGGAAACCATAAACAAGACGAAAAGACAACCCTCAGAATGGGAGAAAATATTTGCAAACGAAGCAACTGACAAAGGATTAATCTCCAAAATATACAAGCAGCTCATGCAGCTCAATATCAGAAAAACAAACAACCCAATCCAAAAATGGGCAGAGGACCTACATAGACATTTCTCCAAAGAAGATATACAGATTGCCAACAAACACATGAAAGGATGCTCAACATCACTAATCATTAGAGAAAAGCAAATCAAAACCACAATGATGTATCACCTCACAATGCTCAGAATGGCCATCATCAAAAAATCTACAAACAATAAATGCTGGAGAGGGTGTGGAGAAAGGGAACCCTCTTGCACTGGTGGTGGGAATGTAAATTGATACAGCCACTATGGAGAACAGTATGGAGGTTCCTTAAAAAACTAAAAGTAGAACTACCATATGACCCAGCAATCCTACTACTGGGCATATACTCTGAGGAAACCATAATTCAAGAAGAGTCATGTACCACAATGTTCATTGCAGCACTATTTACAATAGCCAGGACATGGAAGCAACCTAAGTGTCCAATGACAGGTGAATGGATAAAGAAGATGTGGCACATATATACAATGCAATATTACTGAGCCATAAAAAGAAATGAAGTTGAGTTATTTGTAGTGAGGTGGATGGACTTAGAGTCTGTCATACAGAGTGAAGTAAGTCAGAAAGAGAAAAACAAATACCATATGCTAACACATATATCTGGAATCTAAAAAAGGAAAAAAAATGGTTCTGATGAATTTAGGGGCAGGACAGAAATAAAGACACAGACGTAGAGAATGGACTTGAGGACACAGGGAGGGAGAAGGGTAAGCCTGGATGAAGTGAGAGAGTGGCATGGACATATATACACTACCAAATGTAAAATAGATAGCTAGTGCAAAGCAGCTGCATCGCATGAGGCGATCAGGTCGGTGCTTTGTGACCACCTAAAGGGGTTGGATAGGGAGGGGGGGAGGGAGACGCAAGAGGGAGGGGATATGGGGATATATGTATACATATAGCTGATTTACTTTGTTATACAGCAGAAACTAACACACCATTGTAAAGCAATTATACTCCAATAAAGATGTTAAAAAACAAAGTTAAATTAAAAAAATATAATTGATGAAATTACATATAAAATCGGGGTTATGTTAAGAAAAAGAAAGGAACAAAAGGCTGACTTAGTTCAGCGTGCTCCCTGGAATTGTGAACTTTTTACATTATTTTCTCTGGCTTGCTCAGCTGTAAATATTTAACTCTGGTGTTAAAAAAAGAACAAACATTAAGTCAGAGAAGCTACTAATGGGAAGTGAGGAAAAACTCAAGTGATAGATAAAATAAAAAATGGCTACAAGCGAACCATGATGAGAGCGGGGCATGATCAAGGGGACACAGCCCAGAAGTACCGGGAAGGGAAGGGACGTTCTTTCCAGTCAGTATTAAATTCGGTCAACTCTGTTTAGTCTCCATATTTAATTGACTCTTCTTATCTAAAGGGTTGTTCATACGGCATCCGTAAAGTGTAGGAGAAAGAATTTGTGTTTGGAGACTGACTCAGTCAATAACTGTCACCCAAGAGATAACAAACGTTGGCCAGGATGTGAAGAAAGGGGAATCCCTTGTGCACTGTTGGTGGGAATATGAATTGGTACAGCCACTATGGAAAACAGTTCGGAGGTTCCTCAAAAAATTAAGAAATGGAACTACTGTAGGATGTAGGAATCCCATATCTCAGTGTATATCTGAAGGAAATGAAATAACTATCTTGAAGAGATATCTGCACCCTCACATTCATTGCAGCATTATTTATAACAGCCAAGACATGAAAACAACCTAAGTGTCCACTGATGGATGAATAAAGAAAATGTGATATATATGATATGTGATATATATGTGAACAATGTAATATTATCCAGCCATTAAAAGAAGAAGGAAATCCTGACACTTTTCAACAGCATGGATGGACCTTGAAGACACTATGCTAAGTGAAATAAGTCAGTCAGAAAAAGACAAATACTATATAATTTCACTTATAAGTAGAATATTAAAAATACCAAACTGATGGAAACAGAGAGTAGACTGGTGATTACCAGGGGCAGTAGGATTGGGGAAAAGTGTAAAAATGTCCAGCTATAATATGAATAAGTTCTGGGGACCTAATGTACAGCACAGTGATTATAGTTAATAATACCATATTGTAGACATGAAAGCTGATAAGAAAATGGATCTTAAAAGTTCTTAGCACACACAGAAAAATGTTAACTATGTGAGGTGATAGATGTGTTAACTAGCCTTATTGTAGTAATCATTTTGCAATATATACTTATATAAATCATCATGTACACTGTAAAAGTTATGAAAAAGAATGTATATATATGTATAACTGAATCACTTGGCTGTACAGTAGAAATTAATACAACATTATAAATCAACTATACTTCAATAAAATAAATTAAAAAAAATAACTGTCACCTAGATGAAGGCATAAAACTCATCTCAATTTCTGACCACCAGGACCTCCATGACAAGGTGCCCACCTGCCTTGCACACCTTCATTCTGGTCAGTGTCTGATTCATACTTTATGTCCCAGAAACACCAAACTGCCTATAACCCCCCGCCCACCCATCATAGTGCTCGGTGGTTGCCTTCCTCTTATTCCTACTCTTCCTTTATTCTGCGTCAGAGGTCCTTCTGCATCAGGGAACCCAGCTCATCTGTGCCCTCATCACAACCTGCCTGGGCTTCCTTATCATTGTACTTGGTTTGCTCCTTTCACAAACATTTAGCAAGTGCCTATTCTGTGGCTGGCTCCGTTCTAGCCTATGGGTATTCAGCATAAGAATTCAATATCTTTGGGTCTTTGCACATTATTATGCCTTCAGCTCCTTGAAGATAAGAAAGCTGGATTATGTATCTTTGTATTTTTCTCTATATAATAAGAACTCAATACTGTTCCCTGAATGGAGAAGCAGATTATTAATGAATGAAGAGCTATGCATAGAAGTGTTAGTTTGATCACGTAGTTAAGTACCTGGGAGGCTGAAAGTCAAAATCTGTCCTGGAGCTTGAGCTTGATAAAAAGAGATTCTTCTTGAATCTCAGACAAGATATTTATCACTGGATAGAACAGAAGAAACTTGTTAGAAACGCTGTTTCACATATAATAAAACAATTCCATTTAGATATAGAGGACAGAATAAAATGAAGCTCCAGTGCAAGTCTCCAAATTGTATAATAGTACTTCGTCTTGCCTGAGAGTGAATATTTAGAGAGGCAAATCTCCTATTGAGATTGCTGCTTGAATATCTGAATAATGGCCCTGTGTATTTTTTTGACCACGGTGATTTTTCAAAAATATTACTTCTTATTTATTTTCCCTTTGTTTCGTTTTATGACTAGTATTGCCACAGCATTGTTTTTTTTTATCATTTTTTTATTGAGGTAACATTGCTTTATAACATTTTATAAGTTGCATGTGTACAACATTATAATTTGACTTCTATATACACTGTAGAGTCCTCACCACCAAATTTTAGTTTCCATCTGTCACAAAACAGTTGACCCCTTTACCCATTTTGCCCTCTCCCTACCCCGCTTCTTTTGTAGTAACCACTAATCTGTTCTCCGTTTCTGTGTTTGTTTTTGTTTTGTTTTAGTATTCCACAAAGGAGTGAAATCATATGGTATTTGTCTTTCTTTGTCTGACTTATTTCACCTAGCATAAGTGAAATCTTTGTTCCTGAAGATCCATCCATGTTGTCACAAATGGCAAGATTTCATCTTTTTTTTTAATGGCTGAGTAGTATTCCATTGGATGGATGGATGGATGGATAGATAGATAGCACATCTTCTTTATCCATTCATCCGCTGATGGGCAATTAGGTTGTTTCCGTATCTTGGCTATTGTAAATAATGCTGTGATGAACACAGGTGTACATATCTTTTCAAATTAGTCTTTTCATATTCTTTGGATAAATACCCAGAAGGGGAATGGCTGGATTAATGACCGTGCAGTAATGACCGTGGTGACTTTCATATAGAAAAACATGGCATCCTCCACAAGAGTACCTTAACCTATATTGTGCCTTTCTAAGAAGCTCAAAATCCATACAGTTATCAATTTATCATTAATTAAGGCTCCCACACCCACTCTAAGAAAGTTGATTATAGTGAAAAGCCATCATATACATGTTTAAGAGAGACAGAGAAAAAATATGGGAGAGATGGGCATTGTTGCCTCAGCTCCACGTACAAAATCATGTACCAGATTGAAGGAAAAAATCTCCATATCCATTTTATCTCAGTTATGTACATTCTTTATGACTAGAAGCATGCAAGTGCATGATTTGATCTATTTGGGGATTAGTTCATTAATGCCAGGGCTAATACACTTAATTCTGTTCTAGTTTGATAATGATGAGAGGTTCATAAAAACAATGAAAAGCAACAACCAGGTACTGAATTCTTCCAAGGCACACTGATGAACACCGTACAGAGAATTGTATAACCAATCACATCTAGGTTACTGAGACAGAATGTCATCTGATAAGGAGAGAGAACTGATAAATCAGACTATATAACATTTCATGTATGCTTCTCAGATTGGAGATTTTAAGTTTTGCATAATAGTTTTAAATTTGAGTTTTGAATATTTAATATGAAAAGTCATTTGGGTAATAGGGCCACTGGTAGTGCCTTCATCAAAGTAATATGCTCCCTCTCCCCCTCTATCTAGGAAAGGGATTGATTTCCTTATCCTGGAACTTTGGAGAACAAATTCAGAGTGGATAGAGGGAGTCAACCTATGGTCTGATCTGTCAAACCAATCCCAGTCATCAATTTAGCCAAAATTTTGCACTGTTCTGAAAGAAGGTATTGTACTCTAAAAAAATTCTATGCATATACTTATAATGAGCAAAATCAGAAATAAAATTTACCGATCTCCTTAACATGATGAGAAGCTTTCCGTGCTTTAGTTTAACTTGGTTTTGAATGTGAACAGCTAAAATATAAACACTGTGGCTGAAAAAAAAAATGATATTCCATAAAGAAGCCATGAATCCCCAACTCTATGCTGTAATTGTTTTGCCAGGAACATAAGAATTTGTGAATATCATGGATCACTTAACAGCAGCTGGAATCAAGTGTCAGTGGTCCCTCAAATGGCAAAGCATCCTTCAGCCATGATGTCCTTTGTTAATATGAGTGGATTCTAGATTCAGGCTCCCACTTAACTCTTACTAACTCTGTGATAGAGGGCAGGTACTTAGCCTCTCAAACGCTGTTTCTTGTTTTGTAAAATGATAACAATAGTATATTATACCTGTTACAAAAATTAACTGAGATAATCTATATAAAGTTCTCATCAGAGAACCTAATATATAGCAAGCATCCTCGAAATATTAGTAAATGTTTTATGTTACTGCTAATGGACGCTGAATTTTTTTTTTTAAAAAAACCCTCTCTTCACTAATAAATCAGCATCTTTTTAAACAAGAAATAAAAATGTAATTGTAGTTAAAAAAATTAAATTTCAACAAGTTAAAAAACAAAACTGGGCTCTCAAAATTATCCCTCGTCAAGTCAGATGTTTAAAGGAAAAATAAACACTGAATCAAACAGCAAGCAGGAATTTCTATACATCTTTCAATCACATTTTTACTTCAATAGAAAAATGCATCCTGATCAGTCTTTGAGAGGTCAGTTTTTGGTGTCATGGAGAAAATATCTGAGGAGAATCAGGAAAACTGGACTGTAGTCATCATGCTATGTCTATTCCCATCAGACAGGCCACTTCCGCTACCCCTTCACATGTGTACAAAGGGCGGCTTGTAAAGGATCATAAAGGTCCAACTTGGCTGTAAAACCTTTAATTGATGATTCTAGAAGCTTCTGATACCTTCCTACCCAGAGTCACTGCAACATAATTTGTGATTGCAATATTTCTGAGTAAACATTCAAATGGAGTAAACATTCAAATGGTCTAACAAAGGTGACCTCAGGGCTGCAGCGAGCCAAGTGGCATGCAGAGTTTTCAGGTCAAGAAACCAGAAAAAGAAATTCTGGAGTAGGCCATGCAAACTGGGGTTCTCATCACAACACCTTTGAGCATTTTTGAGTGAAAAAAGACAGCTGGCGGAGATTATGGAAGATGCATTTCAAACTAGCTACAGCATCAAAAAGCTTCATCTTGATCTTAGGTGGGTGGCAGAGCCCATTAACCTTAGGACATTCTAATAAAACTTGCACAACTGAATTCTAAACATCAAACAAGAAGAGTCCTTTAAATCCCTTATATCTTCTATTATTTTAACATGATTACTAAAACACTATCTGTCCATATTCTGTTGGACGATCTTTCTATTCCTTTTCCTCCCACTCTCCCTCCTTGCCATCTTTGCCTGTGAAGGCCTATCTCCTCTGACTCTGCCCCCAATGGAAATAAAGAACATAGCTTTCCTGAAGAGTTCCTTGCATAACCACCCAAATTCATTTTTAAATCAGGGTTTAGCAAATCAATCAACTAACATTCATTAATTTATAGCCTTTCATTCTTTCTATTATTCATTCATTCATTCATTCAGGATTTACTTAAAACCTACTGTGTCCATGGTCATATGACGGGTGCTAGGGAAGATGAATACAACTCCATTAACAAGTTCACAAGCCAGAATAGGAGACAGAAATGCACAGGATTAATTACAAGATAGCCTGATTGGTGCTACAATAAATATGCATAGAAGGTGGGTATGTGATGGAGGCAATAATCCGCTCTGCAGAGGGCTGAAGAAGACAGTGAAGAGGTCACAGACTCTACGACTCTTGAAAGTCTGAAGCATCTTTAAGAATAATCTGAATTATTGCTCTCTTTGAAAACAGTGGAGCTGACTTAGATGTGTCCAGCATTACATTTTACCTAGAACTGCGATCTATGTTTAATATGCACAGCACATAGAGAAATGAGACTTACCAGGCCTGAGCATGCAGGGAGGAGATACTCTTCATCTATAACCTCCTATTATAGAAAATGAGGTTACATGTACTCAGGTAACTACTCTGTAAAGATAATGATATTATATTCACTATTACCTAAACATAGGCTGAATATTAAAGGGAAGAAAACCATAAAAAGTTTTTACTAACCTAGACACCTGCATGGTATATTTTTCCCATTTCTCTAATACCTTCTACACTCTACTCTATGAGGCAATATAATTGAAATAACAAGTAGGTTTACTGTAACAGAAATGTTTGCTTCAAACTCACAGTAGGCAAAGACCAAATTCTAGTCATATAAAGAGCTGGTGTAGCTTATAAAAATAAATTACATATTTTGAGGATGAAAGACTAAATGCCCTCTTGTCTCTAATTTTAAAAGAAGATGCTAAGTTCTACACTTAGTGAAATAAACGCATGAAATTCTTTTCCTGAATTGTACAATTTTTTCTGAAAGGTATTATAATACCAAAAGTATTAGACATGTTTGGAAATAATAAAATGTATGTGTAACAGACTGCATATGTATAAAGTAAAAAAAAATATTAAAAGGAAATAATTATGTTGGCTGTCAGAACCAAAAGGTGGAAGTCAAAGCTGTGAATTAAAATGTTATGAGAACTTCTGTCCTAAAGAGGAGACATTCTAAAAGAATTGCTATAAAGATATATTGCTTTGGTTGTATTACAGGCATGGCATGCCTGTGTTTGTGATGATGGGTTAATTTTTCCATTTCTATGCTCTTAATAAAACGAACCTAGGATATTAGACAGCAGAATAGTTCCCCTGTCCTCATTGCCACTCAACACCTATTCACAACAAAACAGAAAAGAGGTTGCATTTTTACTTTTTATTGGAAACTTTATGTGGTGGATCCTTTCAACAGTATTTTTGATAACATTCTTAACAACTGAAAATAATAAATGGATTCACTAATAAATGTTTATGACTATCTGAAAGAATTTTGAAAATCTAGAAAATAACATAGTGAAATAACGAATTTTGTGTATATGGCCACTGAATGAAAATTAAATCTCATAGTCCAAGCATAAACATATGGAGTATGGCTAGTCTAAGTGGTCTCTATTTTCACAAAGCAGCGATTTACAATATTGATATTATAATGCAGCTGCCTTGATCAAACATCATTGATACTTCCCTAATGTCTTCAGAATCAAGTTCAAATTCCTTAGATCATTATTAAGACTATTCACATGTTAGGTCTAATCTATTAAAATCTACAGTCCTAGCTTTCCATCCCACCACCTCTCTCTTGAACCCCTTTATCCCAGTCCCTGAAAACAACGTGTGTTTCAGTAACCTCAGCCTGGTATAGCCTTGATCTCCTTCAATCCTACCACTGAAATTTTTCATCATCATTTTAACAATGTGTACTGTTGTATCCCCAAGTCTGACTTCCATTAAGTAAGTTTGCAATATGCCTGCGTACCCTGACAGGCTGTATATTCCCTAGAGACCGAAGTTATTCACCTCTTTATCATCCAATTGACAAGTACTGTGCTTTACACCTAGTAGGTGCTTAACAAAATGGGCTTAAATAAATTCAGTGAGAATTCATTACCTAACTAACCTTGTTAATCTAGCCAGACTCATGTTCAGCTACTTACTTTGCTATCATTTGGCCAGTCAGCTTCTCAGAATACTCTCATGATAGCAAAGGCCAGGCAGAAAAAACATATTCAGAATTCCTAGAGATGATTCTGAAATATGATTTATATCATTAAGATATAAATATATATCTTAATGATATAAATATTTATATTTATATATAAATATGATTTTTTTCACACACACACACTGTATTTTATTTTTACAAGAGATAAATAGACTGACGCCAAGCTAAATATGATTTATATCATTTATATCATTATATCATTTATATCATTTTGAACAACTGATAAAATCCTTAAGTAGTTTCTCATCATTAAAACTGATTTTTTTTCTACTAGTGTTGACTCCTTTATGTAATATAGGCAAAGCAGAAAAAAGGCAAGTAATCTCATGATAAGTAGTTGAACTGTAAGAAGATTGTGGGTAGGAGTTAGCTTCTCTAAGTAGCAAGCACTGTTTAAATATTGTTCATCAAGCTATGTAAAAACAGACGTTAAGATAAAGGTTTCCACTTATTTTCTAGAAACTCTTAAAGCAATCTTCAAAAGGCAAGCCCACAAATGATATAACCAGTAGTGAAAACAGAAATGAAAATATAATATTACAAATCAATATCTAATTTTTACATAGACATAGGGGATAAAGAATGAGTAGATTTTATTGAATGTTTTCAATGATAAGAAATATATATATCTGGTAGGCAAATGTCCAAAAAGAAAAGGTCAGACTTTAGTAACACAAAGATTGTCTTAATGAGTCCCATTTTTCCCAGAAAAGCACTGTATACTGGTCTATCCATAACATGTTTGGGGACAGGAGTACACGTTCTCAGCAATCACCGAGCACAACCATCCTGTAAGAAACGGATGTACTGATGCAAGCTCTTGGCATTGAATAACAAACAAATGTATTCCTGTAAAACTTATGCTTCTCTGGAACTTATTAGTGTAGTTTTCTGTGGGAGGGTGGGGTTGGTAAAGGGAAAAGGGTGATAGAAAACTTTATATTGTAAAGAGACTGTCATTCTAAGGCATAGTCACCTACCCCGGTTTCACATGTAATCTTCAAAGCACACAAAGTCTCTTAAGTCAGAGTCTTGTCCATTCCTACCAGCACCCCTCCCCCATGCCCACAGCTTGGGATCCCATCACTTTAACACAGTGTTGCCATGACAGCAAGGTAACTGGCTTCCTTGCTTAGAGCCTTTCTTGCTCCAATTGCACCCGCACAATGCTGCTAGAATAATCTTTCTAAATTCCTTTTCATTGTGTCTTTCCTCTGCTTAGGAGTCTCTGGTGGGTCTTTTTCACTGATCAGACTAAATGTACGCTTCTCAGGCTGGATATCAGAATCCTCCATTAATCTTTCCCTTCTCCTCCATAAGACCCATTCTTCCTTCCTGTCTTTAAAACCAAGCTGAATTCATGTCTTTACTGTGTTCTTCCTGCTCAAATGTCCACCCCTTCCTGTTTGAAATCCAGATCATTTCATGCAGCAAAGAACCACCTCGTCTCCCCAGTTAGCCGTCCTGGAGTTATTTCATCCCTTCCTGTTCCTTCTTCCCCAAAGAAATGTTTATTTCCAATGCCCATAACTTGTCTCTACTGGTTTCCTCAAAATGCCTCATTGCTCCCTATCTAGTCCTTCAGCCAAACTGAAAGCCCCCCAGGCCAGGTGAATGATCTTTTTTGATATCTTACCTGATATCTAGCAGATGCCTGGGTGCTTAGCAAGGACCTATCAAGGAGTAAACAGCTTCTGCTTTGCTATTCCTTCCCTACTTGGTTCCACTTCTCTTACAAGAAAAATGTGAACTTTGACTAGACGTAACTGTAAAGAAAAAAATTTTCTACAACCAAAACAATAAAACTCAGATGAAAATCATCACTTCCGTGTACTTCTCCACTAACGCCTCTCTGCACAAGTGACCAAGTAGCAGAAACTCAGGAGGTAACAAAACTCGGCTCTGTACTTTCCCAGCTTGTGACAGGGAGTTCTAAGAAGCATGAAAATATTCAAGTGGCTGAAGAAACGTTTGTTAAGAAGACCCTGATCATCAGAAGCTGATTATGAGAAAGCTGTTTATATGAAACTCCTTGGCTTTGACTGTTAGGTTCCCAGAGATCATCTGGCCATAAAAGCAGTGCCTGGATTATTTGTTGATTAACTCACTCATCAAGTCAGCCAACGTTTGTTATACTACACTGCAATATACATAAAATACCGTGTGGCTGTTCTCAGTTGCCTGCACCAAACTCTGTACGAAGTGCTTCAGAAGCA
Source organism: Eschrichtius robustus (assembly GCF_028021215.1). Taxonomy (NCBI): domain Eukaryota; kingdom Metazoa; phylum Chordata; class Mammalia; order Artiodactyla; family Eschrichtiidae; genus Eschrichtius; species Eschrichtius robustus. The sequence continues at coordinate 65,436,230 of NC_090841.1, read as the reverse complement.
TTCGTTCATGGAAGCTTTACAGTAAATCTATGAATTACAGCGTCATTATCACCGATGCCACAGATGATGAAACTGAGGCTTTCAGAGGTTAAATAACTCTCCCAGGGACCCCAGCTAGGAAACGGTGGAGAGAAGGTACAAACCAGAAGCATATAATGAGAAGGTACCTAATTTCTACAAAAGCTTTATGTTAAATATATTTCAGGTCTCAACCCTGAACTGCTACGCTCCCTTCTCCAGACTTCTTGAACACAATGTGTGCAGTTCTGTTCTGGAACATAAACCTTTGCAGTACAGAGTTACACTAATCTGTAAATCTGTAAATGTGTCCATTATCCCTAATAGGTAGACAGCAAGCTTTTGGAGGGCAGAGGACATTTTTTCCTGGTTGTGATCTGCTCAGAATGCAGTACACAGAGAAAGCCCATCCTAAATGTATATAGAATAAAAAGACATGTTTTTGTGTTTACACTGGCACACAGAAGTGTGGCATTCAGATATTTTGAACCTCTATTTACAGGTTGAACCCTCAAACACTACACTTAGCAATACTGTTCCCTTCCCACTGCTACTAGCATTCTAAACGCCCAGTATTGGCTGTCAGATAGAACATTTAAACATTTTAAAAAGTTTAAATACCTATCAATTTGGATTGCAGTCTTACTATCCCATGGTGCTGGGATGGTACACAATGTATTCAGTGTGGTCTGGAAAGAGCATTGCATAGCACAAGAAAATGCCTGACTTATTATCCACACAACTATAAATACATTCCAAAGCCTTGTTTTTCACTTTTACCACTGACAATTGATGTGCAGATGGTTTCAATGTCTTATTTACAGTGACATTTTTCCTCCGTATGTATTCCAGAGCATTCTGCCTTTCAAGTTAGTTTCCATGATTGTTCAGGGTTAGGGCTTCCACTCTATTTTTGATATGAAATTGACCTAGTCAGCTGCTGGCTTCTATGTTATATTCATGCAAATCCCTTCAGTTGGTCTTGATCATGGGGATTTACTTAAGCAATACAATGTACATTATGGCAGATGTGTAGTTAAGGGTCCTCTGGAAGTGTGATCCGCCTATAAGGTGGATTTCTGGGAACACCAAGGGCAGATGTTATTAGTGAGGCAACAAATCTAGATCCTGCAGGTATCATTCTGTATCCATCTTTCTCCAAACAAAGCCTGCTGGTGTCTGCGATCCGAAAAGGAAATCTGCATGTCTGAGAACACGTTAGCTGACAATTTCCCCATGTACCTTGATCTTCGCATGTACCTTGCCTCTACAGTTTTACTTCATTGTAACTGTCCCAAATCCTACCTCTATTCACCACTGGGCTTTCGACGTAAAGGAATTAAGAAGACTGCCATGGACCGGGAAGTTTTCTGATTTTATCTGCTACCTTGTGTCATCAAGGATCTTTTAAATCCTTGCTTCAGATGCCTCAAGGGGGAAGTTTCTTTTCTCTTCTCTTGTCGATGGGATCACGGTAAACTAAAATGAAATTTCTCTGCTATTTGGGGAAGAGTAAGACTTACCCTTCTGGTATCCGATTTACCAAGGCTGCTAGAAGTATTAAGCGAAGCAAAGCAGCCAAACTAAACAAACTAATAAACTAACCCAAAAAATCTGGTGAAAATTACTTTAGTGACATATGAAACACAATGTCTAAGACAAAAACCAATATTTTATTCAAATCTTACCTTGCATGTGTCACTGGTTTATAAACAACCCTTTAGTTTCAACAACTCCCCATGGGAGAAACTGATTTTAGTCATTAAACCTATCAGTGAAATCAGACTTGAGGATAAACTATGTTATCTACAGCCTCAAACTACAGAAACTCAGACCACAGGAAGATTATGTGCCAGTGACTTTCACTCCCAGAACAGAATATGTATTATTAGGATCAAACTAACTAAAGAATCCTATGCAGATTTTCTCTCCCCAGCTACTCAGGACACACGATCCATTCTTACTAATGTGTTTACCTTTAACTTTAAAGGATGATCTTATCTGTCTGGACTCACAGCCTTTTCCTCATAAAAGGGTCATGTCCTATCCCCTCCCCCACCCCCAATTACCCATTACCTTTCTGTCTCCATCAAAAATCTGCCAGGCTCCTTTGCATGCACTGTCATCTGGGTCTCCCAAGCTAAGGTTCTTCTGGAAAGATTGGGAGGCTTCAGGCACAATATCAGACTCTAGACTGTGCTATACTGAATTGGGTGGAAACAATATTAGACCACATGTCATTTCTACAGATCTGCCCTGTGGCCTTATGTTCGTGGGTTGTGGCTCAATGAGAACAAACACATGGGCAGAGGCAAAGCCAATAGCGATATTACACCTCAATGCCACTTTGAGAGCCAGGGCTGTTCCTCCATGCCATACAATATCAAGTGGAGTAAAAGTCGATCGCGTTTTGGACCTCTTTGGTTTAACCCATAGCTTCCTATAATACATATTACTCCATTTAATACATGGGGAAACTGACACATAATAAGCAGCCCAAGATCACACTGCTGGGAATCCATCTCAACCTCTATCATCTTTTTTTTAACTTTTTATTTTATATTGGAGTACAGACAATTCACAATGTTGTGATAGTTCAGGTGCACAGCAAAGGGAATCAGCCATATATATACACGTATCCATTCTCCCCCAAACTCCCCTCCCATCCAGGCTGCCACATAACATTGAGCAGAGTTCCCTGTGTTATACAGTAGGTCCTTGTTGGTTATCCATCTCAAATACAGCAGTGCATACATGTCGATCCCAAACTCCCTAACTATCCCTTCGCCCCATCCTTCCCCCGATAACCATAAGTTCTTTCTCTAAGTCTGTGAGTCTGTTTCTGTTTTGTAAATAAGTTCATTTGTATCACTTCTTTTTAGATTCTGCATATAAGGGATATCATACGATATTTCTCTTTCTCTGTCTGACTCACTTCACTCAGTATGACAATCTCTAAGTCCATCCATGATGCTGCCAATGGCATTATTTCATTCTTTTTAATGGCTGAGTAATATTCCATTGTATATATGTACCACATCTGCTTTATCCATTCCTCTGTCGATGGACATTTAGGTTGCTTCCATGTCTTGGCTATTGTAAACAGTGCTGCAATGAACATTGGGGTGGCTGTATCCTTTCGGACCATGTTTTCCTCGGGATATATGCCCAGAAGTGGGATTGCAGGGTCATATGGTAGCTCTATTTTTAGTTTTTTAAGGAATCTCCATACTGTTCTCCATAGTGGCTGTACCAACTTATATTCCCACCAAGAATGTAGGAGGGTTCCCTTCTCTCAACTCCTATCATCTTTATAAGGTATTAACTCATTATATCACTTTGAATCCACCTCTCGGTTTGGGTGGCACTTTTCTTGGTATTCTTGCCCTCAGTTCAACATTAAATCACGTATTCTTTCGTACAGTTTCACGTCTCCTATCTGCCACGTATCAGTAGGATATAAGGCAAAGACTCTACTATGATTATGTCCACACCCTCCGCCCCGTAAAAACCCACCATAGCCCAGCAGCCCCTGGAAAATCTCTCTGCCTCTCTCCTTTATTCAGTACTATTATTTTGATAGTGTTTTCATTTCTATAATTTACTTACAGTTAAATAAAATTTGCTCTAAACTTATAGTTCCACATTTCTTTGTCATCAGCACAGTACGTGGCATATTTATTTAATTTAAGATTCTATAACAACTCTGAGAGGCTCAGATTAGTCAGGTAAATGACTCTAGAAGTCAGATCAATTGGCTAATTTTCAAAACCAAGTTTGTCTAATTCCAAAGGCTGTGATCTTTCCCACTGCCTCCTTTCACACCTATTTACATAGAACTTCAGCTGTTTTACTGGGGATCCCAGAACATATTGCATCTCAGGAAATACCTTTTGAGGTCCTGGGGCAGCAAAGATAGACTGGCCAGGAATCTCCCTATGACTCTGCTTCATAGGACCACCAGTAGTGTAATTTGTACCAACATCCCTCCACATCTCATCGAACCAGATTTCACAGACTGAGAGATTCCAGCTCCAAAATATTTTTCATAACACTTCACGATTTCAACTATATCATCTATTCACTGTTCAAAAAATCCCCGAATTTTTATGCCACACTGTTAGCTAGCATCGATTTACTTAAATACAGAAACTCTTCTCTAGCTCTCAGTAGAGCGGTTTTTGTGAAAAGAAACATAGTCACACTTTAAGTGAGAAAAGAACAATTTCCAAATCCAAACTTTGAGAGTTTTTTTTCCTACCAAAATCTTCACCAAAGCTCCGTTTGGCTTTGCCCTTCTTACCCTCAGAATCTCAGCAATGCTTTATCCCTCTCTTTGGGTTGCAGATTAGTTAACAAAAAATTTTAAAGGAGAATAATGGAGATAAATATCTTTAATTTTCTACCTCATTTCGCCTTCACAAAACATGCGCAAGCTGCGCTTCGCTTTTATTTACTGCTTGCTCCCGCTAGGTAGTAAATTAATACATCTTTTAGCAAGGGAGCTTATTGGGGCATTAGTACTGCCATCCCACTTTAAACTACATGTTCTTAGCGCTTCATTCCCTAGGAGTACACATTAAAATGCTTGGGCAAGACTGAACTTTTGAAGATATTTTGGCAAAACCACCAAACTTCAACTCATTTATCCGTGGGCCTGGGGTTCTTGCTTACCCTTTGTTCACTGTCTTCAGGCCTTCATGGCCTGGCCCCGCTCAAAAATCATTTCCCCTCAACAGCCTGACGCCCTATTTGCTGTTGTACCAATGCATTGAACTTATACCTTTATTACGGCTCCCAGCAAAGATTTGGCTGGAGATATAGTCACGCATGGGTCTGTCAATAATTCTCACCTACTGCCACCACCCTCCACCCCCTTTCCATGTTCACACAGTAGCATCTGGACGTTCTGAGAGCAGTACTTATACATAATTCACTGTGTGTAATCTGTCTTTATTAAAGGTTGGCAGGGTAGTCTCAATAATTATTAGATGAATTAAATTTGGAAAAACACCTTGTGTCCCATTCTGAGTCAGTCTGATTACATATTCCATCTAAGGATTCTGTATTTGACAGCGGTGTTCAGTGATATATGTATATAGGAGAATAGTTTTGTTTGTTTGTTTGCTTGTTTTTAGTAAACTTCTAAGGGCACGTTTTGGGTGAAAGAACACTGAACTTCACTGGACTCTCATGGTTCATTAAACAGACTTTAAAAAAATAATATCTGACTTTCTGATCTCTAGCCATTTTCATCATCACAATACCATTCCAGAATAGCAACTGAAATATATCTTAATTCCAGGAAGAAAAGCAACACTTTATGTTCCAATCACCTACTATTTGCCAGGTACTCAGATAAATATTGCAATAAACTTTGCCTAGAATTACTTTCAAAGCCAACAGTGACCATCTTTTTTCTTCAATCTAAATTTTTTTTCTTCATTCAAAATCCTTAATATCCAGATTCATAGCATATACTTATCATTTCAGATAATTCCATAAAGATGGCTTTCATATGTATTTGTAAGATTTTAAGACTTGAAGAATGTGTGTTGTGTATATAATAGCAAATTACAAGTGACTTTTTGAATTAAGCTGGATTTTATTCTCCTGACTGATAAGACTTGAGTTAATTTTCACTTATCTTTCACTTATCATGCTATCTGGAATATTGCATAAAACTGTATGTCTTCCATCTTAATTTGCTTTTATCTGTGATGTATAGACATAATGTTTAAATATTTATCATTTTAGTTACTCAAGTTTAAAAATGAATAAGGACTTTATGGAGACTTTATATGGACAAACCTTGTTTCCCTGTCACTTTATAGGTAAATGTGCCCTTTCTGATAACGGATCTCTCTTTCCAACCTGGTTTAAAATAGACATGAATTCCTTAAGGGTATAAATCATGCATTGCATAGAACTTGATTCCATGGTCAATACAAGTGCTTCAGAGGAAATGTTAGGTTAGCGTAATAATCACAAATGTGTTTAGTCTAGCATTAAAAATATTAATATCTCAATATAATGATAGTCAAAATACTGCTTGCTATGGCAAAGATCAACAAAATTTCCTGGATTCAAAATATTATGAGAGCAAAGATAGTTCTTTCTTCCTAGAAAGAAAAAATAAAATTAAAAAAAAATTACGTCGTTCCCAAAACACTTAATGGTAGAAGTTTTGAACACAAAAGTCTAGTGGTACATCTAGGCTTAATTTTCTCACTACTAGCCTTCTAATATTTGCATCCATTATTACCAGTCTAAGTGTTATCAGCGGAATTTTTAAAATTTGTGGAACAGTGAGAAACTGTTGCCTGTCAATACCATTTCATGAAGGAATAAACTATTTCCCTCAGTTTCAAATGCAGAATAGCTTGGTAATTATATAGGTTTCATATAAACGTAAAATTGTATAAATACCTAAACTCCTTAAAAGAAGCACTTTGCAGGGTTTTTTGGAGATGTAAAGAGCAAACAAGTAGGACTTTATGGTGTCAAAGTCATGCGTGGTGTTATTATCATTACATTCTACCAAGCGAATTCTGAGCTCAGTAAGGCTGCTGGTCCTTGTTCCTATTTACACCCCCATCCTCCTCTGCAGGGTCTACTCTACAAGTTGTTCAGTCTGTCTTTTCTCTCTGCATCTTGCCATCTGCTAAGCCATTTCTCTCCGCCTACTGCTTTCTACTGATGGAGCTTCCCGAGCCATTTCCTCTTTTCTTTCCTCAGGCAGAACTCAGAGTTAATTCTACAAATGTCAGAATGGTACTCTCCATCCGCTTACGTAACTTCCTAACTTCTTTTCTTTCTCTTTTCACTTTCAAAACTAATATTACGCCAATGATACAGAGTATAATAATAGTAAAGGTAAAATTGGACTCTATTCCTAATTATGCATTTCACATTCTGCTTCTTGTTTTGCGTTAGGAAAAAACATTCTCAATGGAGACTTGTAAAAAAATCTATCATTTCACTTACATGGCATGTGACTAAGAAAAGCATTAACTACTATTTTATCAATCATCCAACGCTACCTTAATTTTCTTTTGCTTGTTTTTCTACCATAAGTGTTTTCCTTCCCCAAAAGAATTCTTCACACTACAATTAAGTACTACAGTAAAACTGTCCCAGCATTCTTGACTGCAACCTTAGCCTAAGGCACGCTAGAGTAAAGAATATTAGCAAGGCAGCAATCCAGTATTGCTAGGAAGAAAAAGCATCCCTGGAGTTTTCACATATTGATCAAATGCAAAGCCTGAGGATCATGTGTACTCTCCAGCAATTGTTTCCACAGGTACCTGGAATTCCTGAGGACACACAATCCCAGCTCAAATCCCAGCTCAAATGTTCCTATTTCTCATTCCTTTTGTGTGGGTCACGACACACAAATGACAGGCTGTCTGTCCATCAGTCCACAGGAGATGCACTGCCTTGCCCAGCACAAACTTACAGTATAACGGAGACCAGAAGGAAAAAAAAAAAAAAAATATATATATATATATATATATATAGAGAGAGAGAGAGAGAGAGAGAGAGGGAATTCAACTACAAGGTAATTGCTTGTCCCTTTTCTTAAAACAGTAACCAATAAAGAGATTGAGACCCTTATTCCAGAATGCCTAAGGGCTACTATTCTGATTTCTCCTGAATAACAAGTATTTTAATCAGCTGCTTAGTTAACCCACCAGCTACACGGATTGGTAGTGAGTCTAGGGATGGGGAGCAAAGGCAAGGACAGAAGCAATTACCAGGAGTTAAGAAAAGATCATCAGAAGCTGAAACCGCTTGCCTCAGTCATTGGACTATCCCTTAACAAGCCTCCCAGACAGCACCCATATCCCTCAGCTGTGGTCCCCATTATGAATCCAGATACTAATGTCAAGTTTTCACTTTACTCTGAGTAGAAAAACTCTTCATAGCCTGGGGTGGTGACGAAATTGATGAAGTAAATAAAATAACAAAAATCTCATAAAGGACAGATTTTTTTTTCTTTTGAGGAGGCTCTGAGAAACAGAAAGTTTACAGAAATATACATGAGTATTGCAGCCCATCAGAGGTACTGAAATTAGCTTTAGGAGAATGTTCAGCTGGTTCAACGGCAGAATAAAAGGTTTAAGGTCATTTTAGCAAACATTTCATTCCCCCTTTTCTAATCTATGTAATGTACACAAGATAGTTAGCTTTAGTGGAAGGATTCTGGTCTGAAGGAAGAAGACACATACTCGATGCTCAAAGTCTCCCGTCACATAATGACTGGCTCTAGTGCCACTAGCAACCAACAGTGTACCATCTGGGCCTCAGTTTTCCTATCTGTGAAATGAGTAGAATGGGATTAGATCGTGATTTTCAAAATGGTAGTTTTTTTCTCTCTAGCATTTCAAGTATTTGTTCAAACCAGTAATGCACAGAAGCTTATGCTATAAAACTCTACGGTGGAGGCAGGGGGCAGAGTACATGCTGGAGAAACACCTGGTAGCTTTCTCCTCCCCGTGAGATTCCTTGGGAATCTCAGAAGAACACTAGTGAAAAGGTCGGAAGAGATGATCTAATAGTGATGTAATATCTCCATGAATCTCAGAGGTGTTAATGCAGACCATATTTAAGAATATAAGTAGTAGGCAAAAAAACTCTGGGTGATATTCATTATACATTGGTAGTTTTCCTCTGTTTGTCTCCAAGGCCAGGAAATTTTTAAAAAGTCCACTTCCAGAGTAGAGAAGTTTTTAATCTTCAGACACTGAACATTTTCAACAGATGATATTACAGTGGAGAGAATATAGATTTTCATCCCTGAGAGATGGAAAGAAAAGCCGAGCTCTTTGGATAAATTTTAACAGCAAGAGATGGATTGCTGTTGGTTCGATGCTCCCAGGCAGGCAACATTCTCCCTTTAATATGTCCACACTTTAACACCTGCTTTCTACGAAATAAGGAAGCCCCTTTTTTCCACAATATCACCCTACAGTGTTTGTAAAGTCTCACTGACTGGGTGATTATTACCTTACTATATTACATGTAAGTCCTCAATAGAACTGTACTTCTATTTAATTGCTAAATATATTCTTTTCACCTGAAATAATGCAAATAAAATCTTGATACTTTGAAAAAAAATATTGGGTCCTCAATTTAATAAAGTTGTCAGAGTTTCCCAAAACTAGGATGGTAGGGAATTTCGACTTTGCTAATTTAGTTAGCTATTATGTATTTCAGTTAAATTCCACTAGAACACTGCTAAAGTTATCATGGTGTGAATAATGACTTTGCAAAAGAAAATGCATTATATCTTATCTAAAAGTTTTACCCAGAAAGATTATCAACTGCAATAAAACTTTATTAAAATGAGTACAAATGTGCATGTGTATGTACCTGTGTATGTATCGTGAAATGGACAAAAGATCTGCTTTTCTACTTATTCTGGCTGATCACAACCATCAATGCATTCATTATTCACTCACTGAACTGTCGTGTGTACCTCTGAGGCTGTAGCTGTGCTAGGAGCTGGAGTACAAAGATGAACATAGCTTCCTGCAGAATTGAAGGCTCCCCAGGCCTTGATTTATTCACAGAGGAAATGGCAATAATATGAAGTATTACAGTATGAAATGATAGTGTGATAGTATGAAAGGTATTGAGATCACATAAAATATCATATTTAAGCACTTTCACAATGCCTAGGCTTCGGGAAGTACTATATAAACAGTTTCTGTTATAATAATTTTCATTACTCAATAACAAATAAAAGCCTACTGGGAAACAAACATGTAAACATATCATTCTGTGTCAATACAGTGGGCTCAAAGTGAGGAAGAAGTTTCTGTTTTTAACCCAACCTAGGAAGAGGCAGCAAAGTCTTCAAAGAGGAAGTGATATTCAATAAAATCTTGCCTTGGGAATAATTACTCTCCAGGAGGAGAAATCAGAGAAGAAATCAAAAAAAGTGCGGGGCTGCAGGGTAGGCACCCCTAAAGCTGGGGAGCAGAGAGGGGGTTGTGACTGGAGCAGAAGTTGTTCATATTTGTGACTTTTGGTCAAGTTTTTGTAAAGGTGGGGTTAGGGAAGAGATGAGACACATAACTGCCATATTGCATGAAGGGCCTCAGATGTCTTATTGAGAAATTTTGAATTTATTCTATAGGGAATGGAGAGAGGTTTCCAGTTTTTCAGTTAGGACTTGGTGGGATCAGTCACAAGAGAAAAGAAAAAAGCAACAGTGGTTTCACAACACACACTCTTCTGGGAGTACTGGGGCCTGCAAGCTTTCTGCTCTTCCAATTCACCTTTGACCCCAGGATTGAGTCTCAGCTTTCACACATCTCAGTGGCTCTGGGATTTGACCACTGGCTGTGTCCCTAGATTGATGATTTAGTGAAACCCGTTTATCCTGCAATCCACTCCTTATCTCATCATCTGCAGCCCTGATGCCAGCTCCTAGCTCCCAGCGGTCTGCCTCAGGCTGTTGTGATTCCTGTACACTTTACTCATACATTTAAATATATTCCTTCCATTATGTTCTTAGAATTGCTAAGGAATATCTGCACTGATTTCATCTGGGGCATTTACAGAATTGCTTATTCAATCAGGTCCGTGGGGTTGAGAATAGGTTTATCAGATTCTTTCTAAGGTGTAGGTGGCCAGTACCCAGCCAAGCCACAGTGAAAGTTGGGGCGAAGAGAAAATAAGTAATAATGATCTGGTTGCTATGTATAATTTTTATAATTTATCATCATATAAATGTTGGCCGTTTTGACTTTTTAAAATATTGCATTAAAATATTTTTTTCTGTTGATTACTCCTTAAGTTTGGCACCCAAGCTGAGTACCTCACTTACCCTACCCTCGTCCCAGCCCTGAAAGTAGCGGATATATTCCAACACTTCATGCTGGAATCAGGTGGGCTGTGTGTTGGGTAACGGATGCACAAAATTCAGAATGCACCGTGCCAAGCAGTGTTCCAAGCAGCCAAGGAAAAAGGACAGTGTTTCTCCAGAGAAGGGCCCAATGTTTCCAATCACTTCACAGTTCTGTGCTTGGAGTCCTGTTTCCCTGTCATCTCCCTTGAAACATAGGCCACAGAAGTCAAACCTTCTTAATTTTAAGTTTCAAAAGCAAAGCTAACCTAGAATAAAATAATTCAATGAAAATGTTTGACTAATAAGACTAAAAACCTCTATCCCAGACATTATTTTCCTTTACTTACAGACAAAAGAACAAATTCCACCTCAGTATTACATGTACCTTAAACAATAATAATCATAATAATGTCTTTATCATTTTTACTCTTAGAACTAAATTTTACAGGATGTTTAGAATTGGGTGGAAATTTAAGAGCTCGTTCGAGACAACTCCCTCAGGCTGCGCTGTGGAGTAGTTATGGCGGTGGGTCCCCCAGATCTGCCCTCAGGATGGAGGAATCGATGGGAAGGATGGTTCCTTAGCTGTCAGTCTACGGCCAACAATTCACCGCTTTATCTCTCTCCAGGACCTGACCTTAGCTGAAGGGAGCTGCTCTGTCCAAGCTTAATGCCCTAACTCTGGAGCAACCTGCATCCCTTAACAATGACGTGGCCCCCTTGCCTCAATCTGAGACACCTCCGAAGGGACATTTCAGCTCCAGGCAGCCTCAGAGCTGAGACCAGCGGAGGCCTCGTATCAACTTTAGAAAGTTCAACGTTTCCTCTGTCCAGTGCTGTTCCCCAACACATTTTGCTCTCAGGACAGACTTCCTGCAAGCCACTATGCGTCTCAGGGAACCCAGCAAGCAACACACTGAAATCCTTAGAACGTACAGGGAAATAAGAAGAGTCACAGTTGTGAGAAAAGAAAAGGCAGACATGATATCGCATCTGGTGAAGGGGGTGATTTCTACCAGTTGTCAAAGTTCTACTTTGTCTGAAGTGTCCGTGTGGTCATGGGTCATCCACCCCTTTAACATGAGCAGGTGCTTTGCTTGTCAGCTACATAAACTGTCCCTAGTTTGTCATTACCCATCTCTATTAACGAGATATTACACACTGAAGCCCTTTCCATCAATTTAACGGAAAGGGCACACCAGTGGCTCTCATTACTTTATAAGGTCAAAAGAGAAAATGGCCACACCTCTATCAGTCAAGGATATATCAGAAGTCTGCTGATGCCAATGTGGTGGAAGTGATGGAATCATCTGGGCAGAGAAAAGTATGCTCAAGAAGAAATCATTGCCAGAGACACAATCAATTCCAATCCCAATAACTTATTAAAAAAATAAGTTACACAACTACCAGTTAAAAAAAACACACATTTCTATAAATTTGGAAACAAATGAAAGCATTAATTACTTCAAATTCAAGCTACTCCTTCATGGAATAACTGAAACATTTTCACTTTATGCAATTTCTGGAGGCAAAGAGAATGGAATATTTTTTGAAATTTAGTGTTTCTGAGTCATCCTTCCAATCTTAAGCAATGAGAAATTTATTACTTAATATTCAGGGATGTTTCATTTTTTTTTTATAAACATAGGATCCTCAGATATTTTTAGCCCTCTTCCAAGTTTCTCTCCTGCTTAGATAACACATTCTCCAATATATTCATAATTATGTGGTTAGATACACCTGGCCCTATAAGAAAGGATTCAGTCCTGTTGAATGGTTATTATTACTAATCTTTCCATGTCCCAGAAACCTACAAAGCAGGCATTACCTCAGTGAATCCTTACCAGACTATATGAGGCAGATACTACTACTGGCTGTTTAACAGATGAAAAATCTGAGACTCTTAAAGAGGTTATGTAATTTGCCCCACTCCACTCAGGTAAGAAAATGGGGAGCTGGGTGGATCCGACCACCATGTCTTGAGCTTTTAACCAGTGCCCAGCTCTGACTCCCAACAGTAAGATAAAACACATCCCAGGCAAACAACATTGCCTTTTTAGCACAAATTTCTATGGAAAACAGTCTTTAATTAAATCTCTACTCTGTGCTTTTTAAGGCTTTTGTTTAATTTGTGTGATCATATTCTCTCTCATGTTAACTAGATCCTTCAAGTTAAGGGCAGGCAGCTTTTTACTAAGAATGCCTTTGAGGACTCTTTTTTTTTTTTTTTTAGTTTTGTCTATATTTTGGACAGTTAGCTCAGTGCAGGGATATTATTCTACCATAAAACATGTTTTAAATATCAGTTAATTATTGCCTTAAGTATGAATATTCTGCCAGCTATATCTTCTGTCTTTTGTTCTGACTAAATGCTGGTATCCATTCACACATCTTCAAAATTTCTTATATTAAAATTAAGTTCGAAGATATACAGATTGCCAACAGACACATGAAAGAATGCTCAACATCATTAATCATTAGAGAAATGCAAATCAAAACTACAATGAGATATCATCTCACACCGGTCAGAATGGCCATCATCAAAAAATCTAGAAACAATAAATGCTGGAGAGGGTGTGGAGGAAAGGGAACACTCTTGCACTGTTGGTGGGAATGTAAATTGATACAGCCACTATGGAGAACAGTATGGAGGTTCCTTAAAAAACTAAAAGTAGAACTACCATACGATCCAGCAATCCCACTACTGGGCATATACCCTGAGAAAACCATAGTTCAAAAAGAGTCATGTACCAAAATGTTCATTGCAGCTCTATTTACAATAGCCAGGACATGGAAGCAACCTAAATGTCCATCGACAGATGAATGGATAAAGAAGATGTGGCACATATATACAATGGAATATTACTCAGCCATAAAAAGAAATGAAATGGAGGTATTTGTAATGAGGTGGATGGAGTTAGAGTCTGTCATACAGAGTGAAGTAAGTCAGAAAGAGAAAAACAAATACAGTATGCTAACACATATATATGGAATCTAAGGAAAAAAAAAAAAAGGCCATGAAGAACCTAGTGGCAAGATGGGAATAAAGACACAGACCTACTAGAGAATGGACTTGAGGATATGGGGAGGGGGTGGGTTGAGATGTGACAGGGTGAGAGAGTGTCATGGACATATATACACTACCAAATGTAAAATAGATAGCTAGTGGGAAGCAGCTGCATAGCACAGGGAGATCAGCTCGGTGCTTTGTGACCACCTAGAGGGGTGGGATGGGGAGGGTGGGAGGGAGGGAGATGCAAGAGGGAAGAGATATGGGAACATATTGTATACGTATAACTGATTCACTTTGTTATGAAGCAGAAGCTAACACACCATTGTAAGGCAATTATACTTCAATAAAGATGTTTAAAAAAAAAATGTACATACACAGAATTACCAAGGATAGTAAAATGAACCCCTGTGTACCTATCACCCAGTGTCAACAGTTAACATCTCCTGGCTGTTGTTTCATCTATACCCCCATATGCTCCATGTCAAAATTATTCCAAATGGATTACAACTCCATACACACCCATATCCTCCCAGTTGGATTACTTTGAAACAAATCGGATATGTCATCTTATCCACACATACTATATTTCTAGATGACAAGGTCTCTTTCTCTGACAAGTTTTTTATTCATATTTTGCTATAATTGCTAACATCTAGCAAACAGTCTTTTGAAGAAGACAAAACATGCCTTATAAAGTGTAACAGTTCCTTACTAACAAATATATAGCAGTGTTCATTCTTCAAAAAAAAAAAAAATTAAGTTCAAACAATATTATTAACAGAAAAAAGACTGAAAGGAAACACACCCTATATTACCCTAATAGGCTGGAGTGATGTTTTTGTTTTAATAAGTATTTTCTCATGTTATCTCTTAAAATTAAAACAGTAAGATCCACAACGTTAAACACATGCCATATCCCTACAGTGGCAGGGATTTAGAAAAGTAGGCAACTTAATTTTAAAGGAAAACTATACATTAAAAGCTTAAAAGACAGAAAATCTCACTCATGAACACAGCATGTCATTATGATCATTTCTCTAAATGAAAAATCTCAAGTAATGAATTTTGTGGTTGATTTCATATTTTGAGGGTGTTGCTTAGAATTTTTTTCCCATTTGAAGGAAAAAATCTTGGTCTTTTTGAGGCAGAATGGATCTGGGGAAGAAGAGTCAATCTGATTCAACAAATGTGCATGTACTGCTTCCTCTAGGCAAAGCAGTGACAGGAAACAAGAAGAGTACAAAGGTCTCCCCTGTTTGTGAAGGGCGACAAGGTGACTATTTCAGCAGAGATTTTCATTTCTGATTATATTTAACTTTGTTAATAACAGAGGCCCCAAAAATTCTATTAAAATGTAATGTTGAAAATTGCAACTATATAATGCAATTGCACCAAGGTCGGTGGAAAAATATTCTATTAGTTGGGCTGAGGAAATCAATCATCCATTGTGCATATGAAGCAGAGAGCACAGACCCCACTTAACATCCACTTTCATAACAGTTCTGGACCAGGTCTTCAAGTTAATGAAAAATAACTTTCCTTTCCAAAAATTGTCACCTTCTGGTCGGAACAACTTACATGTTCAAATAATGGCCAAAACAGCCATTTTAGTAATTCTTCTTTCAAGTTTTCCACCTGTTCCCATTAAAGAGAATGTTAACTGGAGCAAACTAGACACTGGGGTAATTTCAAATGCATCTGTGCATTAGGGATTTTCAAAGAGTAAAGTTGTATTATACACCACTTAAAGCAATACTACTTTAAACAGTGGGAGAAATATTCCCCATGTATATGGCTCATTTTGTTCTTTTAAGAACAAGGAAGTTTCTGTTTCCCTCTAAGCAATCGTCATTTTGGAATTTATAAAGTGGCGAGAAGAAAATCAAATTCCTGGCAATTATCATGAACAATAGCTTCTTAAAACAACTAAATAAGAAGGAGGTTAAGAGCCAACACCCCCATTTTAATAAACTAATGGAAACAGACAACAAGGATGTTCACGACTCAATTACTTTATACAATGAAAGACACATGAGGAGTACGGGGCTCCCAACCCGGTGGATACATCCTGTACTTGTCCCCAAAAGACATAAATAGTTGACACAGCACCATAAACTCTTCCCCAGTCTTTACCTCATTCTCTGTCTCCATGCCCACTTGCCCAAAAGTCTCATAAGAAATGACTTCTTATTCTATATGATGAGGCCCCAGCTGACTTCTCTGGGGCTGTAATCGCCTCTCATTTGGTCCCTCCAGCCACAATAGTGTTCTTTTTTTGCCAAACTTGTTCCCCATTAGTGTCTTTGCACTTGCTCTTTCCTGTACTTGGAACTTCTTTCATGAGGCTCTTTCACGCCTGGCTGTTTCTAGTCATTCAGGTTCCACCATGGCCATGACACTCTATTTAAATGGACACACCTCCTCCACTGCACTACCATGTTTTATTGTCTTCACAGGGCTTAACACTACCTGCACCTCTAATAGAGGCAAAAGTTTGTCAGAGTAGAGTCCTTACATCTCTTAATAACCCTGGGGCCCCCAGGACAAACTACTGTGTCCTAGCTTGCAGTAGGATTCATTGGATTTTTTTTGCGAATAGATAAATAAATAACTGAACCAGAATCTTTTGCTCAAATGACTGTAAAAACCCTCGCCCTCTTTTCTCCCCATATTCCGTTCTCCACAGAGAAACAAGGATGATCTTTCTAAATTGAATACCAGATGTCAGTTTCCTGCTTCATACATCCCAGTGGGTTCCCTTTGTAATTAAACATCTAAATTCCTTACCATAGTCTTCAAGGTCCAGCAAAATCTGACTCCTGTTTCAACCTCATGTCACTCCCACCCTTCTTCCTTCTTTCCTGTCCTTCAACCCCATACTAAGCTCAGTCCCTCTGAAGGCTTTCATATTTTCCATTCCTTCTGCTTCAAAAGCCATTCTCCCAGTCTTGGCATGGATGCCTGCTTCCGTGGTGGTCCCATTAGGGCTCAATTCAAATAGTACTTCCTCAAAAAGCCTTCCTTGACCACCTCAGCTAAACTGGAATCAGATAAACAACTAGGACATGGTTTTTGTTTGAATACATATATTTATAAAAGAGCAGGATGAATAACTTTGACTAGGATGGATAAGAATAACTCCCATTCATTTTTTAGGATGGTTAAAACTCAGCTTAAATTTGACAATGTTGTTGGTGCTATTTACACATTAATCTTTCTAGAACCTTATTTTGCAGTTCTATAATTATAAATGTTTTCTCTACAACAGTAATTTGGAGTAAATGTAGTATTCTTCCATTGCATGTGTGTTGGGGGAGTATTACTGGGTATTATTCAATGAGTCTGATTTACCTTTATTCTCCTACTTGCCTTGAATTAAGCAATTAACCTTTCCTTCTTATAACCTGTCTACAATTCTCTTTCCCTCCCAACATCATACACACAGGAGGGCAGAAGTGCTTCATAGTTTCAGTTTTGCTTGTATTTATTTCTATTTACTGTAATTTCGAAGGTTTAACATAAAACTCAGTGTCATCTGTAAACAGAGCTCTTAGTATTCTTAACAAGTAAGGCACATAAACACAATGAAAGGAATATCTTCATCAAAGCAGGACGGCTGTCATGAAGGAACAATTCCCTACCAAGAGGCAGGTAGCCTCACAGAACTGTTGCTAATGGAAAGTTTCACTACATCAAAGGCTTGGATGCAATCCTTACAGAGAGTGCCACACTACATATCAGTAGAAATGTAAAAATGCATGTATTCATTAGTTTTCATATAAATTCACACTTCAATAAATATTTCAAGCACTGAGCTCCACAACGGCCAAGTGCATAAGGGACTAGATTTCAAAATGGCAGCCAAAATAAAGGGGCACACATGCATACAACCTTTTCATGTTATTTGTCATTAGTGTACTTTCTAACTGCAGTAAATGTTCTTGACATAAGAAAATGCTAATATTTTTCAAGTGGCTTTATCTCTGAAACTGAGCCATAAAAAGCTCAAAAACCTACACTCAAAGTCATTAGAACTGAATCCATCCTTTTTAATTTGGTGACTTAGCTCCCAAATAATTACAGAGAACATATATTCATATTCTTCTTCTATCCTCATTTTTACTCAGATTTTGACCTTTACGTAAAAAACAGGTCAAGTATTTCTCCACAGACTTCTAGAAGTACTATCCTACGATCAGATTTACTAAAACGTATATAGCTTTTCGTCTTTTAATTTCTAAATATTTTTGCTCTACTGTGCTGCTAATTAAAAAGAAAAAAAAACAGGAATTTGGACATTCTCTGATAATCCAGCATATTTTGAATAGTTTTATTTCTAAGTACAATAGAATTGTTTTGCAAATAAAATATCTATTTTTATAATGTATAAAAGCTAATCAAAAGTCTATAAATCAGCAGGTAAAAGTGAATAGTTGAATAAGAAACAAATGGCCATCAGAGAAATTGGTCTCTTCCAAGAGGCTTCTGAAAGGGAAGCTGGGAATTTTTTTGCCAAAAAGTCAGAATATAAGAGAATAGAGGATATATCCTCTATTTTATACACACACACACACACACACACACACACACACACACACAGATGCTTAATTTAAATCCATCTCAGTTCCAATCTGTTCTTGCAAGCATTATTTCTTAACCTGCTACATATTTAACGACATGACCATGAACAAGAAATTTATAATAATGGCCCAGTCACAGCTTGGCCATGCTTTCTCTCTTCAATTTTGTTTAAATTTTCAATTATTCTTTATAATTTTTCAAGAAATACTGAGATTCTGCCCAAATCTGCCTCCCACCCTATTTAACTTATTTCATGAAGGAAATAATTGCACAGGAAAACTCAGACTAGAACAGTTAATTCCCTGAACCAATATATTCTACCACAAGGGCACTGGTCCTCGGCATGATAGTTTCTGGGTAAGAGAGCTCAAGAAAGAATTGAAACTAGTGATGGGAAACTGATTCAGTATCACGTTGCGCTCCAGAGACCAGCTACAGCATTTAGTTAGAGAAAGAAAGGCACCAGAAATAAATGAGGAGGAGAGTAAGTTCCATGGATATTCATTAAAATCCCTTTTTTATGAGTAACTTGACATTACCCCAAGGCTACGCTGCTAAAAACAACAACAACAAACTGTGAAATCAATTGAAAGTGAAGCAAGCCCTTGTGAACATCATGCATATTAAATAAAATAAACATGTTCTCATGCCATTGTTTTTCACTTTTCATTGTAAAATTCAAACTGGCATTTACACAGCAAATTCTGAAACATATGTTCTTAAAATAAGAGAGACACAACAAAAACAGAGCAATGGAACTTGGGAGCTTCACATTATTGCTTCTCACGAGGTTTAGAATCCCACTGGTTTTATTTTTCTAACAAAGGTGAAGGCACATATTTCCAGGTCAAGTGATTCAATGATCAAGGAAGAGAAAAAAAAAGCACTAGATTCAAAGTCTGAAGATGTGGGTTCTTAGCCAGTGTTTGCAGTATATTAGCTGTCTGGCTTTTGGGTATTCCTTAACCTCTCTGAGCCTTAGCCTTCACTTCTATAATAACAGGGCACTGCTCTGTGTCCCTCATTGGGTTATTATCAGAATCAAACGAGATAATGTATGAAAGTTACGAGCAAACTTTAAAACACTAGGCAACATAAGTGTTTATAAACTGAAGTTCCATCACTTCCAGTTGAAATATCTGCAATCCACAATGCAATAATAGGATAAAGTCAT
Organism: Eschrichtius robustus; assembly: GCF_028021215.1. Lineage (NCBI taxonomy): Eukaryota > Metazoa > Chordata > Mammalia > Artiodactyla > Eschrichtiidae > Eschrichtius > Eschrichtius robustus. Next base: position 65,416,586 of record NC_090841.1, on the reverse strand, counting down.
TCACAATTTGTTGAAAAATTAAATCCGATTATATGTTATATTTTGGAAACTATATTCAAAATCTTTTGTCACGGCAGTAGGGAGACAGCACCCAATCATTTAGAAGTAGATTCTTAATAAACTTTATTTTTCAAGCCAAAAATAGGATTGAAAATAGTCTAATAGACTTGCATAAGCCAAATAGCAAAATTCATGTACAAGTCTGAGGCAGTCTACTCAACTGCTTGACAATTTCGCAAAACCTTAAATTATTAGGTTAAACCACATAAAGCTGCTGCTCTGTAAGTCAAGACTTGAACAATATTGTTAATTTCATATTGATAAACTAAATATATTAAATACTTAATGCAGTCATTTTGGACCCCTTGGACTCCCTCACCCTAAAAAAATAAATCTAGTGATAATTATGTTTCTGTCACATTATCCATACAGAAAAAGATGCACACACCAAAAGAAAAGTTGGAAAGGATACATACAGATAAGCAGTTCACAGAAAAAGAAATACTAAAGACCTAAAGGAATACTAACAATTTTTATCTTCCTCAGCATTCAAAGAAATGTAAATTTAAACAAAAATCTTTTTTGTCACCCACTAAATTGGCCCGAAGTGAAAAGAAACTATAATAATGTTAAAAACAATAATAGAGGAACAAAATGGAGTCCCTTATGTTAAGACCCACATCTCCAAACCATCTACTCTCTATCTGCTGGACTGGATACATGAGTCATTGAACACAGTCAACAAGATCTTTAACATTTACTCAGTTGTGTTTTGTTTTTTCAATAATACTCAGTGCTGGAAAGAGTGATGTTCTGTAAAGGCAAACTGGAATCTGATTCAAAACCATTAAAAATATTCATACTTTTTAACCTAGTAACTCCTCTCCTGGAAATTAATCATAGCAAAACAATCTTAGATTTGCACAAGCATTTAACTATGCAATGACAATTATATCGTTATCTTTAAAGTAAAACATGATAAAAAAAAATGAGGGTCTGACATACAAATGAATACTATGCAATCATTAAAATGGATGTTTTAGACAATTATGGAAGGTGCTTATTTATACCACAAAGAAGCAAGAAAGTTTAGAATATAAACCATGCTTATAAGTTGATATAGTTGGTATACATATGAACAGTGTGTATACATTAATAAATATCCTATGTGCCAGGAACTAGACTTAGCTCTTTAAATGCATTCGCTTCCATAATCATCAGAACAATTCCACGAAATGAGTACAGTTATTCTGATCCTCGCTGTACACAAGAGAACAGTGAAGCACATTTTGCCAAAATCACATAGCAGATAGCGGAGCCAGAATGTGAATGCAGAGCTCGGAGCCTGTGATGGTAGACTAATAGATTGCCTTAGGAGGGACAACTGGTAGAATTCAGAGATGGAAGGATCTTATCTGGTAATGGAAGATGAGTAGACTTTGGGAAATTGAAAGCACTGTGAACAACCTAGATAGGAAAAACACAAGGCACAAGGAGCAGAATTTACATGGTTGACGTGGTTACCTAAACCAAGTAACCAATCACTAGTCCCGCCCCTCTCCCCCCTCTCCAGGAAGGAACGGTTTATAATCAGCATAGGAAGAGATATATGGCCCCTGATCAACCTTTAATTTAATGGGGGTGGGAGTTGCTGGAGAGAGAAGGTTTATTCTTTATCATGGGAAATTGCCAACATCAGCATTTTTTCCAGCAAATTATTTTGTGTCACAATAAAGATAAGTGAAATAAAACAAATTCTAAAATAATGAAATCCAAACTAATTTGATTTTTGCTATACATGCTTTTGGAGGAAGATATTTGAAAAATATGAAAAGAAGAATTTTGTCCTTTCATTTAAGTACAGAGTTATTCAAAGTAGAGCAACTTTTTATTATTTCTAAAAAAATTTTATTTTGAAAAAATTCAAGGAGTGAGTTGAAGGGGCAAAATGAGAATGAAGGAAAAGATTCTGAAAAGAATACCCTATCAATTTAGCTATAGTCTACATTCTTGAAAATGAGTAAAAATATCCTGCATTCATCCACAAATACTATTAAAATCATAGTGTTTCCTCAAAATATATGACACGGTTGCATTAATTAAGAACAGCATAAAATCCATTAATTTCCCAGTTTTACACTTATCTCTTCAGGTAAAAAGCCCTATTTCATAAAAGAACTAGGAGATGAAAGTTAAGTAAATGTCTATTAATTTCTATGACAGGCCAAACCTTATATATTCACTACATCTGCAATGAAATGGCATAGAAGGATCGTTAACCTGGTTTCCCTGTTGATTCACATCTCAGCTACACACCGTGCTGGGTACACAGTCAGTACTTAAAAAAGTGCTAGTGTAATTGGTTCACTCAGATGGTCACACACAGTCATTTACTTAAATAGAATTAACACACACTCCATTGTAGAGATATTGATTATTAAGCCCTGCAACACTCACTGCTATGAGATATTCATTAAAGATCTCTTTGTAATGTAAAATAAGCACTTGAGGTTTAACATGTGCTAGGATAACCCCAAACATAAAGAAAAACCGATGTTTTTCTTCACAGTGCTCATTAAACAAATCCAGTACCTAATGGTTTCCTGTGTAAATAATTTTTTCCTTAAAAAAGCCAGAACAACAAAACTTGGATTTATTTTATTACTGATAATCATATCTTCTTTGCTTTTTCTCTTATAAACAACCTAACATCTACCACCAATCCCCACACGAGTCAGTTCCATGCTTATATAAATATAGAAATGAAGGAACCAGCTATTACAGGATCTAGGCAGGTTTCCAGATATAATTTACAAAACGACCTTGTGCTTATTTTCCAAGCATTGGTTTGTTACTCATTGTAGATATACGGAAAGAGGGTTAAAAGTGGCACTCAGATTCACACATAATAAATAAATAATTTAGGACCTAATTGGTGCTGTCACTCTACTTGCCAACCCTTCCTGCTGGGTTTTGCTTTATTATATATACGATGCTCGATTTTGTTTAAAAAACACATTTCTTCTGGGGGAAATTTGTTGCTACTTTATGAGCCAGAAATGCATCAATTAATGATCTGGCACTGTTTATGAAAGATTTCTTAAATGGTACCTTTGATAGTTATTAAAAAAACCTGGAAATTATGATTAGTTTGAAAAGATGACGGCTCTACAACTTTCAACTGGGTACTGAAAATGCCACTGAGTCAAGCATCACATGGGCAATGAAGCTGATGCTAGTAGCCACCAGACCCCTTCTAAAATTAAGTTCTACCCACTTATGATGTACATCTTTACTCTCCACATAAGGAGTCTATCAAGACATTAAAGTGGTTGGTGCCGGTTTTTTCCATCTGGTCATGCCTGAATAATGGAGAAAAGAATGAAGTGCCTTTTCAGTTACACGGGTGGATAGAAGTTTTGTCAACAAGTCTTTATTACAGAGGCAAGATAGAGCCGTCCACTTTTTTGCTTCTCGTGTAGAACTCTCTTAAATAATGAAGTTTTAGGAATGTGCCTAGGAAATCACACAGATTAGAGAATAATAATAATGATAATAATAATAGTAATAATCACAGAGTATGCTGTGCTTCCACTATCCAGGAACCTCTTATCTGCCCACTTCTGTCTGACTGCACTAAGTGGGTCTTTCTCAATCAGCGTTTGAAAAATTTCACTCTCTGCTCCATGTCTCCAGCCACTAAGATAATCAAACTGACATGCAGTGCAGCCGTAGAGTCTGCCTTGTGTGCTGGGAATAAATGGATGTGGACAGATACTGTCATAGTAATCCTTGCATCCACATTGTGTGGGACATTGGCTTGACAGTGCAGGCAATGATGAGGGAAACAGGTCATCAATAGACACCCAGTATCTCCTTATCCCCAGCAGGCTTGGTGTCTTTTGATGAGACTCTAACAAAGGTAGGACCATATTAGCAGCTGGATCAATCTCTCTCAGCTACAGCTCAAGTATCAAGAAATGGTAGCCAACTTTGGGCTTAGACAGTCTGCTGGGAAGAACCTTAGCTAAATATGTAATAGCTTCATATCTGGTATGGAGAGCCATGGGACAGAAGGCAGCAACATGTATTTGTGGCAGACAGGTGCTTATGTGATACAGGAAACACGAGAAGCTGGTGAAGTCTAAAGGGCAGGAGATGTTATTGATATATATGGATGCAATCACTGAAAATCTGGGTTGGATCAAATTTCCATAGTTTAATTTTGGATAGAACTATTTTGGATGCTGCTGAGTATCATTTTCCCTGAGAAAAGAGATGCTCTCTAAGGAAAGAATCCAGTGACAGTCACTCCAGAGAGATTTGTCACTGGAAGAAGTTTAAGATGAAAGTTATAATTGCATTTTAGAAGCTATATTATGAGCCGGAAATTCAATGAATGTCCTGGAGTTCTAGGGTAGCATTTCATAAGCTTTCTTTTTTTCTTCCTTCAGATGAAAAATTAAATCCATTCATTTAATACACTGGGTAGGTCCATTTATTTTACAATAGTCCTAGAAACTCAAAGGAAAATTGACTTGTCATAATAAATTTGTATCCCAACTGTCAGAATTCACTAATGCTGTCCTCAGCTGACTTTCTTTTCGAAGTATTAACAGGTGAAACTATGTATAACTTATTTAAATAATTGGCCTATATTCTTTAAGGCAGGGTACAGTCCTAGTGTAGGCATGATATTCCTATTAGGACCCATGATCATGCCATTAACTTATAAAAGCTTTACCAGCTGCTCTTTCACTTGATGGACACTCGAAACCTTAGCTCTAAGGAAGAAAGATAATGAATTTGGGCTTTATTGCTTAGTGATGATACATGAATATACTGATGGAAGTACTTTCTAAAACCTCTTCTTTTTTTTTTTTTTTTTAAAGATTGATTGATTGATTGATTGATTGCTATTTTGGGTCTTCGTTTCTGTGCTAGGGCTTTCTCTAGTTGCGGCAAGCGGGGGCCACTCCTCATCGCGGTGCGCGGGCCTCTCACTATCGTGGCCTCTCCTGTTGCGGAGCACAGGCTCCAGACACGCAGGCTCAGCAGTTGTGGCTCACGGGCCCAGCCGCTCCACGGCATGTGGGATCTTCCCAGACCAGGGCTCGAACCCGTGTCCCCTGCATTAGCAGGCAGACTCCCAACCACTGCGCCACCAGGGAAGCCCTAAAACCTCTTCTTATATAGCAGTTGAAAGAAGTACAGTCTGTAGTTGATGGGTTTTTATTAGAAGAATGCAACCTACGAATCATCAATTAGGCCTTATTTTAGGAACTGAAAGTTCCTAGTGGAGAGAATCAACTGAATACTATAGAATAAAATTATTAATAGGTCAGCAGATTTTAATCCAACAATAAGGAAAGAGGCTGGATCCATGAGCTGAGGACAATCCTTGCCTCACAATTTTATTCATTCACCCAATCATTAATTTCCTGGGTCAAACACTAATCAGCGATGTTCTACTAGGCTAGGTTTTAGAAATGAAAAAGTGAGTCTTATTTTTTCTTAACTTTACACTTATGGCCATTTTCTTAAATTATTCCAACTAATTTCAATACTCTATCCCATAGTTTGAGCCTGAAATTCCACTTGCTTTTAACCATCCTCCTTAACTGAAAACACATACAAGTTTATATAAATCTTAACATATTACATGTAAAGTGCTTAGCATAGGACCCGACACATATAAAAGCTCAACAAATATTTGCCATGGCTATTTTGTTAATTATTTTTCTTTGGGGATTCACTATCCCATGGACAACAAAAATTTCCAGGTCACAAGCCAACTGGTGCCAAGTACTGAAATGGCTGTGACACCTCATCCAAGATCAGAGGCAAAGAGGACCCTGCTTGCCAGGGATGCAGGATAAAAGAGAGGCAGCACATTCTCACCATCCCTAGTTTACACAACACCTTCTTTTTTCAGCTTAGAAACCAAGGCCCAGCACAAGGAAGTGTGATTCCAAGGCACAGAGCTTGTAAGTTAAAGATGGAAGCAGAACTAGGTCCCAGGCACAAGTGCCAATCACAGCATCTCAAAATTAAGTACTGTTTCCTCCCTGCTATGACTATCAAGTTTCAATGATTATTGTTTATAATTCCTGAAAGATTATTTTGGATTAAATAAGAACGCTATATTCTTTGTTCTTCTTAATCACTAATGAGTGGAGTAATGCAGCTGCCAGATGGCTGACAGTACTGTATGGTGACTGTACACCAAAATGATGCCTGAATTAACTAGATACATGGAACTGAGTGATCATTACAAGAAAATATGTGTGTGTACAAATAAGCAGCTTAATAGAGCAAACTTGTTCATTCACTTGACCTCCATAGGAGTTCCAGCACCTACACTCTCTCTACTCGGAACACTGTCTAGTAAATGCAACAAAGTCCATGGCAGGAACTAGTGACAGTGACCTCAAATGTACTTAATGTGCTGTCCTCGAATAGAAGTATAACTGAAACTAAATCATCAACTTTCTCCCAACCCAGTTCCCAATTATTTTTTTCATCACATAGGTTGGAATTTTGGGTTTATTCTTCCCTCTAGTTCAGGATCAGCAAATACATGACTTGTGTTCTTCTGTGGGGTCACCCTTGCCCTTTGCAGACATCACTAATCAATCACAACTCTCCTTACCTCCTACCTCCATAGAACCTTACTCTTTCTCTTATACTCCCTTAATGGCGCCTTGCTAGAGCCTGTATGTCAGAGCTGAACACTCATCCTCACCAAAAACTTCCAAGGGAAAGATCATTGCTGGTCTTTCTCTGCATAATGTTGTCATGCATCACTTAGTTTCAGATTTACTCCTGCCCCCGTCAATCCCCTATTCAGCAACCTTTGTTGTCTCCTGTTGCCTACTACATGTTAACTCCAATTGAGTTTTGCACTGCTTTCACTGCACCTATCCAACAATACTGCTCAGTTTCCTCCAGCAGATAGGACTCCAATTGTATCTCCTTAGTTTCAGAACAGGAGTTCCCCCTACAATGTCTGTGCACATAATGAACATGCATACCAGACTTCTTTTCTCAGATCTCCTTCATCCATCCAAAGCCTTCCCAAACCTGTTACACCCAGATCATGTCTTCCCTCTTCTACTCTAAGTCTACAGAAGACTCAGCCTTCTCTCAAAGGAGCTGGATTTTCATATATTGTGAAACACAGTTTAGAGTGGCTAATTACTTCATAGGCTTTCAACCACCTGCACTTCTAGAGCATGAGAAAACATTAAGAGTTGTGCAGGAAAACAGAGTTGTCAAAACACAGGTAGCTTTCTCTTAGTATAGTAACTTACAGACAGGATAAAACCTTGCACAGGTTCCAGTAAGAACAATCTCTAAACAGGCGCAGAATCAGTAAATACTACCTTAGCTCCTCAGCACGGCAATACTCAATGTGTCTCTAACACTGAACATTTAGATAGGAAAAGCTGTTTACCAAACTTTGCAGATAGGTAATTAACCCAGAATGTAAACCGGAATTCGCTTCTTCATTTTATAGGATGACCAAGTTCCACACAAGTTAAAACGACTTGCTCAAAGTCATCCACAGAATATGAGCAGCATGAAATGAAACCCTTGTCATCCAGGGCTTCTGGCATAATATATAACTCTGTGAACCATAATGCCCACATAACATATAGACAGATCTCAACATCTTTTATTATGACACATTACAGTTTCCTACTTGGTTAACTTTTTCTATCAATTACCATATTCAAACAACTGCCTGTACTTGAGATTTTTCTCCTTGCATATGTCTATAAGTAAAGAAAATGTGCCTTTTTAGAAATGCAGCATTTTGCACTTGAATTCCTTAGAATTTAATCATATAGTTGGCACTGGAAACTTTATCATGATAGCTCAAAGTCAGGCATGGTCTGAGCCACAAAACACAAGTTGGTGACCTTTCCCCTAACTTTTTAATTTAAAAATATTCTAACCTTAAAAAAAGTTAAAAGTACAATGAAGACACATGGACCTATCACCTACATTTGTAAATTAATATTTTTGCCATATTTGCTTTCTCGCTCCTTCAATGCTAAATAAATATATATATATATGTATATGCATACATACACTGTGTATATACATGTATATATATTATATTCATTTTTTGTTGACCCATTTGAAAATAAGCTGCAAATATCTTCAGTCTTCCCCTCTAAATATATCATCCTTTTTCTTTAGCAATAAGGATGTTCTCCTACATAACTGCTAAACTATTTATCACACACAAAAAATGTAACATTGTTACAATAATACTATCTAATATGTAATCCTCAGTTGTCCCAATAAGATCTTTTAGAAATTTTAAAATCCAAAATCAAATCATGAATCATGAATTGCAATTTTTACGTCTCTTTCATTGACTTTAATCTAGCACAATCCTGCACATATTTTTTTTTGGGGGGGGGAGGGAAATCTTTCATGAAATTGACACCTATTTAAGATTTCAGACTAGCCCTTTTGTGAAATATCTCATGATCTGTATTTGTCTGACTGCTTCTTAATTACTAGATTGGGCAAGAATGCTCAGGGGTCTCAGATGTAACTTTCTCATTGTATCACATCAAGAGTCACATAATACCCTATTTTTGCATTATTGATCCAGATGTCATCATTTGAATTGACCCAAGTTTTATCATTGGTTAAGGTGGTATCCAAATTGATAACACTTAAAACAGTGGTTTATGCCATAATCTATCTCAGAAACACATTAACACTTGATGGTATTGTTCAAAACCTCAAAGGATGCACATTTTTAGAAAATTTAGTGATAGAAATAAGTGACTTTTTAAATATAACCTGAGAAATGTAAAAGAACTGACCAAAAGTGAGGAGACAGAGTGATGGAGAAAGAAACACCCTGGACTGAAAGCCAGAAATTCTGAATTTCCCATCCAGAGCCCATCAACAGCTCACTGCAGAGTCCAGATGGCAGATACATTTCATTTCTTGTGGCAGTTATGATTGATTTGTTCTGGCTGCCTGAAGCACTGTGTTAAAAAGGATTTTAAGGCTGCATAATGACTTGGCCAAAAAAGCGCCTTAACTAATCATGTGGCACAGATCTGGGAGGAAGAAATGATAGTTTATGTGTGGTAGATTAAATATGGACACAAATTCTTTGCCACCCCTCCCAACAAGAGATGAACTCTATTTCCCTAAGCCTTAAATTTGGACTGTCCTTTGACTTTTGACCAGTAGAATGTAGGAGAAGTGACGCTATTCAAATCCCAGAACCCAAGCTTCAAGAAGCCTTGCAACTTACGTCTTCACCTTCTTAGAACTCTGAGCTGGGGCTGCATATAAAGAAGCCAGTCCAACAGCATTGCTGGAAATAATAAATCTGTGACGTTTCAAAAGGCTCTAAGTTTCATAGCAGTAGATAACTTACATAACAAGCCTCTATTTTTTGACCCTGGTCAATATCTCCCTTAACTCTGCCAGTCATCAGCTTACTCACCTATGAAGCAAAAGGGTTCTTCCTATTAAAATTAAGGAGTCTTTCGGTGGAAGATTTCAGGCTAGACTTAAATTGGCACTCTCAGTTCTATTCAAGGGAACCCACACACAGATTTCACGGCCAAGAGGATAAAAAGAAAAGGAGTACAGTAGAAACTGAGAAGGCTCTGTCTAGAAAGGACCTTGGAAAATAGTGGTCCACACCCTTCATCATGAAGATGAGAGAACGAAGAGACCCAGCTCTGAAATGATTTGTCTAATACCATAAGCAAGCTAGTGGCAAACTCTGGTATTGCAACTTCCTCAAAACAATGGCTAGAACACAGCTGGATCTGATCCATTTTTGATCCCCATACCTTGTGTCCACCCTGACAGTGCCTCGGCTCGCCTCAATATCTCAGCTTCCCCAATTAAAATGGCACATGCCAGGAGAGAGAGACACACATTGGGTTTTGGAAAAAAGGAAGCTTGGAACATGTACAGACAGGACATAGTAAAGACTGATGTGCATCTCTGGCTAGGTTCTCCTTTTTGCCTATTTGCTTCCTACCCACACTAAAAATCAAGTGGAAGCACTGGCTTCTCTCAGTATTCATTAATTTTCACCTGTCATTAAAGAACTTCCTATGCTTCATCTTTGTCTTGCTATTCTCTTCTTTAAGTATTCAATAAATGAGGTGATTAACCAGAATGAGCTTTATATCTTCTACGCGATTGAATTTTTTTAAGAAACCAAGACTGTCAGAAATGTTACTGTGGTTAAAAAATTGATAACTGAATTAATAATTACAGTTATTGAATTTCACCAATCTAATCAATTCTGAACCCCATTTTGTTATCATATAGAAAAGTTTCATAAGGAAGAGGAGTTGTATTACCTCCAACAGAAAGATCATCTGACAAAAGATTTTAGTGAATCCCCCAATTTTTCCTGCAAATGACTAATCATTGTAGTGATCACAAATATGCCCAGCAGAAAATCGGGCTGATTAAAAAACGTGATTAAGTAAGCCAATTAAACGTGCAATCTACCAAAAATCTGCCTTTCTACACAAAAGATAATAAAATGCTTATTTCTATTTTCAATGAGCCTCTTCTAAAGTAATTTAATTTTAAAAATTAATAGGAATAATGTACCTTATCCCAATGCAAGGAATTAGAAAAGTGGGAAGAATTAACACCTTTTCTGATGACGACCATTACAATAGGTTAAACTTAATTCAGACTTCTCTGAGACATGCCCTCAGTCTTCCTACATTGTAAGTCCTTCTTGATGGCTGAACTTTTGCTTGCTTTTTTCTCTCAGACCCTCTGCCCCTCCTAACTCTCCCCCAAAATATATCAAATCCCAGAACTTGTCTTCATTTTATTTTTACTGTCTGTTAAGGTTAATAATATTCAAAAACAAAAATAAAACTTAATTGTCGTAAAGGGGCAGAAAAGCCTAAATGGAGATGGTCTAGAACACAAAGCTGTCATTTGAGGTAACAGGAATAATCCTGTCTCTTAGCTCACAAGAGAAATCACAGCCACCTCTCCCAAAAATGCTTCTCTCCCACCACACCCAAATATGACTTCATAATATCTAAATGATTCCATGGAGACAAAAAGCATTTTTATTCTATAATGTATCAAAATCTCTAATAAGAAAGGTATATTTAGACAAAAGTCTATTTAATAAAAGGGAAATCTTTTAAACGTACATTTGTTCTCAACTGAAAAGCTCATGTTGAGTTAACTATGTAGCTCATAAAAGGACAGACTTTAGAGACAGAGAAAGAACAATTAACATGATTAAGCTAAATTAAAGAAGGCTCCAAATGCCTTGAAAAAACATTATCTCAAAGCAATGGCTTATTTTTTAAGATACATATATTCCTAAGCATACAGTTTCCAAAGCCCAATCAGATCATCTGGGAAGCCACAGGGTAGGAAGCGAGCAAGTTCTCTATTTCTTTTATGTTGGAAAATGAGTCCAATAAGTAAGATTCAATTTACTTCTTATAGAGTAAATTTCATGGGACCCCCCAAGAAAGATCCAGAGGAGGACTCATTTTGCATGCATTTTAATTGACCACTAGACAATACCATGTTCTAGATATGTAGAGCTTTCCAGATGGAAATCAAGGCCCATGATGGCTACAGTCAGGAGAGTGTGGTGCTAAGAAAATAGCCCTGAATTCAGACCCACTTGGCTGCCCAGTTTCTCTGAGGTTTCCCAGACCTAATACATTTTGTGCATCAAATGCAATTAACTTTGTATTTCATTGAAGACTACTAGCAATAAAAGGGACCCCAGAGAATATCTCATCCAGGGCCCTCCTTTCACAGATTAAAAAATCAGTCTTTAAGAATAAGGTGAAAGGTCACACCGCACAACTGGACGGGAGAGCTTAACGCACTCGATGTCTATTTTGAGTGCTCCCTCGTGCTTTGCCCCGGTGCTTGTGAAGTTGGCTGGGCACTTGGAGAATTAATTAGAAGCAGTAACTGATGCATCCTCTTACAGTGGAAAAGAGCAGGAATGGCTCAGGAGTCAGAAGACCCAGGTTTGAGACATACTTGCACTCCTGATTAGCACTGCTATTCCAGCAAGTTGTTGAAATTCCCTAAAAGCTGGAAGATGTAACGACTATGATCGTGGATTTTAGGAACACCTGGCCTTGCATCCAGACTCTTCCTTTCACTTGTCTGGTGGGACTGGACGTGTTTGTTAATCTATGTGGGATTCATCATCTCGTCTGAGTAAGGGAGATAATGCCCCCTTTCTCAAAGGTTTTTGTGAGGATTAAATGAGATGAATACGCAAAATGCCAGATACATGGTAGATGCTCAGATGCTAGTTTCCTTCCCACGTACTTATTGTAAATTTATTCATGTGCAAAATAAGGATACAACCTGCTCTATTTGACTAGTGTTTCTTGTCAATGGGTATTAACCCAAGGGCAGGTATATAAATAAATAACTAGAACCACATAATCATTTCAAATATACACACACAGTAAACTCACCAATGCTTTTTGAAAGCTCACAATGGCATGCCTTTCATTAAAAAAAAAGGCCATTCATTGAAAAAGAGGCAAAAATATTACCCAGAACTTGATTTCTCTGCAGCTCTTTTCCACACACGTAGAGATTCATAGTAAAACCTTTCTAACCCCTCTCCCTCTGGGTTCTAATCCACTGTTTTAGAGAGTAAATGCTAGCATTTGAAATAATATTGCTTTTTTTAAGTGCAACCTAACATAACTTAGGAAGAGAAATTGTGGTAGTTCCCTATTGGGGAAAAAATGGTAATTGACATCACATTCCACATTTAATGCAATGTTTTCTACTGCACTTTGGATAAAATCCTAAATCCAGAGCACGGCCTGAAGTGACCCCATGTAACCAGACTCCACCCTCTTCCATTGTCACCATATGCCCTTTTCTCTCTGGCTGACTGGACTCACTGTGGGCCAGTTCCCCTGGATTTGAACAATATTGGGCACCTACTGTGTGCCAGGTGCTATTCTAGGTACCAGAGATACAGCAGTAAAAGTACAAAACACACACACACTAAACAGAAATATCTCTGCCCTCATAATGCTTAAATTCTATGGGAAAAGATAGTACAAAAAGATAAATAAATTCTATTTATCTTGAGTTAGACATGGAATAGTGCTATGAAGAAAAGAGCAGGGAGGGAGATGAGCTGTGTAGTGGCTGGTCTTCTTTCAGTTTCTACCAGGAACCAACCTCTTCCTGCACCTCTTCCTGGGGTGCCCCTCTCCCACCCTCTTACTTAATTCCAGACATATCAAACTGATCTCCATCCTTCAGTCCTCAACTTCCCAGATCAACAAAAAGTGAAATTACAAAATGCAACAAGAATGATGAAGAGAAGCAGCTTTGTAAGGCCCATTCCCGGTGTCTACCGCTTGCATGTTTCCCATCAAAACAAGCATCACCAAAGATATTCCTCTTGAGCATCTAAAATCACGCACATGAGATGAGAAGAAAGAACAAGAGGCCAGGGTAGACGGGTGGGAAATGCCTCACATGTGCTGGGGGAAGGGCATCAGGAGAGGGATTGGGTCAAAGTAACAGTTGAAGAAAGGCTTCTTTTCCTCTTTCTCACCTGAGGCAATTATTGCAACATCAAAAAAAGATCATCAACATGGAATACCATCAGTGGCCAGTGGGAACTGATGTGGCAATAGACAAAAGCACTCCCCATTTTTTTTTCTATTTTATTTTTAAAAATTTTTTATACAATTTTTAAAGGTTACACTCCATTTACAGTCATTACAAAATATTGGCTATATTCCCCATCTTATACAATAAATCCTTGTAGCCTATCTTATACCCAATAGTTTGTACCTCCTACTCCCCCACCTCTATATAGCCCCTCCTCCTCCCTCCCCCTTCCTCCCCCCCCCCCCCCCCCCCGCTCCCCACTGGTAACCTCTAGGTTGTTCTCTGTATCTGAAAAGTACTCACTCTGGAGAGAACTGTTTAGTACAGGGTCAAGCGCCCAGGCTATGCTTGCAGACATACTTAGTTCAGAAACCCAACCCCACCACCTGGGATGCACGTGATCTTGGGAACATCACTTATTCACTCTGATAGTCTCCATGTCTTTAAAATGCAGAGAGTAACTGTCTGCCTCTTGAAGTTGATGGGAGAATTAAATAATTCAAGTCAAGTATTTAGCACAGTGCCTGGTTTGACCTGTAGGAAGAGCTCAGTGCATGTGAGCTGCCATGAACGCTGCACCCACGAATCCCACACACTTGCATGCCAGCCTAGTCCCTGACCCAACTTCCTGCTTGAGAACAAACTTGAACTCACCTGACTGTTACTCTAGCTCAGGGCATGGGGTGCAGACCCACAGACAGAATCAGACATGGGGGACTTTAGGTACCTCCCAAACTTTTCTGTCCTCAATGTTCCTGCCTTGCTACAGTCGGATGACAACAGTAAAGAAAAACAGGATGTTGGAGAGTTAGTTTCGGGAAAGCCCAGTGGAGTTTGCAGACTAGGAAAAAAAGCACATCACTTCTCAAATCACCATTACTCATTCTGAGCCTACGTCCCTCCCTAGGGTGCAATCAGCCCAGACCAGATCCAAATTTGACTCCTAGCTGGAAAACCCTGCCAGCAAGCTTAATGGGGGTGAACTGCAGATGAGATTTTTAAAAGTAAAAGGAACACACATGTGTTTGCTTCAGTGGACTCAGTCTTTCTTGTGGGTGGTTCTATCAACAAATTATCTTTCCTTCTGGTTATACTATTTCAATATCACTCTATGCTCTGATGTATTTTGGGACTAATTCTAGGTGTATTGAAAAATATTGCCTCAATGTAGTTTCAAAGTGCTGAAATGGGGATTGGAATAGAGCAAGCCAGAAGGAAACCCAGAACAAATTTACTATTGACAGAATCAACATTGGATCCAAAGTATTAAAACCCTCCCTTGGTTTCATATAATCCTTTTCAGATACTTTAGCAGCATCGTACAGTGTTAGGGAACGCTGTCAGTTTGTGCTAAGAATATACATTTCACACTCTGTACAGGGTCACAAAATACTATATAATTATACTTGGCAAAGGACATGCTTCCAAGATGAGGAGGACTTTTTGGTAAAGAAATAGCTTCTGAGCAGGAAAAAAAAATAACATGGATATCTAGCTAGCAATGGGAATAAAAAAGACACCTTAAAAGCAAGACACATATGTTTGTGCCCAGCACAAACCTAACACATTCCCTGGCACATAAGCGTGCTCTTTATATGAAGGAAGGACTCTAATGAACTGTTATTCTACTACCAAAAGAGATGGCAAATACAAAATCTAAGGAGCCTAAAAATATCTCTTCTGTGGTAAATATTTACAAGCACAAATTTAGAAAATCATCCCTTAAAAGGCAAGTAATTCAAACAACAAAAAGGTAAACAACCTAGTTTAAAAATGGGCAGAGGACTTGAATAGACATTTCTCCAAAGAACATCTCCAAATGGTGAATAAGCACTTGAAAGATGTCCAGCATCATTAATCATTAGTGAAATGTAAATAAAAACCACAGTGAGATACCACTTCACACATTCTAGATAGCTATAAACAAAAAAAAGAAAAAAAGAAAAAAAACGAACAAAAGAAAAAGGGTGGGGGAATAGCAAGCGTTGCCCTTAGCGTGGAGAAATTGAAACCCTCATCCATTGCTGGTGGAAATGTAAAATGGTGGCACTGCTGTGGAAATAGTTTGGTGGTTCTTCCAAAAGCTAAACATAGAATTACCATATGACCTAGCAGTCCCATATAGGTATATACCCAGAAGAACTGAATGCAGGGAGTTGAACAGATAGCTTAATGTCTATGTTCATTGCAGCATTATTCAAAATAGCCAAAAGGTAGGAACAAACCAAATGTCCATCAACACATGAATGGATAAACAAAATATGGTATAAACATACAATGGAATACTATTCAGCTATAAACAGGAAAGAAGTTCTGATAAACACTACAACATGAACCTTGAAAGCATCCTGTTAAACGAAATAAGACAGACACAAAAGGCCAAATACCTTACAATTCCATTTATGTGAAATAGCTAGAATAAGTAAATTCATACAAACAGAAGGTAGATTAGAGGTAACCAGGGTCTGAGGGAAGAAGGGAATGGGAGCTACTGCTTCATGATTAAAGTTTGAGGTAATGGAAAAGTTTTGGAAATAGCAGTGATGGTTGCATAACTTCATGAATATAATTTATACCACTGAATTATACACTTAAAAATTCTTAAAATGGTATATATTATCTATATTTTACCATAATTTTTAAAATAATGTAATATATAGATAATATAATATTTACCATTTTAAGAATTTTTAAGTGTACAATTCAGTGGTATTAATTACCACTGAATTATACACTTTAATTGTGTGAACTGTATGATATGTAAATTATATCTCAATAAACTATTTTTTTTAAGGTAAATAACTCAAAAAATTTTAAAGAATTATACTCTCTTGAACTATTAATTCTCCTACTAGGAATCTATCCCAAGGAAATTATCAGGGCTAACCACAACAATATATAACATAACTGTATATCAAAGTGTAATTTACAATAGTCAAGGATTAGAAACAAATAATTAGGAACTGGTTAGACCAATTATCATAGGAAAGAACAATGGTGTAACGTAATTAATAAATTCAAGTTCTAAAAGAATATTTAAGTGGGTGTCAAGAATGTTTATGATATATTAAGTGGAAAATGTAGGGTAAAAAGTTACACCAGTGTTATGTTCCAGACTTTTGTTAAATAAAATGACTGGAGATATATAATAATAGTTAAATTAGGTGAGTACATACTATATGAGTATATCAAGAACTATTTTAAGTTCTTTAAGCTATAAATTCACTTAATGCTCATAAGAACCTTCTGACATAAGCAATATTATTATTCCCATTTTGTAAATAAGTATACTCAGACCTCAAAAGGTAAGGTAACTTTTCCATTGTCCTTAAACTAGTAAGTTGCAGAACCAGGATTTAAAACCAAGCAGCTTAGTTCCAGAGTTTACAGTTATATTAAGATGTTAATAGCAGATTCCTGGTGATAAATTAGGGACATTTTAAATTTTCTTCTTTGTATTTTTCTAAGTTTTCTAAAATGGCTGCAATAAACATGTATCACATTTTATAACCAAAAATAAAAATTAAAAAAAAAAACTTCAGATGGCCTTTATCATTGTGTGTTTAGCTCTGGAAATGAGCAAGGGTCAAGTTAACTTCCACCTAATTTCTACCCCCAGGATGTAAGGCAGGGTCTAAAGTCTGAGCTTCCTGCTCTAAACCACTGAGGATAAATTCTCCCCAAGGCATTTTCTTCCAGGAATAGTCCAACACACAGCTCTCTACTTTCAGCTGGGAAGATAGGTAAAACTTAATGCTTTTCCAACAAGACCTATGAAGTTGCCTAATGCCACATACAGAAACAAGGCTAGGGTCATCATTCAACTTCCAGTGATGACTGAAGGACCCATGAAGGGTTAGAATCAGACAGGCCCTAATTCAAGTGCTTGCCTTTCCACCCACCATCTTGAGTGACCCACTTAAGCCTTTTGTCCTACATCTGTAATATAGGGGAAATACTTCCCACCCTGTCAACCTCACCAATCTGAAGAAGATAAAATTATGCTGAAAATAGAAAGCACTGCACAGTGCATTTTTATTAATTTTCAATTTGTATTATTTTTAAGTAGCAGGAAACCAATAACGCAAAAGCGGAACTATCGCGTGCCAACAATAACACTGGGCTAATAACCAAATGAAGTCTATGAGCCACATTTTTGTTTCACTTACAAAATAGTAAAGACGTTAACCAGATAATCTCCAAGGTTCATTTCAGTCCTATACCCTCAATAAGCATTTATTGATCATTTACTGTGTGTGAGGTGCAACGCCAGACATAAGGAATTCAAAAATGGGTAAGGCAGAGCCCCTTCTCTACAGAAACTCATGGTTCATTGTGGAAGATGTGCATGTAAATGCATGCTGATGAGCACATGTGATGAGCTCTACAAGAGTTACAAGGATAAATGAGAAACCAGTATTTTCTGGTGAAGCCAAGTCAGAGGTAGAGATAAAGCTTCATAGAGATGGTAACTTCTGCACAAATTCTTGGGGGGAGCAATTTCAACATTTGGGAAAGTTAGAGAAAGGGGGTCCATTCAGGACATGAGCAATAGCATAAATGTGGGTTGGAGACATTCAGTGATTACCAAATGGAAAATGGCATATAGATGAATTAGGAAAGCGTGTTTCCACAGGCAGGATTACATCATGGGGTCTGTAAGCCATCCCCTGGGGACAATGGGAAGTACTGAAAATCTTTAAGTGAGAGAGAGCATGAGAAATTCTAGGTAGAAAATTGAGGGAACCTGGGGATGGGCAAAAATAGGAGAGAAAAAATGGCTAAGTCCCTATTTGTGCATCCAACTTTTAATATCTTGAATATACATTTTCAAGCTTTGGAATTAATCACAAGCAAACTAGCCATTCTAGAGGATGTCAAAACTGCCTGTTGGTTTACAAAAACATTTAATACTCTGGCAATTTTAATGTTCTCAAGTGGGTCACAAAGTTATAATTAACAATAAGTGATAAGGCAGCATAGACGCTTACGTGCTAATCTGCAAGAAACTTCTCTATTAGAACACAGGCCAAGACAATTTTGAAATTTGAAAACCAGTTAACTTTTGCTTAAAATATAAAGGTTTAGATTTTAAGCCATGGAAGACTATAACCGTTAATCCCACATATCTTCCCAAAAGCGTTTAGTGAAACTTGATCTTAGTCTTCCCTGTTTTGTGGCTGTGAGTTTAAGTACTGAAAGACTTCACGTAAACAATATTTCAGTACGGTTGTTGAATAGTGCCATTTTCAATCCAAGCAAGATGTTCCTTTGAAACAGCTGCAGAATTTGGAAAATAAGGAAGAACTGCCCACTTATTTAAATTTGTATTTTTCTCTCCCAGGTCAACTAACTCCACCACTTCCAACAGTGAGATGGATGCAGAGCCATCAGTCTGTGCAGAAGCTGGGATGCCCCTGGGACTTTCTTTCATAATTTTCTAATTGTTAAAATCTTGCATTGGGGTATTTCTGCGAATTAGGAGATCTATTAGCCAGACCAGAAGATCGATAGTTAAGGGCACTCCTTAAGGCAATGTTGATGAGTTTATAAAAGAAACAGCCACTGCACTTTGTGCAAATATCTTTTAAGAAAAGGACAGATGGAGTTTCATTATTTCTGAATAAGCTCAATAAAGTAAAAAAAAAAACTAGGGCAACCAAAAAATCATTGGTAACGATTGGCTGCAGTTGCCGGGCTAATGGTGCAATTGAAGCTGAACCTTTCAGTCGGGTCTCAGGCAGACAGGACAATGAAAATTGCTCCGAATGTGCCCTTCAGTTATTGAATAGCAGTGTCAACATTTTGTTATCAGCTTAATTGAATAGGAAGGAAGCAATGAAGACAGAGAAAGGATGGATATTTGAGACTCCAAGATTTCCAGAGAAACCTGTCTTCTATGTCTGAGTGTTATTCTCTTTTACTATAAATCCTGATTTAAGAAAACTAAGAAGTTCTTTCCTGCAGAGTACCATCTGGCAACAGAACACCTTCTGTAAGAGAGCTGGGTAATTTTGCTGATATATAGCTAAAAAAATACAGCTGAGCAGCTGAGAAACTAGACGCTCAATAACCCCCCATCCTTTTTAACTGTCAAAACACTATGAGGGTCCATCTATAGGAAAAAAGAAAAAAATATATATATATATTAAAGAATCTGCTATAACTCATCTGCCAGAGTGAGTGTAGCCAGTGAAACATGCTAGCCAGTAGCAACATAAGTGCTTTTTAGCATAAGCCATTAAACCTAAAAGCTAAGAAAAAGAAACCCAAAGAGTGAAAACCCACTCTAATGGGTGGTAAAATCAAAAGGAAAGTTGAAATTCAGAAAAAGTGACTACAAGAGGTGCAAACTAAATTATCCTTAAATGTTTTCTTTTTAACAAAAACAAATACATATGCATGTATGTTTACCTTTGTATCTGAAACTGAGATCAAATTAAAAACCAGTATTGTACAAAATAATGTTTCCTCTGAAAGACTTTTACGTTAGTGTAAAACCAGTAATGGATTTATATTTTTGAAAGCCAAAGCACACTTGAGAAATACTGTCTTTCTCCAGTGACCAAAGGTAGTTGGCATTTGTCTTCAAGACTCGTAATCAATCTGATGTAGGTAGACATTCGTTATATGGAGTGACACTGGTTGTAATTGTATCATGTAAAATCTTTCCACTATGTCCCTGAAAAAGGACAATTTAAATTTATACTAAAGTCACAGCTTAGAAGATAGTTTTTAGAGCTGTAGGAGCCGATGGTCCCTCTCTTAATAGCACTGCATATTCCTCAGGTTTCCAAATTATACTGCTCCCTACTGAGATGATGATTTACTTCTGGTACGTGGGCACTGCTCTGAAACACATGCTTTGCCTGTATTATTATAATAAACTTGATGATGGAAAAGTTGGTAAAAGTTCTTCCTCGATCACCAAACACATGACCCATAATAAAGCAGATGCCTGCCCCAGAAGAAATGAGACATTTTAAATTTAAGGGATCACAAAAATGAACCCAAGGAGACCAAGACAAGTGTGATGTTCTAGTGACGTTCCACAGAGTTTATAAGACAATAGTAAATAAAAATTGTGTGACCTGAGTGATGGTGAATATGCAACAGGCATGAGAAGAGGACAAAGAGAATATCCCTAACTTAAGGGAAAAAAAATCTCAGTAATCAATGAAAGGCACACAAAAAACACTCTGCATGTAAGCTGACAAAACGTTATTTTTAAAGAATATATTTTGAACACATAGCATTACCAGAGAGCAAAGAATTAATATTCTGAAGGAAAAATTAATACATAATGTTTTAGCAGACCCCCCCCCCCCCCCCCGTCTAGAAATGTGAAGGGATGAAGGTCACACACGAAGTTCCTGGAGCTGTGTTTGAACACACTGCCAGTCTCTTTTCACTCCTCACCAGACTGCCCTGAAAGGCAGTGAACTTGATCCATTTTGATGTGCGTTGTAAGCCTCAGGAAGTACTTTAGCACCTCAGCTGTGTTTCCAGAATATACTATATTGATGGCTCTATTACCTTTTTCATTGTCTCTATAAGTTCCATTACTGAAAAGGAGGAAGTCGTAATGGAATAGAAATTCACCAGCAGCACAGACGCAGAGCTGAGCTCTAAGTAAATGTCTCCTTTCTCTCCCATCGGCCACACCCCGTGCTTTGACCCTCCTTCTCTATTACTGCCCTCAGAACTGGTTATCAATAATCTCCACTCAATCCTGTAAGGAAGGCAATTTGGAAAGCCAAGCCTTCTAGTCAAGGGAACAAGAAAAAAATAGAATTTTCCTCTTCTACCTCCTCTTTCTTCTCTTCAGCCAAATAAGTCCTATTTCTCCCCTCTGTTCATCACCTCCCAATCTCTCCTTAAAGTTAACCCATCACTTACCAAAAGACTCAGGCATCTGGTAGAGAAAAGAAATGCCTGAATCTCCTACCATGACGTTCGGTCTCCCACTAGAATTATACAACCTCTCAGACTCTTGAAAACCACTAATGGTAAAAGCAAGCAAGAGTCACCATTCCTTTTTTGGTCTTTTTCCCAGTAAAATCATTGCAGACTCATATTTTGTAGGAATCAATAATTAAATTTAAATGAATATTCCCAGCCTGGACTTTATTTAATGGATCTAACATTTTTTCCCCATTGTTTTCTTCTGATAGTAGACATGTATTAATACATAAATAATTTAACACTATTCTGTGCTGATTTTCCTCTAATGAAAGGGAAAATAAGAAATTAAAAGATATATATATATATATGTTTTAAAAACATGTATATATACTATGTATAGTATGTGTGTGTGTATATATATATATAAAAATGGCAGCATACATATATTTACTACAAGCAGCATATATTTATGTCTAACCATTGCTGTTTCCAGCATATTTACCCACTCAGCATATTTACCTTCCTACTACTTTGCTCTAGGATTTTTATTTTTTCAGCTCTCTTGTTGAATCCCACCCAGAAGTAATCATAACCTTCACCCCACATCATTATATCAAGTGAGAATACTGCTGCCCAATAGGTATTTTAATACCAACATTTTACCAGTGCTTAGGGCTCAGTGAAGTCCTATAATTTCCTCAAAATCAGCAAAGGAAGAAGACAAGTAGGTATGAGTCACTAGTTTAATCACGGTGACAGGGCATGCTCATTCACTCACTCACTCAATCACACAGTCTTGGAGCATTTGTGCCAAGCTCTTTTCAACATACTGAAGACACAGGAGTGAAAAAGACAAAGTTCTTGCTCTCATGAAGCTTCCAGTCTAGTGCCGGGCAGAAAATAAAGGAATGAATCAACATATCAAATGTATGAAGTAGTGATAAGTCCTCTGGGGAGAAATGGAGTAGAATCGGCAGGCAGGAGGGATGGGGAGGGCAGAAGGAGGCTGTGTTGCTTACAGTGGGCAGGAAGGCAGCCCCCAGGACATGTTATCTGAGTGTGAGGCCCCCTTCCAATCTGGCAAACACACCAAGCTTGGCAATATGCTCTATTCGCCCTGCTCGGTGACCTGCATCCAAACAGACACTGCTTCCGGAAGAAGATGAAAAGGGAAAGATGTCCCAAAGGCCAAAAAAAAATCTCTGCCCCTCACTCAGTATCAGCTGCTAGTACTTGAAGCTGCCAGCCAGGAGTCTGGATAAACAACGTGACTCCTATACGATAGAACTGAAGCCCTCTTCCTGAGTGAGCTGGAAGGGCACGCTGAATCCAGCAAGACACCTCAGGTTCAGGAACATAGGCTCCAGGTGACACTGGGTTAACAGCAGATAAACATACCAACCTCCTCCGAAACTCACGGTTGACATTCTTGAGGGAAGCATCAGGCAGTGGTGAAAAGCCGACAGACCTGGATTAGAAAACCAGTTCTTTTGCAGACACCCTGTATATCCTTGGGCAAGTCACTGACCCTTCAGTTCCATCATCTGTAAAACAGGGGCAAGGATACCTACTCCAAAGGGCTGTTTTGATGCAGACTGCATAGTACGATGGATGGATGGGAATCTCGCAGAGTTCTAGGACTATGATTACCAGAACTGAGACTAAACAATAACTGGTAATAAATAGAACTGAAAGAGTAGAACTTTATATAAATACATACAAGGCAAGCATTCCTCAAACCTAGAACCCAATTCTACATCCAAGAACCAATACTCCAAGCCCAGTTAAATGAAAAAAGTCATAAATGCGAATCATATTTGGAAATGAATTTCTTTCAAAGTCTCCTTTACAGGAGTTCAATTGAGCAAATTTTTAACATTTTACAATTAGAAGAAAATACTTCCTTGTTGAATTCTACTCTCTTACTAAAAATGTGGAGAGATTTTTGGCAATTTGATCTTCTGACAATCCTGTGAATGAATTCTCTTTACTCCATTTTATTCTTAGAGGGAAAGCATACGTTATTCTTATTGTTGATGAAAGTTGATAAAATTGGGATGAGAAAATAAAATTGCCAACCAGCATGTCTTTGTGTTCTGAGTTGGTGACCATAGTGGGTAGGAACAGTGTCCCCCCAGTTCAGATCCGCCAGAAACCTCAGCATGTGACCTTATTTGGAAGTAGGGTTTTTGCAAATGACATTGAGTATGAAGCTGAGCAAATGCTGGATTTGGGACAGCCCTAGATCCAATCAAAATGTTCATATGAGAGACAGAAAAGGACACACTGAGACTCAGGGCAAAAAGACATGTGAAGACAGAGGCAGAGAGTGAACTGATACAGTCACATGCCAAACAATGCCTGGAGCCACCATAAGCTGGAAGAAACAAGGAGGGATTCTCCCCTAGAGCCTTGGGAGGGGAGCGTGGCCATGCAGACACCTTGATTTTGAACTTTTGGCACCCAGAACTGTGAGAGCATAAATTTCTGTTGTTTTAAGACACCAGGTTTGTACAGCAGCCAGAGAAAAATAAAACAGTGATGTTCTGAAATATTCAGTTCTTTCTATCATTATGATGTCCTCCACTAGCCACAGTTTTACCCTCAGAGGCCCAGGATAAGACTAAAGAGTAGAGGACGGCAGAGGCCCTTTCTGGAACTTTTACCCTTTAGGGAGCTGGGTGGATTTAATCATGTTTTCTGTAGGTTACTACTGACCTTCATTGTGTGCTATTAGTGTAGACACTAACATGAAACTAACACAAAACAGGATTGGTTCCCATGGGCCAGGCTTCTTCCATAAATTTTATTCCTGACAAGAGAAAAAAAGGCAGGATCACAATTACGAGTGTTAGAACAGTCTGGGGAGATGTAGTAGGAAACAATAAACAGCGTTTTAAAGGGCTCAAAGAGGAGAATTATCTACCTTGAAGCAGTGCTGTTCCTGCAGTAATGTTTCTACCTTCCATTTAAAGACAGATAAATTTTCCATGACAGCTCTTAATGGCCTCTACAGTTATTCACTGAACTTGCCCTCAAAATTACAGAGTAATAAAAGGATAATAGCATTTGACTGACTATATTGGAAAGGTGGGCTTTTTCAATAAAGTGGCCATTTCATTTCCCTCTTTATCCTGGATTATCCAGAGAGGGTGCTCTATGCGTCTAAGGACTGAAGAATAGCCATAATGCATCTTTCATCACTGCAATGCCATCTGGACCCTTCATTTATTTATACATAGAAAAGGAGAATATTTCTCTTACTGTAGACCACATTGACAGTAGACAAATGTTTCCATGAGAAAAGTCAAATTCTGAATCTGCTAGGTTGAACCATATGAATCAGCCAATACTCAACCAATTTCACCCACAAAAATGGCAACTACATAAATGACAATCTAATAAAAAATGTACTTTACTTACTACTATGTGAACTATAATTATAATAAGGGAATTTCTCTTAGAACCAAAATCTGTTAAACAAAAAAGCATTAATTAGAAATGCACAATAAGTTTTAGATATTTGAAGAGGAGGAGCCACAACAGGAATAGAAACTGAAAAGCGTGCTCTGAAACATTCATTTCTCCACATTTTTCCGATTGTTGAGGTAAAAATGAATTTAGAATTGTGTTCAGTTCTGTCTATCCACACTGCCATTTCCACTGTTCGACTGTCTAACAGTTCTCCACTTCCTCTTTAGATGTCTCTCCAATCCATTTTTTCCACAGCAGTTAGAGGGATCTTCTCAAAGCATAGATCAAATAGGTCAAGTCACTCTTTGCTTAAAACCTAGTATGGCTTCCCTTACTGTTGCACACACTCCAAGCTCCTGGCCATAGCTTAGGAAACCCTGCGTGATACGGCCCCTGGCAACCTCTCCCATTTCATGTCCTTCCCCTCCCCAGTCCTCCAGCCACACTGTCCAGATCTCCATTCCTGGATCATGCCAAACTCAGAGCTACCCACACAGTCCCAGCTCTTTGTATGGTTGGTTCCATATTCTTCAAATCCCCTTTCCATGGTCTCTGGGCCCACTCCCATCTCTCGGTAACATTCTTATCCATCATAGCTCCCTGTGTATTCCTTAATGTTTTTCTCAATTTTTGCTTATAATAGTTTGGATGACTTGTTTATTTTCTGGGTCACTCCAGTAGAATAGAATCTCCTTGGAGGCAATGACCTCAATACAGTATACCTAATGCCTAGCACAGTGCCTGGCCCAAGATCAGCATTCAGCAAATATTTCATGAGTGAATAAATGAATGAATATCTGATTCAAATTTAGGAGACTAGATGCTGAAAAAGGCAGTCTTTCTAAACCACAGAGGGGTATCTCATTGCACAGGAGAAACACACCCAGCTTGTTCACTGTCTGTCTGGTATCATGTGAAAGCTCATGGGCATATACCTTTACACCTCTTCCTCTTTTCCACCACTCCAATCTTCAAAAACTCAATACACAAATAGGAACTAATTCTGTATAAGGGCTAACATAATATGTAGAGTGGCTCAAACCAGTTCAATGTCTTAAAGAATCTTTTTTTTTTTCCATCATTCTATCTTTCTACTACAGGCACACCTCGGAGATATTGTGGGTTCGCTTCCAGACCACCACAATAAAGTAAATATCCCAGGAGAGTGAGTCACATGAATTTTTTGGTTTCCCCAGGCGTATAAAAGTTATGTTCACACTATTCTTTAGTCCATTAAGTGTGCAATAACATTATGTCTAAAAAAACACAATGTACATAACAACTAAAAATACTTTATTGCTAAAAATTGCTAACCATCTGAGCCATTAGCAAGTTTTTTTGTTGTTTTGTTTTTTTGCTGGTGGAGGGTCTCGCCTCCATGCTGATGGCTGCTGACTGACCAGGATGGTGGATGCTGAAGGCTGGGGTAGCTCAGCAATTTCTTAAAATAAGACAACAATGAAGTTTCTCCCATTGATTGACTCTTCCTCTCACAAACAATTTCTCTGCAGCATGCAATGCTGTTTGATAGCATTTTATCCACAGTAGAACTTCTTTCAAAATTGTAGTCAGTCCTCTCAAACCCTGCCTCTGCTTTATCAAATAAATTTCTATCATATTCTAAATCCTTTGTTGTCATTTCAACAATCTTCGCAGCATCTTCACCAGGAGTAAAGACCAGCTCAAGAAACCACTTTCTTTGATCATCCATAAGAAGCAACTCCTCATAAGTCATCCGTGAGGGTTGAAATCAACTTCTTCCAAACTCTTTAATGTTCTATTTTGACCTTTTCCTATGAATCACAAACATCCTTAATGGCATCAAGAATGGTGAACTCTTTCCAGAAGGTTTTTAATTTACTTTGCCCAGATCCATCAGAGGAACCATTATCTATGACAGCTATAGCCTTACAAACTATTTCTTAAATAATAAGACTTGAATGTCAAAATTACTTCTTGATCCATGGGCTGAAAAATGGATGTTTTGTAAGTAGGCATGAAAACGACATTAATCTCATTGTACAAATTCAAACTCATAAATAGTAAAATATCTAAAATGAAAATCTCCCCATATATCTCAGGATGGAAACAAGGATGAACCAGACCCCATCCCGTCACAAAGGCCACTGACTTCCTTTCCCCTGATCTCATTTTAGTCTCTAAAGCAAGACATAGAGACTTTTAAGAAATCTCATAGTTACTTGAATAAATATCACCTGTAAATATTTTAATAATATTAGTAAATCTAGAGAGTGCTTTGGTGTTCTAAAGCACTTTTCACATAAATTAACTTTAATATCAACATCTGTCTTTTTTTTTCTCAGTTAGTTGATGACTGAATATAAGAAATGTCATAAAATAACTGATACTTCCATGGTATCATTCCAGCCTTTTATAAACGAGAGGAAACACCAAACCAAGATATACAATTGTTTGCCAGCATTAGTTTCTTAAGAATAATGATTAAATATATTGTTTACACATCAACAGTAAAATAACCAAAAGGAAGACATAATGCTGGAGCATTCAGAAAGAGTAAAATCATAAGCATTCAGAATAATTAGATAAACCACCATAGAAGACATTAAATCCCAAAGAAAAAAATATTGGAAAGTTCTAAGTGCATTCAGGTACCATATAAAAAATATTCTTGGTCGATATAATACCTAAGGTAAAATCTAGAGGACCAAGAAGCAGATTTTTCTCAAAGTGGCATGACTGGGGGAAATGCAATTTCCCAGCACTAGCCAAAACTGCATTAAAAACAAATAGGTCATATAGTCTTCAGAAGGTCACTGTTAAACTATACACAAGCTATGGTAACGGGAAGAGGAGTGAAAAGCTGGCAGTCGACCATTCTCAGTACATTAATAGAGTTTTCTTTTTCAGATTAGTTAGTTGTCAAAATGTTAAACAGATACACCAAATACACTGGTGACATGGTCACAGGACAGATATCACCATCTGATCATGGCAGTCCTTCCCACTGATCGGAGCTGTAATCCTGAGATCTTTTTCAACACACGACTCTAGACAACAATTATGGATTGATCTGGAAATATGATATCAGCATTAGTCTAGTATTAGAGGAATCCCAGAGAGATAGAGAAAGAGTATGCACTCTGTAGGTAAAGAAAGACTGAGTAAGGGTAAGATAATGAAGGAAATGGAATAATCCTGAAGATAAGCTTAGCTTCATTCACCATTTCTATTGGAATTAGTCCTAGACATAGAAACTAATTTTTTTAAAAAACATGAATGATATTCCTGCTAATAAAAGTAATAGCACAATATGGCAAATTTTAAGATGTACAAATATACAGCACCTTTTATATCTTTATGAGATGATTTTACTGGCAACAAAACTCAAGAAACCTAAAGGTTCACAGATTGGTCAATTGTTCTTAATGTTAACCCCTGTTGTAAGTTTGTCATGCTATCTCACTGTTGTTTTAATTACATTTCCCTAAGGATTCATGCTGAGCATTTTTCAGATGTGCCTTTGCTATATATCTTTAGCAAAATGTTTGTTCATATCTTATACCTATTCTTCTATGAATTTTGGCTATTGTTTTCTTTAACAAAGAACAGTGAAACAACAAAGATATGTTGGAACTTCACTCATTTTGTGACTTTTTGCTTTATGAAATAATTGTTCTTAATACTGAAAAAAAATTGGATTGGATTAGATATTTTCTTTTCCTTAGTACTATTTAATAAATTATGACAATGTAATTGCCGGTGACTTTTCCACAGAATCACAGGCTAACTAATAATAATATAGACATTAAATTAATCTGTGGTACTAGATTCATTAATACCAAATATAGAAGATGTCTGCATTAAAGATTATGAAGAATTACTTTAAATCAATTGAAAAAAGCTAAAGTCAATTTTGAAGTTTAATGTTATAGTCAATTTGAAACAAAAAGTTTGAAACATTCATATCTGATCAATAATTAATCACAACATTCAATGAGGAATGAAAAAGAATGACCCATTATATCATTTCTAGCATTCAAGTTAATTAGAAAACATTAGAGTTGAGTATCTATTACAGTTCACTGAACAGATATGCCTGCTGATGTCAGGTTAGATTACAATGCTGGTCAACATCAGCATCAGTAAGAAATCAGTCAAAACATCATTTGGAAGACTGCCTGATGTGCTTGTCCAAACATTGGAAAGTGGAATCTTTTCCTTCAGTGTGACTTCTCTGAATAAGGTTCTGAAATATATACCTATTGATCAAATACATATATTTATTAAAACAAATTCAAGTTGGATGGTATGTCATTGTTTCCTTAAAACGGAAGCATTTCAAATATTTTCACTGAAGAAAATCTAAGAAAGTAACACATTCTAAGTGATGAAGTAATTAGCCCCTGGTACAACCTTCTACCTGGCACAATGATTAGCAAACAGTAAGCACTAAAATGTATGTATCAGATGGTTGAGTGGATGAAACAAGGAATGAAACAGTGTGATGTGGTGAAAAAAAATCCCAGAATTAGAAATTAGGAGGTCTGCATTCTGGTGCCACCTCTATAGTCAATCCCATGGAATGACACAGGGAAAGATACTGAAATCCATTCTACTTCAGTTTCATTACCTATGAAATTAGAAAAATGAGCTAGGTGATGTATAAGACCTCTTCACTATGATTTCATGCCACGTTACCAGACAGAAAGCAAGTTCCATCTTATAAATTCTTCAGGGAAGGCTATTACCCATAAGCTCCCTGAACCAAGGCAATGAACACAATGCTCAATGTCTATTTCAGTGAACTACTTGTTAGCCAATAGTCATACTGTTCCTCTTGAAACTACCTTGAAGAATTGATCATCATAATTTAAAACATAGCTTATTAGACAATGTCTTCTGACAATTTTTCCCATTTTTAAACGCGTTAAGAAGTCCAGTTCAAGTCAATAGCATCATAAACAACTCCACCCTAAACTCTCTGAGTAAGGATTTTGCCCTGAGCAATGACAGTACCAGTTATGAGTAAGTAGGACCACAATGTCCACTGCGTAGAGAAAATACGACATCATAAACACTGAAGAATGGGACAGACCGTGACCTCAGATACACAAGATGATTCTAGCATTCTTTGTTAACATAGTTTGCTTTTTAATGTGAAATGATTTAAGGCTGATATAAAAATTTGATTTCTGGTTACTTTCTTCTTTAAAAAATTCATTCATGTTTCCATTAGCATCTCATAAAGTTAAATCTTTAGACTGGCCTAAAAGAAACATTTTCAAATTAAGAATTTCCAAGGACACACTAAAGATAAAATTTGGATCCTAGCTAGCTTAGTAGAATGACAGCCTGTGTGTGAAGAGACTTTAAGAAACTACCTGGAGTTAATCTAGACCAACACTCTACCCAAAGACAAACCAATGAGCATAGAGGCAATGACCAAAAAAGATCTGTTCAATGAATAAATGCATGATCCCAAACTGCATGGGGTACCTTGGATAGAGCCAGTATAAGACAATACCTTACCTTACAATGAGTGAGAAATGAGAAAAATAAGAAGGAAGCAAGGAAAGGACAAAGAAGAAAAGTAGAGTCATAGAGAACAGAGCATTAATGTCACCAACAATTTTCCCCACTGACATTCATTGACAGTCACACCCCAGCTCCCCTTCTCTCAACTACAGACAATAGCCGGCTGTCTATTTTCTTCGAAAACATCTCTGGTTATTGACTCCTCTTAAGGGCTTGCTACCTCTGAGGCAAATCACAATGTTCTTTGTAAGTGTTCAACAAGAGTGTCCTAGAAGTCAAAAATATCCCACTTCTTATTCTCTAGATCTTTGAGAACATGAGGAATAATTTAGAGAGGACGCTTCCCTTTATACATCACCCTGGGATGTATTCTAGAACATTTATATGACCCTGCACATTCTTACATTGGTACCTTTATTTCTAAATGTACAAAACATATCAGTCTATTCAGCATTTATCCCAAATCAATTTCCCCAGTGTTTCCTGGTTTTCAATGCATCTCAGTGCGTGGTCACAAAATTGATGTCTAGGTATTTAATGAAACCAGTCTTTATAACTCTGCTGCGATGGATTTTCCTCACAATTTCTTATGCTTCTAATTTAATTAGCTGAAATCATTTCTGTGATTTAAACTTATCTATACTTTTTTTCCATTTTTCTCATCAGCAATTTTTAAGCTTAAGTTGATAAACACAGGCAATAAACACAGGAGGTTCTTGTTCCTGGATATCAAGAGCATAAAGAACATGTAATACCGATTGTCAACATTTTCCCACTTAAAATATCACTCAGCATTACCTCTGCTAGGAGAGGGGCAAAGGAAGACTTCCAAGGTTCTTTTTTAAGCTTTTTAAGTTGTTCAACTATTCTATAACCCAAAGCAAAGTTTCTTGGCTGCTTCTCCAATTATGTAGTCTCATTATTTTTAGACCCTGTGGGACTATTTTGTTTCATTAATTAGACTGTACACCAAATTTTCATGATCTATAGGCAATGTATGGGATTAATAAAAGCTACATGTATTTATTTTCCCACTGCTTAAAAACTTGGAGGTACAACACCATTAAAAAAAAAAAAAACAGCAAGTGAACTAGAAAGACAATCCATTTGGATATTCTTAATAGTTTTATAGCATTCAGTAGCCTTATGAGGGGTATCCTATCCCATATTTTAGGGAACTAAGAAAAGTGGCTCAAAAAGATTAGATCCCAAGTTCTCTAAACCCCAGAGTATAAACGTATACAACAAACCCCAGAGCATATAAGTATATAATAATGACAATTCAATATGTGTATTTTTATTTTTTTCCATTTACTCCTGCTTTCTTTGAAAAAGCTAGAGGTGCATATATAAGAAATCTAAATGCATCTAAAACCAGAAAACTGGGTCACTCATTTTCATTCATTCACTTATTTTAAGTTCTTAATAGATTTTTTGATATAGATCAAGCCAATATTCAGTTGACATACTCAACTGAAACTAGTGAGTACTACACATGTGGGATACAAAAGTAGTATGACATCTTAATTACTCATTTTCAGGTAACTCTCAGTCTAGTATTACAGACATGATCCTTTACTCACTGTATAGGTCATTGGGTAAATGGTAAATTACACAGAGGTAGTCCTGGCTATAATGGGGCTCAGAGTCTATGTTAGTGTTTCTCAATGTGGAAGACACTGCTGCCCAGGGTACATTTTGGAAATTTGTAGGGGTCATTTCTACTTTGCAGGAGAGCACTTACTATTGAAAATCTTATTATGTAAGTACATTATAAAATAGTTTTATTTCCCTTTATATTACAGTTGGGGGATTATATTGATTTCAAAAAATAATGTGGATGGGTAGGTCATACATCTAAGGATTTCATGTCTAGATAATAAGAGGGCATTATAAAATGATTATTATAAAAAGGGACTTACAGTGTAGGAGTAACAAGCACAATCTAGAGGGATAGACATGCAGCCCTATAAAAGTACAATGTGAAATATACTAAATACTAAAACATCACTATATACAAAGCTAAAGAAGTGCCAAGGCCAGCCTAGGCTGTGGGAAGAACAACAGAGGCACCAAGCTGTGGCAGAAGAAACAGGAAGAGCAAACAATTGAGCCAGAGCATGAAGTTAACATGTTCAGCTGGAGCGAGTACCTGTATTTCACACTAAGGAGTTTCATGCTTATCAAGTAGACAGCAGAAAGCCATCAAATTGCAGAATAATTTCTCTGGTCATTTCTGATTTCAAAAATATATAATTATGTTCAATCCTTTCCCTGGAGAAATAATTATTAGAGTCTTGATATTTATATTTTGCTTACTATATTATTTCAAAGGCTTAGTTATTCCGCTACACGTTTTTAAAATACCTTAAAATGTTCAAAGCGAGACCATGATTTTGAATGCCAATAAAAAGGAAATCAGAAAAGGAGTATCGAGTTTAAATCTACAGTGTTCTTTCAGAAATATGCCTTTGAAAATGCTATTCCACATGAAAATGCAACCAATTTACTTAAATTAAAATACACGTTTGTTTGATTAACTTTTCAATTTTGCCTTGTTGTTTCCTTTGTAGCAAAAGGTGCTCCTTTTGAAATACAGCCTTCATTTTGGAAGTTTCCAGAGGAAATTATTTATTAAACATTCTATTTTAGGTAGCATAGATACTTTATCTCCTTTTTTCGATAGGACAGTGGTGAGGGCTCCCCACGTAAAAGCAAGTTCTTAATAAGGAGACACACATGTAACAGTTTATTTGCATCAAACCAAACTGAAGTCAAGGAACTACAGTATGAACAGAAGAGCTTCTTTTTGCTTCACAGAATTTTATCTAGAGCTGTTAACTGAAACACTGCTGCTAACAAAGGGAGCTCTAAAGAGATGGATTCTTTTGTTTTATCACTGTTTTCTCAAACCAGACCAATGAACTCTCCACCTCTGACCCTTTATACTAGGCTGACCCTCCACAAACTAATTCTCTGTAGGGCTCATAAAAGCGAGTTGTAAACTCCAACAGCTGTCCAGTTGAGGGGATAGCGTGGGACCCTCCCTACCTTCTTGCCCCTTTGCCGACACTAAACACTTCCACATTCTTTCCTCATCTACCTTGGCCAGGACACAGAGCTTCATACCCTCCGTGATCTGGGTCATCACAAGTTTCTGCTCCTGACTTCTTGAACTTTCATACAGATTCTGGCTTAGGAAGGAAGTCATGGGAGATTCGCTTTCTAGCTCTGATGTTTCTACAACCCATCCTGACCCTAAACGTAAAGTGGCCTTCAACACTTCAGAGCTACTGAGAAAGACTCACTTGCCTTTTCTGCAGCTGTAGCCTGAATGAGGTTTGTGGGAGATGACTTCTGTGTGTTTGTGTAAATATAAGTTTGTACAACTATCTAGGTCAGCTATAAGGATTAAACTTATTTGAAGGCTACATGTTAGAACAGAAATTAAGTGGAAAAAAGACAGCAAGAAAAAGAAATTAATAGAAGATGCCCCTCTGAAAATATTAAATTAAAATTATATTTTTAATGATTGTTCACACATTCAGCTATTTATTTTATAAGTATTCATTGAAATGAAGTTGCAAATAACCACCGTGCACATGGGAGTGTTTGGAAATGCCTAAACTGGGCACAGCTGCAACAATATTATATATATTATATATATTATATATTATATGTACTCTCTCTCTCTCTCTCTCTCTCTATATATATATATATATATATATATTATATATATATATATGTACCCTCTATCCTATTAAGAGTGTCCCCATGGAAAAAACTGAGTAGAAACAAAGAAGTAAATGCAGGGGAGAAATAAAAGGATGGTTCAAACAGAAAAATGATACAGAAATAAGTTTTCATATGGAGAGTTACTGGCCATAGAATACAAACCAAAATAATACAGCAGTTATATAATAAGATGAAAGTTTAACCAACATTTATAAAGTTGGCAAGTGTTCTGTTTTGTCAAAGCTTGTCTGCATTGCTGATAGAACCCTAATGGTATAAAAGACTGTATGGTATATGAAGCACAAACAAAGCAAAACAAAGGGCTTGGCGGGAATAAAGTACTTGTGATATTATCTTCACAGACCAAGGCAGTGTTTGAGCAGAATTAACCTATTTGATGATAATTATGTAAATCTTGACTTTATTTCACCATGAAGTTGGGAAACCCAATCCTGAATGCATTTTTTTAAATTAATTTCCTATGTCCAGTACTATACTCATTCAATTCTTTTTTTTATGATTACATGCTTTATACTACGGATATTATGTTTAAAAGAGGTTGGGTTACATGAATCCAATGAAAGCAGCCCATACTGTCTTGACACCACGACCTTTCCTAGATCTAGAGCTCACAGTAACAACCAAGACTGAGACCAGGGTCCCATGGAAGGGTCTCTGCTCTTACTACATATGTACACCACATCTGCAAGCAGGACCAGGAAAAGCTTGTTCTGTATCCTCTTCTCCTCGCCAACCTCAATCCCTACCCCCAAAATGTATATCTTTTCCATAAATAAGCAGGGATGCAGTCAGCTGTATGCTGAGATAACCCACCACCTATTACAGATTCTATAATGTATAAACAAGTCTTTGAGGTTGTTATTTTAGTCTTTAAAAAGTTCTGATTTTCACTCTCCAGAACAGAAAAGATCCCTGGATTCATCAGTTATATTTTCCTTTTACTTTAGAGAAGTTGCAAAGAGGGAAAACCCGTATGTCTGCCTCCCTCCCATTTTATCCAACTTCTGCTGTCAGTTGCAGGGAAGTTTTAAAATTAATTGCCCTGGCACAGGAAGCTGTTACGAAAGAGGGGCCATGGGAAGCAAGCAAAACTGCCAGGAGCCCCTGCCCACTTTCAGGTCCCTTCCACGTACAGGCTACACAGCCAGGACGGCCATCGGGCCAAGGGTCCTCTGAAGCTGCCCTGGGGGAAGGGAGGATGAGAAAGACTCATTCTTCCCTGCTGTTGTAAAACGGTGGAGGATCTATGATGACCCACAGTCTCCTCTTCCCTTGTATATGTCGGTGCAGGAGGGGGGCATTGCACTGGACGACCCAGACGCACTCAGACAGCCTTCTACTCCTGTGTAACTACACCACTTCTTCTAATATTTAAGTACAGCTGAGGGAAAAAGAAATTATTCTTCTGCGCATTGCAAAATACAAGTTCTTTAAGCAGCACTCAATGTTCATGGAAAAATCTCTCTCCTACTCTGAGCTTTGCTTTGTTATTACATTACTGCGCACAAATACAGCATCTGGTTCACCTCCCTTATAGCCATTGTTTTGTCTGCTTTTACGCATTCCCAAAATAGTCTAGACTTTTAGTGTCATTTACATCCGAGTCAGAAGAATAATCAGGAAAATAATAATTTATGAATAATTAACTAGGCCAGATGCCGTATTAGAGAGGAGCTATTTTTAATTGGCAAAGGCTAGGATAACATGGATTTCAAAGTGCGAAGGGACATGCAGCAATTAAAGAGGCTGACTGATGGGAGAACTGACTGCTTATCAATGACTATATCATCTCTGACTGAATTCCACTGCACGCCTCAAAAATAAGACAATTAGAGATAAAATCAGAGACCAAATGCATCACAACATGTCTCAGGACATAGTGAGTAAGAAAATTTTTTCTATTCATGGGAAGATTAAAATGACACCTAAACTTACCTTCATTTTAAATAAAACAAAAAATGGGATTACCACACCCAAACTTACCTGATGAGCAAGACAGGAAAACTAGATCAGTAATTTTCTTAATATTTTTATTTCATTGTCTATTTCTTTTTTTTTTTTTCTTAGTTATTTTTATTCAACCTGCTTCTAAAACAAAGGAGGATGAGATTAAAAGAGGTAGAATTATTGTGGGGTGGTGACAGTAATTCCAAATCGCAGCAAAGACCACAGTAATAATATTTAAGCTAAACTACATCTGAGCTTCTTCTTGCCCTTCTTATCATCTCTTCCATGATTTAATATTACTAGTACTTATTCACTGATACCTTGGGTCACTCCCACCTCCAGCGCAAGGAAAAGACTCTCTGTTGCAGGAGAAGATGCCCTGGACAGAAATGTAGAGAAGTAGAATCGTGAATGACCTTACTACACATCAACTTCCCAGCTGCCACAGAGATGGAAACTGTGCTTAAACATAGGGAACATCCTTAACCAAGACTCATAATTCTAGGTTTGGTTCTGCTGCCAGCTCTGTTATCTCTAGGCTTTCCATTACAATGAAGGTGTTAGAATAGATATTCTCTAAGTCTTTTCCAGATCTAAAGTACTTGACTTATTTCAGAAGTTCTCAACTTTTTATTTTAACCACTAGAAAGAAATGATAACTATGAAACATGATAGAGGTGCTAATTATTGCTACAATAGCAATCATATTGCAATATATAAATGTATCAAATTAACATGTCATACACCTTAAGTTTACCAAATATTACATGTCAAATATATTTGAGTTAAAAAGGAAGCTTCCAATTCTGAGTCTTTACTGAAATCAGTAGGGAAACTCTGGAAAAGACTGATTTCAGAGTTCTAATTTGGACCCATTGAATCAGAACCTCCTGGTATGACCACTTGGAATTATTTTCTAAACAATCCCCAGGTAATTCCGATGATACACCAGATGATTCTGTAGATGTCAGAGGCTGCATTAGATCCCTACATTAGATTTAAACTCCTCGAGGGCAGCAACTGTATCTTGTGCATCTTGAAATCTCTGTACAGGAGTTGGAATATTAGAGACACTCAGTAATTTAACTGCTCGGTGATTAAATATCTACTAAACAGAGCTTGCACATTTTTGTTGTTATTGGGTCATACTGAAAGAGAAAGAGGATATATTATGAAGGCAAATGGTATGTTTATTTAATGTCACCTAATTATAAACACATAAAACTGACCTCAGCTTTAACTAAATAGTCAGAATTATAAATCATAAATCAGGAACTAACTATGGGATTACCAAACTTTTTTAGCTCACACTATTTTTTGAATGGCTCATTCTTCTAGGCATTGGTTTTAGCATTCATTTTATTAATCTGACCTACTTTTTTTTTTTAAAATAAATTTATTTATTTTATTTATTTTTATTTTTGGCTGTGTTGGGTCTTCGTTGCCGCACGCAGGCTTTCTCTAGTTACAGTGAGCGGGGGCTACTCTTCGTTGCGGTGCACGGGCTTCTCACTGCAGTGGCTTCTCTTGTTGCAGAGCACGGACTCTAGGCGTGGGGGCTTCAGTAGTTGCAGCACTTGGTCTCAGTAGTTGTGGCTCGCGGGCTCTAGAGTGCAGGCTCAGTAGTTGTGGCGCACAGGCTTCGTTGCTCCGCGGCATGTGGGATCTTCCTGGACCAGGGCTCGAACCTGTGTCCCCTGCATTGGCAGGCGGATTCTTAACCACTGCGCCACCAGGGAAGCCCTGACCTATATTTTTTGCTTCACAGAGTTTATCATCATGGAGGACATGCTCATCTAAGTAAAACGGAGCATATGAGAGATGTTCTCATGTATGCAACACACTGGTCATTCTAATTTTTTTTAAGTCATTCGTTATTCTTTCTTGGTTTGTTTGTTTTTCAGTTGCCAGAGGAATTAAAGGTCAAAATATAAGCTGATGTATATTTGCCTCTGAATTAGATCCCTGTTTAGAGTTTAGCAACAATGTCAAACATTCCCTACTAGGAAGCTATTAATTCTAGAAGCGGAGGCTCAGAATGAAGAAAGGAGGTTGTGTATTAGTGTGTTTATTTTGTAATGATGTGAAATGTGCTCCTTTGCATTTAAATGGACAGAAAAAGAACAAAGCATTAACTTGGGGTTCATTAAAAGTAAACACAAGCCTCTCCATTTATTACATTCCCCCCAAAAAATCTCCTCTGGTGAAAAACAAAATCACTAGCACAAACAGCTGGATTAGTGTGACGCCATGCTGCCTGAATACCATTGTTTGATAGGTTTAATGTCACTTCTGTACTATATATACCACAGAGAGAGATGTTGAGTTGCATCCTGCAGGGTAGCTAACATTCTGTAGCTAATTACGAATAGCTCCACGACAGTACTGAAAGAAGGACGACCCTGCACATGTCTCAGGAGGAAATAGATATTTTGTTTATACAGTCACCCATCTGTCTGGTCACAACAGAATTACACATGAGTACTAGCCATAGTTTAGCGTGTCCTTCAAGGATGATTTTCTCATTATATGCATTCTATCACCTACTTCTCAGATACAGTCTGCCAGTCAACATTTCTACCCTGTATGAATGATAATACATCTGATATTCTAACGCTTCAACCAAAGTGAAGACCTTCTAAGAGACTCCATAATCATACAGAGAATACTGCTTTGTTGGATAAAGGCTGAATTCAAGTAAAGAAAAAAAAGTGCGGGAGAGGCAAAATGAAAAATCAAATGTCTGCATTTCAACTCATCTGCACCTGTTTTGTTCTATGGCTAACATAAAAGAATACACACTAACCTGCATTGGAAAGGACCTAAAATAGCATCTACCCCATACTCCTCACTTTGTGGCTGAGTATATAAGGTTCAGAGAGGTTAAACACAGGGGCTTTACACAGAGAGGCTTGTGTAAAGTTCAAAGAGCGAATGACAGAACGCACATTCCCTGATACCTAGGGCCTCAATATCAGTATGCAAGCAAATCTATCTGAGAACATTTTCAAGCATTTCTTCTCACTGACACTGCAGACCCAGGGAGAACGGGGCAGGGGGCGGGGAGGGTGAAGCGAGAGCAAGCAAACTCACTGCAGACATACCATCTCCTTCAAAGGAGCAGAACCTTCACATCTCTCAAGGCATCTGAAACGCTCTGTCTTGTGACTACAAATCTTTCTTTACGTATTGTATCTTACCCACTTGAGGGCAGTATCTCTGTCCAAATCATGTGTCTACTATAGAGCCTTTTATGTCCAGTAGGTCTTTGGCATACATGCAAAATGAAAGAATGAAAGAATAAATGAATTAATGAAAGCAAAGTCCATCAAAGTTAAGCTAGTACCAAAGTAAATCTTTATTTCCATCAAGCCAGAAACTGGCCAACAAATAATGCTTTATCAGTGTAAGACTGATGTAGCCCAAAGTTCCACAGGTAAACTTGGATATTTGGAGAATGCAGCAAGGAGAAAAGGGATCTTTAATGAAGGCCCTGTTCTAACAGAGATAATTCTAAAGATGAATTCTTTTTTTTTTTTTATAAAATTATTTATTTATTCTTTTATTTTTGGCTGCGTTGGGTCTTCGTTGCTGCATGCAGGCTTTCTCTAGTTGCGGCAAGCGGGGGTTACTCTTCATTGCGGTGCGTGGGCTTCTCATTGCGGTGGCTTCTCTTGTTGCGGAGCATGGGCTCTAGGCGCACAAGCTTCAGTAGTTGTAGCTCGCAGGCTCCAGAGCACAGGCTCAGCAGTTGTGGCGCACGGGCTTAGCTGCTCCGCGGCGTGTGGCATCTTCCCAGACCAGGGCTTGAACCTGTGTCCCCTGCATTGTCAGGCAGATTCGTAACCACTGTGCCACCAGGGAAGTCCCTAAAGATGAATTTTTAAATGACATTACAGATACCCAGATCTCTGCTCTTGAGAGTCTTTTAGCCCATACACAAAGGTGCTCCCATCAGCTTTTGATTTCCTCATGGACTTATTGCTATGTGATACTACATTACACTTTTCTCTACCTGTGCACCCAGTTTCCCTCATAGCCTTCTTGCTATCTGATATTGTATTACGTTTGTATGTGTTTACTTGTTCATTGTCTGCCACCCCTCTGGCATATTAGCTTTGTAGAGCAAAGAGTTATCTTGTTCATCCCGTGTACTCAGTTCCCACACAAGTGTCGAATGAATCAATCAAACTGAAATGATCACCTCCCACTAGTCAGGATGGCCATCACCCAAAAATCTACAAACAATAAATGCTGGAGAGGGTGTGGAGAAAAGGGAACCCTCTTGCACTGTTGGTGGGAATGTAGACTGATGCAGCCACTTTGGAGAAAAGTTTGGAGGTTCCTTAAAAAACTAAAGATAGAACGACCATATGACGAGCAATCCCACTACTGGGCATATACCCTGAGAAAAACATAATTCAAAAAGAGTCATGTACCCCAATGTTCACTGCAGCACTATTAACAATAGCCAGGACATGGAAGAACCTAAATGTCCAACAACAGATGACTGGATAAAAAAGATGTGG
This sequence comes from Eschrichtius robustus, assembly GCF_028021215.1. Classification (NCBI taxonomy): domain Eukaryota; kingdom Metazoa; phylum Chordata; class Mammalia; order Artiodactyla; family Eschrichtiidae; genus Eschrichtius; species Eschrichtius robustus. The sequence goes on along the minus strand of NC_090841.1, from coordinate 65,375,793 downwards.
TACATATATACAATGGAATGTAACTCGGCCATAAAAAGGAATGGAACTGGGTCATTTGTAGTGATGTGGATAAACCTAGCGTCTGTCATACAGAGTGAAGTAAGTCAGAAAGAGAAAAACAAATATTGTATGTTAACGCATATATATGGTATCTAGAAAAATGGTACTGGTGAACGTATTTGCAGGGCTTCCAGAGACATGGAGAACAGACTTGTGGACACAGGGTGGGGAAGGGAAGGGTGGAATGAACTGAGAGAGCAGCACTGACGTATATATACTACCATGTGTAAAATAGCTAGCTAGTGGGAAGCTGCTATATAACACAGGGAGCTCAGCTCGGTGCTATGTGATAACCTAGAAGGGTGGGATGGGGGGGTGGGAGGAGGCTCAAGAGGGAGGGGATATATGTATACATATAGCTGATTCACTTTGTTCTACAGCAGAAACTAATACAACACTGTAAAGCAATTATACTCCAATAAAAAAACAAAACAAAAAAATGAAATGACCCATTAATAGACTGAATTATAAGAAACCCTCAATTTCAAAATGTTATTTTTCCACCGAACTACTTATTATACTTTATAACTAGTAAGACTTTTCCTTAATGTGTTTCCGTATCACCCAAATCATATCGTTTGAGAATAAGAACGAATATTCTCTCTCATTATTGCACAAATAGTTTACCCCAAATCTAAGTTAACTACATTTGGCTGAAAAATTCCATTTAATATAATCCTTTGTGATCTGCCTGTTGTATGTGGCAGCCTATATGATGCCCACCCAAAGGCTATTTCACCACCAATCCCCAACCAAGCTTCTTTCTCAAACAAAACATTATCTGAATCATTACACTGTCTAGCCATGAATCTGGATCCCGGTTATCCTTGGAATAGGTAATATAGATGCTAAGAGTTATTTTAAATTTCAACCTAGATTTGAAAAATAGAATAAAACAGCTGTCTTGACCATCCATATATGTGCAGGTCCAGGTTATCAAAATTATGAGATTATCTATTATCCATTAGTGTTCTAGTTTTCCTATTTTCAGAAAACCTCTTTTCACTGTATCAAAAGGGCTGGTCATTCTGCTGAGTAACCCAAACAAGTCAGTACAAATGGGAATAAATGCCATCTCTCTAAATGAACACTGAAGTGCAAGATATTAAGCCATTTTGATTCTTTTCTAAAGAAGGAATTACCAGCTAGTGATACCTATACATGAAATATTCTGTTAAACAATAACCAAGATTATCCTTCATTATTACATTAAAAATGTACCCAATAATCTAAGCTAACCAGATTTGGCTGGTAAAATCCATTTAACATAATGCTCGATAATTTGCCTGCTGCTTGTGGCAGGCTGTAAGGAGGCCCATCCAAAGGTTATTCCAATCACCCAGCAGCCTCTTCCTCAACAACAGAAGCCTAATTTTAATCAAATCTGGCTTCTTGCAGAAGTTATACACGACTGACCCTGGAACTTTATTGTACCTAAATTTCTTTTTTTTTCCTTAACATATTTATTGGAGTATAACTGCTTTACAATGGTCTGTTAGTTTCTGCTGGGTAACAAAGTGAATTAGCTATGCATATACATACATCCCCATAACTCCTCCCTCTAGCGTCTCCCTCCCACCCTGCCTATCTCACCCCTCCAGGTGGTCACAAAGCACCGAGCTGATCTCCCTGTGCTATGCAGCTGCTTCCCACTAGCTATCTATTTTACATTTGGTAGTGTATATAAGTCCATGCCACTCTCTCACTTTATTCCAGCTTCCCCTTCCCCCTCCCCGTGTCCTCAAGTCCATTCTTTACATCTGTATCTTTTTTCCTGTCCTGCCCCTAGGATCTTCAGAACCATTTTTTTCTTTTTTTTTAATTCCAAATATATGTGTTAGCATATGGTATTTGTTTTTCTCTTTCTGATTTACTTCACTCTGCGTGACAGTATCTAGGTCCATCCACCTCACTACGAATAACTCAACTTTGTTTCTCTTTATGGCTGAGTAATATTCCATTGTATATATGTGCCACATCTTCTTTATCCATTCATCTGTCGATGGACACTTAGGTTGTTTCCATGTCCTGGCTATTTTAAGTAGTGCTGCAATGAACATTGTGGTACATGACTCTTTTTGAATTATGGTTTTCTCAGGGTATATGCCCAGTAGTGGGATTGCTGGGTTGTATGGTAGCTCTATTTTTAGTTTTTTGAGGAACCTCCATACTGTTCTCCATAGTGGCTGTAACAATTTACATTCCCACCACCAGTGCAAGAGGGTTCCCTTTCTCCACACCCTCTCCAGCATTTATTGTTTGTAGATTTTTTGATGATGGCCATTCTGACCAGTGTGAGATGATACCTCATTGTGGTTTTGATTTGCATTTCTCTAATGATTACTGATTTTGAGCATCCTTTCATGTGTTTGTTGGCAATCTGTATATCTTCTTTGGAGAAATGTCTATGTAGGTCCTCTGCCCATTTTTGGATTGGGTTGTTTGTTTTTTGGATATTGAGCTGCTTGTAAATTTTGGAGATTAATCGTTTGTCAGTTGCTTCATTTGCAAATATCTTCTCTCATTCTAAGGGTTGTCTTTTCGTATTGTTTATGGTTTCCTTTGCTGTGCAAAAGCTTTTAAGTTTCATTAGGTCCCATCTGTTTATTTTTGTTTTTATTTCCATTTCTCTAGGAGGTGAGTCAAAAAGGATCTTGCTGTGATTTATGTCATAGAGTGTTCTGCCTATGTTTTCCTCTAAGAGTTTGATAGTGTCTGGCCTTACAAGTAGGTCTTTAATCCATTTTGAGTTTATTTTTGTGTGTGGTGTTAGGGAGTGTTCTAATTTCATTCTTTTACATGTAGCTGTCCAGTTTTCCCGGCACCACTTATTGAAGAGGCTGTCTTTTCTCCACTGTGTATGCTTGCCTCCTTTATCAAAGATAAGGTGACCATATGTGTGTGGGTTTATCTCTGGGTTTTCTATCCTGTTCCATTGATCTATATTTCTGTTTTTGTGCCAGTACCATACTGCCTTGATTACTGTAGCTTTATAGTATAGTGTGAAGTCAGGGAGCCTGATTCCTCCAGCTCCGTTTTTCTTTCTCAAGATTGCTTTGGCTATTCAGGGTATTTTTTGTTTTTTAACATCTTTATTGGAGTATAATTGCTTTAGAATGGTGTGTTAGTTTCTGCTTTATAACAAAGTGAATCAGCTATATATGTACTATTCGGGTCTTTTGTGTTTCCATACAAATTGTGAGATTTTTTGTTCTAGTTCTGTGAAAAATACCATTGGTAGTTTGATAGGGATTGCATTGAATCTGTAGATTGCTGTGGGTAGTATAGTCATTTTCACAATGTTGATTCTTCCAATCCAAGAACATGGTATATCTCTCCATCTATTTGTATCATCTTTAATTTCTTTCATCAGTGTCTTATAGTTTTCTGCACAAAGTTCTTTTGTCTCCTTAGGTAAGTTTATTCCTAGCTATTTTATTCTTTTCATTGCAATGGTAAGTGGGAGTGTTCCCTTAATTTCTCTTTCAGATTTTTCATCACTAGTGTATAGAAATGCAAGAGATTTCTGTGCATTAATTTTGTATCCTGCTATTTTACCAAATTCATTGATTAGCTCTAGTAGTTTTCTGGTAGCATCTTTAGGATTCTCTATGTATAGTATCATGTCATCTGCAAACAGTGACAGCTTTATTTCTTCTTTTCTTGTTCTTCTCTGATTGCTGTGGCTAACACTTCCAAAACTATGTTGAATAATAGTGGTGAGAGTGGGCCACCTTGTGTTGTTCCTGATCTTAGTGGAAATGGTTTCAGTTTTTCACCATTGAGAATGATGTTGGCTGTGGGTTTGTCATATATGGCCTTTATTATGTTGAGGTAAGTTCCCTCTATGCCTACTTTCCGGAGGGTTTTTATCAAAAATGGGTGTTGAATTTTGTCAAAAGCTTTTTCTGCATCTATTGAGGTGATCATATGGTTTTCCTCCTTCAATTTGTTAATATGGTGTATCACATTGATAGATTTGCGTATATTGAAAAGTTCTTGCATTCCTGAAATAAACGCCACTTGATCATGGTGTATGATCCTTTTAATGTGCTGTTGCATTCTCCTTGCTAGTATTTTGTTGAGGATTTTTACATCTATGTTCATCAGTGATGCTGGTCTGTAGTTTCTGGGGGGCATCTTTGTCTGGTTTTGGTATCAGGGTGATGGTGGTCTTGTAGAATGAGTTTGGGAGTGTTTCTCCCTCTGCTATATTTTGGAAGAGTTTGAGAAGGATAGGTGTTAGCTCTTCTCTAAATGTTTGATAGAATTCACCTGTGAAGCCATCTGGTCCTGGGCTTTTGTTTGTTGGAAGATGATGATGATGATCCTTTGTATTTCTGCAGTGTCAGTTGTTACTTCTTTTTCATTTCTAATTCTGTTGATTTGTGTCTTCTCCCTTTTTTTTCTTGATGAGTCTGGCTAATGGTTTATCAATTGTTTATCTTCTCAAAGAACCAGCTTTTAGTTTTATTGATCTTTGCTATTGTTGCCTTCGTTTCTTTTTCATTTATTTCTGATCTGATCTTTATGATTTCTTTTTTCTACTAACTTTCGGGGTTTTTTTGTTCTTCTTTCTCTAAGTGCTTTAGGTGTAAGGTTAGGCTGTTTGAGATTTTTCTTGTTTCTAGAGGTAGGATTGTATTGCTGTAACTTCCCTCTTAAAACTGCTTTTGTTGCATCCCATAGGTCTTGGGTCATCATGTTTTCATTGTCATTTGTTTCTAGGTATTTTATGATTTCTTCTTTGATTTCTTCAGTGATCTCTTGGTTATTTAGTTGCATATTGTTTAGCCTCCATGTGTTTGTATTTTTTCCAGTTTTTTTCCTGTAATTGATATCTAGTCTCATAGCGCTGTGGTACGAAAAGATACTTGATATGATTTCAATTTCCTTAAATTTACCAAGGCTTGATTTGTGACCCAAGATATGATCTATCCTGAAGAATGTTCCATGAGCACTTGAGAAGAAACTGTAATCTGCTGTTTTTGGATGGAATGTCCTATAAATATCAATTCAGTCCATCTTGTTTAATGTATCATTTAAAGCTTGTGTTTCCTTATTTATTTTCATTTTGGATGATCTGTCCACTGGTGAAAGCGGGGTGTTAAACTCCCTTACTATGATTGTGTTACTGTCAATTTCCCCTTTTATGGCTGTTAGCGTTTGCCTTATGTATTGAGGTGCTCCTATGTTGGGTGCATAAATATTTATAATTGTTACATCTTCTTCTTGGATTCATCCCTTGATCACTGTGTAGTGTCCTTCTTTGTGTCTTGTAATAGTCTTTATTTTAAAGTCTACTTTGTCTGATATGAGAATTGCTACTCCAGCTTTCTTTTGATTTCCATTTACATGGAATATCTTTTTCTATCCCCTCACTTTCAGTCTGTATGTGTCCCTAGGTCTGAAGTGGGTCTCTTGTAGACAGCATATGTACAGGTCTTGTTTTTGTGCCCATTTCACCAGTCTATGTCTTTTAGTTGGGGCATTTAATCCATTTACATTCAATGTGATTATCGATATGTATGTTCCTATTACCATTTTCTTAATTGTTATGGGTTTGTTATTGTAAGTCTTTTCCTTCTCTTGTGTTTCCTGACTAGATAAGTTCCTTTAGCATTTGTTGTAGAGCTGGTTTGGTGGTGCTGAATTCTCTTAGCTTTTGCTTGTCTGTAAAGGTTTTAATATCTCCATTAAATCTGAATGAGATCCTTGCTGGGTAGAGTAATCTTGGTTGTAGGTTTTTCCCTTTTATCCTTTTAAATATGTCCTGCCACTCCCTTCTGGCTTGCAGTTTCTGCTGAAAGATCAGCTGTTAACCTTATGGGGATTCCCTTGTATGTTAATTGTTGCTTTTCCCTTCCTGCTTTTAATATTTTTTCTTTGTGTTTTATTTTTGATACTTTGATTAATATGTGTCTTGGAGTGTTTCTCCTTGGATTTATCCTGTATGGGACTCTCTGTGCTTCCTGGACAACTTGATTGACTATTTCCTTACTCATAGTAGGGAACTTTTCAACTATAATTTCTTCAAATATTTTCTCAGTCCCTTCTTTCCTCTTCTTCTTCTGGGACCCCTATAATTTGAATGTTGGTGTGTTTAATGTTGTCCCAGAGGTCTCTAAGATTGTCCTCAATTCTTTTCATTCTGTTTTCCTTATTCTGCTCTGCAGTAGTTATTTCCACTATTTTATCTTCCAGGTCACTTATCCATTCTTCTGCCTCAGTTATTCTGATCATTCCTTCTAGAGAATTTTTAATTTCATTTATTGTGTTGTCCATCATTTTTTCTTTGCTCTTTACTTCATCTAGGTACTTGTTAAACATTTCTTGTATTTTCTCCATTCTATTTCCAAGATTTTGGATCATCTTTACTATCATTACTCTGAATTCTTTTTCAGGTAGACTGCCTATTTCCTCTTCATTTGCTTGGTCTGGTGGGTTTTTACCTTGCTCCTTAATCTGCTGTGTGTTTCTCTGTCTTCTCATTTTGTTTAACTTACTGTGTTTGGGGTCTCCTTTTCACAGGCTGCACGTTCATAGTTCCCGTTGTTTTTGGTGTCTGCCCCCAGTAGGTAAGGTTGGTTCAGTGGCTTGTGTAGGCTTCCTGGTGGAGGGCACTGGTGCCTGTGTTCTGGTGGATGAGGCTGGATCTTGGATTTCTGGTGGGCAGGACCACATCTGGTGGTGTGTTTTGGGGTGTCTGTGAACTTATTATGATTTTAGGCAGCCTCTCTGCTAATGGGTGGGTTTGTGTTCCTGTCTTGCTAGTTGTCTGGCATAGGGTGTCCAGCACTGTAGCTTGGTGGTCGTTGAGTGGACCTGGGTCTTAGTGTTGAGATGGAGATCTCTGGGAGAGTTTTCCCCATTTTATATCACATGGGACCGGGAGGTCTCTGGTAGACCAATGTCCTGAACTCGGCTCTCCCACCTCAGAGGCTCAGGCCTGATACCCAGCCAGAGCACCAAGACCCTGTCAGCCACACCGCTCTAGGTCACAAAGATATTCTCATGTTTCTTTCTTCCAGAAGCTTTATACATACTAGAATGGCATACAACTCAGCAATTCCACTCCTAGGCAATTACCTCGAGGAGGGGGTGTGTGAGGAGCTACCTTCCACAGAATGGTAAGAGACCCCGGCCAAGAGGTGCGGAATCAAGAGAAAATCCGAGTTCAGGCCACGGCGTCAGTGCAGCAGGGGAGCGGCGGGGCCCGTGGCCGCCGAGCAAGCTCGCGGCTTCACTATCAGCTGCACCGCCTATATCTAAATTTCTAATGATTGAACAATCAATCCCCTTATTGAGTCTGATCTTCTGTACTTTTAACTGAAAAATCTGGATTATTTTTCCCTTGCTGGAAGAATACAACTTTTTTTTTTTCTTCTTTGGTGGCACCGAACAGCATGTGGGATCTTAGTTCTCCAACCAGGGACTGAACCTGTGCCCCCTGCAGTGGAAGCGCAGAGTCCTAACCACAGGACCGGCCAGGGAATTCCCAGAATACAACTATTTTTAATCATTATTTCTAATGAGTTAATATGAGTTCAAATTATGAAATTGTTTTTTAAGCCTGTCTTATTCAAGGAATAACAGGAGAACTTTGAGTTGGAAGTGTTTATGTTTGCCATATATAAAGAATAAACGGGCAGAATGTTCTGCTCTATATCAAAGGTCTTTGTTTACATAAATTTTTAAATTTCCAGACAGTCCAAAAATCTTTATATTATCTAAAAACCGAAAGGACATGCCAATTCTGTAACTTTAATTAAAATTTCAAAAAGAATTTTCATCTCAGTATGACGATGACTGTCTAGAATAATGAATGCAACATTGTACCGTCTCCTCCACAATTTAAACGCATCTACCCATAAAGCTCTGGGCACGACTGAAGGGCTGCCAGAGAAAAGCAGAATAATGTGTGTCATTTAGTGAATTTGAAAAGTAGTTCCTTACTGCTTTGGAGGGAATGTCTACTGGCATTTCAGAAAAAAACAATAATGACACAATCTGCATAATCACTTGTCAGTTAACTTGGGTACAGCAGGCCATGGAGAAAACTGATTGTTTGAAATACACTGTCTTGATAGATATGGATTTAATGATGATAATTGTAAAGCTAGGAATATTAACAAAAGGGTTGATTGAAGCTTTGAACATTTCTTTTTATAGTTCTGGTATTTTCATTCCTTCTTGTAAAGTACTGACAGTTTTCTCAAGTGGCAAAAACGTTTAAACTATTGCTTAAAATGTCATTAAAATAATAGCAAATATATGAACAAAATCAGCATACTTTTGGGTTTCTAATTCTGCTCAAACTAGAATATCCAAATATGGTTATAACCCACTACTATTTTATTTATTAATAACCTTACATGACATCAATGGTATTCCAATAAAAAATGATACACTACAATAACAAAATGTCATTTTTATTCCTGCTTTTGAAAAGTAAAATATAATTTGAACCACAATGTAAAAATTTTTTTAATGTTCCATTGTTCGATACATGCATATTTAGAATTGCTATGTTTTCTGGTCAGATTTATTTCTTAATATAGACACTCTTGCTTCTTCTTGATTAATGTTTGCATGATATACCTTTTTCCATCCGTTTATTTTTAACAGGTCTATATCATTATATTTGTAGAGGCTTTCTTGCAGACAGCATAAAGTTGGAAAATGTTCTGTAACCCACTCTACCAATCTCTGTCTTGTAATGAGTATATTTAGCCCATTTACATTTAATGTAACTACTGATATGTTAGGGCTTAATCTGTGGTATCAGTGGAGAACACGCGGTGAACCTGTGCTTCCACCCCAAACCACTAGTAACAAGGCACTCCTCCCCTTCCCCACTGGGTGGTGTCAGAGGAGACCTAGTAAAGAATAAGCACTTCATCACCACCCATCAGTAAGAATACCACCCTTCCCTCCATGGTGCCATCAGAGGCCATATGAAGAGCCAGAACTCCCAGTCATCATATATCATGCAAACACTAATCAAATGAAAGCAGGAGTGTATGTTTTAATATCAGATAAAATAGACCTCAGAGCAAAGAAAATTACCAAAGACAAAGAAAGACATTATATAATTATAAAATGGTCAATCCACCAAGAAGACATATCAATCTCAACTATGTATACTCCAGAAAACAGAGCTGCAAAATACGTGAAGCAAAAACAGAACAGAAAGGCAAAATAGACAAACTGACAACTGTAGTGAGAGACTTCAACAACTGTTTCTCAACAATTGGTAGAACAACTAGAACTAGAACAAGCAATTGATCTTTGGAAAGACCAATAAAATAGACAAACCTCTAGCAAGATTAACAAAGGAAATTTTCTTGGAGAACATGCAAATTATTAATATCAGGAATGAAACAAGGGATATCAACAGGGGATAGCACTTGTTTCTCTTTGTGATATGTAATCTCTAGTATCAGGGTAACTGTTGCACAATTAATGCTATTCTTTAGAAGGGCTGAATTTCTTTCTGATAGTAGTTTAAAAGGTAAGCTTCTACAGTAGGAATTCTGAATGTACAGTTCTTTTCTAACCTAGATTCCACTACTGCAGCCTCAACTAAGCAATGAAACAAATGCTTCTCAGTGATGATGAAATTTTAAGGTTCAAAAGTACAAATAATGAATAAGCTCCCCAAGGGTTGGGACATTGTTTCTTTTGTAATCACCAGTACATTCCCAGCATCAAGAACAGTGTCCACTGTATCTTAGAGACAGTCAATATTTGCTGAATGAATAATTGAAGGAATTAGAAATTGGAAGAGGTAAAAACAGTATAAATTAGAAAACGGAGTAGGAGTTTAAATGAATGTTTGATTTACTTGATTTTCGTAAAAAGAAATCCAGAAATCAGAGTAAGAGTCATGGGAGGGGCAGAAAACTGGGGAATGAAAGTTGGCTTACAAATCAATATGACATAAATTCTTGCTCAAACTTCTCAATTTCCCTGCTGTATCTCAAACCCACTCAGATACATGGATTACAGTTCACTGGCATCTGCTCTATTTGAATCAGAATTTTTCCCCTAACATTTCCCCTCAAAATATTACAAGGCTTACTGAAAATAAACCGTAAACAAACCAACCTTTTTAGTGAAAAATGTACTGGAATATAGAGCAAAAAGACTGGAGAAATATAGGTGGCTGATTTTAGAAAGTTAAGTGATTTAACTCAGTGATAATTTCTAAAAAGGAGATTGAGCTTCGGTGAAGCATGCAGGTCCTCTTCTACATTATCCGCAACAGTGCGTGTAATCTGCACACATTTAATTAACTAATAAAACTCCTGTCTGCAACATCAGCTTTGGAAATGTCATTGTTGATGACATGCTGCTCCATCAGGTTTAGTTGATTGTTTTTTGTTTTAACACCAAATGACAACATACCCAAAGGTGCTGTCTAGCACTTCTACTTCTTCTCAAATATCGCTCGATTTATTTATTTGTTGGGGGGTTTCCATGTAGGATAGAATTCACAGAATTCTGTAAATACAAGGCCCTAACTAAATGGTGACTCAAGGAAAAACTGAGGCATAAAAGAAGCATAATTACAAGGGGATCCACTCAACCACAGATTGTGTTTTGCTGCAGACAAATCAGGTTGTCGATTTGACAAGAGATATATAGTGTATCTCCTGCTCCACAACTTGGATTGCTTTTATCCTTGTTCCCTGATACAGGACCCTAGTAAGAGCTTGTAAAATACTTCTATGACACTAAAATCTTGAAGACAGAAGAAAAAAAATATAAATGATATTTTCCACCTATATTTCACACGATGTACTAAGTCTTTATTATATATTGAATCCTATTTTCCCCTGGAACTGAATGAATCAGCCATTCAGTCTCTATATTGTCACATGGATATAGTGTCAGCTTTGTCCAGAAAAAAATTTTGGTTGGAATCTGCCAGGTGAAGAGATGCGAAGCAATGCCATCCATAGTCTGTTCATTAACAGAGATCACTACTTCATTGCCAAGTCAAAAACACAATGATTGTTCTCTTAAGGTAATTAGGTTAAAAGTCCCCCTAAAATTTAGGATCTATGTTTTATTAAAATACATACATGAATGACATACATGTATAATGTACATGTACATGTATGATGAGGATATTTAGACTAATACATATAACACTTCTCTGGATCATCATACTTGCGTGTAAAGTATTGATGCTGATTTTTAAAGGTGACACACTTGACTACTAGCATTGAAGTAGTGAGAGTGGGCTTGGAAATGAGAGACTGAGGATTAGACAGAGGATCTGCAAAGCCAGATCAGTAGAACTTGGCACATGACGAGATGTGGGAAGGAATGATCCAGGAGAATTCTGCTGCCAATAACAGAGATTAGACCATCCCAAGTATTTATTATTGGATAGGTGTCAAGGAAGGGTGTCAGGAAGGGTGGAAGAGACATGACAAGTTCACCTTTCGAGGGATGAACTTCAGGAGACTCTAGGAGGTCCTAATGAAGATGTGCTGCAGGATGTCACACATCCTGGTCCAGGACTTACAAATGAGGTCAGAAAGGAGAGTTAAACATAGAGGTGCTTGTCATTGACCTCACTGAGGTACCTGACCCCATATTCCGAGAAGTGAGATACAGGAAGTTGTTTTAAATTTCAGAGATATGTAATTCTTTGATTTCAAACAAGATTCACTTAATTCATAGTGTTTACTATCATATTACTTGCTAATGGAATAAAAAAGGGAAAAAATGTTACTAAATGTCATACCAGAGCAACATGTAGCATCCATAATTAACCCTGAACAGCAGTTTTATTAATATATTTCCTTCATAAAACGTGGAAACATTAAAATTGCTTTAGTGTTTTAAAAATTATTGACTTACCATGCAACACTGTGTTTTTCTTACTACTCTAGCTATATGACATAAATTCTCCATGAACTTGATCTTTCAGTTCTAATTTCTGCACATGGTGATTAAGCCAAAAATCATTTTTTCTTCATTCAACAAGAGTTATCTCTTTGACAATTTTATTAGTGATATTTGCTAAGGCACAAAACCCACTGACATCATTTAGTACTTATGAAATGTCTCAGTAGAGTTGCTAATAAATTTTGCAACCATTTAGGAAATAGCCATTCATCAGTATAACTTTGATTTCTAACTGTCCTGACTTCTCTTTTCACCAGAAATGAATACTTGCTCTGTTAGGCAGAAGTCAGCAGGAGGAGGGAATCTTGGAGACTCACATTTGTACTTGCTAAACAAAAGCATTTTTAAAAACGATGCAGGGCGCTTAAAATTTTAATAGCCACTTGAGTACTCCCTTGAGAAATACTTATTTAGGACAAAATGTACCACGGTTGCTTCCTGAAGATTAGTAAACTAAAGTTAGAACATTAGAAGATCCCTTCTCCAATGTAAGACTGCAAATTGCAAACCCTATTGACCAAGTCACTTCCAAATTCCTGTTGCCTCTCAGTTCAATCAATCCAATTCTACCCATATTTACTTGGAATTTATTACGTGCCTAATAGTACACACAGCCGAACTCCATCATAGAGTTTTTTTAGTAACAGTCATTAAGACAATATTTAATATACTCAGCACCTTTCCCTTGAAGTTATTTGGTCCTGATGTAGCAGGAAATGCTTCCTCCCATCCTTCAGCTCTCCCCATTGTTGGGTTTCCAGCTCTTGATGATCAAAGAGACTCCATCACAGGTAATAACCTTTCAGGGCACAAATATCCAAGTAGATAGTATACTGACCTACCACTTGGAAACTTAAAAGCAAAAGGGCTGCTTGAGAAGAACCAGAACATGCTAGTTTAACAATGACAGCTCCAGAATTTCTCTCAGAAGAGCTCAGCTCAGCAGACGTAATCTGCCGTACAGAGGAGCTGGGGGCATCCAGTGAGTTTACATAGCAAGTCCATGGGCTTCTCTTTGATTATTTATTTGAAGTGGCCTGCGGAAGGAAAGTGGCAGAGATAGTATGGAGTTCAGAAATGCCCCAAATACCCCCTCACTGCATCCCCAAAGCAGAAGTTATGAAAGTCACCTTATTTATAACAAAAACAAGGTTCTCCTATCACTACTAATTCACCACTTATTGAGACGTGGTATGATTCTCTTGGTGGAAGATAAACAGGTGGAAGATAAACAATGGAGAGTAGACACAACACTCAGAGACAATCCTACAAGTGAGCGATCTTTGTCTTCTTTCTCTTAGAATTCTACCAGTAGAGACGGTCTGTTTTGACTGGCAACAGCCCTGAAAGAGCACTGACCCAGAGACTCCTGGTGTCACTCCTTTTGCCCTTACTGAAGTCATGTTTTTAACACCCAAGGTTTTCTGCCCGACCACTACTGCTGGTCCTGTATGTTTCATCCATCTCAGTCTATTAGCATTTGCACAGTCTTACATTTCATAATAGAAGAAGTGGTACTTCTGTAAGCAGCAAAATCGAGATTTTTTTTCAGTTACGTCCTGTGGAACTTTAAAATACTTTTTTTCATTTTCTGAATATATGCAGCACCTGCTCATGGTAGAGGGTTTGGAAAATACCAAAAAAAAAAAAAAAAAAAAGAGTAAAGAAAAAATATATTTAATCTCCTGTCGTCCCACAACCCAAGTCTGGTCTGTACCTCATGAATATCTATGGCATGATGTATATTTCCTTGAATGAGGTTTCTATGTTACAGGCCAAGTCTCACACAGCAGGAAAGGAAACTCTTTTTGTAACAGGAGTTTGTGGGAAGGAATTAGAGAAAAAGGTAGGAGAGTTTGGCCACCAGAATCTTCCTCACTTTGGCCTAATATCTTGGAAATGGGGTGGGAACAGACAGAACCCATGTACTTTTGAACATTTCCGCCGTTTAGAACTCTAGGAGGGAAACTCATCCTGGCTCCTATGGCCCACACATGGCAGGAAAGTTTCAGAAGTTCAAGCAAGCAGAAAGGAGTGCCTATGAGGTCTGAACTCTGGTGGAAACCAAAGGCACTGCAGTCTAGCCTTAAGGAATGAGCCGCCTGAGTTGATGAACAAATATAAATCACGGCCAGATTTCAGAGGGAATCTGTGTGACCAAGCCAAAGGTGGTCATCAAGAGAGGGACCCAATTTGCAGATTTCAAGAGGAAACACAAGCAAGATTTACGAGGATACCATCAGACCAAACCCTCCACAGTAGATGCAATGTCCACAACCCAGAGGCAGAGCACTACCCCCACCTTGGGCAAGGCATAATCAAAGGACTTCCACACCCCTCCCACCAGAGACCCCTAAGTCTTCCCCCGTGCATGGATCTTGGGAAGGGAAGAGAGAGAGGAGTAACTGTGACAGGAAGTTAAACTATGAATTTACCGGAAAATTATCCAATAGAAAGTGTTTGGAAATCAAAAGCTACTTTGGAGGAGAATGATATGACATCAATTTACCAACTCAAAAAAGTTCCATCCCACTTCCACCATCTCTACCAAGTAGGGCAAGAGCATTCAAGAGGAGATTAATATCAATTACAGAAAACTTAAAAGATTCTATTTTCCTGCATATCTAATATGTAGGGGTTCCATTTTTTTATTCCAACACACACATATATGCTGCACACTAGTAATCTCATATTTCACAAATCCATTATATTATTTTATATGCACTCCTGTCCTCGAATGTTCTGACATCAGGGCTGTGGTAAACTGTCCTCTTATTCTAT